>NC_142142.1:2085000-2733750 GCF_024610735.1 Ursus americanus
GGGCTGCTGAGGACAGGAATTATTGTAGACGTTTTCCTAAGGAAGACAGAAGAAGCCAAGAAAGGTATAGCACGGGTAGGCAGAGAGGGCGTGCCTGGGCTGTGTGTTTTTGGCAGGGGGCCACGTGGGAAAGGAGGGAAGCCAGGTTTGGAAGGCCTCGAAATGTTGGCCTGAAGAGTTTGGACACGACGCTCTTTGCTAGCGTATTACACTGCATTGCGGAAGGCTGGGCCAGGGACACAGGTGCCATGACTTCCAGGGCTCCTTCCTGGGGAATCCCTCAGGGTCCTGAGCCGGATGCTATGTTTTCCCCTTGCTGGAATGCCTGCAGTTTTCTCAGTGTGTTTGCCTCAGGTTGGAGCCCTTAACGCCTTCCATAACCAAGAGAATGTTAGTTGAGTTTCCTTTCGTGATGGAAATCCAACTTACTCTTAGAACATCCAATCCAAGAGGAGGGCAAGAATGGAGCTGGGTTTCAGGAAAAAAAATAGAATTAAGAACACTATTGGGCCTACGTCTGTCACCCATCTCTGCTTGTCTCTGCCTGCTGGCTTAGTCTCTGTCTATCCACAGAACAGCTTTATCTACATGACAGAGAGCGTGAGTCTTGACTCTTATATCTTACAGCTTCAGCCACCAAAGAGGACCAACTCGACCCTCTTGGCCGCAATCCAAAACTCCTTGGGGGGACCCATCAGCCTCGCTCGGATCAGGTACCCATTCCAGAGTCCATGGGGCCAGGATTATGTAAGAACTGGGTATCTTTCACAGGAGACATAGGAATGGAATCATGGGTAGGGGAAGTATTCAGAAGCTGGGGGAAGAGGGGATGCTAAACAGACACCCACAGTTGTCTACTACGGTGATCACGAACTCTGGCACCCAGCATGGAGCCTGAGCATTGGAGACACGAGACATCGTTGGCTGTAGATAGGGGAACATGAGAGACGATGGGAGGCTTTTAGTTCAAACTTAAAAGGCAGAAGTCTCAGCCCCACCTGCACTCCTTGGCATTGTTCTGCTGGTCTTAACAGGTCGGGGCTTATCCTAGACCATTCGGTTCTAGGGCAGCAGCTTCCAGCTCCTGAGCTGCTGTTAGCATCGCCTCTAGGCCAATGCCCAAGGTCAGGCTGGGCTAGACTGGACTGGGGGCTACCCTCTGGGGCACAAGTCTGTAGGTTATCACATTGCTCTAAGAGTTGCTAAGCCAACTTGCCGGGGCCAACAGGCAAGGCATAAGGTAGGAGGGTGCCACCAAAGCCAGGGACCAGCCAGCTCCTTTAGGATGAAGTTTGGGGAAAGCAGCCTTTTTTGTGTGCACAGGTCTGGACCACATCTTCAAGTTCAGAGAGTCTGACCTACAACTAGCAGAAAGGGAGAGTGCGGGGTGGGTCCTGCCACAGGCCCTACAATTAGAGCAGTTGGTCGGGCCAAAATGATCAAGGGTAGGGTCTGGATTAATACCTGCCTCGGCTCATACCATGGAGGTCTGAAAGATAGTCTCCACTCGGGCAGCCATGTGCCCCAGAGGGAGGGGACAACCAAGGCTTGGGGACACCACCCACAGTCTGCCACACTCAAGAAGGAAGAGTTGCTTGAGATCTGCAAGAAGTGAAGTCAGAACTAAAATCAAGATCCAGGCCTGAGCCGTCACCCTCAAGTCTGAGAGGCCCTAGGGCCGCACTGCGGGCTCTGAGGTTTTGAATTGGAACCTGTCCCCAGGCTCTGCGCCCCCCACCCCAGGCTTTGGGTGGCTCATTCTACCAGGCTTGGGCACATCAAGTATCGGCCCTGAGTGGTGGCCAGCTGTCACCTCCAGCCCTGACAGGACTCGGATATTTCTATGACTCACCACAAAGAGTGGCCTGAGTGCGAGGGCTCGAAGCCCGGCTGGGAGAAGCCCAGGCAGGTCCTGGGAAACGGTAGCCATGGGGGATTGTGTGTTTCCGGGGCACTTTTGTTCCCCAAACTCATATCATGTGGGAGCCAGCAGGATCTCTCAGACAGGTCGGGCACTGAGTGAGGAGGAACCCTTTTGGCCTCTTTGGTGTAGAGGCAGGGGTGAGACAGAAGGACCCAACTGGAGACTGGGGGGAACAGACCAGGAGGGCTCCCCCACCAGGGCCACCTACCTCAGCCCCAGCCTGTAGCAACCGCGACTGCTTGTGAGATGTGTGTGCTGTTGGGACATGCGGTCGTAGCTCCAAGGGGACCACCTGTGTGTGGGTGTGTTCACTCTGGTGAGCTTGTTGGGAAATAGTCTGTTCTCTGGGAGTGAGTCACAGTTCTCAGCCCCACGGGCTAATCGGTCAGAGTCCATGAAGCTCCTGAACCACCAGCAGCCTAGAAAGCACGTGGGAACCTCTGGCCTCTGAGACCCATCCCGGGATCTCTCCAGGTCCCCAGGCTTCAGTGGACAGGTGATCGGTAGGCGGGAGAGGGCACAGGTGACCCCTCATCATGCAGAATGAGGATTCTGATTGAGATTCTGAAGCCACAGGTCAAACTAGAGCTTTGCTGGAGTGTGTGTAACCTCAGAGGGACCTTGGGCTTGGGGAGTTCATTCGGTGAGAGTCTCTGCAGGGTGGGAGGTGCAGAAGTAAAGCCATTTGGAGACTAGGAGAGCCTACTCCAGCCGTGCCTCGCTCTAGCTGGGTGGGGAAGCCTGCAAGCTCACCAGCATCTCCGAGGCCTTGGTCATCACCAATTCTCAGAACAAGCTAGTTGCCTAGATAAATAAGAGTATAGGGAGATACTTGAGCTGGGCAAATTCTCCCAACTGGGAGGTGGGGAGAGGATGGTGGGGTGAGGAGAGCAAGAGCAAGTTCAGAATCTCCGAGTTCGGTTAGACCCCAGAAGCCTTCTTGTCTGACCCATTTTTCTCCCAAAGCAGGGGCTGGAGGAGAAGATGCAAACACTTACAGCTTAATAGTTTTTCTCTTATCCCTGTCACACAAATAATTATACAAATAACTATGTAATTAACTAGATCATTGTGATAAGAGCACTGCAGGAAATGCACAGAGAACTGTGTCAGGCTGTAACAGGGAGGTCTAGCCTAGTCTTGAGGGAGAGGCCACCCTGAGAAGAGAAATGACATTAAATCCCAGATCTAAGAGGTGAGCGAGAAGAGGCTCAAATGAAGAGGAGAGGAAGAATATTCCATGTAGAAGAAACAGTCCATCTGCAGGCTCTGAGGCAGGTGTTGGTTCAGACAATGTCAAGGGCAATCTGCGGCAGTGTGGGAGCAAGTGGTGGGTGTCAGCAATGGGAGATGCTTCGGGAAAGCCCATGCATGCAGAGCCAAGGGACGGACCAAGAATGGGGGCTTTCTGCGGAGAGCACCGGGAAACCATTACATGTTGGAGGGTGGGTTGACAAAATCTGATTTGCATTTTCAGAATATCTCCTGGCTGCATCTGGAGTACGGAGGCTGGATTAGTGGGACTCAGGGCGGATGCAGGGAGGCCAAGAAGCTCTTGAAGCAGCGTGCAAAGATAATGATCACTCTGACGAGGGCAGTAGCAGGAACCGTGAGACTGGAGGGAGGGCCAAAAAGGACTCTGACTTGTTTCCAAATTTTGTTTGTTTTTTTTTTTTTTAAAGATTTTATTTATTTATTTGACAGAGATAGAGACAGCCAGCGAGAGAGGGAACACAAGCAGGGGGAGTGGGAGAGGAAGAAGCAGGCTCCCAGCGGAGGAGCCTGATGTGGGGCTCGATCCCATAACGCTGGGATCACGCCCTGAGCCGAAGGCGGACGCTTAACCGCTGTGCCACCCAGGCGCCCCCCAAATTTTGTTAAATCACAGATTAATGAAAAGAGTCTGAACGTGTATAATAAAGAAAGGTAATGCTTTCCACTTAATTCCCACCTTCCATTCTCACCTGCTAAGGTCACCATACTGACAGCCTGAACAGGGGCAGCCGGGCACATCTTTTCTTCACGTCCATTTGAACAGAAAGAGGTTTCCTTTTAAATGGGGTGATATTCCTTTTGCTACCGCAACCTACTTTTCTCACTTAACAGTGCAGCACAGATCCTGTGCGAGTCAGTAGCTGTAGCTCTAACGCATGTTTTAACAGCTGCGGGATATTCTCCACGAGGTTGTATGACAATGTAGTCAGCCACTGATGGATAGAGAGATTCAGAGAGCTTCATTTTCTGCCACCACAAGCAAGGCAGAAATTATAGGGTTATCCTTCTCGACAGGTGATTTTCCCCCCATAGAATACATTTCCAGATGGAGGGTTTCTGGGTCAAAAGGCATGTGCATTTTTAATTTTAATAGATGGTGCCAGGTAACTTGCTCCGAATTGTAATAGATAGTGCCAGATTACTTGCTCAGCAACAAATGAAATTAGCCATTTTCTCAAATTTTTAGCAGACCTGACCCTTTTAAAAACTTTTTGGCAATCTGATGAATTAAGGTAATGAAAACTAATCTTGCTTAATTTGTGTTTTCCCTTGGGATGCTTGGGTGGCTCAGTCAGCAAAGCACCTGCCTTCAGCTCAGGTCATGATCCCAGGGTCCCGGGATCGAGTCCCGCATCGGACTCCTTGCTCAGCGGGGAGCCTGCTTCTCCATCTGCCTGTCACTCCCCCTGCTTGTGCTCTCTCTCTCTCTCTTTTTCTGACAAATAAATAAATAAAATCTTTTTAAAAAATTGCATTTTCCCAACTAATAATGAGGGAAAGCACTTTACTGGCCATTTAGATTTCCTCCTCCCAGAATGGCCTATTCATACCCTTTATCCATTTTTCTCTTGGGCATTGTCTTTTTCTTTACAACATAGAGAAATTCTTTACATATTCTTTGCATGTTTTCCCTTTCACTGTTACATATTTTGCAAATATTTTTCTGCTATATCATTTGTCTTTTTTCTTTGTTTATGGTATCTCTTGCCATTGAATTTTTAAAAATCAAATCAAGTATGTCTTCTTTTGCTACTCTTACAGGTATCCACCAAATTCATTCATATTATTCAAATCTATTCAATTTTCCCCCTAACATTTCTAATATTTGCATTGTTTCACTTTTATGTTAAAATCTCTAACTCATTTGGAACATAATCTTTATATTTGGGGGGTAGGGACCCCTTCTGTTTCTTCCAGATGGATGACCAGTATGGCAGCACCATTTTTTAAGACGACTTTGTCGAGGTGTAATTCACATACCATAAAATTCACCCATTCAACACGTTAGTCTACTCACAGGTGATTCAGCACAATTTCAGATCACTCTAATGACCTCCAGAAGAAACCCCAAACCCTTTAGCTGTCACCCCCTACAACTCCCAGCCCCTGGCACCCATTCATCTGCTTTCTGTCTCTATAGACTTGCCTATTCTCGGCATTTCGTATGAACGTTTGTGGCTGCCTTCTTTCGTTCAGCACAATGCTTTCAAGGTTCATCCGTTTTGTGGCATGTATCACTACCCCATTCCTTCCTATGTTTGGATAATATCCATTTGCCAGTTGGTGGACATTTGTTCCCCCCCTTTTGGCTATTATAAATAATACTGCCATAAACCTTACTGCGCGGGCGTTTGTATAGGTGTGTGTTTTCCATTCTCTTGGCTATATACTTAGGAATGGAATTGATGGTCATAGTCATATGGTGGTTCTGTGTTTCACTTTTGAGGAGACAGCAAGCTGTTTTCCAAAGTGGCTGCTCCATTTCACATTCCCACCCACAGTGTGTGAGTTCTGATTTCTCCACATCTTCACCAACATTTGTTATTATCTGCCTTCCTTTTTTTTTTTTTTTAAGATTTTGTTTATTTATCTGAGAGAGAGAGAGAGAACATGAATGGGGGGAAGGGGCAGAAGGGAGGGAGAAGCCCCAACATGGGACTTGATCCCAGGACCCTGAGATCATGACCTGAGCCGAAGGCAGATGCTTAACCGACTGAGCCACCCAGGGGCCCCATTATCTGACTTTCTGATTCTAGCTCCTTAGTGGGTATGAACTGCTATCTTACCGTGATTTGATGTATTTCCAATGGTACTGAATATCTTTTCAGGTGCTTATTGGCTTATTTGTATATATTCCTTAGAGAAATGTCTGTTTAGATGGCAGTACCATTTATTAATCTTTTTCTCTGGTGAATTGAAATGCAACTTCTATATATTGAAGTCCTTTCAACATTTGGACCTACATATTGGCTCTCTGTCCCTCTGATCTACTTATCTCTCCCTGGTTTACCCCCTACTGCTTAGATCATCGTAGCTTTGTAGTGTGATTTATTATCCAATAAAGCAAGTTCTCTCCAACTAGTCTTGCTTTTCATGTGTTCTTAACTAGCCTCAGATATTTATTTTTCAAATGTTTTTCAAATTGGAATTTTCAGCAATTCTAAAAAAACGTTTTTTATTTGGGATTCTAAGAGAAATTGCACTAAATCTATACATTAACTTTGAAAGGATTCACTGTTTATGAGATTAAGTCTTTGAAATCTGGCGATATGTTCAGATCTTGTTATAGGTGCTTCAATATGGTTTCATGGCTTTCTTCAAAGAAGATCTTTAACTTTGTGATGGTGGTTCTTGTTTTAAAATTATTTGTGAATATTTTATAGTTTTGTCACGATTGCAGATGATCTGTTTCTTCATTTCTATTTCTAATACCTCATTGCATTTAGGGAAAAAATATATATTTCCATTTACCTTGTATTTAGCTACTTTCCCCATGATCTAATTAACCTAAAAGCTTTCGACCTAAATTTTATTGGATTTTCTCGATATATAATCACATTATTTGTAAACAAACATATTTTCATCCTTTTTTAAACCAGCTCCTTATTCTGATTAGTTCATTTTCTTGTCTTATTGAATTGGTTAGAATTTCTAAAATATGTTGAATAATAGTGATGATAATGAGCACCCCATCTGGTTTACAATTTCTGGAAATAGCTTTTAAATGTCATTGTTTATATATTTACTACTGGGTTTTGGTAAACAGTCTATCAAATTGAAGTAGTTTTCTTCTATTTCTGTTTTAATATATGATTAGCAATAACTGCTGAATTTTATCAAGTGATTTTTGGCATCCATTACTATAACTGTATTTTATTCCCTTTATTTGTTGATTATTTCGTGCCTTATATTGATAGATTTTCTGACGCTGAATGATGTTCTCAGGGTTAAAAAGTAAGCTCTCTCTCATATGGTGTATTATTCTTTTGCTGCTTTTCCCACATCCAGTTAGCTAACATCTTATACCAGATTTTGCACTTAAACTGCTGATATTTTTTCTGTTTTTTTTTAATTCAATTTTTATAAGGTTTGGGAATCAAGAAAATGCTAGCTCATAAAATAAACTAGGAAGATTTCCAACTTTTTCTCTTGTCTGGAATAGTTTAAATAACATTAAAAATCATCTGTTTTTAAAGAGTATATAAAACTTTCAATATATTCCGTGCCTTGTGATATTTTGTATTTTATTTCTAATTATGGTGAAATGCACATAACATAAAATTTACCGGCTTACCCATTTTTAAGTGTAAAGTTCAGTGGTGGTGAGCACATTGGCATTGTTGTGCAAACAATCTCCAGAATTCTTCTCACCTTGTCAAACTGAAACTCTACACCCATTCAACAAAAACTCCCCACTTCTCCCTCCCCCAGTCCCTGGGAATGGTGGTTTGGTCTTTATGAAGCTGACTATTCTAGGTACCTCGTATAAGCAGAATCATGCAGTTTTCGTCTTCTTGGGACTGGCTTATTCCACTCAGGTTATTAGCCTCATGGTTCATCCACGTTGTAGCAGGTGTCAGAATTCCCTTCCTTTTTAAGGTTGAATAATATCTCATTTTATACACACACACACACACACACACACACACACACACACACACACACATATATTTTGATTATTCATTCACCCATGGAAAGACACCTGAGTTGCTTCTACCTTTTATGCTTTTGAGAATAATGCTGCCATGAACATGGGTGTACAAACATCTCTTTGAAAGCTTGCTTTCAGCTCTTTTGGGTATATGCCCAGAAGTGGAATTGCTGGATCATATGGTGTCTTGTGATATTTTAATGGCAGAGTTTTCATTTCTTTTTAAATCTCTTCTGTTTATTGGCCTATTCAGAATTTCAACTTCACTCAATTTTATTAATTTTCTCCTTTGCCTGGAAACCATCCACTTCCTCTTGGTTCACATGTATTTTCATAGGCTTACACATGTTATTGTTATAATTCTTTAATCTTTTCTGTACCTGTGATGTATCGCTTTTCTTTTTTAAAGTTTTTATTTAAATTCCAGTCAGTTAACATACAGCATAATATTAGTTTCAGGTGTACAATATAGTGATTCAACACTTCCATGCAACATCCGGTGCTCATCACACAAGTGTGCTCCGTAATCCCCATCACCTGTTTCACCCATCCCCCCACCCACCTCCCCTCTGGGAACCATCAGTTTGTTCTCTATAGTTAAGAGTCTGTTTCCTGGTTTGCCTCTCTCTCTTTTTTTCCCCCTGTGCTCGACTGTTTTGTTTCTTAAATCCCACATATGAATGAAATCATATGGTATCTGTCTTTCTCTGAGTTATTTCTTGTACCAGAACACTCTCTAGCTCCAACCACATTGTTGTAAATGGCAAGATTTCATTCTTTTTTATGGCTGAGTAATATTGTATATGTTTGTCTCCCCCCACCCCAACCAGTTTTGCTTATTTTGTGGGTCGTTTCAAGGAATCAAGTTTGGGTTGTAATTTTTCTTTTAATTATTTTTTTCCAAGATTGTTTATTTTCTATTGAATTAATTTCTGATTTTGACTTTATTAGTATCCTTCTACATTCTTTTGGCTTAGTTTGTTCTCCTTCTGATTTCTTAGATTAAATACCAAGATTGCTGTAGTCCTTTGTTAGTTTGCTTAATATTAAAAGCATTTAGGGCTATATTTTTTCCTCTAAGTACAGCTGTGTCCCAGAAGTCCTGCATGCCACTTGTGTTCTCTTTTTCATTACTAGGTAACTTGCAATTTCAGTTTTGATCTCATTTTTGATCCACTAGTAATTTTAAGAGAGTATTTCTTCATTTCCAAGCACCTCATGCTTGGGGCCTGGAAGTTAGCCTTATTTGACATTAATGCTGCTGTCCCCGCCCCCTCTCTGCTTGCATTTGTTTAGGACATCTTTGCCCATTGGCTTTCTCTTCACTCCGCTTCATCACCTTGTTCGGGAGTATTTCTTGTAAACAGCATTTGGCTGCATTGTATTAGTCAGCTCGTTCAGACGATCTGTCTTTGATAGGGGTGCAGTTAGTGGACAATCAGATATACTGAGCTTTTCTTTCCGTTCCTTTTCTTTTCCTTTTCCTTTTGTTGGCTTGATTGAAATTCTGGTATTAAGAACGGAGTGGCCAGTTTACTGAAACAAGATGAAGAAAGATTTTGGAAGAAATATCAAGAGTTCAACTTTGGATTTTAAAATTTAAGATGCCTTTGAGACATCTACGTGGAGATGTCAAGGGAGCATTTGGAAATAC
This sequence comes from Ursus americanus, assembly GCF_024610735.1. Taxonomy (NCBI): domain Eukaryota; kingdom Metazoa; phylum Chordata; class Mammalia; order Carnivora; family Ursidae; genus Ursus; species Ursus americanus. Next base: position 2,094,505 of record NC_142142.1, read on the forward strand.
TGGAGTGGACCTCAAAGCAGAGATCCTGGGTGAAGGTCACACACGCCGGCAGCCAAGGATGGCACCCCAGGCGACGGCGTTCTAAGACGGCCCAGGACCCAGTCCTGAGGAATGCCAACAGCTAAAGAGTGGATGAAAGAGGAGAGCCAGCAGTAGTTAAGACGAAAGGCAACGTCCACCGGGGGATGATGCTCAAACAGCATCTCAGTCTAGGGAAAATCATGTTCGTTCGAGAAGGAAGGAATCAAATGCATTATTAAATGCTTGCAGGGTGGGTCAAGTGAGGCTGAAAATAATCCCTTCGTGATATCAAAGTCACTGGCGACCTTGGCAAGCCTGGTAGAGACCAGATAGGAGTGGGTGCAGGGAGAATGGGAGGTAAGGAAGTCAGACAAGACAAGGGGATGGGTGGCAAAGTATCTCAAGAATGATGTGCAGCCCGGGGACTTGGCTTGTTGTGGATGAGACACCAGAGCTTGTTTGCCCGCTATGGTGAAAGGTCGGGCACAAAGGGGAGATCGAAGGGAACAGGAAGAGCCCACAGGACACCTTGACAGGTGGTGGCGGGTAGGCCACGGCACCTGCTGAGGAATAGGGCCCAGGGAGGAGGGAGGCCACGTTTGCCACTGCCTCGGGAGAGAAGGTGCATGTGACCAGGGCTCTGTTGCAGTTGCTGTCGGTCAAAGGAGGAGCATAGGCTGGAGGCAGGAAGGGGAGGGGCTTCCTGTCTGATACCTTCTCTCGTCTGAGTCAGGTAGGAGGTGCTGTCATCTGCTGAAACTGGAATGGGGCAGGAGGACCAGGGGGTTGGGGAGATGACAGGGAAATAGAAGTTCAGGAGCATGGGAGATCAAGAGGCCCTCCAGGCAGGGAGGGGCAGTGGAAGCAAAGCCTTTGCTCTGCTTGATGACCTTGATGCAGGGCCCTTTGTGGCTCCTGCTGAGCTCCAGGGCCACCGGGTGAAGCTGCCAGAGGGGGCTACTCCCCTCTCGTTGTTCTCGCTCATTCTTGCTCACACAGCCTTTCCCTTCATGCCCATCACGTAGCTAAGACAGGTTGAAACGTAAAAGCCATACAAATACCGAGTATCAGGTCTCACACATTTACAATAATTAGCCCCCAAATCTGATCCTCTGATTCTCCTCTTCAGGAGCCTCCTTTCCAAAAAGTTGTGAGACCTTCTGGGAAAGCCTGCACGTGTAACCCAAGTACCCTCTGGGCACCCTGAGATTTTGAGTTCTGGAAAAAGTCACTTTCTCTCTAACAATTCCAGCGTTGGGAGGTGGGGTTGACAGGCATGAGGTATAGATGCTTCCTGTGGAATTACAGCTGCTCTCTGATGCTCCTGCATCTTGCCCTCCGCTCCGTGCACGTGTGCTGCCAGGGCCGCCGAACTGCTGCCCCTAGCTGCTCTATCCTTTTTGACCCAGCTTGGAGATACTTCCTGCTCCTAGTGACCAGCTCCTTCACAGGGGGATCCCATCGCAGAGCCACGGGCCCAGAGTGACTCAGTTCCTCGTTTGTACACCGCTCTCCTCTTCCTGGGGTGCTGGTTGGGCCCAGCTTAGCAGTGTACCTGGTACTATTGCCCCACCGAACTCCAGGCCTTGTGGTTCAGTCCAGTCCCCTCCCAGGAACCTCACTTTCTCTCCTCCAACATGGCCCCTGTTAGGGACCTTGGTCTTTAGGGTAGGTCTGTCCATGTCCGAATCTCAGCTGTGGACTGAGTTCAGTGTCTTTCACCGGGGCTTGGGGCTGGGTTTCTGTTTCAGTGTTCCTGACTACTCCGTGATGGTTAAGCTCTCTGAACTCTCTTTTTCTCTATGCAAACTAGGAGAAGGGTCTCCTAAGAGCTCACCAGATCCTTGGTGGGGGTGAGGGGGGGTGGGCACAGGGGTGGCTGGGGAACCTCTCAGGCTGACCTCTCTGAGTGTGAACTCAGGCGAAGCAGAGATTCTCAATTGCAGGGCCATGCTAGTCCTCATGGGGCCTTTGCACAAGTTAGAAAAAGGTGTTTCCTCTGAGTGGGTGCAGCCTACCCCAGGCCCATGGTCTAGAAAGCAGAGAGGGGGCAGAGTTTCAGCCCTCGTGTAGGGGACAGCTGGCACTGATGTAGACAGTGGCCATGCCTAGCTACACAGAGAACTAAACAGTATGGAGATTCAAAAACTGGGCCGAACAAGAAAGCATGTTCCTGGGTTCTGGTCCCACGCCATCTGAGATCCTGGAAAAAGATGATGCCCAAATGTTTCTCTTTCTGAGCTACCATTCCTGTCTCTAAAGTTGGGGAAAGCAGAGTTCCTTCCCCTGCCTCTGCAGCTCCCATTCTCTCCAGTGACCCAGTGTAGACTCTTGATACCGTATCTCTCCTCCCTCTCCAGGCAAACACTCCCCTCGGGGACTGATCTCATCCCCCAGGCCTCAAGTAAACAATCCACACACCCTCAGCAACCCAGCCTTCATGCAGAGACACCCGCCTAGAAGAACAGGGAGGAGCTGTTTCCTCGGAGGAGTCTGAGAAGTGGGCAAGGGCTTCCTACGCAGAGGGATTCCCTGAGAGCAGTCCCTGGGGCCGGCACCTGCCCGCAGGACATGTTCAGTGCTAGGAAAGCAGTCCAGAGCGCGGGCTGGAGTGTGAAGGTGGTTGCTGGAGGTCAGTAGAGATCAGTGGAAATAAAGGGAAGTGGTGGTCCCAAAGGCTTCTTCAGATCTTGCGAAGGACCTGAAATGATAGGATAAGTAGTTAGGGTTTTGTCATGAGGACAATGCAGAGCCATGGAAGGCTTTTGAGAAGGAGAGTGGCAGGGTCAGGTCCTGACAACAGGAAGATGTCTCTAGCGGCTTGTGCAGGACGGCGAGGGGGACGAGTTGCCACCCCTGGGTGCGGTGTGCTTCCGTTCAGTGCCAGTGGGGGACTGCGAGTAGCGGACTTGGAAGGTCATTCTGAAGAGCACCTCTACGCTCTGCTTTTCTTCACCAAATTGAGGATCATTCAGTCATTTCACAAACTTTTCCAGATACTGTGTGGGTCCAAGTGCAAGAACGGAGGAGGGCGGGGAGAATCCGGATGAGCCTCCCCCCCCCCCAAGCTGCCTCTCCACCCCTCCAGTCAGAATGTGTTTTGCTAAGTGGTGGCTTGGGGACAGTGTAAGGGTGACAAACTGTGCCCCTCCCCACCACCAATTAAATTTTTTAAAAAGCTGCTATGGAAGGAGCGAATATTAGTTTCCTGATTTATAAAGCCAAATGGATTAAGCTCATTCATTGCCTGAGGAAACAAAAAGGAAATCTTCAATACCTCTGTGCACATTGAGAACAGGAACAATACTGGTCTTTAGAAAGCAGAAACCTAATTTGGGGGAATCAATTACCCTCTGTGTCCCTGCCTCTGTGGGCTCTCATACTCGCTCTCAATAGAGATTTCCTGGGACTTAAGTTGGTCAACCACGGACACACCCTCGGTTCAGCCCGGCAGACGGGAGGGAAGAACTAGGCAGAGGGTGGGCGGAGTTGGGTGGGGGTGTGCCTGGGCCGCACGCACCTGTGGAAATAGGGGTAGAGGCAGGGGCAGGCAGGGTTGTGGGATAAAAGCTGGGGGTGGGGTGGGGTGGGAGGCAGTACCGAGATGGGCCAGGGAAGGGAAGCATGGGAACCTGGGGTTTAAAAAGGGGGTGGGCTGGGGGAGCAGGGGTGGCTGGGGAGGGGGAAGCACAGCCCGGCCAGTGCAGAAACACCCCCACCCCTTCAGGATCCTCACGTTTCTCTTCTGTGTTCTGCACTTAGCCCGTAGGCTTGAAGGTGCAACCGGCAATGGTGGGGCAGTTAGGGAAAAGGAAAGGGGATGGGGCGCCCACCGCAGCAGCCACGGAGTCAAATCCACAGAGCCACGTACAGGGGCACTCACAATCTCACCACTCCCGCGCTGGGTCCAAACCCTGGCCAGCAGTCTCCAGACCCAGGGCCACGCCCGGCCCGAGGCACTCACAGTCACACGCACGGATCCCCCAGTCCCACGCGCGCGGCCGCAGACTCACACATGCCGCCAACCCCCACGCCCGTCCTCGGCTCCCACGGCGGCTCACCACCCCACACTGCCCCCACTCCGGCATGCGGTCACACACACACGCACGCAGTCGCTCAACGCACACACTCTGGCTGTGCTTTTGTGTTTTGTCAGAATTAATGAGAAAAGTTCCCGTGCCCTGCGGGTAATTAGTGTCCTTGGAGTTAAATAAGCTAATGGCGAGCACCTCTGGCCCAAGCAATTATGTTTGTGTATTGAATAATTGATTCAAAGGGGGGAAGGGCCGCTAATCAGATCTGAGCATAATGAATTGATTTAATTAACAGGGGAACTGAGGGGCCCTGGGAAACGCAGGCTGCACTCGGCAGAGGCTAGCGCGGCCCGCGCGGACGGAGAACGCGCGCGCGGCGGAGGCGGCCCCGGCCCCGGCCCCGGCCCCGGCCCCGGGCAGCGGCTGCTCGCGCGGCTCCGGCGACCCCGCGGCGGACGGACGCGCCCCCGCCCCCACCCTCGCCCCCGCCCCCGGGACGCGCCCGCCCTCCCGCGCTCCCTGCCCGCGGGCTGAGCTGCCGGCGCCGGTCCGCCCGCCCCCGTCCCCGGCCGCCGCTCGCGGGGCGCGGAGCCCGCGCGGGGCCGGCGGGAGCAGCGCAGGCGGGCGGCGGCGGAGTCCGAGCCGCGCGCCCCTCCGCGTCCTCGGCCCGTGCCGGGCTGGCGCCGCCGGGGGACCATGGTGTTGGACCAGGAGGACGGTAGGTGCCCGCGGTGGGGGGTGCGCGGGGGGCGATGGCGCGGGCCCTGCCGAGGCCACCCCGCTCGCCTCGCGGCCGCAGCGTCCCCCGCGCCGGCCTCGGCAGGCTCGGGCCGCTCGGCCGCTTCCCGGAAGCGCGGCGCGGGGTGTGCGCGCGGGGGTGCGCGCGGGGGTGCGCGCGGGGGTGCGTGCCGGGGGTGCGTGCCGGGGGTGCGTGCCGGGGGTGCGTGCCGGGGTGCCTGGCTCAGCCCCGCGGTTCCTCGGCCGGGTCGGGAAGTCACCCGGGCCGCCGCGAGCCTGCCGGCCCCGCACGCTCCGGCCGGGAACTTTCTCTCTGGCTCTTGCCGTCTCGCAGACACAGAGAGCGCCTCTGCGACCGGCGCCGCGGGCTTCCCCGCAGTGCCCGCAGCCCCCGAGTCTCCCAGGCTCCCTGGGTGTCTGCGCGTCCCCCCTTCCGCACCCGACTGCGGAGCGGCTCCCCCACGGGGATACCCAGGGAACCTGCGGGCAAACCGGCACGGTCCTGGGGTCCCTGAGATCTGGAACTTCACAGCTGCGGGATGGGTGACATTGCTTCACCCCTGGCAGGGTTCCCCCAGCCAAGTGTGTTGGGAGGTTCCCTGCTGGCTAGGGTAGGGCCCTGTATCCAGAATATCGGGGCCGATTTACCTTGAAGCTAATGAAGTTTAAGCTTCATAGTCCTTCGGTGGTCATTTTGTGTTAGCAGGCTTGGATTCCTTTTCTTAAAGAGCACCCCCAACCCCTAAATTGCATAAGTAAGCTTGCCTCTAAAAAAATCTGGATCCACCCCTGAGTCCAACTCACAGCTTTCCCACCGTAACTACCAGTCCTCAAGAGAAGGCACAGCCAGGCTGTCCCCGTGGGACCATCCCCAGGGCCTAAGGCAGTTCTTTAGTGCCTGGGTGACGAAGCCCTGAGCAGGAGGCTGGGAAATTTGAGGTTGGGAGGCAGCTGCTGGTGTGCAGGGAGGTCTGGCTTCCTGGCCTTTCCCTCTGGCCCCACTAGTCCCTGCTCCCAGCCTACCATCTCCCACTGTGGTCATCAACTGTCTTGGTTTGCCCGGAACTGTCTGGTTTTAGCACTGAAGTCCTGCCTCCTGGGGAGTCCCTCAGTCCTGGAACAAACCAAGGCAGTTGGTCAGCCTACATTCACAACCTTCTGAGAGCTGTTGTGCAGGGTGGCTTGGCCTTCATCAGGAGGGTGGGAGAGACTTGCTTTCTCGGGAGCAGGTTTAGTTTAGGCCTCCACCAGGCCTAACAGGTGGTAACTGCAGCTTCCTAGAAGGGCTTCCAGAAACCAAAGGAGGAAAGTTTGTCAACTGTGTACTTCTGCACTCTAGCTGATTGCAAATTCCTGTGTTTAGGCTGCTTTTGTGTTAGTAGGGGGCAGAGCAGGGCACTGAACTTGGCCAGCAGGCCTCCCGATTGTACCGCAAAATCTGTAGGGTCACTCAGTCCTGTCAGCTGTGGTGGCCACGGGGAAGGGGCCCTTGTCACTCCAAATACCTCTATGAGCGTCACCTGTGAAGCCAGCTTGTAACCCCATCTTGGAGACAGCTACACTGTGTTGGAAGCAGGGCCCTCAGGCTGAGGCACATCTGACAGCCTCCACTGAGTTCTGGAATATCTGGTCTGCCCAGGCCCTGAGGCAGAGAGTCTCCCCCCTCCTACACAGACTTCCCAAAGCCAGTGCAGGAACCCTTCCTTCCTCAGGACTTTCCTGCCAGGTGCAGGGACAAACTGCTAAGACCTGCCCAAAACTTTGAAAGGCAGCCAGTAGCAACCCCTTTCTCCCCACCATAACCTGGGGGCTGATCAGTTGGTCTCCCTTTGCTGTCCCCAGAGGCAGTTCAAGGACATTCTGGAGCACTCTTGGCAATGTTGATTTGAGAGTACGTGTTCATCACCTGTGGACTGTGTTGGGTGCAAACTACCTCCCCCAGCCCCAGGGGATCCGAGGATTCCACCCTGGTATTGCGGGTTTGCCCCTGGACCTGGAGGCAGCTTGGGTGGGGGTAGGCCTGCCCCCAGGAGTTACTTGCCTGCCCAGCAATTCCCCATGAGCTGAGACGGTGGCTGCTGGATGGGTGAGGCTTATGTCTGGTTCTGTCCATCCGGCAGGCCCCTTCCTGGCTAAGAGCTCCAGTCACCTAAACCTTCCGAGGCTTGCTGGGTAGATCTATAAAGTGAAGGCCTCTGTAGAGGCCCCTTTCCAGATGACTGTGGGAGCTCGGTGGTCACAACTGGGGGTGCAGAAAGAGCTGCCTGTGGACACAAGCAGCCCTTCACATACAGCAGGAATCCCCTGCTGACATACCCTACATGCTTCTTCAGCCCCTGGCTCAGCACCCCAGGCCTGCTCCCATCCCTGAGGTAGGGCACAGGGCTCCCGACTCCCCAGGGGGATGCTGGTGGGGTGGCTGCTAATTGGGTACCTTGGAGGCTTGGGGGAGCTGGTGTTGGGACAGAGCTCCAAGCCTAGCACATGAACAAGCGAGTGGGAAAATGTCTGCAGCTAGTCAGTCCTGGTTTGTGGGTCAGGGCCAGACCCTTGAAAGGGAGGAGGCACGGCCCTGGGACTTGAGAGTAAAGCCACAGCCCTCGTGGAGTGGATGGCTCCAGGTAGCACAGAGACATCGGCAGCCAGAAGCTACCCCTCGCCAGCATGTCAGGCCCATTGCCTGTGACACTGTCTGGCCCCCAGTCAGGCTGGGGTGAGGGGCTGGTACGAAATGTGCCTGTGGCAGCAGTGCCAAAGCTTCCCTCAGACCCTTGGGGTATAGCTCTGGCTGCAGTGGCAGGGGAGAGACCAAGCTCACAGTCCTGAGGGACAGTGAGGCTGAGCAAAATGACATATTTAACATCAAATATACTCAAGGACTATTAGGATTAAGTATTCAAGATGAAGGGGAAAGCGAAACCCTCTGAGCTGCGGACGAGGCATCTCATTAGAAGCAGCCTGTCTCCTGTTTTCTCAAAGCCTGACTTCCCCACTTAGGCTAGAGGAAGATGGGTGGCAGCCCCACTCACCCATTCCCGCCCCTGTCATGCACCCTGCTTTGGGGCCTCCCGGGGCTTCAGGGGCACAGCCTGGCCTCCAGTTCTCTTGTATACTCAGTAAGTCCGCCCATTGTCAGGGTGCCACAGTTTACAAGGCACATTCACATATATTAGCTCATCTGATCCCCGCAGCAACCTTGGATAGCGGAACAGGTCTCCCACTTCACAAACCAGGGAAACCGAGGCCCAGACAAAGTGATTTGTTAAGGTCCACCATTGGTAATAGGCAGAGATGGGATGAAATCCCAACTGGTGGTCTTTGCCTTCTCCTTGCCTAGGTCTAGTCCTCAGAAGTGTCTGCCAGGAATGAACCTCTTAAACGTCTTTTTGAAGCCCTCCTTGGCCTATAGAAAATCCATTAATATTTCCCTCCCCTCTTGGAACATGGTACTGTCAAGAGAAAAAAAAAAAAAAAAGCTCTTGGTATTTAAGAGTGGCTTTCCTAGAGTAGGCAGCCTGGGCACTAGCCCCAAGGCTCTTGGGGAGAAGTAGGGTTCAGGAGGAGAGGAGATGGACACTTTCTTCCTTCCTGCCTCCTGAGTTATAGAGCAAGAATTTTCAACTCGGAAATAGCAGGAATCTTTTGTTCACTGCAGTATCGCCAGTGCCTTAGAATAATACATGCTCAATAAATAGTTTTGGAACGAGAAAAACCTTCAAGGCCATGCCGTGCTTGCTCAGAGAGAAGCTGAGACAGGATCTCGCTCCCTATGGAATTAGGATGCTCTTGGGGAGGGGGGCGTTGCTGGGTTAAGGGTGATGCTGGAAGACTTAAAAGTGAGTTTGTACCCTGCAGAGGGTTAACTTTGCCAAACAATCCAGGAGGTAACCAGAAGCCTCCGGCAGAGCTGCTAGGAAGAGAGGGTACGAGATCAGAGAAAGATCACCCGGGTGGGAGGGGGGTCAGAAACTAAGGCTGAAGGGGTGGGAGTGGAAGACAAGGGTGGTTCACCGGACAAATATCTGGAATGAGGACCGTGGGTGCTGCGCAGAACCTAGAGCCGAGCTAGGGCCGAGCGACCTCCAGGTGGCGCTGCGGAGCCGGGCAGCCGCGCGTCTCCACTCCCCATTAACCCGGGAGGGAGGGGGGCCTCGGGAAATGTGTGCATTTATTCAGTAGCAGGAGTGCAAACCTCATACATTGAGGGAGAAAGGCAGCGGGAGACGGCCGCCGAGATTCCCCCATCTCTTTGAATATAATTTTAGATTGAGATTCAGATTAAATCCGAGGGGAAAACACTTTATGAGGCTGAAAGCTGTGTCGTTGCCAGAGCCAGGGTTATGAGCTATCAAATGCAATTACATTAAGACAGATTATACTGGGCAAATTGAGCCATTTAGAAGGTGAGAATCAAAGAAACGGCTCTGATCCTCTCTTCCCCCTTCTCTCTCCCTCTCCCCCTCTCTCTCTAAATTGCAGTTCGTAGTTCCTTGCAATTCTGAGGCACAAAAGTAGGTGAGACTGCTTTTGTATCTGCGAAGTGCTTCGCTCCTGAATGTAATTCTAGCTGAGTGCAATCTAGGTTAAGAGCCGGACAAGCGGGTAATTAGAGCCCGCTCGCTGCCCGAGGACCGGCCGCCCCGCCGAAGCGCGCCCGGAGTCGGCGCCCTTCTCCCGGCCGAGCCGAGCTGCGGCTGGACACGGAGCGCCCGAGATGATGGTGCTGGACAAGGAGGACGGTAGGTGGCGGGCGGGGGGCCGACACCCCGCACCCCCTCGGCCCCCGCCGCGGCGCGTGGGAGCTCACGCCGGGACGCGGGCGCACACACGCGGGGCTGTGCCAGGCGGGCGGCGCGCCGGGGGCCGGGCCGGGGGCGGGGGCGGCCAGGTGGGGCCGGGGGAGGGGTGAGTGAGCCGGAGGGCGGGAGGGCGGTGCGCCGGCCGCATGCTGCTGTGCGGGCCGCGTGCAGGCTCCGGTCCCCTCGGATCTCGGCGCAGTGGCGCTCGGCGTCTCGTCGTTGCGGCGGCTCCTCTCACCGCAGCCATCTCCCTCGCGCCGCCCGGGTAACCCGAGAGGCCAGGAGCGCCGAGCAAATCAGGGGCTTCGGGAGAATCGCACGCCAGGGCTCGCGGCCGGCGGGCGCGCGGGAGGACCGTGCTGTCCCTGGGGTGCCCGGCGGGCGAGGGGAGGGCCGGCGGGCCCCTTGGGGAGACAGACGCCTCCTGTGGCGGCCCACTGTCTCCCGTCCTCTGAGCGTGCAGGCAGGAGTTTGGCCCAGAGGAAGAAAGTGTCCCGCCAGTGGCCAGTAACACTGGTGCAGGTGAGGCCCTGGAGAGTGGCATGAACCTGACCTGGTCAGGAGCCTCGGTGCGCCCCAGAGGTCAGAACACAGGGGCCCAAGGTTGCTGCAAGCCTCTAGCAGGTGGTCCCATGGACCCCAAAGCCTTCCTGACTGGGAGTGCCCTGCAGTAAGGGTGCTGGAGTGCTTAGGAGAGTCTGGGGAACGCAGCCCACTCAAGGGTAAAGCCAAGTGGGTGCCCCCTGACCCAAATGCAGACCCCCAGAGGCCAAACAGTAGCTGTTCCCTGGCTGGCCCAGGCCCTCCTGCCCTGTGGGTGAGGGTTGCCTGGTGTGTTGGGTTATAGGGAGATGGGGGTGTAATTGTTGGCACCCATGCTGTCACCTGATTTCTACCGATAAGGAACCAAGGAGATGGGTTTGCAGTGTGACCGGGAATCCTCTTGGATTGACCATGGTGGCCATTCTCTGACCTTCTAGTGAGTCTCCCCTGGGCCTGTGTCTTCTGCCCACTGGGTCAGTGGCGTTACTGACATGGTCACTTGCTGAAGAATTCCACGTTAAGTGACTTGTTCAAGGTCACGCAGGATGTGCACTTTGCTGCTACCACATGCTGGTGCTCCTGGCCTCCCCACCACCCCTGAGACCTCGTCAGGGAGGGGCATTTCAAGTGTCTGGCCTGGGGGTAGCATGTGGGGGAGCCTTGAAGGCTCTTTCTCAGTTTGTATACCCTAGGAGAGGAAAGGGGCAGCTAAGTACTTCCGGCCAAAGGAATGCATTTGCGAGGGGCTGGCTGGGGTGCGACCTCCATCTCTAGTATGCTGATAGCTCTTCAGGGCCCTCTCTCCAGGATCTCTGTGGGGGCTGTCAGAGGGCTAGGCTTCTGCAGGTCTGTATAAAATGACACGGAGAAGGACCTGGTCAGGCCAGACCAGGAGGGAAGAGGCATCTTGTCATGAGTTCCCCGGGTTCTCCAGAACAGTCTTGAACAGAGCTAGCCCTCACTTTCCCTTTTGGTAAAATGGGGGCTTGCAGAAGCCAGTGCAGAAGGTCCTGGTGTATGGAGGTACGCTCCCAACAGGGAGATGTGGACCTCAGGGTACGTCTTCAGCCGTGGTTATTTGGCGTGCTCGTTCACCAGGCTCAAGCCAGAAATGGAGGAAACCCAGGCCCTATATGTGGGAGACCTCAGGCAGGGAGATGGGTCTCATGTGACAAGGTGACCCCACCACTGCCACCTAGGTAGTGCTCTGGGCAGGCACCCCAGAGTTCCTTTGAGCTCTGTGATACTCAGGATTTTCAGATGAGCCCTGAATAGGAATAGATATCTGGAGGTCATTTTAACCAGTCTCCACCCTCCAGACGGCCCTGCACCGCAGCCGCACTGGGCATGCGTGTTTCCCCTAGTCTCCACCAGATCTGCAGAGGAGAGCTCGTGATGCCCCTCAGTCCCCCACTTAGCTCAGTCTGAACAATATGGTGCCCTCTACAGTTCGTGCCACTGAGCTCTGGGGCTCAGAGCACCAGGAATGTAGACAGCTGGGGCCCTGAGGAGCCATTTGATTCTTGTCCTGCCCAGTCCAGAGGTGTCCTCCAAAAGCAGTCTTTCTGCTCATACGTCTGCCCTCCGCTCCCTATTAGAGCCTGGCCTCCCCTAATTGCAGGGACCCCTTAAGGTGGCACCTTCCACTGGGGAAGGGGAAAGGCTCTGAATCGACTCACCTGTCCCTCCGAGCCTGCTGCCTAATTTCTTCCTGGCACGTATGCCCTTTCAGCGGGTGGCCCTCTGGGCTAGGTGGCAGCCTTGCCTCCCAGGGCCCCCAAGAAGCATGTCCCTCAGGGATGCAGCACTGCACCCTTTGTCTGGCTGCAGCAGGGACTCGGGGCTCTTATTAACCACCCCCAATGCCTTTTCTCCACCTGACAGCATCTTGTCGGAAGAGGCCGGGGCTCCTCTGGTTGAAGTGAGGTCTGCCAGCTGCCGAGGACCAAAGCTCTTGCTCTGCTGGGCTGCAGGGCTTTCATGTTGCACTTCTGAAAGATAATAAAATATCAATCGCTTTGCCGTAGCAACGGGTTTAAGAGACTTTCTGAAGTATTGAATCGTCAGAAAAAAAATTTTTTTTTTTTTTTGCTTTTAAGCACAGTGCATTATTAATAAAGTAATCCATTAGGTCGAGCAGTGAAGGGCCACCACAGAGAGGAAAGATCTGTTTTGCAAATGGTTAAACTTCTGGTTTTAAGATTAATTGCTTTCATTTGGACGCTTGCTCTTGGCCTAGCCATCTCCACTTTACTGGAACTCAGGGTCTGGGCTTTCTAAATGCCGTCGGGCCTGCCTGTCAGCAAAGGAAGCCCTGCTCCAATTTACCCGGAGAAAGAGCCCTTCTTTCCCTGGCACCCGTGCTTGAGCTGGCTCTAGGCTGGGGGCCTTTCTGGGGAGGCTCGTGGTCTCTGGGGAGCAAAGGGAGCTACTGCTCTGAGCCCTGGAACCAGATTAGCCCTCGGGCCATTGGAGAAGAGGCTCTTGAGTACTCGGAGGCAGGGAGCAGAGGGTCCAGGCAGCCCCAAGAACAGGGAGAGCCTTGGGTGGTGGGGGACTGGGCAGGAGAGGACGCTGTGGGCACCCTCTTGGGGGTGCTGGCATGTCCCCAGGTGCAGGCTGGAGAAAGGCAGGTAAGCTGCCTCCGTGGAGGCCCCGTAGAAAGACTAGGGTGACCACGGGAAACAGCAGGCGGGTTGCAGAGCTAAACACCAGACATGATTTTTAGAGCGTTTGAATAAGTAAAATTGCCTAAGGAGGGTGGAGCTGGCCTGAGGAGGGCCAGACAGCGAGTCTTCAATTGTTAATGACTGCTGTGAGCGTGGCCTCCACAGTGGACCTGGTTGATGTGCCAGGGCGGGCTCTTGGCTATTCTTAGGGACTGACCAGCTTTTGCTCAGCCGTCAGCAGGACCTCCTGGGCCATCCCGTCATGCCCCGGAGTGCGAAGAGGCCTTGGGGTCTCTCCTGGCAGAGTGTGGCGGGGACCCTTCCTGGCCCCAGAGATGGAGGCAGGGAGTGTGCCCTGATGCTTTTCCACGCCAGAGACCCCAGCGGGTCGGCAGGAAGGCAGAGCCCAGCAGGCCCCACTGCCTGCTGAGGATGTGTAAGACCTTGTGAGGCTGGTAGGGTGGGGAACAGGCCTGACACTTGCCCGGGGCCTAGAAGCGGAGAGTGTCCAGCCACAGCTACCTCCTCGCTGCTGGAAGCAAGCCTCCACAAATCTGGAGCAGTGTGGACACATTTCCTGCCCCAGTTCAGGCGGGCAGAGAGCCTATAAAGACGGGTCTCCCTCACCCGCTCCCAGAGCCTTGGGTAGAGAAGCAGGTGCTCCTCTCTGTTCCCCGCTCTTCCGTTCATTTGCCCACACGGAGCACTAAGGGGGGGCGGGGGACAGGGAAACAACATAAATTGGTCTGTCGTCCAGAATCCATGTCTCGCTAATGTACCCAGATTAACTCAACTGTAAATTGTCTCCTTGGATGGCAGTGTCTTGCTAAAAGTTTCCCATATGATTCATGATTTGGATTGCTTTTAACGGCTATTGGCTAAGCAAGCCGGTGACTGTACAAGGTGAGGCAATTGGCATTAGTGAGGGGAGGCACGGGAGCGTGTAATGCAGTCAATACTGCATTAACTACTGATGCCCAATTACAGGGAGTGGGAGAGAGCCTTTCAGGAGCATTAGGACTGGGGGAAGCTGAGATCACTGGCCGCCGCTTGCCTAAAAGCTTCACCCTTTGTGTGCCGGGGCTTGGCGCTGACGTGGCCACTCGCTTGGCCTCTGTGGCTGCCTTTCTGTCTTACTGTCTCTCTCTTTCTGAACATGTCCCACAAAGATGCTTTTAGCACATGGAAATGTGCATTCTCCTAGAGCCGGGGCCTGCCTCTCATCCCTCAGAGAGTTGATTCCCCACCCCAGCCTGTGTCCCAAAGTCAGACCTGGAGGCCGCCCCACCCACTTCCATTTAAGGAGCCTCCCAGCAGGCCCCATTTGTGAGCAGGACCGAGAAGAGAGCTATTTTGGTCTCTCTCCCTTGGCACAGGTGGATGATTGCCCGCGAGCACTGGCGGCTGCCCCTCTGCGGTCACGGGCAGAGGAACACGAGGTTCGGCCTCGGCACGGTGGGCTGCGGGAGCACGGCTGCCGGAGTTGGGAAGTGGCCGTGGTTGGACAGGGTGGGCCTTCTCTGAGCAGAAGACAGAGCTGGGGAGCCTCCTGGGGGCATGACCCAAGCCATGCTGGGGTCTCAGCAAATGTGGGCCCCCTCCAGAGCTGCAAACACCCAGGGCAGCGCTGCCCCCAAGTAGCCAGTAGGCCAAGGCTATTGTTCAGGTCCACCTCCAGGGCCCAGAGGAGCCCCTGATCAGGAGTGCTAGCAGAGTGGAAGGAGGTAGGGAGGAAGGTGGAGAGAAGGGCATCGGTACCCAGCGTGCCTGGAACCGGCGGGCTGGCTGCCACCTCGCCATCCTGCTAAGCTCTGCAGGCCCGCCATGTCTGCTGCGGGTTTGTGCTCCGTGCCCACCCAAAGCTCGGGTTGCTCTGCCTCTCTCCCATCTCATCTCTCCTATGAGAACAAGCACATCTAACTGGCTGGGTGGTTAACGAGGATGGAACGAGATAATGTCCATGTATACACTTGATAGACCAGGAAACCTCCTGCCTGTAAGGTGACATTGTTGTCCACACAACTACACTATGATCAAATAATCTGGTGCCCAGTGAGGTGCCTTGTTCACTGCCCTGTTCACTCACTGTCCCTCTTCCAGTGTATCCGTCATGACCATTGATCACTGCTGTCCAAGAGGCAGGCTGACTTCACTGCTAACCACTGGCCAGATCCCCAAGGCAGGTGGCTTTGTAAGAAGAGCCTCCGAGACCACTCTCTGCAAGCCCTTCCGTCTACAGGGGGCAGTCGAGGCCGAAAGTGGGCAGGAGAGTTGCCTGGGCTTATGTAGGGAACCCAGAGCTGCAGCATCTTTCTAGGTTCTCTGCCCGCCTTCCGTGACCTTTGATCCTTGCCCCAAGGCACGATGAGGCTGGGTGGTAGAAAAGTCTGATTGGAGGGATGTCACCTGTCCTGATGCCAGGTGCCTGAGTGTCCGGGTGGTGGCCCTAGCCAGCCTGCTGACACCCCACAGGACACCGTTCTGTCCTCAAATGGAAGTCCTCCTGGCAGGTGCTGTTGGGCACTAACCTGGGGCCGGGGCTTCGCGGACCAGCGCAGCCCCAGAGGCGCATGTGGCATGTAGCCCATCCTGTCCGCCGTGCGTGTAGTGGAGGGACACTGAGGCACGGAGGGCATCCTCCCCCTCAGGCTTCACTCTTCACGGTGCTGCTCGATGAGTTTGCCTGGCAGGCCTGCACTCGGGATAGGACCACACCAGTGGAGTCGACTTGCACTGGCCTACGAGAGCGATCTTGCCCATCTCTTCCCAGCTCTTGAGTTCAGTGGCCTCACACCGGTAGCGGGAAATCAGCCATGGTGGGGTATTAACACCAGGGACCGTGGCGGAGCCAGTTGTGAAGTGTTTATCAGCACACAACTGGACTGCATTCATCTGGGGCTCCGGCCCCACCTCCTCCTGTTCTGCCACCACCTGGCATCCCCACCCCACCTGGCATCCTTCTCCTGGTTCTCACTACAGCCAGGGCCCCAACCTGCGCTGCCCTGACATTGTGCCTGAGACCTGCTGCCACACTGTGTTCCAGACAGACCCCGCGTCTGCCACCGTGCTTTTGCCCGGGGGGCGCTCTTGCTCGCGGTGTCCCCCTTGCCTGGCATGCCCTTTCCCCTGTAGTTGGCCTTGCAGGAGCCCACGGGTGGCCAAAGCCTCTTACAGACCTTTCCAGGCCATGTTCAGAGTCACATCCCCCCTATCTAGCAATAACCTGGTCTCTTGTTGGAGCGTATTTATTTTGAGTTTTGTCCAAGGCAGGCGTCCACAGTGGCCGACACAACTTGGGGCAAATGAAAAGCAGGTGGTATGAGAAGAGTGAGCAGGCCGGTCCAGGTTGCAGGGGCAGATGCCCCAGAGTGCAGCCCCGCTGGGTCAGATTGGGTCACTAGCTCCTGCCTCCTGCCTCTTCCCAGCTGAACTTCCTTGAGTGGCCCACTGTCTTCAGGGACATCCTGCTGGCCTGATTCAGGAGACCCAGGTGCTAGCCCCAGCTGACTGCTGTGTGACTCCAGACAGCTGACTGGGCCTCAGTTTTCACATCTCTGTAATGGGAGCAATACCTAACTGGCGCCTAATGTCCACGTACACTTGATCAACCAGGAAGCCTCACGTCTCTGTGCAGTGACCTTGCTCTCTGCACGGATAACCGTGGGATCTCTTTGGCCTTAGCCTCTCAGTCTTTAGGGCTCGTATAAACACACGTGCTATGGTGTCACTGAACCCTAACTTAAAAGTGAGGCGTTATGCTCTGCCCGTGTATCAGTAAGTGATTGCTGCCTAACCAGCCAACCCCAAACCCGGAGGCTCGGAACAACAGCAGCCGTTTTGCTCTTGAATCTGTAGGTCAGTGCTTTAGGCTTGGCTTGGCTGAGCGGTTTCTCGGGTCTCAGCTGGACTCTTCATGCCTGGCAGACGGCTGATCTCCTGGACGCTGGGGGTACAAGCGTCCCTCATCGTCCAGCAAGCTCTTCTAGCCTGTTCTCATGGTAGAGACTGGTCAGGAGGGAGAGCGGAAGTACACAGAGTTTCCTGAGGCCTGGGTTTGGCTCTGGGAGGTTTTCACTTCTGCCACATTCTGTAGGCCAGAATAAATCACAAGGCCAGCTCGAGTTTGGGGGCAGGGTGGCGGTGGTCAGATTCTGCTCTTGAAGGGAGGAGGTGGAAAGTCACATTGCAAAGGGCGTGCCTGGCTACCAGCAGGAGGGGTAGAGAATTGGGGCCATTTCTGTACTCATTCCACCAAAGCTTCCTCCACGTATGATCTCATTGAATACCCTGAACCACCCTAGGAAAAAGCCACACGTATTATCCTCATTTCACAGATGAGAAA
Source organism: Ursus americanus (assembly GCF_024610735.1). Classification (NCBI taxonomy): domain Eukaryota; kingdom Metazoa; phylum Chordata; class Mammalia; order Carnivora; family Ursidae; genus Ursus; species Ursus americanus. Next base: position 2,111,651 of record NC_142142.1, read on the forward strand.
ACTGCTCTACAAAGAGGCTGTGTACTTGGTCGCAGGTCCCACACTTGGAGGTGCCGGAGTTCAGGCCATCTCACTGCAGAGTGTGCTGGGCCGCCTCCCTGTTCCAGCTGGCCGACTGGGAGGTGGGGGAGAAGGACACTCGGGGAGGGTTCAAGGGAGAGGGGGTGGAGCCAGCCAGAGGATGCCTGGGGACAAGGGGAGGGAGGCTGGCGGTCAGGGCAGTTTTTCCGGGGCTGCCATGGGAGGGTAAGCCTGCAGGGGAACCACAATGAGGTCAGCCCCCACCGTCTCCTCCAGCTTCTGCTCTGGGTTGTGCGATGCCGCTGGGCTGGACGGGTGGAAGGGGTGAGAAGCTCGGCGCTTACCGGAGCTGACTCAAGCCTGGGTCTGTATGCAGATGCAGCCAGGCAGGAATCAATTCATTGGTTAGCCCCTCGCCTCAAAACGGGGCGGTAAGTGGGCTGGTGAGAGGCCTGTGTACATTCATAAACCAGCTGATTGAAAAGCAATATTTCAGATAAATACAAGCCAGCGATCTATCAGTGGTTGTAATAAAACCCAGGCTTCAGGCTGTGATTTTATTTTGAAATAATAAGAATTGCTTGATTCTTTTTACTTGAGTTACCATGGTAATTCCGGCGTGGAGCAGTGTTATATTGATTTAGAAAGTGGACAGTAATATTTCTTTTGTGTTATTCTGTTTCTAGGCCTTGATTTCTAATTTCCACTTGGAGATTACTTTTATAAATTTCTTAAGTCCTTCCACTTTTTTTCCTCTCACAGTATAATTCTCCTCTCATACGCCACTATGTTCTGAGCTTATTGGTTTGCTCTTATTTTAAATTAAACTTGCTGGTTTCAAATATTGAAATGACATCTTTGTCTGTGTCTGTACTTTGGTTTAGCAAAATATTACAGTCTGACGCTTTCTGCTTAATAATTTAAGGGAGGCATTCTGTCGGCCCTCACTGGGTGCTGATAACTTATGACTCAACCAGCGCGGGCCTTAAACTCCTGACATTTTAATATTGTGTGGCGGGAGCAGCCGCCCCTCTGCTCAGAGTCTCAGTGGAGAAAAACCCGCGTGGTACCCCAGAAGGGAGTTTTAATAATTCAGCCTCACCGGTTGGTATGATGACTTGACGGAGAGGGGAGGGAGACCCGTCCTTGCCATGTAAGAGGGAGCCGCTCTGGCCTGGGCTCCTACGGCCCATGGCTGACACCTGCTTTGTCCTGTCTCTCCCCTCCCTGAATCTTTAAAAACTCCAATTCCTCATCCCTGGTGTCTGGGAAGGATTGCGTGGGGGCGGCCTCGGGTGCCATCCAGATGCTTGATCTCTGTTTCTCCGCTTCCCCATTTGTAAAGCAAGTGGAACTCGCGGGGGCTATGAGTCAGACAGCCCAGGTTCGAATCCCACCTATGCCACTGAGTAATTTGGAATAGTAAATTGTAATAGTAGTTCTGACCGGTCACATGGGTGTGATCACGACCACTTTTTAGGTCTGTTGAGCCTTCGGTAGGCCAAGTTCCTATGGTCTTGTAGATGGTTGGTCAGCTCCCTAACCTTCGTCAGGTTTAGTGAGGAGCAGAGGAGAAAGTAGAAGTGGTTGTACTTGGACATACTTACTCTGCTCCAGATACGCACGGGGTTCGGAGCCCTGGCAGGATTGCTCTTTGGAAAGCACCTAGGCCTTGGCTTCCGGAGGTGGGTCAGCTCCGCCCCCTTTCAGGCCCACCCAGCCGCGAGCTGGGGCGATCTGTCCTCTGGGCTCCTCACACTATCCCACAGCAAGGACTGGACTCCAGAGGGAAACTCGCAAAAATATGGGTTCTAGGGCTGAGATGGGTGTGTGTGGCGCCCTCTCTCTGGCCTGAGGAGAGGCCCCTGTCCTGTGTGGTGTGCCAACAAGGTAATGTATTTGCTACCCCTTGCTGCGTAACAAGTTATTTCACAATTGTGTACCTTAAAACAACACCCGCTTGTTAACCTCACCGTGTCCGTGGGTCAGGAGTCCAGGTACAGCTTAGCTGGGTCCTCTAGCTCAGGGTTTTTTTACAGATGATAATTGAGGTGTTGGCTGGGGCCGTGGTCTCCTGTCAAGATTCATGTGGGGATTGAGCTTCCCAGTTCACTCATTTGGCTGTTGGCAGGATTCAGTTCCTCCTCGGGCTGTTGGACTGAGGGCTTCCATTCTCGCTGACTGTGGATCAGGGACAGCCCTCATTTCGTGCCACGGGGGCCTCTCCATCATGGCAGATTGTTTCCTTAAAGCCATTGAGAGAGTGTCTGTTAGCAAGCAGGAAGTCCCAGTCTTTGGTAAGATGTGACACATCTAATCACAGACGTGACATTCCATCACTGTGGCTGTGTTTTCTTCCTTGGGAACCAGTCACTAGGTCCAGTTCGAACTGCAGGAAGTAGGGGATTTTACAAGGGCCCGAACTCCAGAAAACGGGATCATTGGGGACGGTCTTAGATATTGCCTACTGTCAGAGGTCAGCAAACTCTGGCCCCAGGTGGCCAGCAGTTTAGCTGCCCCTAGAGACAATGAAACGTCAGCTCTGTCCCCAGGAGGCCCATTGCCTCTGCCTCATACCACAGAAGGCCAGGGGGGCTCAAAGCCTTTCATTTAATCCTCACAGCCCCTTGGGAGGCTGGGAGATCAAACGCTGGCCCCATTTTGCAGAGGAATAGGTTGTGCTCAGAGAGGGAGAACACTTGCCTAGGACAGCCCAGCAGGTCGGTATCTGGCAGAGTTCATATGAGAACCAGGCCTCCGCCTGCCACGGGCCTGGGGAGGTAGTGAGGTAGTGGTAGAGGCACTCCAGGCCTCCCTGGCCCTGGTGGTGAGAGGCAATAGCCCTGACTGTAGGCACACGCAGGGACCAGGGCTGGGGATGGAAATTGCTGGATTCCTTGTTTCACAGGTGGTACGTTTGCGGAGCATGGGAGCCAGCAGCACAGCTGTCTGCTACCGAAGGGCATCTCTTCTCACTCAGTGGTGACCCTGAGAGGGAGGGAGGCTGGTTCCTCCCTGAGCCAGTCTTCCTGCGGCTGTTGGACTGAGGCCCTCAACCCCTCCCCAGCTGTGGCCCGGCCAGGCGGAGCCAGCATCTTCCAGGCAGCCTGGGCAGAGGCCACTTGAGCAGTTCTTCACATGGGAGCAGGACTGAAGGAGGCTCTCCTGTGGGTGTAGCCCAGGGCTGGGAGCCAGAACTCCTGCATCCACAGCCTGGCTCTGCCCCCCAATCCCAGTCTGTCCCTGGGCAGGCCCCGTCTGCTCTCTGGGTCTGTGCTTCGCCGCTCGCGTCGCAGGGCTTGCTGGCTGCTTGCCGCCTGGTGGTACCGTGTGTGGACACATGTCTGTGGGGAAGGTGTGTATCGAGGCCAAGGCCAGGAGAAAAACTTCCCTGACAGGGTTTCTTTGTCTTTCCTTAGTGTCCTGGGGCCAGAGAAGTAGAGATCCCAGGTGAGAACATCTGTGGCCTCCGGCCTTCCATACTTGGCCTTGCCACATTTGACTCCAGGCGAGCCGTTTCATTTCCAGCTGTTCCCAGAACCTCAACTAAGGTAGACGGGACCCCCGAAGCAGGCCCAGAGCCTGGAGGCCAGTGAACCAGAAGTCACGGCCTCAGGCTTGCAAGGACCCTGGTTAGTTACCCCCCTTCTATGGCAGGGAAACTAAGGCGCCAAGAAGCATCTACGTCCTCTCTCAGCTGAATGTCTTGGAGATACTTTCTGAGTAGAAAAGTCTGAAGCCCAGTAGAGGCTGCCTCCAGCCCACGATGGGATGCCAGGGCTGTACCCCCTCTCTTTGCCTGTCAGTCAGAAGCTGTTTCTTGCAGGCAGCTGCTCTCACTCTAGCCAGGAGCTCTTTCCCATCAGTGAGGTGGCTTGGCAGGGGCTGGGGCTCTGGAGGAACAGAGGGCAGGGGGCAGCTCTCCCTCAGGTGCCAGGTTCTGACCTGGTACTCAGCGCAGACTTGGAGCGTGACCTGCCTTTCTGCCTCATGGATGTTTTCACACTGTTCTTTGATCTTCAGAACGCTTGATCAGATCGGTGCTGAAATTGCCTGTGTGTGAGAATAACAGCTCATTAATATTATTGAAAATGCAAAAATAAAAAATATGATCCAGGAAAAAAAATCAAAATTGGTTGAAATAATTAAAGCAAAACTGGCAACAGTTAAGACTGCACCTGGCAAAATATGTTATTGACTAAAAATTGACGGAGGAATCAAATCTTCCTGAGAAAATTTAGATCTGCCAAAGTTGGCTCAGGAGATATTTTTTCAGTAGAAATAATTATCACAAAAGAAATCTCAACGGTGTCAAAAGCTCTAGTTCATAAGATTTAATATGAGCCAAAAACTGATCACGAACGAAATACTGACTTTAAATTTAAAAATAATCGATCCCAATGAAAATAATTCCAATAAGGATTTTTTTTTTTTAATTTTGTTTTAAGTGTCTTGGGGGAAGGAATTGTAGTAAAATATAGTTGGGGAAGGGGCAAATAAAAATCTTAGTTTAACACTAGTGGATAGAAAATTGATCAAGGAATCAAACTGACTTAATGAAGCTTATTAAGAACTACTTTTTTGACAAAGCCATCAATGGTATAATTCTTATTAAAATATACGGCTTAGGGGCTAGTTGCTAGTCGTAGATGCTTAGCAATTATTTGTTAAGTCAATAGTGAGTGAATGAATGAATAGGCAAAGGAGGTTGGGAGGGGAGCAGAGAGGATCACAAGGATTGTTTTGTCCCAAAGGGAGGACAGACTTACACTTACTTTTTAAGATTTTATTTATTTATTTATTTATTTATTTATTTATTTATTTGAGAGAGAGAGAGTACAAGCAGGGGAAGCAGCAGAGGGAGGGGGAGAAGCAGACTCCCCACTGAGCAGGGAGCCTGATATGGGGCTCAATCCCAGGACCCTGAGCTCATGACCTGAGCCCAAGGCAGCTGCTTAACCCACTGAGCCACCCAGGTGCCCCAGACTTACGCTTAATTAAGACTATTTGTATTTCTCTGGCATGTTTTCCAGCACCACCCAGCAGTTCTCCAATTCGCAGTGGACGCAGACTGGGTGTCCTACAATTTAACTCAATTCCAACACTGTCTTGCGTTAGCTCCTGCAGGTTAAGGGCTCAGTCCCATGAGACTGCCCCCACTTCAGAGGCCAATCACAAATCCCAGTTGTCATCTGTACTTCTGACCAGCCTGCTATAAATCGGGGTTCCCACGATCCCCTCCTCAGGTTAGAGAATTTGCTAGGAAGGTTCACAGAGCTCAGGGAAACATTTTCTTACATTGACCAGTTCACTGTGTAGGATCCAGATGAAGAGGTAGATAGGGCGAGGTCTGGCCGGGTGGTTCCCAAGCCCAGGAGCTTCTGTCCCTGGGGACCTGGGGTGCGCCACCCTCCTGGCACCTGGATGCATTCACCAACCCAGAGCTCATCAAGTCTTGTTCAAGAGTTTTTATAAAGCTTAATCTCCAGCCCCCTCCCAGTCTTTCCCAGAGGTCTGTCAGTGCACAGGGCTGGAAGTTCCAACCCTCCTATTTCTCCGTCTTTCTGGTGACCAGCCCCATCCCGAGGCTAGCTGGGGGCCTCACAGTAAGTCATTTCAGGACCACAAATGCAGGTGTGCTCAGAAGGGGCTCCCGATGAATCACAAAAGATATAGCCCTATCACTCCGGAAGCTCCAAGGGTGTTAGGAGCTCTGTGCCAGGAACCAGAGACAAAGACCAGATATATCATCCCACAGCTATTCTGGGGAAAACAAACCAGAGGAGATAGCATTAGGGGCAGCCAAAACAGCACATGATGCGAGGGGGAGCATTCTTCCTTTTGAGCTTTCCAGGGTGTCCGCTCCCCACCCCTCCAGCCTCAGACTGCTCCCTGCTCCTTCCTTCCTTCCTTCCTTCCTTCCTTCCTTCCTTCCTTCCTTCCTTCCTTCCTTCCTTCCTTCCTTCCTTCAGTTTTCTGGTGAGCCTGCGGTCTGGGCATGTGAGGGGACAGGGTGCGGATGGGGGTCTGGGTGTTCAGAGAGGAGGCAGCTGAAGCCTAGGGAAAGCAGCCTCTTAGCTGCTAAAGCAGGGCCTGAACTTCCAGAGTTGAGCCCCAGGCAAGGCAGAACCGAAGGTCCAGGCTGCAAATCTGGCCTCACCTACCTCCGTCCCAGAGGCCCTTGCTTGCTCTGCCCAGCTTTGGCCTGAGGCTTCCCCTGACCCTCCCCTTCCTCTTCTGTTGCTGCCCCATGACCGGACCGAGATCCTGGCTTTCCAGGCTCCAAAGGAATGATCTGAAGCCCATGGGCCTGAGGCAGGCAGGAGCACACCTGGGCAGGGAAACGGCCAGTCAAGACCTGCCCAGCCACCCGTGGGCCAGTTCCTAATCCCTTTGTTTCATGTGATCTGTCCTTAAAGAGTTTCTTGGCCTTCCTAGCTCTGGGCCAGTTTTCTTTCTCAGACTAGCTTCCATGAAAGCTCCTGATTCTGGGAAAGAGCTAACTATTTATATCTTATCTGTGTCTAATACAGTCTGCCCCCTAATTATATGTATAGCGAAGATGGGCCCTGAGAAGAACAGAATCTTTGTGTCCGAGGGCACCTCCGTGTGGTGCAAATGAGTCTAAGGTCTTGCCTCTGCAGTGAGCTGACCCCCAGGAGCATCTGTGGGTGGCCCTGCCCCTGCCTGGCTGCCCAGGGCCTCGAAACCCACCCGGCCGCCTCCGTCCTGCTCGGGCCACACCCTCTTCTCTCCAGGGCCCACACTCCCAGGAGCTCTGCCTTCTCTTAAGGGCAGCGGCTTTGGATTCCCTCCCCCGAGAGGAGAGAAACCCCCAGAGCATCAGCCCAAGCACAGGCAGATTTGAAATCTCTCAAATTCTCTAAGAGAAACAGCAGCTGCAGGAGGGGGCGACAACTTACCGCACAGGTGGCTTTCTTTGGACTTGGGCGGGAGGTAATCAGCATGGGCTTTGGGTTCCAGTCCTGCTCTGCCTTGCTCTGGCAGTGAGATCTCGGGCAAGTCCTGCTCTTCCACCCCCTGCTGTGTGACCCTGGGCCACACTGTGTGTCCTCCCCAAGCCTGCTTCCTCACATGGAAGCTAGGGCCCCGAGCGGCCTCCTTGTCCTCGCGCAGAGGTCAAACGGGAGAAAATGTTTCCATGTGTTTCGCCAGCTGGACAGCACTGTGCCCACCTGAGGAGCTGGTGAGAACATGGTGGCTGCATGAAGGGAAGGGTGGCTGCCACCCCTTACCCCTGAGGGGTCCCCTCAGCCGCAGGACCTGTAGGACTTTGGAGGAGTTTGGAGAAGCTGGGGGATCGTTTCCCTGAGACAGCAGCCCATGATGAAGCCATGAAGACTCATGGAACCAACCTCATGCCTAGAACATGGGCTTCTGTCCTCTCGCCCCATGGCACAGACATCCTCCTCTAGTGACCAGAGCTGTCCTCTCGTTGGGGCTGGTCTGTGTGCTGAGATGAGGCCTGAGGTGCCCAAACCTTCAGCCTAACCTTGGTCATCCCTCCAGACTCAGGGTGGCTGGGTGTGCGGGTCACATCCCGGCCTGTCGCCCCCTATTGGCCAGGATGCTTCATCTTGAGTCACCCTCTCAGATTAGCCACAGAGGAAGCCGGGCTGGGGCTGGGCACTGCGTGTGCTCTCTCCAGGGGTATTCGTTTCACCCAGAGGTAGCCTCGCCGAGTTCCTCCCTGGCCTCCATGGCCTGGATCCAAGCCTGCACACCCCTGTCCCAGGGGGCCGTAGGAGAGGGCAGCACTCCTTAACTGAGCCTGGGCCGGGGGGCCTGGAGGGCCTCACTGTGACCTTACTCACATCATGCACCTAGCCTCACTCCTGGTACCCCATGTGGGACCAGCTCAAGGTCCGAGAGAGGCACCCTCCCCCACGGGCATGCGCAGTTTTGTGCGTAGCGCGTAGGCCTCCGAAGAGGCAGAAATTGCAACAAGAGACAGAACACGAACGCAGTGGTGGAAGCAGACAGATCGGAGGAGAGTGGTGGATCCAGTGGCGTCTGAGTTTCCTGGGAAGCAGGGCTGGGAGCGTGGGTTCAGCCAGATTTCTGGTTGAGGGGTGAGGAAAGGAGGCAAGGGGGTGCTCTGGGGAGCAGCCAACAGGAGATGGGGGAAGCAGGGCCTGGCCTGCTGGTGAGGTCAGGCACCCTCCCCTGGCCCTAGGACTTTTTATCAACTGGTTCCTCCTGTTCTCAAAGGGGTATTTGTTCTGCTTTGCTTTACAGCAGCGTTATTGAGATACAGTTTGCATGCCACAAAATTAACCTTTTTAATATGTATAATTCAGTGTACTCACAGTTGTGCAACCATCCGCACTACCTAATTCAAGAACATTTCCAGTAGCCTGAGAAGAACCTTCACCCATTAGCAGTCCCTCCCCATGACTCCGTGGCAACCACGAATCTGTTTTGTCTCTATGCATTTGCCCGTTCTGAACTTTTCATATAAGTGAAATCATACAACATGTGGCATTTGTGGCTGACTTTTCCCCTAGCCTGACGTTTTCAAGGTTCATCCGTGTTGTAGCATGAATCAGTACTTCCCTTTTATGACCAAATACTACCCCACCGTATGTATGTATGTATCACATTTTAGTTACCGTGCGTCGGCCGTTGTGAGTGATGCTGGTGTCAGCATTCACGTACAAGACCTGTATGTGGGCACGTTTTTACTTTTTCTTGGGTATATACTTAGGAGTAGAACCGCCGGGTCATGTGGGAACTCTGTGTTGAGGGGTATTTGTTTTTCATTTCAAATAAGAAGTGCCAGAGTATTTCAGACAGAAATCCTTGGCTGTCTGGGCTTTCTTGCTGGGCTGAGCCCCTCCTGGGCTGCTAAGGTTTGGGGGAACTGTGGGCAAGTCCTTTCCCCTGCTGGCTTCAGGTTTCTGATCTGTGACATGGGGTGCTCATGGATCCCTGCTCACCGTAAGGGCCTTTGTTAGTGCTTATTATTTCCGTAGCAAGTCAGGGATGGCAAAGCACCCTGCTGGCGTTAGCTGCTTTGGTTCCTTAGACCTGTGCGTTGGGTGTCATGTTCCCGTTTTGCTGATGGGGAAGGCGAAGCTCAGAGAGGCTAAAGGGCCTGACTGAGGTTGCATTGTGGGTCGATGGCAGAGCCTGACCTTGAATCTGGGGCTCATCAGAGTCCAGGTCCCTTGCCTGAACTCCTGCCTCAAATCTGTCTCTGGGGGAGGCAGGGCTCTACGCTCCAGAGAGGCCTGCCTCAGCCGCCACCACGTTTTATGCCCCATCCTGGGCTCTGGGAAATTGGGGTGCAGACGTGGCCCGGGAAGAGCTCGGAGGTAGAACGGTGCTATAGGAATAAGGACTGGGCAAAAGTCCACTTTGTAGCTGCGTGTCTTTGGCTGTCGCTCCCCCTCTGTGAGCCTCGATTTCCCCATCCATAAAATTGGATCCATCATTGCTACTCCTCGCACGGGGGAATGTGCTGAGATGCTGTGTATGAAGGGGCAGGCGTGCCACCAGGAAAACGGAAGGTGTTACCTACACACTTAGCACAGGTGGAGAGCTTGGAGAGGGTACAGAGTGTTGCTGGGCCGTGGAGAAGTGGGGTGGGGGAGTTAGGACCGACGCTAAGGAGGAGACATCACCTGGGCTGGCCAGGAAGGCGAGAGGTGGGCCATCTCCCGGGCAGCCCTGTGTTCCCCAGCCTGGGGCTGCCAGAAACCAGGAGGGATTTCCAGAGACTCAGGAAAGAGCTCCCGCCTCGGGGAGAGTGTGTAGACAGGCCCTGCTGGTGCCCCCAATCCTCTCCCCCAGCCGGGCCCATAGATGCCTGAGAGGGGGCTTGCATGACTGCCTTACTTACCCCGAGTGGTAATAAAACACTTTAAATTTATTGTGACATTTGGATTTAATTAAAAAGTACACACTTAGGGAAGTAGAACATAATGGGGAGAGAGGCAGGGTGGCTTTTCCCCTCCTTTCTTCCCCAAACTAATTAGCGTTGTATTTTAAATTGTTTATGTGCCGCTAATCATCGTAATAAATCATTTATACTGAAAAAGACACACTCGGCTGTGCCCGCCGCGCGGGTTCCGCTCGCCGGGCTCTATCGCGAACAAATTGATCTGGAAGTGAATTTATTAACCACTGGGGAAGAAATCATTAGTGCTTTCTCTAAACATTCCCCAGGTACGCTTTATTGCTGCAGTTTATGCTGTAACTAAAAGGAGCATTACCCAGGCCCATGTTGTAATTCCCTTGCAGAGCTGGCAGCCCACTCCCAAGCTAGGGGGCGGGAGGGGTGGGGAGCCCCGGCCTCCTCTCCCACATGTGGTCCCGCGACCCCAGCCCTTTCCCTGTGCTCCTTATTCCAAAAGAAGCTCCCCGGGAAGTGTCTGTGGGCCCAAGGCTTCGAGGCTTCGGCCACCCCTTCTGTCGCCTCTCAGCTGAAGAGTAGTTCACAGTCACTTGTGTTTACGTCTCAGGAGCGTGGCTTAGAGAAGCAGTGGCCTGAGATTTGGAGAACTGGGGAGCAGGGGTTGTGAGGTCATTGGGGGCAGAGAGGCTTGTCATGGACCTGCTTCTCCACCCAGAGATGGGGAGGACGTCAGTGCTGGGCCGACCGTATGTCTGGAGGAACAAACATGGCTGAGCAGGGACCCAGGCAGGAGCAGTGGGACCACAGCTGAAACTGCCAGGAGCATCCGCTGCTGGCCCGAGCCTACAAGGCCTTCCTGCTATGGGCCTCGGGGCCTTTCCCAGGGTTTGGCTGAGCCGTCTGGCCTGCTCACCTGCCTGATGAGGCCTGCTGCCCTGTGTGTCCTTGTCCATCTCACCGTGCCAGGCCCAGAACAGTACTCCGCACTCCACACATGGTCCGTCCAGTGACAGCGCGATTGTCAGCTCCCTGGTGGCAGACACCAGCCCTGGGTGACGCGGCCTCCAGCGGCCGGCCTGCCTTTCCCGGCAGCCAGCCTGCCCGACCCACTCACACGCAGGGTACTTTCTTTTCCTTTGCGCTGGGGGCTGCAGACCACTCTGACTTCAAGGGCCTGCTCTCCAAGACACTCGCACTCACAGCAAGCTTTCTCCCACCGGTTTCTGGAAGGGAAATCCACTTCTGAACCAAGAAGCCTCTGGGATCCTGTGGCTGGTCTAAGATGCAAACCCTGCCTGTCCGACTCCCAAGGTCTTCTTCTAAATGGCTTCATCCCCTGGTGCCCTAGGAGCCTCCGCAGCCAGGTTGGGAGGTGCACAGGGATCTGGCTCACACAGGCCTTGCCTTCAGCTTCTCTCATCCAGGTCTGCAAAGGAGGGTGGAGCAGCCCCCAGCGTCTCAACAGGAAGCCTCAGGCAGGCCCCCCAGAGCTAGTGCTGGGTCAGCAAGAACCAAAGAGGCTCCTGTCCTTGTGACCCCTGGGGGCGGGGCACTGGCGTCTCCCTCCTAGCCCCCTCGTCCTCCCTTCTCTCAACCAGCCCGCTGGCTAGCAGATAAGTTCTGGATGCTTCGAGAAGGAAGCAGAACCCAGCATCTGGCTAGGCTGAGCCTGCTTGGAGGGTCCCCTCCTTGTGTCTGGAGAACACATTTAAAAGTTTGAATTCAAAATTGATTTTGAAGGGCCCTAATCTCTGATCCCCTGGCGCTCACGGTGAGTCTGCAGCTCCTGCCAGACTCTCGTTTTCTGGTTCAGCGCGTTGGTGCTCACGTCCCTGATGCTGTGAAATTGAGACTCGTCTGAGAGTCCATGCCCTCCTCCTCCTCTGCGGAGATCGCAGGCCCCTTGGGAGCCCTGTTTCATTAGATGGGTGACGTGGGCTTTGCGGGTGCCCAGGGAGCAGCTGAGTTGCTGTCTGGGGAGCACAGCTTCCAGACGCTTCCCTGCTGATTCCCCACAGCTGTGCAGCTCCAAGCAGCATCCTGCCAAGGGACCTGGGGGCTTGCTCCAGCAGCCCAGGAGAGGGTAGGGCTTGGTGGAGGCTACAGATGGGAAAGGCTTGAGCCCGGGGTTCTTCTGTAGTAACCTTCGGGGCCTTTTTCTTCCCACGGGCCCCCAGAGGCTCAGACTTGGCTGGGAGGGCAGAGTGGTCACATCCCTAAGCCAAAAGGACCCGCAGGTGGGGGGTAGGGGAGGCTAGGTCTGTGCCAGGGGATGAGGGGTGTCCAGGCCACAGGCACAAAGGGAAAGACTGAGCCGCTGAGATCACACAGGTGACTGAACTTTGGGGCTCTTCCTCCCCTCCCTGAGGCTTGGGATGGAGTATTTATGTGCAAAGGGACATTCAGAGGGGCACTTCATTCCTCAGAGATCTGTAGGGCTTGAAGAAGAGGATTAATGCCCCTTGATCTAGGGGGTAGAGGGCTTCTATTTGCAAAAGAGCTGTAGTTTCTCAGTTGGAGCCCTGAGCTGGGCCTCTCAGAATTCCACACTGAGGACGGCATGACCCGGGCACTGCCACAGTCAGATCTGCTATGGAGCCACGCAGCTGCAGAGGCCCAGTGGTGTGTGGCAGGGGGCAGCAACAAGCCCAATGAAGGCTCGCATCTCTGGGGAGCCTGCCTGTCTGCATCAGCCCCCTCTGGCCGGGAGACTCTTTACCAGTAATATCTGGATAGATTCTGCTCAGTCTCTTTATTCATTAACTGAACTGATAGTTAAAAAGTGATTGCTATAGGGCTCAGTGCTGGAGACACAGTGGTGAGCAAGACAGGACTCCCAAAATAGGCCTTTGTGAGGCTTTCATTCTTTTGAGAGAGACCGATCATTTGTCTTAAGTACAATCACAAAAAAAAGTAAAACAGTTACAAATTGTGTTTAAAAACTCAGAAGGAAATGACCAGGGAGTCATTTCAGTAAGGAAATGAGGTGGTCAAGGAGAGCCTCTCTGAGAAGGTGACATTTAAGCTGAAGCCCAAGAATGAGAAGGAACCAGCTACATGAAGAGGCAGAGAAGGGTATTCTGGGGAGAGGGGGGGAAACAGCATGTGCAAAGGCCCTGAGGCAGGAGGGAGATCTGGAATGTGGCTGGCGCACAGTATGGGAGGTGGAGGCAGGGGCCAGACCGCATGAGGATATCATAGGCTTATTGAAGAGGGTGGATGTTATTCTCAGCCCACTGGAAGTTACGGAAGGGTTTCAAGCTGAGCAGTGACCTGACCTACTTTGTTTTGAAAGATTTCTGTAGCTGCTGTGCGAAGAATGGATTGTAGATGGTCGACATGAGAGGCTGGTAGGGAGCTATGCTGATAGTGTGGTGAAAGATGGTGATGGCTCTGGAAATGGAGAGGAGAGGCAGGCTGGGAAGTGGGAATCAGCAGGGGAGAGGGAGTGGAGATGGTGGAAGATCTGAGGGTGACTCAGTCTCTGGCCTGAGCATCTGGGGGGAGGACGGTGTTGGTGTGATGAGGGGAAGCCTGGGGTACAGGTGCCCGGGCCGGGTTTCAGGGAGGAGAGATAGGGTGCCGTTTTGGGCCTCCTGCTTTTGAGGCATGTCTGGGACCCTACAGAACAACCAGAGAATGCCTGCACTCACCCTGCTGCGAACTGTGCAGTTAACTGAGGCGTCATTCCCATGACAGACTCCAAAGAGCACACACAGCTTCGGACCTTTCTAAGGCCCCCTCCCTAAAGAACGGCCGCACACTGTGTGTCGGGGCAGGAGATTGCACCTGGCCCAGGGCTTCCTGTAGGCCCCTGCAAGGTCTAGACCGGGTCCCCTGAAGTCATCACCAGACACCAGGCTGTGCTGGGCTTGGCTCCCCTCAACAGCGAGGGCCTGTGAGGTGTGCGGGGAAACTCCACAGCCCCTTCACCTCCAGATACTAGAAGGTCACTGCAGGGTCAGGCGTTAGGACGTACCATTCCTAAGGAGGTCTGATCCCCCAAAACATGCTGCAAAAATACACCCTCGTAGGGAAAGGCTCCTCTGGGGGGCATGGGGGGCAGAGGCCTGTCCTGCTCTGATGTACCCCACAAGGGTCTTTAGAACTGTCTTCTTTTGTGGGGGACCAGATTGGGTCCCAGCAGAAGTTTACTTTCCTCATTGTTTTGGAAAAAGATGAGGCCATACTGCCTCCAGCAAGGAGCTAGAGCGGGAGGGGGTGGGGCGGCGGCCTGGCTCCCGACCCGCTTGGCCCCTCTCAGGCTTGCCCTCCCGCGGGTTGCCGTGATTTCTCTGACCTCCAGGTCATCAGGAAGATGAGAGTTGCCGCACAGAGGAGGCACTAGAGGCTATTGTCATGCAGTTAAACGTGACTGTAGTGGCCACAGGTGTATGGGGACAGCCCCGGCTGGTGCTTCCACCTGCCCTACTGTGGTGGGCTGTGGAAACGGGGAGGGACTTAACACTTTAGAGAAGGCAATTATTGCTGGACCTCCTTTCAGTTTCTCACTCTGAGCTGGGCCCCTCTCTAGGTCCCCCTCCCTCCCCCCTAACCTTGTTCACACACCAGCCCCTGGCTGTTGATTGAGGGCCCCCCAGCAACTGGGTTCTGGGCCTGGGGCCCCCAGCCCTCCCCTCACAGCTCAGCCCACCCACCTGAGGACCTGTGCCATCACAAGGCTTCTTTGTCCCTCTCAAGGCTGTGATGCAGACATCTTAGGTCTCCTCTACATGGCCCTTCTGGTCCCTGTTCCCTTTCTGGCCCCGCCTCGAAGCCCCTCCGAGGTCCCACAGCAGCTATAGCTTCTGCAGGACCAGCAAGGGAGCAGAAGTGGCCTGGGACTCACCAGAGCATGGGGACTGTGCCCTGCCTGGGCCATCATTTCTCCTGCTCTTAACCCAGGCGCTGCTCTCGGCGTGCCCCCCGGCTCCCACCCCAGGATCATTCTGGCGTCTAGGCCACCCAGATGCCGCCCCGGTGAGCCTTCCTCAACGAGTCTGTGCAGAGAAGCCATAGGGTGTGCGCTGGACGAGAACCTGAACTCTGGAGTCGGTCCGGCGGGGCTTCAGTCCCTGCCCTGCAGCCTCCTAGCTGTGGGACCTTGGGTAAGGGCTTGAACCTCCCTAGACCTCCGCTTCCTCGTCTGGTGAACGGGGGTCATCATTAGGATGTCAGAGTGAAGATGAGGAGTCCCTGAGATCACAGGCGCAGCGAGTGCTGAGTAAGTGGTGGGTTTCATGAGGAAGTGTCCGAAGTCCCGGCCGAGGGGTGTCCACCTCAGTTCTTTATTTTTTTCTTGACGGTGTAACATATATCAGTAAAATGCACAAGTCTCAAAGTTCAGTCCAGCGAGCTTCTGCGTTTACGTTCACCCCTTTAACCACCACCCAGGTCAAGACCGGGGCGTTTCCAGTTCCTCTCCAGGCTTCCTCACACCTCCTGCCAGGTGATAATACACACCGTTATTCTGACATTTCTCACTGCAGATCGGTTTTGCCTGTTTGGCAAATACGTATAAATACATATAAATAGAATTATACGGTATATCCCTTTTGTGTCTGGCTTCTTTCGTTCAACATCATGCTGTCTGGTTCATCCGTGTTGTTATGTGTATCCGTGATTCCGTCTTTTTCGTGGCTGTGTGTCAGTCCATTGTGTACAGTAGTGTATTATCCGTTTTACTGCTGATGGGCACTGTTTGCAGGTTGGGGCTGTCACAGAGAAAACGGCTCTGGACATCCTTGTACGTCCCCTCTGGTGGGCATAAGCTGTCATTTCTCGTGGGGGTATACCTAGGAAGAGAATTGTTGGATCATAACACCTAGATCGTTTTTCTTAGCTGATGTTTTTAAAGATTTATTTATGTGTCAGAGAGAGAGAGAGAATGAGCGCGAGTGCCCACAGCAGGGGGAGCGGCAGGCAGAGGGAGAGGCAGACTCCCCGCTGAGCAGGGAGCCCGATGCGGGGCTCGATCCCTGGCCCCTGGGATCGTGACCGAGCGGAAGGCAGATGCTTAACTGACTGAACCCCCCCCGGCGCCCCTTAGCTGATTTTTTTAAGCCACTCTATCAAACACTGTACTTCATGTCCACACATTGTACTTCACATCCTTTAATTTAAGCCCCAGAATAATTCTTCAAAGTGGACTGTCCTTCTTTAGCAGGTAGGGAAATTGAGGCAGAGCTGGGAAGTGATGGAGCCAGAATTCAAGCCAAGGCTGTCTGTCTGCAGGACCCACAGTCTTCGCGTCTACACCGCCTGCCTCTTCTCCCAGACCCCCTTGCGGGGCAATGCCGGAACTAGAGGGGCCAGTCCTCCAGTGAGCCGGCCACCACCCCCAGCATCCCTCCCCTGGCCCCATGGGGAGTTGGAGGCCACGGGAGCCCGACTCCTCTCCCTCATGTCACGCAATGAGCACGCCACCTGCAAAGGGGTGCGCGGAGGGGTGGTAATGAGCGTGCTGTAGGTGGCTGTAGCCACGCGTTGCAACAGTTGTTCTCGTTGGCTTTTGATTCCAAATGAGTAGGAAATGCTATTAGTTCAGGCCTCGCCTGCCGCATGGCAAGGCCCTGGGATAGGAGTGCAGTGAGACGAGAAATTGTGGAGATAAAACTGGTGTGAAATGGAGGCCTTCTCACAAGGCTGGATGTGTCCGTGCGAAATGAAGTTACTTCTGAGAAAACGAGATTTAAGGAGATTCTAGCAGAATTAGATTACACTTTCAAATTTCCTTATTAAACAGGATTGATGCCGTGGGGGGGCCGCTGGCTGGCTCTGTTTGGGACCCTACTCTACCGTTCTAGGCCCGGGTCCGGGCCCAGGTGGGCACACAAGCACCTTGCAGGTTGACCGTGACCCAGATTCCCAAAGACCGCAGACCCCACCCCACCCCCACTCCCCCGGTAGCTGGCGAGAGGGTGCGTGCCAAGTGCGGGACTGCCTTTCTGGAGAATCACCAGCGCTCCCATGGCTCCTCTGCGGGTAAAACCCAGGGGCTCTCGCTCCTCCATTTCCTTGGGAAGGTGCCCTTGAGAACAGGGTACCAGGCCTCTTACTCGTGGGTTTTGCTCAAACGAGAGCTCGATTTTGAGCTACAATCTACTTTTTGGAAAGGTTTTGTAAAAGGCAGTACAGGTGCCCGTGACTGCTTGTGCGTGGGTGTGTGGGATACGTGAGCACGCCCATCATGCGTGTGCTCGGATGCATGCATGTGTGTTTCCGCAGAACATACCGAGCACCTGCTGGATGCCAGCGTTGCTGGGCTGTGGAATAAAACCACTGTGGGGAGAATCAACACAGCCCCACCTCTCGTGGAGCCAGCGTACATGCGTGTGATCACGTGTCCACACACAAGTATCCGTGTGCTGCTGTGCATACTTGCAGACATGTAACGCCTCCCTTCTGGGTCCGCGAGCACCTCAGAGGTCCACAGCACGCAGCCTGACAGCAGGGCAGGTGAAGCCAGTGCTTGGGCCCCGAAGGCAGACTGCCAGGATTCAAATCCCAGCTCTGTCCCGTACTAACGGTGTGACCCCTGACAGGTCGGAACCTTCCTTGGGTCTCAGTTGTCCCATGCGTAAAATGGGAATAACAATGGTAGCTATCTCACGAGGCGGCTGTGAGCCAAGCGCTGAGAACCTGAGCCCCGCTAGCACAGTCAGCCTTGTCTCCCGGCAAGTTGCCCTTAGCCCCGGGCGAGCTCAGCTTCCCTTCCAGAGGCACCAGGAGAAGGCGTGCCCCTGGCGAGGCAGGGGAGCCCCAGAACTGCCCTGGGTGGCCGTGCTGTGGTGTGTGGAGACAGGTTTTGAAGCACTACTGAGACACATACAGACATGGCGAGAAATGCCAAGGTGACACCTGCCGGTGGCCCCCGAGGAGCCTGCCGTGAGCTGCCACAGTGATGCCTTCTCACCTGCTTGCCCGTCAGACGGGCGGGGCTGTTTCCTTCTACGCATGTCTGCTGCGACCGCGGGACTGTCCTTTGGGTAACGCTGGACCCTCGCCGGTGCCTATGTGACTTTCACCAGGGCGGCACATTCAAATGCATGTATTTGCTTCAACGTAAGTGATCGTCACCATTTGAGGGACCTGAGATGGAGCTGCGACTAATGCCGGGTGGGGCGACACTACTCAGAGCTGACTTTTGACTGCCGGGCCCCGCGTCAGTCCTAAGCACTTCACGTACATGTACCCCTTATTCCTCATGGCAACCCTGTGAGATGTGCACTGTTTTCATACTCGTTTTACAACAAAGGAAGCTGAAGCACAGAGGAATTAAAGTCACACCGTCAAAGGTGTCACAAACACAAATTGAAGGATACCCTCTAAACGGCCTGTATTCTTCGAAAATGCTAGTATCTTGAAACACAAAGAGAGGCTTAGGAGTTCTTCCAGATTTAAGTAGACTAAACTTGACAAGTGAACGCAACGCACGATCCAGAATGTTCTTTTGCCATACAAGATATGATTGGGGGAATCGGTCAGATCTGACCAATTACAATAGCATTATCTAAGAGTGTTAGCTCGGTGCTAGTTTCCTGGTTTTGTTAGTTGTACTGTGGCTCTGTGAGAGAATGCCCTTGCTTTTAGGAAATGCACAGCAAAGTGTTTCGAAGCATAAGCCTTCATGTCTGAACCCAACTCGCAAGTGAGTCAGGAAAAAAATTATAGGTGGATGTACAGAGGATAAAGCAAATATGGTAAAATGGTCCTATTTAGGGAATCTAGGCAAAAGGTGTACAGGAATTCTTTCTATTTTGCAACTTCTCTGAAGGTTTGAAATTGTGTCAAGATAAAAAGTTAAAGCAAAAAGGGAACAAGGGTCAGAACAGGGGGAAGGCATCCCAGGATGCATATTAATAATATTCCCCAGTTCCTGGGTCCGTCCGTCCGCCCTGGAAGCCAGACTGCTGTGGCTTCCTATGCATGACCTTGTTCTGTCCTTACCGTCATCTGTGTGGAAAAAGACGTTTTTGGCTCCCGTTTCACAGAAGCAAGTCGGAAAGATGAGGGATTTGCTCCAGGTCCTCCAGCTCCTTGGGACAGCGCTCAGGCTGGAAAGCAGGCTCTGTCCGTTCAAGCTCTATGCCCTGCGCCTCACCCCCACTGCTGACTCTGAGTTTGGGTGGAGAGGGGGATGGGTAGGACAGGCCATTTCTTCCTGGAGCTGTGGTGGAGGGAAGGTGCTGGGATGGAAGCAGACCAGGTCCACTTGCAGGACGGAGAGGGATAATTATTCCAGGATTCTGCAGGGACCAGATCCCGCAGGGCCAAGCGGGACAAGCTGGCATGTGGGAGGGGCCCTCAGATGCCAGCTGGAGGTGCCAGTGGTGGCCACAGTGGCGCAGGGCATAGCTTGGAGTGACCCGGGGCTGGGTGAGGTGGGCATTCTATGGTGGAGGACTGGCTTTGGAGGAGATTTTGGGAGACAACGGAAGTGCTTCCCAGCTGGGCTCAGCCTGCTGTCTAAGCCAGAGGGAGGCATCAGGGGGACTGGGAGCCGGTGGGCTTGGCAGTTTGGGGAAGTTCACATGCCCGATATAGGGGGCAGCTTGGCCTGAGATAGCTGGGCAGGGATTGCTGAGGACTTGAGTCTGGCCTGGCAGACCCCCTGTGGTGGGGGGTGGGGGTGGGGTCCAAGTGAAGACGAGGGCTTCTCTCCTGGCTGGAGGGTGGGAGCAGGAAGAGCTGAATGACCTCTGGCAGTCCCTCCTGGTCACTGGGACTGTCTGGCTTTTCCCCAGATTACAGAGCTGAGAGCAAGTGTCTGGCAGCCAGATGAGTCAGACTGGGAGGCTGCCTGCTTCTCCCATCAGCCTGCCCGGCATAGAGGCGGGCTAGGGGTTTGCCCTCTCTCCCCTCGAATGGCATCTCCCCCCACACCGAGTTTGAGGGGGAACACACAGGCTACGTGAACCGGTTTATTTTGCTGGGTCCCATGTGTGTCTGAGCGTGTGCCCACGCGTGCGGCAGGCTCAAACACCGTCCGTTGTAAAGTATCAGTGTTTTCATGGGTGAGTAGTAATTACTGGGTAATGCTTTAAAACCTTTCCTGAAGGAGTGCAAAGCTGTTTTTTTTCTAAAGTCAGGAGTACATTAAAAGGATTACCATGTAGATTTGATTTTTAGATAACACTAAAATGGATCCCAAATGGACTTCAGCAAAGGGATGCTATCTCCTTAATGGAAAGTGCACGGCCCGAGGCTCAGCTCCCAGAGCCAGGCAGGGGAGGGAGGGAGGGAAGAGGTGTCTGCGGGGCTGACTGCCGGGCTGGGTGGGGGCTGGGGAGGCAGGGCGGGGAGGGCGAGCCCTGACCCTCTGAGGATCGTCTTACTCCATCTGGGGAACAGGAGACCAGAGATGCCCCGTTTAAACCTTGCCTTTCCAGGAGTGTTTTCAGGTCTCCTGAATGGGCCCAGTGAGAGAGCAGACACAGCGTGGGTGCTCAGTAAAGAAGGGAGGGGTGAGTCAGACTTCTCCCAGGACCTCAGCCTTTCCAGACAGAGAAAACCTGAGGTCCCCGTATGCTCCGGGAGCCCCTTAGCCACGCTGGCCCCCGAGGTCTGTGCCTCTGTGGACATCAGACACTGGCAGAAGCCTTGTGGCTTCTTAAGAGTTCTCCGGGGCCCAGGAAGCAGAGTTCCCAGGCCTTCCCGAGCCCAGCTGTGTGCCAGAGCCAGCCCGGGCACAGGCAGGATGCAGGGGACCTGGGCTAGTGTGTGCCTGCGCTCCTCACGGCCTCCCTGGGTCCTGTAGGTTCCAGGCCCTTCCAGCTAGTGCTACAGATCACAGCTCCGAGGGCTTGGTGGCTAGGCGTGCCAGGGCCTGCGCTTAGAGGGCCAGCCTGTCCAGAAGCCATACCAGACGGAAGACGGAGCAGGACAGACACTTCTAGCGCTGGGGCCCTTCCTCACTTCGTTGTATAACTTAGTGGGTCTGGGTGCATCCCCGGCGTGTGGGTATTCTAGTTCCTCACACACCTCCTGCTAGTGACAGCACAAGGGTAGAGCCCTGAGGGCGGGGATGGGGGGCTCAGGCCTGCGGCCCGCGCAGTGCGCAGTACGCAGTACGCAAGGGGAAAACCAGCCTTGGCGGGGCTATCCTAGAGGCCGGGCCTGAGGTTTTCCAAGCTGTGCGTGTGCACCTGGAGCCGTGCCGGCTGGGTGCTCCCTCCACGGCACCCAGGGACGATAGTCCCACCTTGGGACCCACAGACTCACATCCAGCTCTCCTGACCACTCCCCTGTTTGCCCACACCTGGTTCCTCCCTGTAGGCCCGGCCTTGGAAGGAACCCTTCAGAGCCCCCTTAGCTCTCAGGGATGCCCGCTCCCCAGCTGGCTTCCATGGCCTCCTTAGAGCTCTGTGACTAGACTGCACCCTGCCGGAGGAGACACAGGCAGGCCTGAGGACATAGTCACCTTCAGCCTCATCTCTCTCAGACCAATTAACCTTTAGAGCTGCATTAAGGAAATTAGGCAGCAAGCATCCCAGCTAACAGGCCCTGCGGGGACTGGAGAAAGGAGGAAGGAGGAGAGTCCACTGCTGGCCTGTGCTGCCGGGCCTCTGCCGTCACCTGTCCTGCTGCTCCTGAGCCCTAGAGGGTCCCCTCCCCAAGAGAGATCTGAAGAGGCAGCAAGGCACGGGAAGGGGGATGACCCCCGGAGCCAGCTGGATGATGAGTGGCTTACTCTAGACCTTATCTTCAGAGCTTCTGTGCCTCAGTTTCCCCATCCTGCCTTGGAGCATTTTCCTGGAAGAGCTCTGAGGGCCCTTCTGACCTGACATCTGTGGATTCTGAGACTGAGGCCCCTTGGAGGCTGATTCCCTTCTGAAGTCTGAGGAAAGGTCAGACGTCAGGAAGAGGGAAAGGGACGGAAGCCGCTCAGACTCTGGGCTGAGGGCAGTGGGAGGAGGCAGGGATAGGAGGGATACCAGGGAGTGGGAACTGAACCCAGAGCCCTAGAGAGCGCTGGGGTCCCCTGGAGAGGATGGGGTCAGGAGGAGGGCAGACTTCACGGGCTTGGTGGAGAGCCAGGGAGGCAGGAAGGGGTGGGCTGTCCCCTCCAGAGAGGACTCCCCATGCACACGAGCCTTGGTCAGGGAGGGCACATCCCCACCCCACTGTCTTCATGAGGGGTTCTCAGGCACCCCCAGCTGCCCCCAGGGCCTGGACTCTGAGACTTCGTGCATTTCTTCCCAGGCAGCCTTCAGCACATTCAGGCCTCAGGGTTCCACACAGGAAGTCCAGACTCAGGATGACTTCTGTCCCCACCTCCTCCTCAACTGTTGCTCCCTGCGGTCACTCGGTGTGGCCCCAAGGCTGGGGGCTAGAGGGGCACATGCTATGCCTGTGTACACACACTTGCCTGATGGGAGGTCACCTCTCCTTCCAGTAAACTGCATGCTGAAATTCCTGCCCTTTGTATTTTTTCTTGTATGTTAGGAAGCATGCATGGGCCCTGGGAGGGGGCCCATGGCTCCGAGACTCTTATCCTGGTGGGAGGAGCAAGGATTCGGAGATTCAGAACCACCCCACCCTCAGGCCAGGGCAGGTAGGAAGTTTGAATCTAGCTAGAAGCATTCCTGAGGAGAGCCCCAAGGAGACCGGCCCCGCAGCCTCCCTGGCGCTCCTGCCAGGAGACCCAGAGTGCCTGCTCCCCACTGGGAGTGTCATGGGGCGCCCCACTTTCTTCCTGATGCCGCCACAGTTCTGCATGAGTAAGCCAAGAGGCTGTAGCCTGACTTTTGAGGGTAAAATGGTCCAAGGCACGAACTGTCAGGAGGTCTCGCTCTGGGTGTTCCAGTGGACCCCAGCCCATGGTGAGATTCAGTTGGTAGGGCCACCGAGGAGCCAGTCAGATGGTGGCTGCATGAGGACAGTTTCAGGCCTCCCGTCGAGCAGACCGCGCAGGAGGCAGTGGCCGGGGCGGGGGGGGGGCAGCTCAGGGGGGCTGGGCCTTGGGGCTCCGTGTGTGCCGTGCATCTAGCAGATGCGGGGCTCCACAGTCTGCCTACAGCTTCTGGAGGGACCTTCGCAGGCCGGGGGAACAGACTGTGTCAGGCAGCTCAAAGGACAGGACCCCGGGGCCAGGCGGGGAGCTGCGGAGGAACCCCAACCCCGGAGGGGGCAACAGCGGGAAGCAGTGGGATGGGCCCTGAGGCCCGGAGCCACAGAGTCCATCCCGTGTCCATCTGTGTTGTCTGTCCATCCACAGGTGTGCCGATGCTCTCCGTCCAGCCCAAAGGCAAGCAGAAGGGCTGTGCGGGCTGCAACCGCAAGATCAAGGACCGCTACCTGCTGAAGGCGCTGGACAAGTACTGGCACGAGGACTGCCTCAAGTGCGCGTGCTGTGACTGCCGCCTGGGCGAGGTGGGCTCCACCCTCTACACCAAGGCCAACCTCATCCTGTGCCGGCGCGACTACCTGAGGTGCGCCTCCCGCCGGCCCCCCTCCTGGGCCGGCACCGCTCTGCCCCTGCCTCTAGACCCAGGCCCTGGTACTCATCCCTGGCTATCCTGGCCCGGCCCTGCTCCCCCAGACGTCGCAGAGCCCCGAAGACAGAGCCACGCTGTCAGCTGCTCAGCTCAGTGCCCCGCACAGGGCCTGATCCGGCCTTTGCAACCATTGGGCACCTGAGAGAAGTTTCCCAAGGGCACCAGCCTGGCTCTGCCCGTTTTTGCCAGGTCCTTCTGACCCAGCCTGTCCCTGGAATCTGGGAGGGGACACTGCAGAGGCCTTCCAGGAGCAGGTGGGGAAGCTCTGACTTCCCTGGGCCCCTCCTGCCTGGTGAAGTCTCCTGGCGTTAGACAACGTGGGTGCCTGGGGCGTCCGTCAAGTAGCCAGACCCTGGGAGAAGGACCACTGATGTCAGAGCTTAAAGCCCTGGGTTTGAACTAGCTCTGAACCCTCTGGCTTCTGACCTTCTCCAAGCCACAGTTTGTCCTTCCGTGAGTAGTATGAACTAAAGCTTCTCCAGCTCGCATTCCTTGGAGCGCCAACCCACCCTCCCCCACAGCCTGGATCCTATTCCCTGGGGCTGTCTTCCCCAATTAACCCTCCCTTAGGCCGTTTATGACATCAGCAAGGCTGGAAGGAAGCCGCAAAGTGGGGGCCTTGGCTGAGACCCAGCATCTACATTTGGCTGGGTGGTGGTGGCTGGGCCTTGTGAGGAAGGAAGGCCCATTGCATTAATTAATAGGTCGGGCAAGGGCTTCGTGGGGGCCTCCCTCTGCTCAGGTCTGGGCCGTGGTAGGGGGCAGTGTTATCAGCAGAGGCTCCCCTACTTTCTGGAAGAGCCTAAGGTTTACCTGCCTGCACCTTCTCTTTCAACATCTGCCTTCAGCCGGAAGTTTTTTAAGTGGCGCAATAATCCAGGATCTGTGACTCAGTGCTCCTTGCTGGGCCGGAGGAGGGGGCTGAGGTCAGGAGGCGGGGCCAAGGAAGACTATTTCTGGGGACTGCTCCCTCGATGACCTGGAAGGTCCCTCCAACCCCTGAGCCCCCACACTCCCCTCCAAGTCGGAAGGTTTCAGACATCCCCTGGGGGCTGAACCTCCCAGGTTAGGGAGAGTTGGCACACCGACAGATGAGTCCCTAGGACCTGGAGGGGGCGGGGGGCACAGTGCCGGTGGGCTTGTCAGCAGAGTCAAAGCACCCGCAAGCCTTCTGAGCCCTGCCAGCTACTGGAGCGTGAAGGTGTATTTTTCTGGGCTCTGGCAGAGGCCAAGGAGTGACTTTGGGGCCAGGTAGGTCAGTGGGCTGGGGTGGGGGTGGGGCTTCCTTGGGCCGCTCCGTCCCCAGCCTGCCCCCTCTGCAGCCACTGGAGGCAGTGGACTGGGGGCAGTGAGCCCCCCCCCCTTGGCAGGCAGATGTCGTGGCCCAGTCTTTGTCTGCCTTAATCTGAGCCACCAGGCAGCTGAGGCTGATGAATAATGGAGCCAAGCAGGCGCCTGGGCTTGAGCAGGACAAATCAGGGATTAGAGGGTCTCTCGCCCGCCTTTCATCCCCCCTTGCCTCACTTGGGGCCTGCTCAGCCAGGGTGCAGAAAAGAAGCAAGGAGGAGCCTGGCTGGCTCAGACCGTTGGCACAC
Organism: Ursus americanus; assembly: GCF_024610735.1. NCBI lineage: Eukaryota > Metazoa > Chordata > Mammalia > Carnivora > Ursidae > Ursus > Ursus americanus. The sequence goes on from NC_142142.1 coordinate 2,136,646, forward strand.
CCAGCCCGAGATCGGCCTGCATGGGGAGAACGTGAGCGCCCCATCCTGGGAGCTCTGCCGCCAGCAGCTAGGAGGAGGGAATGCCTGCGTGCAAGAGGCCTCGTGTCAAATGTCCTTGGAACGCTGGGCATCAGTCCTATTTTAGAAGCATCTTTGAGCAGGATCACCTAGTTCAGCACCCTCTGTTGGAAAAGGATCAACTGAGATCCAGGAAAAGGAAAAAGGGATTTGGGCAAGTCACCCAGTGAGTTGGTTACAGAAAAAGACCACCCCATAGGGGTGTTGTCAGAATTAAATGGGTTGATCCTAGTACAGCCCTCAGAACGGTGCCCGGCGTGTGGCAAACACGCTCTGTAGAGGCGTGCACGAAGGGGTCTGTGACTGAGTTTACCGAAGTTTCCACCACAAGCCTGCGAAGGATGCACTCTGGTCTCCGTTTTACAGTGAAAATACCCGAGGCTCAGAGAGACCCCGGACCAGCCTGAGGGCCGGCAGACTGCCCCTGAGTTCGTGCTTCTGTGACTGCAGCCCTCGCTCGTGGCCCAGGGCAGTGTTCTTCAGTGGCCCTGGGTTCCAGTAGCCCGATCCCCGTGGGAGCCTGGGAGGGGGGCCCTGTCAGCCCAGCCCAGGGATGGGCAGTGTCCTCCAACCCCTGAGCCCCCACTCTCCCCTCCCGGGGTGGCGGGGCTGATTTCTCTGAAGCCCGATCTCTTAGCAGAGTCGCGAAGCTGCCCTGTGTGCCCCCCCTCCCCCCGGCCCAGGCCCAGCTGCTGAGCCCGCAGGAGGAGGGACCCGTGGGGCCCTGGGTCGCGGCAGCCCCTGAGCCCTCCGCACCCTTCCCTCGGCAGGCTGTTCGGCACCACAGGAAACTGCGCTGCCTGTAGCAAGCTGATCCCAGCCTTCGAGATGGTGATGCGGGCCCGGGACAACGTCTATCACCTCGACTGCTTCGCCTGCCAGCTCTGCAACCAGAGGTGAGAGCCGCACCGTAGCCGACCCCTGCGGGTGCCTGCCAGGCTGCGCGCTGGGGTGCACGTGCACAGGCGGGATCTGCGTGTACACGCGTGTGGCACACTGTCTTGAGCATGCACGTGCGTGTGCTCCGTGTATGCCTGAGCCTGTAGCCGAGTGCGTGCCCTCCAGCGCTGTCGTGTGCGGATTTGTGCGACTGTGCTGGGTCACGCGTGCACGAGCTCACTGCATGTGTATGTTGTGTCGTGCACACGTGTGCATTTCTCAGTGTGCACGAACGAGGCAGGTACGTGTGTGCTGTGTGTGCATGACGGATGAGGATGAGTGCAGACACAGTTAAAAACGCGTGTACAAGGGGTCTGTACACACACCCTGGGCCCTTGCCTGTCAGCCATACGTGTGTGCATGTATGTACGTTTTAGTGAGACGGTGTTCCTGTGCCTGGAAGGCCATTCCCTTCTGGGAACGGCTGCTCACTCCTGTGATTCTGGTTCCAGCCCAGCCACTTTCTGATCCCTACACAGTGTCCTAGCCCCGTGGGGAGGCCCCGGGGACCGAAGGAGTCAGAACCCCTCAGCCCTGTCTGGGGACCTAGCTGTAGAGGACGAGCCCTTTTCTCAGGAGCCCCCCTGTCAGGAAGGAGCTCACGCAAGTGTCCCCAGAGGATGAGGTCCGGAGGGACCTGCAGGGAACACCGAAGGGGATCGCTGGGGGCTTGGACGGAACCTCCATTAAGAGGGCTCCGTGAAGTTGCAGTGCCACCTGGTGGTTGGATCGGGATCTGCTGGGACTGGGCCTATGACCCTGGGGTCTGGCTAAAGGCCTAGCCACCCCGGGAGCATCTTTGGGGAAAGGGCTGAATCCTCCAATACTTTAGAAGGACTGGAAGGGGGTAGCAAAGCAAGGCCTTCTTTGGGTGGGAGGGAAGGTGGTGGCACAGGGTCACCTCCTCTTGGAAGGAGGCTCCAGGAAGCCTACAGATTCTGTTCAAAGGAAGAGGTTCACTGAGTCATCCTCCTAAGTCGGAGAAAGGAACAGAAGGATAGAAAAATCAACCATTTTACTCCTTCCTCCTTCCCCATTTCTACCTCCCCGTCTCTCTCCTCTCTCGGTCTTTTTCTGTTTCTTTGCCCTTCTCTTTCTTTCTCCCTCTCCGGGGCTGGGGTGGGTTATTCCTACACCTTCCCACCAACCCCACCCCTCCAGGGAAGACCTGACTGTGGCCCAGACTCGTCTGTCTGTCTGTCCTACACCCCAGACTATAGCGCCTGGCTGAGGGTGACTGACCGGGTTAGCTATGAGACTTTGGGGATCCCTTCTGGAAAGTTGAAGGAACAAATTCTCCAGGACCTCCGTTCTCACAGGTCCACCTCCTGGGCTGGGCTGGGGCCTGTCTGGAGCCCCCACCGTCCACTAGGACCCCTCCATGGCCTCTCTCTCCTGCTTGGATTTTCCAGATTTTGTGTGGGAGACAGATTCTTCCTGAAGAACAACATGATTTTGTGTCAGATGGACTACGAGGAGGGGCAGCTCAACGGCACCTTTGAGTCCCAGGTCCAGTAACACCCGGCGCCTGGCCTCCAGGCCCGCCCGCCCGCCCGCCCGGCCGGCCATTCTCCTGCCGGTTAGAACTCGTCCGTCCTCGATGGGAGGGACGGCCCTTCCTCGCCGCCCGTCTGTGTGTGACCCCTCCTGGGGCCGGGCTGGGCCTGTACAGTCTGTCTTCTGTATATAAATGGGAACATTTATTTTATGAGAAATGTAATGCGATTTTATTACTGGCGTGGATTAAACTTATGAATGTTTCCGGGGAGGTTACTGTGCGTTGATCACCTGACTGACACAGACCTGGGGCCCCTCCAGAGCCGGGCGTGGAGCAGGGCATGGGGCTCCAGCTGGGCTTTAGAGGGTAGAAGCTGGAGGGAAGGGGATAAGCCCATGTATCCCACAGCCAGATGTGGGAACGGGGATGTCCTCCCCTCCCCTTGGCAGAATATATACCCTGGCCCCCAAGATAAACAGAGGCAAGATGAAACCCTCCCTTCCCTGGGTTCCTGTGTGACCTCCCTCCACTGAGACCACCAGCCAGGAACCCAGCCTTGACCTCCCCCCACAGTAAGACCCTGAATCCTGCTCCTTCTACCATGGGAATACCATTCTTAAACCCCTCTTCCCTTTCAGGGTGATGGACAGCGTTTGCTGTCTCCTCCCTGCAGCTTGGGCCTGACCTGGGGCCCACCTTTCTGCTCTTCTGGGTGAGCGAGAACAATCCTGTTGGCCTGTATTCAGCCCACGCAGGCCTGAGGCTTTCATTCATTCATGCATTCATTCATTCATTCAGCAAACCTTAATCCACTCTGTCTCAGCCCCATGCTGCAAGCACCAGACATGCGGATGAATCATGGATCGGACACAGTCCCTGCCCTTGAGGATGAGGGAGAAAGCCAGGAAAACAAGTGGAGCCCAGCACAGTGAGGACGAACCCCGCAGGGAGACCTGGGATGGGCCAGTTCTCTTCCTCAGACCACGACCACTGGCGACGACCGCGGAGAGTCAGAGACAGCCCGTCCAGTGGACACACAGTCAGACATCCGTCTGGCATACTCATGCTGGCAGGCAGGAGACACCGACCCACAAGCGGACGGGTGTGTAGGCAGAAGTGGGCGGGGACAGCCAGCCAGACAGACGCCCAAGGCGTTTTCCATGCACAGGCTCGGCGGGCTCACCCAGGGCAGCAGGAGGGCCGTCTTGCTCTCACCTGCCACCACAGGACCAAGCACGGAGCTGGAACGGCGGACGTATCACTGAATGGTATTAAAAATAGGGACTCCTTGGATCAAGCCTGATGGGGAAGGCTGTACGGACAGGCTGCCCCCACCATCAGGCCACTTGCTCCTCCTTCTCCGGGGACTGTTCTCACCCTGGCCTCAGCCCAGAGCCCAGGCAGGGCTGATGGAGCCCACCCACTGCCTCTGGTCCTGCCTGCTCCTGGAAGGGGACCTGCATGTCACCCTGACCCGGGCCTGCTCCCCCACTTGGAGTGAAATGGGAGCATGGCCGGGCCCTTGGGGCCCAGGGAGCAGGCTACCTCCCCACATTGTGGTTTTGTGGCCAGTGGCCCGCTCCGTGGGCAGGGATCACTAGGGCCAAGGATCTCGGACTAGGGGTTCTCACCCGTGGGGCTTCCCCCTTCTGTGATGGAGCCGCACCTGCCTGAGTGACAGAGAAGAGGGGCAAGGAGCCAGGTGGCCCGGCCGCAGTGGGGTTTGTGTGTGAGGTGTCTGGTGTGCCTGCGGAACTGGGGAGTGGAGTGGGTGCTGCCGTGTGAGGCGGGGACCGAGTCCGAGTCCCTAAATTGGAGGGCTGGAGTCTGCCGTGAGGAATTTTCTCTCTCAGCTTGGAAAAGGGAATCAGTTCCCTGAACGGCAGCAGAGCCTCCCATGCCGGACCCTCCCTGGGCCCTCGGGCCAAGGAGGGCTGTGCCCACCCCTAGGCCCCCAACCCCTAACTTCAGAGTTTACTGCAGATGAAGTTGTAACACAAGTTAATTACATGGTTATCGAGAGATAACGGAGCCACCCGAATGCAGTTTCTGGGCAATTACAATTGTTTCCAACAGAGTTCCCATATTGCAGCCATGAAATAACATGTCGTTTTGCAGTAATTATGTAATTAACTTGTCTCACCGCTCTAGGTTGCACAACAATTAATTCACTCACAATGAGATAGACTCAACATCAGGCAGCCGGCCCCTGAAAGCCCCCGAGAGCAGAGCTGGCCTTCTAGGAGGACCCCAGCCCCGCTCTGCCCACCGCAGACCTTGCCAGGGGGCTTCCTCAGTTCAACATGCGGTGGAACGTGCCAGATCCAGCACCATGGCCCCACTTACGGCTGTGTCATCGTCCCTATCCGGGACATGGGAATGACGATTTCCCGCAGCAACCATGAGCCGGAGATCTATACCGTGAAGTGCTGTGCTTACGACAGCTGGGGTCACCATGCTGGACGTCATGATGTGCTGAGTGAGACACCCTTTGCCCAGAAGTCCCACAGCGGTCCACGGCTGCCACCAAGAAGAGGCCACACAGGCCTTGCAGACATGCGGCTGGTGTGGAACCAACGGCAGGGCAGGGGAAGCAGAAAGGAGACCGGGCTCTTCCTGTAGCAGGGCAGCCAGGGCAGGGCTGCAGTGGCTACTTGCGGCCAGGGATTATGCACCTTGGGAGCTCCCCAGGGGCTCCCAAGAAAAGCCTGACTCCTCCGCCCCCCCGCCCAGCCACGTGGCATATAGGAAACTTGGTGAAGTACAGGGCATGAATGGCTCTGACCCGGTTCTCCTTGGGGCTGCAGCACCATGTAGACAAGGGTAGGGGGAGACAGGAAGAACCAAGCATGGATAGCTGGAGGCTGCAGCAGCTCGAGCCTCAGCCCGGGGCCGTGTGGGCGGTGGCAGTGCGGACAGACATCGTATGGTAGCCGTGCATGGTCCCCTCTTCCTCCAGCTAGCCCATGGGACCCTGTCTTTCCTGTCTGCGTTCCTTGGTGGCCTGTGTCAGAGATACCCTAACAAGGGGCCTGGAACCCACGGAATATGGCCCCTGCTTATGTCCCACCCCTTAGCCTGAAGCTGGACCACATAGTCAGTTTGGAAAGAAATTTGGTTCCAGTCTCGACAGTGCTGCATGACCCGTCTCGTCTCCTGGGCCTCGCCCCAGAGACTGTGCCCACATCGTGAGACACAGGAGCCAAGGCAGAACCCGCGTGAAATTCCTGCCCAGAAAGTCTCATCTCTGCGTGGAGACCATTGCTTTCCTCCCTTAAAGCTGTCAGTGATCATCACAGCCTGACTGACTATGTCTGGCATGGAGTGCTCCCCAGCACCACCCATCTAGGGACGCTGCCACCAAGTGAAGGTAGATTCGGGAAAGTTGCTTTGTGCAACTGTGCATTACCTCTAAAACTATAATTACCTAAAAATGAATGACTAAAGATGGGCTGCCGTGAAGATCAGTTGGTCCAGAAAAATACTTGGTCCAGCCTGGTTTAATTATGAGAAAATAATCAGATAAAACACACACACACACAAATACACACAGCTCCAGAGTGTTAGTAAATCAGAAGCTCCTGAACAAACCTCATCCCTGGGCCTGGGACAGACTTTCGTACTACCTTGTCTCAACAAGGGTGGGAGTCTCTTGCCCCCCGATGTAGGGTTGAGGGGTATCCCAGATCTCTCAGACTCCCAAGAGTAAGTGGACTACAAGTAGATTGTTCCTTAGCTCCCCCCCCCCCCCCGTTGCTGCCATATTTGTCGCCCAGCAATAGCCCCTCCTACCAATTGGTCTGCCCCCAGCTTAGCACCTCTGAGTTCCTGCTGGCTCCTGTGGCCACGCTGAGCTCCGCCCACCCCCAGGCTCCAGTGGTCTCCAGCACTCACCACCCCTCCCCTCTGGGCTGGGGCTGGTGCTTACACGACTTTCACATCACACTTCTTTCTGTGGCTTCTCCTTTTCACCCCCGGCACCTACTTCGTGGAACAGGGACCTCCCTTGCTGGCGCTTGTCTCCGGACCCTTTCCAGGGGCTCAGGGCCAGACCTAGGAAGGGGAATGCAGGTCCTGCTCAGGACATCCATCAGGGCGCGGGGTGGAGCAAAGGGTGCTTTACTGTGCAACTGCCGTAGCAGGAAGAGAGAAACAGGCTGGGGCCAGGTTTCTGGGAGGAAGGAAACCTGCAGCGCCGAGAGAGAGATGAGCTTTTAAAGCGTATTTCCTGTGGAGAACAGTTGGATTCAAATATTTTGGACTCTCCCGAATGGTTTTTATTCTGGGGCACCAGCCTTTCCCTTTATGAAACATGGTGAAAATCCTCTATGCTGCGGGTTCCCCCAAATACCAATTTCTCCCTCTCTAGACCCCCCAGGCTGCACACCTACACAAGGCTTCCCATGGGGGCCGCCTGGACCTCAATTCTCTGAGCTCACACGCTCCCAGCTCCACACAGCAGCCCAGTTTCCAGACTACCCCACTAGCACTGGGTGTTGCAGACCTCGTGGCCTTCTCAGGCGGCTCAGGAGCCCTTTGGCTGCCGCTGGCACCGGGTTGGGTCTCCTCCTTCGGCCCCCTGCCTTCTCTGGGTATGACTACATTCCAGAGAGGAGCCAGTCTGGGGGTCCTGCCTGGGCCTTGATGTACACTGTCACCTCCTGAGTCTGCTCTGCGAGCAGAGCAGGAGCCCCCTTGTGACCTGGCGTCTCCTACGTTTCCGGCAAGTACAGTTTTGTCTTTCAGAGTCTGAAGGTGCGAAGGGACAGAGGCAGTTTCTGGGCCACACCTCTTGTAACAGGTCTCCTTCTGCCCTTGGGGGATATGGGGCTCTCCCCACAGGGGGTCCGAGGGCTCTTCCGAATGACCCAGGACCCCCTCCTCCTGCCTCCCTCCTGATGTGCCAGCACGGGTTAGGGATCCGAGGTGGCACGCTTGCCTGAGACAGAGGGACGGAGAGGGAGAGATGAGAGAGTAAGAGAGGGGGGAGGAAGAAAGGAAAGAGGAGACAGATGGGAAGAGATGAGATGGGGCAGGAGAGCAGGAAGAGAGAACGGGCAACAGGTCTGGGAAGAATCTAACTGCTGGGGAGGCGTGGGCTGAGGGCAGCTATGGTGGCAAAGGGCCACGTGCCATGGTAGTGGCATGTGGCCAGGAGCCAGATTACGTGGGTTCAGAACCATAGCTCCTGTGCGTGGCAGCTGCCCGGCCTTCAGCAGCTCACTTCACTCCTGTCTTATAGAGGAGGCAAGTCCTCATCTTTACAAGGGGGTGTGGGCAGTGCCTCCTAAGACTGCCTGAGCCAAGCCTTAGATGAGTCATCACGTGGGTGGCACCTGCCACAATGGCAGCAGGCTCACGGTGGAGCACGGGCTTGACCCAGCCGGCACTAGGTCTGCTGGTTCTGAGGCCCAGGGCCCTCCTGCAGGAGGCCTGGGCTCCCCATGGCAGCCTCTTCCCTTCCCCACCCCACCCCCCCACAGGCTGCTCCCTGGAAGGGGCACTGCACCCTGGAACTGTGGGGGAAATCAGCCCGGCAGACCACCGAGCAGGCTTTCCTAAATAAAAACACACCCAGCCCCTTTCAGCTGCTCAGTAACTCGGTTAGGGAGGTGAGATGATTATCATCATCCCCATTTTACAGCTGAAGAAACTGAGGCTCCAGGTCTCATTCTAGTAAGTAATAGAACTGGATCTGAACTCAGGCCTGGTCTGACTCCAGATTGCAATCGGGGAATCCCCACGTGAAACTGACCCCTAGACGGGCCCGTGCACAGGTAGATGGCACCCTGACAAAGCCCGCAGACACGCCCCCTTGCCCCTGTTTCTCTCTACGGCCCATCCCCCAGCTGAGAACGTGGTCCTTGGGTAAGGAGGGAGAGACAAGAGAGGAAGAGTAAGTGACTCGGGCACTTCTGTCCCTCGTTGCACACCCTGACTGAGCCTGTGGGCAGGGCCTGGCCTGTGCGGAGTACTGGATGGGATGAGCGGGTCCAGATGATGTCATCAGAGGACACGCGGGCCGGGGCGGTGATACAACCCAGGCTGGAGTTCTAGCAGTGAGGCAGGCCCCAGCGCGTCACATTCAGTCTGTCAGGAAGCCAGCCTGCTGCGTGCCGGCGCTGGTGGTGGGTGCTGAGGAATGGAAATCCCGGTGGACGAGGCAGGCAGGGTCCTTCTCCATGTGGGCTTGACAGTCTAGTCGGGGAGACCGACAGTAAACAAACAGATCAAAAACAAGCTAATGACAGTGCAGAGAGCCTGGAAAGAGGCCTGCTTTAGATAGAATGGGAAAGAATGATCTTTTCCCGCTCACCTTTAGAGTAACCTTCTTCTCTAATAGGCTCACTTTGGGGAAATTGAGGTCTAGATAGGAAGTGATAGACAGGGGCACATTGAGGCCAGCCTGGGTTGGGACCTTGACTTCTGGCCCTAAGGCTGGCCCAGACCTGTGTCTCCTGCATCCTGAGACCTTCAGTCCCCCTAGGGTCCCGCTCGGACGCACAGTGCTTAGAGGACAGCAGTGCTGCTCAGCCCTGACGTCTGCTCAGTGCTTCTCTCCCTTTGTTTTCCAGGTTAATAAGAAATATTATTTCTTAAAATACCAAGACATTGGACTTGGGTTCTTGGCTGCCATCGCCAGTCTCCCTGCCCCAAGATGCCACTAACTTGGGATATGTTGGCTGGGTCCGTGGGTTCTGGGGATTCCATCCTGATTATGCACCAGGGAAAAAGAGGATTTGCTATAAAAGCAGGAATTGGCAATGCCCAGAGGGCCAGGGGACAATGGGTTGGCATCACCAGTCCTCCTTTCCCTTTCTCCAGACTCACTGCCTTCAGCCTGCTGGCCTGTTCTGAGGGGAGAGGCACTCCAGGCTTAGGCTCAGCCTCAGGCCTGCTACTGGGCCTTCCTGCTTCCAGGGATCCCGAGGGAAGCCAAGGCAAGTGGGTTTCTCATGGCTGTGCATCCCAGGGCTGAGGTGCAGGGACCCCTGTCTGCTGCCAACAGTGCATACCATGCATGAGGTGCCCCCTTGGACGGAGGGTTGTTTCATTTGGCTCCTGTGATTCTTCCCTACTTTACCCTGGGCTTTCATGCAGGGCTGTGGATTTCCAGAATGTGGCTGACAGTAGAGCCCCTTGCTTCTAGGCTGGAGACACCAGGCCATCATCCACTCCTAGCCTCTCACAGGGAGGAAGTGAAGGCACTTTGCACAAAATAGGGTTGGGTGGGCACTGGTTCCATGGAACTCAGGAGACCCTGGACCCCTTCTCTAAGTTCCCATGGGCTGGCTGCCCTTCAGCCTGGGGCCCAGCTGGCCCAGGCCTGTCCTTTACACCCTCCCCTGCACCTGCCTACTTATTTCAGGCCTATTTGGAAGCTAATCCCTGCATTCATTAAATGACCCCTCCTCCTGTCCCTCTGCTTTCATTAGAGACAAGAGAGCTAATTACCAGCCCCTCCGAGGCCCCACCACAGGCCATCTTAGAGCTGACACAGCCTTTAAATGACTTAAAAATCCTATTTCCCTGCAATGAAATGGGCAACCCTTCCCTCCCTATTAAAACTAATTACTGTGCACTTCCCATCTGAAGAGGGACCCTGCTCCTTGTCTTCCACAGACAGAGGCTCCTCACAGAAGCCTTTCCAGGTTGCTGGGAAGGGAGGAGGTGGAAAAGCCCTCCAGCCAGACATCCCAGTGAGTTGGGGCAGGCTGAGCCTGGTGGAGACTGGGCAGGACGGGCTCAGGCTGGAGAGTCGGCTGGAGAGGGTGTTAAGGAGCAGGGAGAAAAACCAGTCCTGGCCGTCAGCCCCCCTGGGGCCTAGGTGCTGGAAGAGCTCCCCGCCCACATCTAAGACTTGAACATGTCCTATGGGAGGGGGAACCAGGTCAGGGCCACAGAGCTCTCTGGAGCTCTCCATGGTCCTGGAGTTTTTGAGCCTGAGCCCTTGGGCTCACGTTCAGATGCACAGAGTGAAAGGGGTGGTGGAAAGCACCTCCAAGTATTATGATGTGGGCTACAACTGCAACACAGGAGCTCCCCATCTCCTAAAGCAGCTCGATTTTATAAAGGGAGGCCCCTGCTCAGGCCCCTCTGATGATGCCAACAGTGACCTTAATTGTGACCCTTGTCTTTCCCTCTGCCCCCTGTCTAGGACCTACAAACTTAAAAAAAAAAAAAAAAAAAGACTATCTACAAAGGGGTGGTCTTAATTTCAGCATATATGTAACCTTGTTTCATTTCAAGAATATAATTTTATTTTTCAATTTAGCCATTATATTTATTTTAAATCACATAGGGGGATGCCCTAACATTTTTTCTTTAACTTAGGGCCTCTAACTTGAGCTCCAGACTTCATCTGGCTCTGTTCATTGGGGGCTTTGCTACGTCACTTCCCCTCCCACATTCTGGGAGCCCTTGAGTCCCTCCCCAGGGACATGTAGCAGTGGGCTGTCACTACCTGCTCTCTTCCCACCCCCACCAGCAGTGGAGGCACACCTATGTTTAGCCCAGAGCCAGAACCTGTTAAAGTGGGAATGAATATAAGGGGGAAAAGGAGCATGATCTGCCCTCTTAGGGACCCCAAGGCCTCTGCAGTGCAAGTCTCAGGCCATCCTCAGGCCAAGCAGGACTCAACCTCTACCCTCTGCCACTGCCCTTGTCTCTGATGGCCCTCACCACCAGCAGCACTTTGAAGTATGAGGCACCATCTTCCTCTCCCCACTTCCTGCGCTCTACCAGTCCCGTGCACCTTCAAGCTTTGCCTTCTGATCTTTTGCAGGGAAACAGGCAAGAATAAAAACTCCACACAGAGGAAGAAGCACAGATTCCAGAGTCCCACAGTAGATGTAGGTTGCAGGCTCCTGAACGCATCTGGGTGATGACCAGATCTCCATTATACTTCTGGTTGCCTTTATTCCCTAGGGGAACGCTCACGTTTCCACCTACCCCTGCGGCTCATCAGTAGCAAAATAATGCCCTTGGGCCTCAAGAGGCTCTAGAGGGAGGCTATCAAGGGCTCCTTGCTCCCTGTGGACAGTCTAAATTCCTGAGCTCATAGGTCTGTACCCTCTGGGAACTTAACCCCAACAGGGCCAATGACAACTCCCCATACTGGAAAATGTTTCTGCTTATTAAATCCACGTCACCTCCTTTGCTGTATTGTGTTTCACGGTGTCCCTGGGAGCACAGAGGTTACAGGGGAGGAAATAAAACACATCGTGGTGTAGGTAGGTGGTGTGGAGAACTGAGGTCAGCTGTCCCGCATCTTGGGACAGGGAGATGCTCTGCGGTAGCTCAGGCACCCACGCCAACACAGCAGCACGTGGCGAGAACGAATGGATGCATCGCATGTTGTGAGAACTCTGAAGAAGGGGCAGCCCGTGTGGCACAAAATACCTGAGAGGAAGCAGAGACTGGGTTGTTTCTTGCAGAGAGAATAGCTGGAGGGATGAGGGAGGCCTTACAGGTATAGGGGGAGGTCTGGAATCTTGACTGGTTGGAACACGAGAGGGGACACTGGCAGTGGAGTGGCTTTGGAGTTGAGCTGGGGGCCAGGAAATGGGAAGCTGAACAGAAGAGGTGAAGCCTTGACGTGCGACACAAAGAGTTTTTCTAGGTTCTCAAGCAGGACGTGGCACACGAGTCCTCTATTTTCCAACTCTTGGGCCCTTTTTAATATGTCCTTTCCTGCAGGCACTGAGGAAACCTCACTGGCCACCATTTATCAAAGCTCTATCTTGGTAAGGGCAGTTACAGCCTGCAGTGAAGAAAGAGTACCAAGGAAAAAGGCTTTTGGTGGTCCCAGGAAGCAGAATTATTTGAGCTGGGCCTCAGATTCATCTGGGTGGAGACACAGAGAAAGGATACTTCTGGCCGAGACAAAAAGCAAGTGCAAAGGCCCAGGGGCGGGACAGTACTCGGGGAGCTCTGGGTGCAGCAGGTGGCCAGCTGTGCTGCTCCTTTGCTTGTCGCTCAGTGCATGGATACACTGGATGGTCTCTGTCTTGGGAATCGGGCACATAATTGAGGTAGGGGTGCCCTTTTTGGGGGGAGAACTCGAGGCCCGATAGACCAGAAAGGTTCTGCAGGTGGTGGAGTTCAGCACATGGAGTAGCGTTTTTCGATGCCATCTCTACCAATAATGCGGATTCAAAGCAGAGATGACCACTCTGTCGGCTAGAAATTGAGCGTGACATGGCCCAAGCAGAGCCCTGTGGCTGGTCACTAGGTACCTCCCATCGGATTACTGTTGTTTAGTGCTCTTTGGGGGCGGTTCTTCAAACAGCTGAGTAGTATCACAGGCATGGATGAGGTTATGAAAGAATTTATCAAAAGTCTGGACACCACAAAGCATCCCTGATAGCTGTCTGGTGCCCTAAGCAGAAAAAAAGTAGGATTGGTTCCATTCATCCCTCCCTCCCACCATCCCTCCTTACCTCCTTCTGTTCCTCCTTCCGCCCACCTTTCTATCTATCCATTGTATGTTGAGTGTCTAATGCAGGGTAAGGCCAGGGAAGCACAAAAGAAATGAAGCAAAGTCCCTGCCCTAAAAAACCTCTCACGGAAAGGAGGAGAGTCAAGAGCCAGCCTGTGAAAAAGCCTTAAGTCAGTGTGGTCGGTGTCCTACCAGCTTCAGAAAGAAGGCAGAGGAGGTGGGGAAGTTTCTGGGGAAGGACACTTGAACATCAAACAAGGGAGAATGAGCACAGCAGACAGTGCTGTGGGGGAAGGCCCAGAAGCAGGAGAAGGTGGAGCTTGGGTGAAGCGTGGCCCCAAGTTCCGTGTGCCCTCACATAGATGCAGAGGTCCTGGAGGAGAGCAGCAGGGCCCAGGCGGGGGCTCTCCTGCTGGCCTGGGGAGATGGGCATTTATCCTTGAGGAACAGGAAAATGTCAGAGCTTTGTAAGTGGAACAAGGAATGATCAGATCTGCACTCTTTGAAAGATCACTCTGGGGTGATATAAAGGGAGAATCAGAGGGAGCAGACACCCAAGTGGGGACACCTGCAGTTCCAATTGCCCAGGTGAGAAATGAGTTTTGCATGACTTCCTCTTCATGAGTCCCTGCTGGGCTTTTTTTTTTTATTTTTGTATCCACTCAAAAACATATACTAGAACCGTCCTGGGGATGCAGAGGTGAAATGCGCCATCCTGCCATAGCTTCCAAGGTCTGCTGTTTCCCTTTTCAGAAAACCCAGATCCCCTCCAAGGACCTTCACCCATGATCTGCTCCTAGGGCTTCTTCCGGCACAGAGAATAATGGCCGAAGGAAAAGTGTACACATCGCCAAAGACTGTCTTATGATTTGAGATGGACTGTGGCCACCTCCTCAATCCCCCATTACCAGGGAAGACATTTGGGGCTCATAGAGAGAGGAATTGAGAATGGTGCCAAATGTCCCAGATGATTTGGGGTGGGTGGGGGGCATTTTCTGTGAATGAAGGGTCCTGTGAAAGCAGGGGTGGAAATGAGTCAAACACGTCCTTAGCACCATAATTCTGGGTCATAATTATTGGAGAGAAATAAAAATCAGGGTACTGGGAGGCATATGCATTCCTCTGGTGAGAGTCAGCCTGCTGCAGTGGTGAATTTCTCTCAGCTCTCACCAGGAGGAAGCAATGCATGTCTGGTTGAGAGACTGAACTAGATAGAGTCAAAGCATGAACATCTCTCTCATGTAGACGAGGGAGCATCTCCCTGAGACACCCTTTGCGGTGGGCATTTGGTGAAGTCCCAGCCTCCATTCTGCAGATGATCAGTCTAGCTGGAAAGGGTGTGTACACTCCGCACCATTATTGGTCCAGGACGAGGAGGTATCCAAGTTGTCCTGATCAGACTAAGGACTTATATTTATGATTGGATGAGAGGTTTTCTGTCTTTCTTTTCAAATGTGAATAAGGAACACAGATAGCCCTGTTTGTCACCGGAAGCATCTTATGACCACAAAGGAGACCAGGAAGGCAGAATGACACCGAAGAGACAGAATGGAGGAATGGGAAACTCCTATGTCCTTGACAGCTTCATTACGCTGCTGGTAGCTGATCCTTGGGACCCGCCATACTTCCGATGTCCCTATTCTTCAAGCCCCTTTAAGTTGGGACTTGCAGTAACTTTCTGTTACTTGCAGCTCAAAGCATCTTTACTAATACCCTCTCCAAAGGACTCCAAAGGTGAAGGCTTGTACCTCCTTGGTGTGGTACAAGGTACTTTTGGGTTGCATAAAATCTCATGCCACCATCTTCCCGCTTCCCATATTGGTTTCAGGTGCTCAACTGAACCCCTCGATAGAAGAACTGCTTACACCCCCATCCTCTGTGTTAGATCTGGAGAAGACACTCAGAGAAGAGGCAGGACCTTCTCCTTTGTCCTCAGATGGGGCGCTGGCCCTGCCTTTGGGTATCACTGCCCAGAAAGGCTTTGGGGACATGGACAGCTCCCCAAGGCTTGAGGGTCCAAGGGCCAATTTCCTGATTTTCCTCTCAAGAGAATATCATCAGACCCATGCACTTCCTTCACCCGAGGGCCAGAAAGGAGGGCCTTGAACTGCGAGTGGGGGTGGCTATTCTCTCCATATGCAGCAGTATTTTCAATCCCATCAAGTCCCCCCTTTCACCGCCTCCCTGACCCTGTTGCTCGAGGGGAGGAGCCATGCACAGGCCATTAGCAACGGGGAATCCACTGCACATGGGCTAGAGCCTAGCAGAAGTCCGAGGGCAGAGTTCCAAGGGGTCAACTGGCAGGCAGACAAAGCTGGAAGCTGCTGTTCTCATTCCCTCAGGCTGACGTATCAGCTAGGATGGGCTCTGGAAAGCTCTTGAAGGTAGTGTCTGCAGTGCATCCTGCCCTAGCTCCAAGGCATGGCCTGGCTGGGACTGCAGGGGGAACCTTCAAAGCTGTTCTCGCTCCCCTCCCCTGCCTTGGAAACATGAAAGGGGTTCTGATGCCCCATGCTGGTTGCTTTGATATCCAGCCTTATCCACTGAAAAGACCTTTCCCTGTCAGTGCTCTCTGTCTCTCCCCTGTGACTCTTGCCCTGTCTCCTCTTTGTCTCTCCCTCTCTCTCTTTCCTTCATTTGTTCTCTGTCTCTTTTTGACTCTCTCCCTCTCTCTCCCACCCTCCCTCCCAGGATCTATGTAGCTAAAATACTTTTTCTCAAGTAAGATCTAAGTCACCCTGTGTAAGACAGTTGGGCGTAGTGGAGAGGCTGCCACAGGGCCTTTGCTGGCCCCAGCCTGAGGCTGCCCATCCCCCATTCTCCATTCTTAGAAAGGACATGAGTCTTTTGCTACTCGGAGGCTCACAGGTCATCCTGCCTACAGGAGAAATGAAAGCCTATCTGTGTCAACTGGGAGGCTCGCCCAGGCCCTAGAATAACCCCCAGCCCATCCGCCTGGAGCCTAAAACCATCATTATTAGTCTAGCCATTGGGAGCCCCTGTCCATGCACCAAGTGACACCATGTGTGAGCCTCGCACCTTCTCTCCGAAGGGCCCTGGTTATCAGAAGGAAGGAGCCGTGGAGGGGTGTGCTCTGCTGTTGGCACAAATTGTGTCTAAGCCTCATGTTTCATCACACACAAAAGTTCACACACATCTTCATAATTCTAGTCCATAACATGGCCTTTTTAGAGTGCACTTTTTATTGAAATGTGAACAAAAGAGCTCAAATCATTAATGCTTAGCCCCATGGTTTTTCAAAAGAAGCACACCTATGTCAGCAGAACCCAAAGAAAAGGAATATCATCAGCACCCTAGGAACCCTAGTCCCCCTTCCAGTCACTACCGCTGAAAGGTCGCCTCTAATCCGCCAGCCCGTAATAGATGCTTTTCCAAATACATGTTTTAAATTCCTTTCTCTGTAGTGCACCCACTATTTGTGGGAGCCCATACTTGTCCTGGGGCATTCACAAGCCCCAGCATCGTGCTGGGCACTGCGGACGGAGCAGCACAGAGCCTCTTCTTGCCCATCCTCCCAGCAACTTCAGGAAATGAGGACTGGCCTTACTATTTTTGGTACTTGACAGCTAAGAAACTGATGTTCCGAGAGATGTGATTTGCCCAAGGCCACTGAGCCTGAGTGGTGAGTCAGAAATGTGAGACCCCTGCCAGCACCCTGCAGCTCCAGGGGGAGATTTGCTCCCTGGAGCCTGAGTTGTCCCATCTGGGGAAAGGATTCCTGTTGAGAGCTTGATAACATCATGTTAGAGACGGTCGGGGGGCTGAGGGCTGGGCTTTAAGCAAGACTGACTCCCAGAACATGGACATGGAAATGAGGGCAGGGTCCCAGGCAACCTGACCAAGGTGACCAGTGGGCCAGTGGACGCTGCCTCAGAATCAAACTCCTGACAGGAGGTGACCTTAGTCCTCTGGGCCAAGTGTGACCTTCGGCTCCCAGATCCATTCCCAAATATTCAGTGGCCCTTCCCTAGGGGCAGAGGAGAACAGGACATGGTCTTGCCCCCAGGGTGGCTGGGTGACCTTGGGCAGGTCTCCTCCCTACTCCTCTTTACAAAAGAAGACACTAGAAGAAATTTCCCAAAAGGGTCCAATGTGGCTTGCAGTCCTGGGGCACCCAGCAAGGGATGTTGCCAGTGCTGCGGGTCCTGCCAAGGTCACAGTAATAGAACACGGTTCAAATGGTCTAGAAGGGTACAGCCAGTCTATGCAGCCCCACTGGCCTCCAGGCTGGAGGCCTCCAACTCACATCCCTCTAACTCCCTGAGGACAGGCTGCAGCCCAGGAAAGGGGTCCCTAAGCAGATTCCAGGGCTGTAGGAAACCTGCTTGGGGAAGATCACACCAAATTTTTCTAAAATTCAGATAACTGGAGAAGGTGATCTTTTCAGCTCCTTTTCAAAACAGTGAGTGTGAACCTTGGTGGACAGGAAGTGTTGTGGAAAAGGCGGTGACCCCTTGCTGACGACCCTATTGCCGGCCAGGCTGGCTTCAGAGAGTATGGAACGGGACAGACTCACGCTGCTCTCCCCTGGCCAGACCACCGCTGGGCTTTGACTTCAGGAGGAAGGTTCGGAATGGGAGAGAGAAGAGAGACCTCGTGCGACCAGGAGCCGCTGTTGCCACTGAGCGGGTCTCCCCCCGCAGGAGAGCAGCCTCGGGGCCGCGGTTTTCCGGCTGTGGAGCAGAGAGGTCAAGAGCAAGGGCTCAGGTCTGGCAAAGTGGGGTTTCGTGTCTCGTGCTGCTGCTCTCACCGGTGACCTTGCTTCGGTTACGTCCTGTGTCTGGCCTCAGACTCGCACGTACCTCACAGGGAGAGCGGGATCACTCAGTGAGGTGATGTGTGACAGGGGCCTCGTACTGTGTGCGGCACAGAGCAGTTCAGCTCCTCTTTGATACTATTACGGTTATTGCTGTTATTAACTGAGTGGCTCTTCTGGGGAGAGGGAGACTCGGGGTGGGGGTCGGGGAGAGGAGCCCGCAGACCCCACAATAAGGATGACCCCTCTCGTTATGAAAGCTGCCACAGTGGCTGTGAACTGCCCGCCCCTCGAGGTGTCCAGACAGAGGCTGACTGACCCCCGGCCCCAACTCCAAGGGCCACCTCCAGCTCTTAGCCAGACTTTTGGTGTCCCTTCCACTTTTGTTCCTGGTGGGGATGCCCAGGACGGTCTGTCAGTCTGGCCACGGGGTTTTTATTCCAGTCCAGAGCAAAGGACACGGGCAGACAGTGTGGTCCCGGCCAGTGTCTACGGGGGAGGATGCAAGGGCTCCTTCCTAATTCATCTCTCTGCCCAGAAAAGCCCTCAGAACTCCTCTTTCTGAGCACAAGCAGCAGGATAGGGACAGGGATGAGGGCACGAAGAGGTGGCTTAATAAAAAATCCCAATAAAGCTCTGCAGCCCCTGGTGGCCAGGGGCAGGTCCTGGGCACAAGCCTTCCTTAGACACGCCCACCCGGGGGCCCCGACTAATATTCCTGGAGCCTCTGCCTGCCCCTGGCTTCATTAACAATGCTGAAGGGGCCAAGAGGTCCAAGGGGGCTCCCAAATGCTGCCTGACAATATTGCCGAGCTGCCTGCGCCAGCCCCACCCCAGCGCACGCACCCCGCCCCCACGCCAGACCCTCTGCTGAGGAATGGGTTTGATTCAATCAGCCACTTGCCTGTGGGACCTTCCGGGTCAACTTATTATGGGCGGACGCCAGCTCCAGGGAGTCAGGCAGCCCCGGCGTGGAATTTGGAGCAAGGACTCATTAAAGAGCAGCTGATGTGGACAAAGCTGGGGTTCTGTTCCCCCAGAGCACTCCAGACCCAAGGTAGGCTCTAGCTAGGGAAGGCCCCGGGCTGGGGTAGGTAAGGGCAAAAACGGAGGCACAGCCCGCAGGGGGCACTGCCCTCCCGGTCAGAGCTGGCCTCCCTGCACTGGGAGCTCTGGGTGTGACAAGCTCAGGCCTGGTTCCCTCTACCTACCCCCGACCATACGGCTTTAAGGAGCTGGGGCTGAGAAAAGCTAAGTCCGGCCAGTCTGAAGACAGCCAGACAAAGGCCTGGTGCGGGACCCCCCGGAGCGCTAGGCCCTCGGGCCGCGTGGAAAGCAAGGGAACAGGAGTGTGGACTTTGCAGTTCGGCTTGAAAAGCAAACCTGTGAAACAGAGCCAGGCCCCCTCCCTCCCCCTCGCTCCAGCATTAGCAGGAGGGGCTGAAAACATTTGTTCGGAGGGGGGTGAAAAGCCCTAAGTGCTTCTGCTTCCTTGTTTTTGCCAAATCATGCAGAAGATGCTGGCAGCTGCAAAGATTCAATTATGCACAATGCGAAAAATCATTTACAAAAATAATGGCACTCGAAAAAAATGGCCTCTCCAGAAATGGCGTGGAACAATAAATCCGTTAATTAGCTAATTAATATTCAATTGGGGTCAGTGGGCTTAATAGAACCTTTCTTGGAGACCCAAGAAATTCTAAACTGCCGCGAGGCGCCTGCCCACTGCCATTATCTCGGGCGAGCAGGCCCTTATCGGGCCGCCAGCTGTCCCCGAACAATGCAGGCCCTTATCAGCTGGGGCAGCAGCCCTGGCCGCTCGCTCGGGCTCCCTCCACCCAGAGGAGCACGCAGCCTCTTGGTAATTGATATATGGCGCAGCTTTGTCTGAGGCTGTTTGCTCTGCTGGTATTTAAGGCAGCTCAGGCCCCCTGATTGATTGCCATTGGCCAAGTGTCTGCCGTCAATGACAACCTGTCAATGAGGGACCAGCCAATGAGGGAGGCTGACACTCCTGATGCCCTGGCCATCTGGGCCGGGCGGGAGGCCCGACACGTGGCAACATGACCCGCTTGGGTCTGGCTTAAGTTTGGTCGCCCTCCTCAAGTGGGAACGCGAGCCCTCCTAGACTTGGTGCTTGTGTGTGCGTCCCCGGTCCTGCTTCGTGGAGAGGTTGGACTGGACCCTCGCTACTCTGACTGTAGCCCATGGTCTTGAAGCATCCATCGCCTGCGAGATTGTAGAAACGCAAGTTCTTGCCACCCCCTCCCCCGATCAGATCTCCTGATTCCGACCTCTGGGAATGGGGCCCAGGAATCTATGTTTTATCAAACTCTTTAGATGGTCCTGATGCATGAAGTTCAAGAAACAGTTGACAAAAGCAGAGTTCCCACTCTGGCTGTGTCTTAGAATCACCTGGGGTGGGGAAGAATTAGATACGTGCATTGCCGGGTCCTGCCTTCTGGAGTTGTTTTCCCCTCACCCACAGAAAGCAGCAGGGGGCACAAGGCACTCTGGGAACGCTAGGACTGGCTAGCCAAGAGGCAGCTGTCGTGGCCTGTTGGGGGTCCTGTCGAGTGTGGACCAAGGCCGCACGCGTCCACCAGTGTCATCAAGCTCTGGCTCTTCCAGACTTGGGCCCCAGAAAACCCATATGGGAGCCATTGTGTATTCAAAATGTATTTTCTACAGAGAATGATGTTCCCTGTGGGAGGATGAGTCCCTAGGCTAGCCCCCAGATATTGTGAGACCCGTAGCAAAGCTGAAACTCAGCACGTGTCCTCAGCAGGAGATGCCACAGGGCAGGGAAGGGCAGCAAAGGAAGTGGAGAAAGGGAGGCAGATCACGGAGAGGGGATTTATCTGTTCTCTTCCCAGGGCCCACACCCCTACTTCTGAGCGGGCACGGGTTCCTCGGTGTCCTGCATTCCTGTCCTGCTCTTCCTTTCTCTCCTCACCCCGCTGGCCCTTCCTCTGTCATTGCACCCGCCCAGGTCAGCCCTGCCAGGTAGGGCTCAGTGTTCCATAGCTCGCCTCTCCTGCCCTTCCCCCAACTCAGACCCACACGTCCAGAGTCACAAACACTCCGGGAGCGGCTGCGGGTGTCTCTACAAGTGAAAGAGCAAGCCTGGGGCACTGAGGTAGAGGGCTTTAGTCAGATGTGGCCTTGGAGGCCGCTTAGGATGTGGAAGTGGGGAGAGTCCTCCCCCTGATTGTACCCCACCTTCTCTCAGGTGCTCCATGGAAGTTAGTCAAGCAGTAGGACCCGGGAGGCCATAGGTAGGGGCAAACACCAGACATAACCCAGCTCAGGCTTAATGCCCCTGATCCCACGAAGTTGGGGAGGAATCTGCAGATCGCAGAGCTTGATGGTAGGAGTTCAGGGGTGTACTCCCCAGAGAGCCAAGGCCAGGTGCAAGGAGGGTGAAGCATCAGCAGGCCACAGGGCCCCAGCCACAGCAGGACAAAGCCGGTCTGGGTGGAGGGAGCTTAAGAAGATGGCATCCCTGAGCAGGCCACCCAATGGGGCCTTGAACCAGTTAGGATGGAGTGATCAGCCCTGGGGCATAAGGCAGGGACCAGATGTGATAGTGAGGCCAGAGTGACATCTCCTGGGCCACCCTGAGGCCACAGGTGGCTTCAGTGGCTGGTGAGAGAGGAAGGAAGGAAACCAAAGAGGCAGCAGTTCGTTCCTCTAAGCAGTTCCTTTGTTTTTCCTGTGACTCCACAGCAAGGGCTCCCGGTGCTGCTCCTCGGGGTCATTCCTGTCCTGAAGAACAGGTGCCCTTAGGGCCTGGACCTCTGTGTGGGAGGATTAACAGAGCCCCAGGCCTCTGGGGAGGCTCAGCGCTTGCTCTGAGCACAGAAAGGAGCACAGCTCATGCTCAATGATCTTTTCATCGGTGCCCTCCCTGGGGCTCTTGGTGCATCAGAAGGCTGCTGAATAACATCAAAAGCAGTTACCCATCATCCATCATTCTGCCAGGTTAAACGAGTGCCATTCTGATTCGTTAACAAACCCTCGCAGAAAAATAACCTTCCATGAAGTAAGCAAAACATTGACTTGAGACCCTACGGATTAGCCCAAGCCCTAACCTACCAAATTAGCAAGTACTTCTGAAGCTTCCCAGAATGTCAAAAACAGTCCCTTCCCTTTTACAAAGATGTGCACACACATGACTTTTGCCCTCAGAGGGCTCCTTGGCCCCTCACTGAGCAAGTCTGTTCCTTTGGACACCTTGGGTTTGGGTCATCTTGTCAGATCTTGGGATTGGAGGCGAAAAGTGGGCTAGAGTCTTGGCCCCATCCCTTTTGGGGAGTGAGCATGTGACCCAAGATTGGGGGTTCTGCCTGCACAAGATGGTGCAAGAACAAGACACCCCCATCCTCCCCTGCCAGATGGAATCTGTTTTGGTTATGTGTCAGGAGGGCTACTAGACACTGGTCCCCCTTGGAGAGACTCCCATAGCCAGCTGGTGGTGGGAGAGAGAGAGAGACAGTGAGAGGTAACAATGGAACAGAGACATGGAGTGAGACATTGAGAGACTCAGAGACAGATTTGGGAGAGGCAGAGAGAGACATCAAGAGCGCTGGTTGGTTTGTGCAAGAGAGAAGGGGAGCTCTAGTCTTTGGTTAAATTATCTGGGACTCTCCTTTGGCTGCTACAGAGACTTCCTGTGTCTATGATGAGAGATACCAGGAAGGGAGTGGTGGAGGGCTGGGACCCCGGAGGTTTTCCTGACTCCAAGTCCCTATTCTGGTCTTGAGTCTCTGGCTTCCTGTGAGTCCACAGTGGGCTCATTCTGGAGCAGACAAAAAGCTGAGCTTGTTTCCAATCCCCTCTGCCCCCTCTCCTTGAAACACCGGACTCTTGGGAGCCTCCAACCAGTGTCCACCCTGACTTTGTAGATGAGGGAACTGGATCTCAGGGTGCGTCCGTGTACACACTATACCCACTGGGTCAGGTGCTGGGCTGGAACTGCAGAAACAGCCCTCTATCCCTCTTCAGTTCTCTACCTCCTGCCCAGCCCTCTTTCCCTCACCTGTCTCTATCGAGGGGGAGTCCAGGCCCCGCCACCAAAGGAAAGAAAGCCTCTGCTCACCTGAAAACCAGCCACAGAAGCAGGAGGCCCTGAGCGCGCCTGCGGAGTTTGGAGCTCCTTCAACTTCACGACTAATTGCAGAGAGGCAGTGGGCGGGCTCTTGGCAAGCGATTAGCTGTCCCGCTGCATGAATAATTTGCATAGAAAATGCTTTATTTTGGCAATCTATTAAAGGGCCCACAGTGCTGTGGCTTATCTCAGTCTCACAGCAAGGAGAAGGCTTGGCTATCTCGTTAAGTTCTGTTGATGCATAACAATTTGAAATGGGCACAAGCTAGTATGACATTTAAAGATGCCTTCACTTAATTATATTACACAAACACGGGTTGTTTATCCTTGGGAATAAAGTCTTTTTGAAGTCAAAGTTGGCATGTGCATAAAGGAGGGCATTTTAACTGATTTTTCAAGAGGGGGCCTCCTCACTTCAAACTTGGGGGGTTGCATTTTCCTAGGGCCTCGTAACACAGAGGTTCTATGGCTGAGATGCAGACTTTGAGACTGGTTCCCTTGTTCTTCTTCTCTGGGAGTGGCCTACAGTTTGGCACTTAATACAAAATCGTGGAAAGAAAAGCTTATTAGAGCAAGGAAAAGAGACTCACTGTGTGACCTTGGGTGAGCCCCTCCCCATCTCTGAGCCTCTGTGGTGGCCTCCCGTGCAACATGTGGGGTGGGACTTTCCTGCTCGAAGGCAATGAACGGTGAACCACAGTGTATTTTTGCTTTCTCTTTGCCTCTCATCTGGTTGACTCTCTAAATAAAAATACAGTCTCTTTGTGAAGAGCCAAAGGGAACTCAGGTCCCCATCATGCTCTTTCTAAGGACTGGGAACATGCTAGGAAAGGGAGATTGGGGGAAACGTGGAAGGGGCTCGCAGCTGCAAAGGTGCGGGTATGTGTTTTGCTCTGCCAAGCCAGAAGGCCCCAGGAGACTACAGAGCCAGCAGCCTTGCCTCACATCCCGGAAAACCAGGAACCAGGCCCTGGCTGGAGGGAATGCAAGGAGAAGCCCTAGGGGCATTGAGAAAATCCTCAAAGCCCGAAGAAGCCTGCTCTGCCCACAAGGTGCTCAGGGAAAAGCTTACGGAGGACACTGGCTCTCTCTTCACCTCTGAGCATTAGAGCAGAGACCGTGCTGCCGTGGGAGGAGCTCTGGACACAAGGTTAGGGGGGACGGTTTCTGGCAGGGTAGAGCCTTTGATGTTTCCGGTGATAGTGCTGCCTGAGTAGGTCTTTCAAGAGAAAAAGATGCAGAGAAAGGAGGGCTTGTCCAGGGCCCTGCTTCCAGGCTCTGTGTTCCTCCTGGAGTTAAGCTTTCTGGAAAACAGACTCTCATCCCGCCTTCCAGGCCCCTCTTTGCCCCCAGGACTGAAGACTGAAATTCTCCAAAGCTCACAGACAACATGCTCCTACTCTGCCTCTTCCTGGCACTAAAAAAAAAGATTTGTGATTAATGGACACATTATCTGTGATTAAGTATGGAGACAATTCCCATTCCCTTATGACTTCCTAGAAACAAAACTGTTAAAATAATTGAGAGACTATTAATTAGCATTAATAGTTAGTTAACCTTATATTTAACTGGTGTGTACCACTTTGAATAAAACCTAAGCAAATGCTAACTCCCAGACGCAATTAGGTAACTCCTTGGCTTGTCACTAACTGTTGGTCACTGCCTGCTCTAACATGATTGTCCCCCAGTCTTAAGGAACACCAATCTGGATATTGAGTATGTCAATCTTGAGTCAAAACCTTCCTGGTGGTTGCTAGAAAGAGCGTCCTCTCCAAATGTTAGCACTAAACAGTCAAGGTGGGGGAACTCACACACTGTTAGGCTTATACCATCTGGATAAGAAGAAGCAAGGTTGCCATTCACTGAGCACTTGTTTGGAACTGGGCCCCGTGTTAAGCACTTTGTTAGGCTAAACTATACAAAATTAGTGTTTTTGTAGTTCAAAAATAGCCAACTGGTGGCCACTTCATAGGACTCAACCTAATATCTGATTTAATCCTTACTATCTCCTTACCATTGTTATGACTCTTTCCATAGTACACATGAGGAGAATGAGGCACAAAGAAAGTAAATGATTTGTCCAAATTACAGAGCAAGTAAGTGGGGCCAGGGGCCATGGGCATTGACTCCATATGCCTCTAGCCCTGACACCTTACCTCTTACCAACATGTTCCTATAAGTATTTCTCATGTTTTAATCAATGGACGTGCTCAAACTGAAACTGGTACATACTGTGTGCTCAGTTAATGTTTATTAAATGAACAGACGAATGAAGGATGGATTACAGGGTGCCCGAGGCCCTGGTACCAGGATGGTACCCAGGAGTGGGCTGGCTGGATACTACTGAGCCATCGAGCACTTGGCCAAGGATCCTCACATTATCTTCTCCTCCTCCTAACCCCCCATACCAGGTTTTTTTTCCAGAGTGAAATATGGGGCCAGGCATGGCTTGAAAGGTGGTATGGAGTGGGGGGATTGACCCAGGAGCTACATGGCTGTCAAGGCAGAGCACTAGGACAGGGGTTCATTTAGAGAAGCAGAGGAAAGAGGGTAAGTGGAACCATTATGCCATTAGCCACTATGATTAGGCTAAGAAGCAGAGCCTCCCTGAATCTGGAATCCCCCTCCAGATGTAAAATGCCCACTAACATCAGAGAGTCCTTGTGCCACATCCGTCACTTCCTGAGTACTTAGAGACCTTTCTTCCTGAGCCCCAGGTCTAGTCTCTGGGCTTGAGTCAAATCTTCCCTCTCACAGCCCCTAAACCTCAGCTTCTCTTAACCTTGCCCTGTGACTGTGCCCAGGAGACTGAGTTTGGGCATATGTTGTGGCCAGCCATGGAAGAAAGGAAAGGCATGTGAGCACCGATACAAGAGACACAGGGCACCCCGTGGTGTCATGCATGGTATGAATTAATGGGTTGTACTGTAATTTATATATTTATCAATTTTTGGCCAAACATAACTAAGAAATTGAAAACTGTAAAATGACACATAGATGCACAATAATTATAGCTCCCCTAATGAATAGCTTCCAATAATAAGAAATGGATGTAGTTAGCATAATTGTTGCTTTCGGTTTTGCACTGAGCAGTATTCCTGAAAGTGATGGATTAATAGATGCTGACGCCGCACGTTGCCCTCCCTTCGGGCGGCAGCCACACTGCACACAGTGATGGTTATAGAAGTCCGTGGTGACAGGAGGCACTTGGTGAAGTTGGAGATTCAGAATCCAGGCTATTTCCTCGAGGCCCAGAGGGATGGGTGGATGGGTGCAAAAGGAGGAAAGCTAACCCCTGGGGAATGGCAGATGCTGGAAAGCCTCACCTTCCTTGTGCCTAAAACCTCCAGATCTGGATTACTACTAAGAGTCTTCTGAAGAAAGAAGTTCAGTTTCATTCAGTGACTTACTTGGCATTTCCATACTGCCCTTATCGAGCCCTGGGGGACTACACAGAAGAACCACCCACATGTTTTGCCCTCAAGGAGCTCGCATATTTTGCCTGGCTAAGACCTTATCTTGGATGCCATGCTCAATCCTTACCATTGCAGTCCTAACCCCACACACCATGTTTTATGATCCATAAGGCTCTTTCAATTCATTAGCTCATTTAATTTTGCAATGACCCTATAAGGGCAGAGATAATTATTCCCAGGGGAAACCGAGGCCCCAAGAGTAAGTGGCCTTTCCAAGCTCACTCAACAAGTCAGTGATGATGAAGGGACCACAACATCAACGTTTAATTTTGAGTCTGGAACTCATCCCACAAAAGCACACTACCTGCTAGGATGAGGTCGGGGGAGGAGGAGAACCCTGCTCTGCCAAGATGGATCTGGTGTGGAACAAACAGGGTAGAATTCATCTGGCCTTTGGGACTCACACAGCGAACACGAGTCTTCATGAAGACAGCGTGCAAACAGGATGGAAGAAAGCAACAAATGGACAAATCCTCTTCCAGACATGCCTACACCTGGTTGAGTGTCCTGAGTTATTTATCATTCATTTAACAAATATTAACTGAGATCCTACTGTGTGTAAGACGCTGTCCTGCAGAATATCCTGGATGTGAAAGACATCCTGTTATAATCCCCCAACTCTGTCCTCCCCCTCCTCCCGCCCTCAGTCTGGCTGTCCCAACCCCAACAGGAAGGCGGAGCATTGGTACCACGGACAGCTCAGTGGATGTAACAGTGAGAGCAACAGGCCAGAGCACACACACTTCCTTTCCGGGAAACAGCCTCATTTCCTGGTCCCACCCACCGCCCTTACATTGAAGACAATCTATACCCCTACCCTTTTGGTGTATGGCATCCAAAGGCCTTGAAAAATGATCTGGATGCTCCAAGGCTGCCCAGAGAAACCACCCAGACCCACTCTTCCTTGCTCCTTCCTCTGCTTTTCCTTGTGACACCATCTCATGTGACTCTGTGCTCTTGCTTTACAACCCAAACTCTGATCCTACCACCGTCCTTTTAGACTTCCAGTTTGTTCTGGGTGTTTCTAGTGCATCAACTTTGCTTTTTCTTAACATAGGGTCTGATTTAGCTTGCCCCTGTCCTGCCTTGGATAGGAGCTCCCACATGGTACCCAGACTCCCTTGTCAGCCATGTGCTTGTGTTCCCTCTAGGCTAAACCTAACAGACAGTGGGGTTGGACGTGTCTTCAAAATGGCTCACGAGGGGAGGAAAGAAAAGCCGGCGTTTGAGAACCAGCTAGAGCAAATTGACAGAGGTTGCAATTTATAATTGACAGAAAAGGGCATCAAGGGAGTTTCCCTATGAAGTTTCTTATTCCTTAGGGCTTTCTGATATGAGTGAAGTGAAGGAAGGTTTGAGGGCAGGGAATCAATTCTGAAATAGTTTCTGTGGAAAGCAGGAGACAGAGATACTGGGGACCGACAGAGGGAGGGATGGACAGTGCTGAGGGCTCGGCAGAAAGGAGCCCATAGTTCCTAGGGTTCTGGTCCTTGTGTTTGGGTAACTGTCTCCAGTAGCACTGCATGCAGAGATTAGGATAA
Organism: Ursus americanus; assembly: GCF_024610735.1. Taxonomy (NCBI): domain Eukaryota; kingdom Metazoa; phylum Chordata; class Mammalia; order Carnivora; family Ursidae; genus Ursus; species Ursus americanus. The sequence goes on from NC_142142.1 coordinate 2,164,506, forward strand.
GGAGTTTACCTACAAGGGCAGTGGGAAAATAGAGGTCAATGGAGTCAAGTGTGTTGACGAGACCCTGCTCTCTTAGCCCTGCAAAATCCTCCGCTGGGGATTCCAGAAGCCGTTGCTTTCGTTCCCATGCGCACACTGCCATCTACTGGGAGGATGGAGGAGCAATCCAGAGGCTGCCTGGCACTTGAGCCCAAGCCAGATCCCATCCTAGGAAAGCCCCTCTCTCCTGCTAGTCCCAGCCTGTCAGTCTTCAGCTTCCCTCCCTCCCTCCCTGCCTGCTTCCTCTGGCCTCCCAAGCCCTCTGTCACACCCCATCAGGGTACTGATCCCCCTCTGGCTTAGGTTCCTCTCCCCCAACTGCCCTTCCAACCCAAGCACGGAGACACAGGCACAGAGCACAGACCTTGGGGCACGTGGCCTCTCAAGCAGGACAAGCTGCCCGTCTGCTCCATCATTCTGGACCAGGCCAGGCAGGAAAGAGGCAGCCATGGGGCCTGCCTTGTCACAGGTCTGGAGGGGAGGCTACATGGATGTGCTGTTTCCAGTCTGCCTGAGGGTTGTCGGCCCAGAGAACCAGGCCTGTTCCAGAGCTAGCTGCTCTGTAGCTGCACTGGGAACAGAGAATGGCCCCCTGTGATCCCTGGGAGGAAGGCAGGGGAGTCACCTAGTGACCACCAGAGAGGGAAGACCCTCTGAGACCTCCCAAAGGAATCCCCATTTCATGGATGAGAAAACTGAGGCCCAGAAGTAGGGTGTATCACACTGCCCCTCCTGATGAGAGGGACTATTAAAGCGCATTCCTAAAGGACTCAGAGGACATCTAGTCTAATCCTCTCTCTTCTAGGTGGGGAACACCAAGGCCTGGAGGGTAGCAGGAGGGAGGGATGCTGACCTGCTCCAGGTGGCGATGCTAGTTAGCATCTGCCCTATGCTCTCTCTGTGCACCGGGCTGCCCCGGTTTGAAGAAGTCAGCTCCTGGAGGAGGATCTGCCTGAACACAGGAGGGCTCTGGGGAGGGGGTGGACAGGGAGGCCGCCCAGCCTTCTGGAAGAATGCTGAGACAGCTGCCACCGGCTGCCCTCTCCTGCTGCGGTGTTCCCACCCTTTCCTTTGCTGCTCAGAGCAAGGCCAAGGTAGGAGGCTTATTTATGCCTGTGCTTTTATTTATTCATCTTTTATTCATTCACATCCTGTCAGTGTATATTGTTTACATTATAAATCATATGTATTCCCACACTCCTTCTTAAGGAAAAGGCCCAAGAATACAGATTGTTGCAAAGCTGTGAACACAGTGGCGGTGGCAGCATGGTGCCTCCACCCCCCTCGGGCCTCCTGGCGGGACTGCAGAAAGTCTTCCTTATGGCAGGCTGAGGGCTGAGACCACCTGGATCTCCACAGGCACCCACCGCATGCGGCATGCACAGCCCACCCTCAACAGAGGGAGCAGAAGAGGGAAGAGGGATGAGAGAAGGCGGGGGTCTACAGGGAAACCTCAGGATGGCATTTTCCCTGCACCCTTTCCTGAGCTGGCCAGGCTGGGCCGGGGCACCAGCTTCCTGAAGCCTTCTGAAGGGAGTGAGCCAAATCTGAGCTAGTCTGTAGGGAAAGCCTTAAGCCACCAGAGAGATGGTTGCAAATGCCAAGACCAAAAGAAGAGAAGCAGATTTGTGAAGGAGAGATGGAGCCAAGAACTGGCAACCCGGTGAGGCAGGGCATTCGAGCAGAAGTGGGTCAGGAGCAAATGCAGTGAGTTCTGGAAGGGCCTGGCGGGAAATCACGGTTTGTATTTACAGACTGCCCTAAGTGAGTGGGAGGGCCTGGAGTTCTAGCCAGACAGGGGGTTGGAAGAACTGGACTGAGCAGATGTACCCTGCAGCTGCCAGACAGAACTAATGAGAACTTGTACATAGATCTCTGTGCGGGGTTGGGGGGGAATCATTGTTTCAATCGTGTATCAAAACCTTCAGATATGTCTAAAGCTATCCTCGGAGGTGGAGTCATAGACTCAGATGCATTGTTAGACAAGATAAGTAACTAATAGCTAGTGCAACAGGCAAACAGCAAAATTGCAGTGGCTCCACACAATAAAAGTTATTTCTTGCTCATGCTACGTGCCTGTTCCAAACAGTTACTTAAAGATGCAGGCTGATAGAGAATCTTCTGTCTTGTAGCTGGACCATCTGGGACACATAGCCTACAAGGAGGAGGAGGGAGAAAACATACTGGCTCGTAACTGTTTCAATCCAGAGAAAATATACACCACTTCTGCTCACAATGCATTGGCTAGAACTAGACCCAGGGCTGATCCAAATCTCAAAAGACGCGTGATGTGTAGGGGAGTAGCGCATATATAGCCAGTGAGCACTGTCCCGCCACACATGAAACATTAAACAAGAAACAACTAAAATAAATGACTTAAGCGTCCGACTAAAGAAACTAGAAAAAAATAACAAAATCATCCTAAGAACAGTAGTAAGAAGAAATTAATAATAAAATAGAAATTCACTCATTAAGAACAACTTGTTAACTGCCCAACTGAAGAAAAGACTAAAAAAGATGAATTTCTAGTTAATCAGATCAAAAAAGAAGCAAAGAAGCACAAGTAGACAAAGTAGGGAAATAACCACAAATACAGAGAAAATTAATTATAACTTAAAAATTTTACAACTCTATGTTAATGTATTTTACAAAGTGTGTGAAATTGTTTCTAGGAAAATGATATTACCAAAATTGGCTGAAGATATCATGGAAGATACTGAGAAAAAAATATTTTAATGATTTTCTTGTATGTACACACACAGTTTCACAAGTGAATTCATTCAAATCTCTGAGGAACAAATAATTCTGGAGTTAAACTGTTCCAGTGCATAAAAAGGAAAGAAAATCTCCAAGTTATTTGTCACAGAACTAATAAAATATGGATAGCACAACTGGACAAGGCAAAATAACTACTACAGATTAATCTCATTTTCATAACAAAACAAAAATCTTAAGTAAAATATTAGCAAGTAAAACTTAGCAGCATGTTTTTAGATAATACATAATTACCAAGTAAAATTAAAAGCAGAAATGCAAGGGTGATTTAAAATTAGGAAATATAATTTACCATATTAATACACCTAGATGTATGTTCTCAGACTAAAAGTTAGCACCATTCTTAATGCTGACACATTAAAATCATTTCCATCAACACCAAAAACAAGGTCAGAACATACTCTTGTACTATTATTAGGTAATATTGTTGTATAGGTACTGATCAATGTAAATAGCCAAAAAATAAATTCAAGATATAAAATTGAAAAGAAGAGGAAAGTCATGGTTATCTTTAAAAGATATGAAAAGTCCAAACAATTTGAGGGGAAAAAACAAATGGTAAATAACAATTAGAAAATTGATGTAAAAACTAGATGTTTTCTGTGCAAAAAATAACCAGGTTAAAAATAATATAGGGGGAAAAAGTTCACAGTCACAATGGCAACAAAACAGAAATACATTTAAGAGAAAGTGTTCAGAACCTATGAATTTTTTTTAGGGATTTATTTATTTATTTTAGAGATAATGAGTGTGGGGGGTGGCAGAGGGAGAGAATCTTCAAGCATAGTCCCCACTGAGCATGGAGCCCAACTCAGGGCTCGATCCCTTAACCCATGAGATCATCACCTGAGCTGAAACCAAGAGTTGGATCCTTAACCAACTGAGCCACTTAGGCACCTATGAATTTCTGAAGAATTAAAAGACTAGAATGAATGAAGACACAACTGGTATTTGGCTGAGAAAACTCAAATTTTTTAATGTTTTAAAAAGATTTTATTTATTTTTTAGAGAGAGAGAAAGCACACTAGAGTGGGGGGGGGAGCAGAGGGAGGAGCAGAGAGGAAGAGGAAGAGGGAAAAAGGATCTCAAGCAGACTCCCCGCTGAGCACGGTGCCTGAGTCAGGGCTCAATCTCACAACCCTGAGAGCATGACCCTAAGATCATGACCTAAGCCAAAACCAAGGGTCAGACGTTTAACCAACTGAACCACCCAGGCAACCCTGGGAAAACTCAATTTTATAAAGATGGCAAACATCAATAAATTGATCTATGCATTCATTGTGATACCAACCCTACCAAACCACTTAGAAAGTGATTCTAAAGTTAATCTGGAAAATATATTTGTGGGAATAGGGAGTAAAATTCTGGACAAGAGAAAGAGAAATGATAATGAACTAGCTCTACCAGATAATAAAACATATTATAAAGCTTCAGTAAATAAAACAGTACACTACAGACACAATAGACTGATCACTAGCACATAATGGAGAGTTCAGAGAGAAATCAAAATGTGTGTGGATTTACTATAAGAATAGTATTTTGAATCAATGGTGGAAAGATGGTTATTCAATAAATGTTGCTGGGTCACCGGCCAGTCTTTTTCTGGGGAAGGGGAGGAAGAGGATGGGAAGAAGAAGAAGGATTCCTTTCTCGCTAGTTTAGTAAAGTGAATTTCAGATGGGTCTGATATAGACGTTGCAAATAGGAGCATGAAAGTACCAAGAGAAGATACTGATGGATGCTCTTCAAATTCTTAAAGTGGGGATGGCTTTCTTAAGCATAAAACAGAACCCCAAAGCCTTAAAGGAAAAGGTTAAAAAATTAGGCTACGAACAAGGTAAAATCTCCTCTTTAATGGAATCTGCCATAATTAAAGACAAAAGAGAAACTTGGGGGGGGGGAGTCTGCCACACATTAGGCAAATGGAGCAGCACCCATAGCTCCGGGGAGAAGGGAACAGGAGAGTGAACAGAGGAATGAGAGGAGAAAGAGCAAGATGACAGAGGAAGAAGAGGGCAGGAAGGTGGAAGCATTCAAGAAAGAAGAGAAGAATTCATTTCCTCTGCTAGGAAGTTGCTTCCCCTGGGGTGAATTTCCCTCTTTCCAGTCCACTCCTGGAAGACAGTGTGGCCAGCTCTTCCCTGCAGACAGGGAATATTCCAACACCTGGTGACTGCAGAGAGGCTTGGTGATCACAGGAAGGCTTGGTTGACCATGCACAAGAGGCTGCCAACTCTAGGCTTGCAGAAGTAGCTTAGACCTGAGCCAGTTATGTCTCACCACCAGGAAACCCGCAAGACCTTCAAACGGCAGAGGTGACTGCCTTTAGGCAAACTTGGTGACTTCTTATGGGTGCCAAGACTAGACTTAGCACCTTTGAAGTAGGCCAGTATTTTCCACAGCAGAACTCTTTTGTTTTTCAAATGAAAATTAAAAATACCTACTTACCTATCTTTTACACATTTTTCTTCTCCCCTGCCCCGGTCTATCTGTATATATGCTCAGAGATTTCTGAAATAATGTTCAAGAGTTGTAGATGGTTCTATCCAGGTGGTAGAGTTTAGGAGTGGATATTAACTTTCTTCTTTGTATCCTGTATTGTTTCTTATAGTAAACATGTGTTAGTTTCATAAAAACAAAATCAATATATTTTAAAAAGGAATTTAAACAATTAAAACAACCTATGGCTTTGAAATGTCAAGAATTAAAAGCAACGATATACAAAAATTAACTCAAAATGACTAATGGTCCTAAATGTAGAACTCACATGGAAGAAAAACATAGGAGAAATTTTCTTGACTTTAGGTTAGGCAAAGAGTTCCTAGGTATGACATCAAAAGCACAATCCAGAAAAGAAAATATTGGTAAATTGGACTTCATCAAAATTGAAACTTACGTTCTATGAAGGATACTGTTAAAAGAATGAAAAGATCAGCCACAGGTTGGGAGAAAATATTTGCAAATCATATACCAGACAAATGACTTGTACCCAGAAAATTTAAAGAACTCTCAAAACTCAACAATAAGGAAGCAATTCAGTTGTTTAAATGGCAAAGATTTGAATAGATATTTCACCAAAGAAGGCATATTAATGACAAATAAACACATGAAAAGATGCTCAAAGTTGCTCATCATTAGATAAATGTGAATGAAAACCACAATAACATACTAGTATGTACACATCAGTTGGCTAAAGTTACCAAACAAAAGCTGACAATACCAAGTGCTGATGAGGATGGGGAGCAACTGGAACTCTCTTCCACTTCTGGTAGAGATGCAAAATGACACAGCTCTCTGAAAAACATAGTGTAGCAGTTTCTTTAAAAAGTGAAACATGGGACACCTGGCTGGCTCAGTCAGTGGAGCACGCAACTCTTGATCTCGGGGTTGTGAGTTCAAACCCCATGTTGGGTGTAGAGTGTACTTTTTAAAAAAATCTTTAAAAAATAAAAATTAATAAATACAGAGAGAAACATACATTTACTTATGTCCCGTGAATCCCCCTGTTTTTGTTTTCATCCTAGAGAAATGAAAACCTATGCTCACACAAAAACCTGTGCACAAAAGTTTATAGCAACATTTTGTAATCACCAAAACCTGGAAACAAAATCCAAACACCCTTCAATAGGTGAGTAAACTGAACTATATCCATACAATAGCATACCACTCAGCAGTAAAAAGCAGTGAACTATTAATACACAACATCTTCAATGAATCTCAGATGCATTTTTCTAAGTGAAAGAACCCAGTTTCAAAAAAGATTACATACTGTATGACTCCATTATTCTGGAAAGGGCAAAAATAGAGAAACAGAAGACAGATCCATGGTTGCCTGGAATGGATATAGGGAGAGGATCTGAAGTTAAAGGAGCAGCACATGGGAATTCTCTGGGTTGTTGCAATTTTTCTGTGTCCTGTGTGAGGTGGTGGTTAAAAGGATCTGGGTATGTATAAAACTCATAGGAAAAAAGCGAATTTTACATTTGTAAATTTAAAAACTTTAAGAAGACTCCCCAGTGAACATTCTGCTTTCCACATGCAAAACCTTGATGTGAATGAACAGCTGTATCAACCCAGACAGAGGGGGAGAGAGTATAGACTAATGCTTGGGGCGCCTGGTTACCAAGACTTTATGGAAAGACATAAGATTGGGCCCTTGTGGTGACACTAGTTTATTCATGAACGTAGCTGCACCGTTTCATAAGAAAAACAAAACAAAACAGAAAAAGAAGACCACCCAAAGTACCACAAATACAAAATAATTACATGTCAAAAAAATATCGAAAACAAGGGCTATTGAGGAGCATGTCTACTACTTATCAGTTTCAGCACCCAGTCAATTTCCACCTTTTTGCTTTGGTCACACAGTATTGAGAAGATTCTGATACCTAGAAAAATGTAGTGCAAATGGCAACGTATTTCGAGTTCACCTTGCAGCCTCAAGATAATCTTCTATTAACCTCAGAAGCTTGAAAGAGAACAGAAAACTGGTGTGTGTGTTTGTTTACAACAGAGAATCACCAAAGGTATCTGACTGCTTGCATTCCTTATTAATAAATAAATAAGGTGTTACAAATGGAGAACTCCAAACTTACGTGTTATGGCCATATTTTTAAGAAATCAAATTTATTTATAGAAATGAAAGAAGAATCTTTATTCTTGGGTTCTACTTTTTAAAAAATGAGTTAACGCGACAGTAAGCATTAACACATCAGGAGTTGTCAATAGATTCAAATTTAATATATACTTAATTTGAGTATGTGTTACTCTAATTACAGTTAAAAATGTATTTGAAAAAAAATTAAGAACAAACATTGAAGAGAGCCCTGCAGCACCTGAGTTTCTACAGAATACATTTAAAAACCACTCAGCTACAGCATGATAAACACCATCCAAGCCAAACATGAGAATGTGGGTGATCAATCATTCAATGGAAACCTGTTCCCGCCTCATTTACGCGATGGTGGTTTTCAGCTGCTACATAGTTTGCATGTAACTTATTTCCAGCCAGTTTAGGAGCTTTTTCAAAGCACTTTATCTGTCGAATCTATACATTGTCATCTTCATTCATCCATTCAAAGAATAGTTATTGATACCTACCATGCACCAGGCACTGTTCTAGGCACTGGGGAAGCAGAAGAAAGCAAAACAGACCAAATTCCCTGCCCTGATGCAGCTTAGACTCTAGAGGGGAGAGAAAGGAGAGAAAGGAGAGAAGCCAAAGTAACAGGCTGCAGGAGGTGGTAAGTGTTGCTATAGATTGTATGTTTGTGCCCCTCCGAAATTCATATGTTGAAACCTAATCCCCGATGTAACGGTATTTGGAGGGAGAGCCTTTGGGAGGTGATTAAGTCATGAAGGTGATGGGCTTCATGAGTGTGATTAGCGCCCTTATGAAGGAGACCCCAGAGAGCTCCCTTGCCTCTTCCTCCATGGACACTGGAAGAAGAGGGCTATCTGGGAACCAGGAAACAGGCTCTCACCAGGACACCAAATCTGCTGCTATCCTGCCCTCAGATCACAGCCTCCAAAACTGTGAGAGATAAAGTTCTGTTGTGGATAAGCTACCCGTCTACAGCATTTTGTTACAGCAGCCTGAACTGGCTAGGACAAGTGCCATGGAGGAAAATAGATAGGGCAGGTAAATAGAGGAGTGCTTTACCTTACATCAGGTGGCCAGGGAAGGTCTCACTGAGAACGCTGATAGTTGAGCAAAGACTCGAAGGAGGTGGGGGTTGAGCCATGCAGATGTTTGGGGCAAGAACATCCCAGGTGGAGAGCACAAGTGCAAGGACTCAGGGTGGCACTGCCCAGGCCTGTGTGAGTGTGAGCAAGGCCAACGTGGCTGCAGCTGGAAGCAGAGACATCACAGTACACGTGTCCAGAGAAGGAAGGACACTGTAAGTACAGACTCTGGCTGCTTTGGGACCCTTAACCACAAAACAGTAGGCTCCGATCCTTCTCTGCCCCTTTCCCTTCCAGAATCACTGCCTTCCGTTGCATTTGGGAGAAACAGCCTTTGTCCCAAGTGCATTCTTACCAAACATGGAGCAGACTGCCTCTCTGCCTCCACCTGGCCACCGCACAGCCCTCTGCACACATTGTTTCTTGTCATCTTGGTTGTTGGGATTAGTATTCTCTGCTGATTCAATGCTGCTCCTTCAGCCCTGGTCTTAGGAGATGAGAGGGCCTTGCTCCAAGCAGAGACCAATGCCCTAACCAGATTCCCGAGCACCAATGGCACAGCCCATGGTGTGTCACGGACTTTTCTAAGGGCTTGAGGAAACCATAAGAGGAATGCAGTGCAGGAGGAAAGCCTGGATATCACCACCCCGAAACCACCGCCCACCGAGCATCTCTCATCACAGCGAGCTCTTTCCTGGCTGACTCTCTAAGAGGCCCGCTCCTCCACCAACCACAGCACTTCAAACCCTGCTGTCTCTTCCCTAGTCCTTCGTTGTCAAACTCCTGTCTCTGCCCTCAGGAGAAGTCCCAAATCTCACAACATAACAGCCTCTCCTTGAAGAAAAACGTCACTTTATTCTGAAAAGCCCCTTGTCCTCGTTGTCTTAACCCCAGCTCCATCCAGGTGACCCTCTAGGCCTTGCCTTGCCGAGCCAGAAGGTGCCTAGAAGCATCTCCCCTGTGCCAAGGTAAGACTTCCACCATTCCCTAGAATACAGAAACACCAGCGTTTTCTAAAAATGGCAACATTTTACTTCTGTGGTGCTTGATACAATCAAAAACAATTATGTGTTATAGAAAACACAAAGCAGGAGCCACGTTACTAAAAGGTTTTAATTTCTCTTAAACCCAGAAGGAAGAATGAATTTTTAGGTAGGCGGTGTCTTGATATATAATAGTAACATATTTGTCTTTATAACAATGTAGCCATGAAATATAATTTTAAATATGTGCTATGGAGGAGGGGACCCATCAGGGCTCCCAGCAGGAGCCCCATGACAGTCCTAAAGTGACCCTGCAGCCAGTCAGAGCCTGCCATGACTTGAACCTGACCGGGGCATTCGCGCTCAGCAGTTTGCCTATGCCACGCAGACTTGGTAACAAAATTAGAGCAAAATAAACGTGATCCTTAAGCAAAATAAAATAATGTTTATTTCAAGTTATGAAAAAAGACAAAAGGGAGGAAATTAGGTAGAATTAAACTGACTTCTTTTGTGACTCTTTTTTTCTTTTTTAAGATTTTATTTGTTTATTTGAGAGTGAGGGAGAGAGAGGGCATGAGCAGGGTGGGGGCAGAGGAAGAAGCAGACTCCCCGCTGAGCAGGGAGCCTGACTCAGGGCTCCATTCCAGGACCCTGGGATCATGACCTGAGCTGAAGGCTGATGCTTAACCAACTGAGCCACCCAGGCGCCCCTTGTGACTCTTTTCTAGGCTCTAGGTCCTTGATCCATGTTCCTTTCTGGAAGCAGGTCAGACATTGAATAATAACAACATGCTCTTAATAATAATAGTAGTAATGATGGTAGTAACATTGAATCTGACGCAAGCTCTAGTCCAAGTGCTTTGCATGCAAACTCACTTATTCTTTGAGAAAGTCATGATACTTTTAGTTGCAAGAAATAGAAATCCCACTCTAGGCAGCTTTTTCTGCCCACGGATCCTGCCCCATGCTTTAATAAAAATACCTTAAAAAATAAAAAAGAAATCCAACTCTAGCAAGCAAGCTTAACACATATGAAAAAAATGGGAGAAATATATTGACTCATATGGCTGGGGAGGGTTCCGAGCAACCCACAGAATCAAAGGAGGGTAGGAGCAAGGAGAGTCTTGGGGGTGGAACCTGGATTCAACACCAGGCTTGCTCTCCATCCACCTCATTTCTGTTCCCTCATCATCTGAGAGTTGCCATAGGGCTGATAGCTCTCCAGCAGGCCAAGCTTGCTCCCCAGGTTAGAGACCAGCCTTATGCAAAGAGACGCAGGACCCCAGCTTGTACACAGGAAGTATCTGCAGGTGACCTGAAGGGTGAACCAATGGGACCTGAATGGAGCCCCTGGAACATTCACTACAATTCTTTATAGCACATGGCCTCCCAAATGGGGGAACTGCTTCTCCTCCAGCCCCAGCCCCAGCAAGCCCTGTGAGGCACCCTGATCTAGCAGGCTGAGGTCAAGTTCCCACCGTGGACCAATCACAGGTCAGGGGAACAGAAGGATGCTCCCTAGGGAGGGGGGCAGCTTCATCCGTTGGGAAAGAAAATGTTCCACTAGTCTTTTCCTCCACTCTCTTCAGTAACTAAAAGCCATATTCATCATATAAGTACTGAGTCCTAAGGCAACGACTGGCTTGGCTTTGCCCAGCGACCAAGGCGCAGACAGACACAAAACTGCCTGTTTCTCCAGTTTTCACCAACTTGATCCCCTGCAGGAAGAAGACAGTCGTTATCAAAAAGGCAATTGTCATTCTCCTCTTTAGAAAAATTCCCATTAAAGATAAAGCAAATTTTAATTAGATTAAGTATCCAATTACTGTAATTACATTTTTTAAAAATTCACATCATGAAGATGACCCTTTTTAAAAGGGCTACAGGAATAATTAGTGTATTCATATTAACCAAAATGTATTGGATAATATTTATACCCAGAAGACAAAGTACATTACACACATTTCACCTTTGGGGAAAGCTTGCAAATGTTTTGGCAGTGGCATGAATATTTATAGGCAAGAGTGTGCTTTAGCAAGATTATGTGAGGAAGCATTTAAATGCTCACCAATTTTTACCCAGGGGTAAAGTATACAGAAAATGTAGTGCAGAGATTATGGATATGCAAAGTGTGACTTAGGCAGAGAATTTCTATCAGTTTGCTTAATTAATTGGAGCCAAAGACTATTTCTTCTCATTCGAGGCAGAAAGGCCCAAGGTATCCAACTGTGACTTCTCTCTGCTCGGCATCTGCCGGGGGCAGGGGCCAGTGAGGAGAGGTGCTAGGAGAGTGGTAAGGACACTCTTACCTTGACCATACACCACCCAGAAGCCTCGGTCCTCATGCCCCCAGCCTCTGCCCTCCCACTCCCAGTAGGGGCAAGCTTTAGGGTGAGGGATAGGGGCCTTGTAGAGGCTTCCTCCCGATAGGCTTGCTCCTGAAACCGTCTCCCCTTTTCTGATTCTAGTTTTCTTCCTTTTACCTGCTTTGAGGTGTAGCTATGACTGTTGTTTCGTGTTACACCCAATTGCCTTCCAAGCTCCATCACATTTGCTAGCTCAGGGAGAGAGGCAGCACAAAATCCATTTCACAGGTGACAAAACCGGGGCTCCGGAGCTTGAAGCAACTCCCAGAACCATGCCACAGAGCCCGCCTCTCGAGGGATCTCTGCTGCCACTGCTCCCAGGCCTGCGTGGTCTCAGCTCCGCCTCTCAGGAAGCTGCTTTGGCCGCCACCAATGGCGGGGACATCCCACCTCTGCCACCACCTAGGACCATCAAAAAAAAGCAGCCCAGCCATTGCTGTTTCCTCTCAGAGATAACTTCCAAACCGAAGTTGGGCATGGGCAGGTCTGGATGGGGAAGCAGACCTACGCCTGGTGGCGAGGGGAAGAATATTTTGCTGGATTCTCCATTGACAATGTGAGGCTCTTGACACCAAAGAGAGGGCATTCAAAAGATTTTGGCCATCCACCATGAACAGGTGTTTATTACATTTCCTTCATCCCCGATGGAAATTCTGCCCTTCTTTCAAGGCCTGGGTCTGATATACCCTCTGTGTGCATCGTACCCCATCTCCTGCCTCCTTCTTTAGCTTCTTCATTCTGGGCTTTGGAGTTATAGGTCTTCCTCCCTTCTGCTCAGTGTTCTCGATATTTGGGTCTCCTTTCCATGTGGACCACCCCAATTTCCTGCCTATATTAAGGGTCCATGACTTTACTGTAGTTCCTTTGGGCTCTTCTTTAAAACTGTTTTCAGAGATCAAGGTGCATCCTTGGAATCTCCTCTGGGATGGAAATCCTCAATCACAGGGGCAATTACATTTTTGGAAATAGCCAAAGTCACTGTATTTGTCTGAGTTCTCCAGAGAAAGAAGAAATTGGATATGTGTATGTGGTCAGGATGGCAGGTGGGGTTGCAGGGAGAGTAAGAAAGAGAGAGAGAGAGAAAGGGAGAGACTTATTTTAAGGAATTGGCTGATGTGACTACAGCAGTTGAGCAAGTCAAAAATCTTCAGGGTGGGCTGACAGACTGGAGATCTGGGAAGAGCCCATTCTACAGTTCACGTCCAAAGACCTCCTGCTGCAGAACTGTCTCTTACTCAGGGGAGCTCAGACTTTTGTTCTGTTCAGGACTTCAGCTGATTCGGTGAGGCCCACCCACATTATGGAGGGCAATCTACTTTATTCAAATTCCACAAATTTAAGTTAATCTCATCAAAAAAAGCACCCTCATAGAAACATCCAGAATAATGTATGACCACATATCTGGGCACTGTGGCCCAGCCAAGCTGACACATAAAATTAACTATCATGGTCACTAGGGGGCAAATATAGTGGATGAGGTAGAGTGACCTATGGTGGGTGAAAACAGTGACTTTTTGAAATGAGACTCTTTGAGGTGACTCTATTTTTTAACCATGTCTTTTTTAATTGAAATATAAATATATTGAATATTGAAATTGATACAGAACATATTAGCTTTAAAAAGGAACATATTAATTTCAGATGTACAACATGATTCAATGTTTGCATATATTGTGAAAGGCTGACCAAAATAAGTCTAGTTAATATCTCTCATGACAGATAGTTACAATTTTTTTTCTTATAATGAGAACTTTTAAGATCTCTCTTAGCAACTTTCAAATACACAATGCATTATTACTAACTATAGTCACCATGCTGTACATGACATCCCCAGGACTTATTTATTTCATGACTGCTAGTTTATATATCTTTTGGGGTGACTCTTCAAGGAAACTCTGACTGTTGATTCCTAGGAAGATGCATAGTTGCCTTGGAGCAGTGGCAAATCAGTGTGTGTGTGTGTGTGTGTGTGTGTGTGTGTGTGTGTGTGTATGTGTGTGTGAAACCAGCAGCCTCATACTTCAGTAAGTACCTACTGTGAGCCAGTTCTGTGCTTGGTCATGTCGTGGAAAGCAGACATAACCCTATCCTCCCAGGGTTCCTGCCCAGGTGAAAAGACCCAACAAACCCATGATAAACAGTGTCCACAGCAATTCAATGAAAGAAGAGCTAGCATGAGCTGGAGCACCCAGGAGAGCTTCCTGGAAGGGGTTCGGATTTATCTGGGCCTTCTATATTAGGCAAGGTCAGCTGTGAAAGGGGTGGAGGGAAGGAAATCATTGGCAGTAGCTACAGGCTAGTGGCTCCAGCTGTGGGCCCTCACGGGCTTCATTATCAGGCAGCCCTGCTGGTCATTAAAAGGCAGAGTAGAAATAGATTCCAAGGAGAAGGAGACGGAGGTCTTCCCCTTCTTTGGGGTGTAAGGCTGGGAGTGCCCTTCTCTGCTTCCTACTGCATAACCAGAGAAAGGTAGGTTTTCTGTCCTGGGTCTTGGGATCCATGAGCAGTTTGTTTCTGGGCTGAAATTGGATGTCAAGATAAGTGGAATAAAGGTAAATCAGGACTGTTGGGAAGGCAACTAGCATAGGGATAAAAACGCCAGCAACATGGGAGAAAGCTTCTAGGGAACAATTTACAAGCTCCACGTCAGTGGGATGGCAGGCAAGAGGAAAAAAGCTTAGTTCCAGTGCAGAACGATCAAAAAAAAAAAAAAATACAATGAGATTAAGCACTTAACGATTAGGGTCAGGCATTTATTCAGAGTTTTGTATTATCGTCAATGCATTTCTGTATGTAAGGGACTTAGAAGTATGCCTAGGAGAGCCTGCTGCCACCAGAACCACACTCAAAACCAGCAAACAAAAAACCTACCACTCCTTACAAAAGCATGTCTTCTGGCTGCTCATTACACCTTCTGTTTCTGTCACCTTCTAACTTCCCAGTAACTCTTTATTCCAGATTTTAACACCTGGATCACTACCTTCTTTTCCACCCCACTTCTGTCCTCATACTTGGGAACTTCAACATAGTGGTGTAATCTAGGTTTCCCACTGCAGCCTCTCATCACTCTGCATGAGCCCTCTTGCTGCCGTTAGCTCCTCCCAGACCTCACTTACTATTGAAGGGCCAGTCGCTTCCATATTTGCTTCCAGCGCAAACATATCTTTTGAGCTCCAGACCCATATATCTAACTGCATAGCAGTACCTGGATATTTCATGGAACTCAAATTCAACTAGTCACAATCTGAACTCCTTGTCTCACAAACCCGATTCTTCAGTTCTCAAAATGCTGTTATATGAACTCAATGCCTATCCAGTCAACCAAGCCTGAATTTCAGGGATGGGTCATCACAGTTTTCTCTGCAGCTCTTAGAAGCCATATCCCGTAAGATACCACCTCCATAGGCTGCACCTGTTGTCCATGAGTTCAGAGCTTCCCTAGTTCCAGAGTAAAACTGGTGGTTAAGAGGGCAAGTCCTGGAGTAAGCATGCCTGGGTTCAAGTAATAGCTTTCGACTGATACTGTGTAATTGTTTGGGGAATTATGTAAGCTGTTTCTTGGTTGTCTCATCGTAAAATGGGTATATTGCTTACTTCATAAGATTGTTAGAATCAGTTGTTATGGTATGTAAAATACCTGGAATACAGTAAGTACTCAACTTTTAGTGATGTTGTGATCTCAACAATGATGCCTGAGCAAAGCTGGTAGGGGTAACCACCCGGCTGCAATAATTGAGGAACAAGATGTGGAGGATTTCACCTGCTTCTTAACTAGACTTTTTTTTAAAATGACTTTATTTATTTATTTATTTGAGAGAGCGAGAGCATGGGGGGGAGGGTCAGAGGGAGAAGCAGACTCCCTGCTGAGCAGGGAGCCCAATGCCGGACTGAATCCTGGGACTCCAGGATCACGACCTGAGCCAAAGGCAGTCGCTTAACCAACTGAGCCACCTAGGCGCCCTTAACCAGACTTTCAACCAATCCTTTATTCAGCCCCAATCCACATCTTTGCCTTTAGAGAAACTCAGTGCCTCCAATTCTTAAGACCTCCTAGGTTCTGAGGGGCAAATTGGTTTGCCTCTTAAGGGCTTTCCCTCAGTAGACACATCACTCCTTAGGCTTTACACCTACACTGCCCAATATGGCAGCCACTAGTCAGGTGGCTATTAAGCCATTGAAATGTGACTTATGAGTGCTATACATGTTGAAATTATATTTTGGGTATATTGGGTTAAATAAAACGTATTAAATGAATTTCACCTGTTCGCTTTTTAATGTGGCTACTAGAAAATTTTAAATTATATGTGACTCACTGTATTTCTTCTATTGGAAATGTTGCATCTTACAAAATGTTGACATTTCTTGTCTGTTATGTTCTCACTCATTCTCCTTAGTCTTGTAGTGGTTATACTCCATCTCTTTATTTTCATTTTTGTGAGGTGTCTGGGGGAGGAGAGGTAAATGGGTGTGTTCCATCTGCCAAGTTGAACCGGAAGTTCTATCCAGGCTTCTTACAATCTCTCTCCTGCTTATATTTGTATCCTGTCCCTTTATAGCCTCTATATTCTGTCAGGAGCCCTATGGCCCAGGCAAAATGAATCACTTGTAATCTTCGGAAGGCACACAGGCTTTCGTGCCGTTGCTTTCTCTGCACCGTTTGTCTGAATAACTCCTCCCACCTGTCTGTCTGGTCACTTACTCTTCAAAAACTCAAATTTCACCTACTTTCAGGAGCTTTTCTTGACCCCTCCTTCCAGTTGAGCTGTTTCAGAGTCCGGAATACTTCCGGTATTTTCTTGTTCAGATACTGATCTGCTGCATAAGGAAACCCGTCTTATTCATCTGACCCTATAGTACCATTTCCTGATTTGATACATTGTAGGAACTAAATGTTTATTAACGTTTGTAAAACAAAGACAGAAGGAAGGACTGTGAGAACACCGAGGAAGGAGAAGCTGACTGGAGGAGTCTCACGAGGGTAGTATTTTTCAGTTGTTCTTCAGAGAAGTTTTTCACCAGCGGAGATGGCGTTGGGAATTTCCCGGGCAGAGGGAACAGGACAAGTCAAGCTTCCCTGAAAGCAAGGAATATGCTGGGGAAAGAGCAAATGATGTAGTCTGGTGCAGCACTGTTAAGAACGGATCATTGGGGCGCCTGGGTGGCACAGCGATTAAGCGTCTGCCTTCGGCTCAGGGCGTGATCCCGGCATTATGGGATCGAGCCCCATGTCAGGCTCCTCCGCTATGAGCCTGCTTCTTCCTCTCCCACTCCCCCTGCTTGTGTTCCCTCTCTCGCTGGCTGTCTCTGTCAAATAAATACAATCTTAAAAAAAAAAAAGGAACGGATCGTTTAGGGCTTGGAGGTCTCGCACAAAGCAATGTGACAGTCGTGCTGAGGGTGGAGAGGCCTTTGTAGGGTTTCACACCGTGGAGCGAGGTCATCAGGGGCGCGCTGCGCTTCTCCGCTCCGGCTGCGGGCGGTGGGAGCGGCTTGCGGTAAGGAGCTGCTGGCGGGCTCGGGGCGGGCGGCCAGCGGGGCGAACGGCGGACCGGGACAAGGAAGGGCACAGCCGCCAGCCTTTCGGCGGGGGAGAACGCACCGCGGGGCGTGGAGAGGGAGGAGCTTCCCGTTGGCCCAGACCCGAGGGCGCGGGTGCGGTACGGACTCCGGGACCGCCGAGCGCGTGCCTCGCGCACTTGTCCCTCGCGCGTCGCCGTCCGCGCAGCCCGCGGTGCGGTCGGAGGAGGCCGCCGGCGCTGCGGTTCCGGTTCCGGCTGGCGTCCGCACCTGTGGCGAGGGAGGCGGCCATGGCATACTCCACCGTGCAGAGGGTGGCCCTCGCCTCGGGGCTCGTCCTGGCCGTGTCGCTGCTGCTGCCCAAAACCTTCCTGTCCCGCGGAAAGCGGCAGGAGCCGCCGCCGGCCCCGGAAGGTAGGCGCAGCCTAGCTCCCTCTTCGCGTTCGGAGAATGCGGCTCCAGGGTGGGGTGACTCGAGGTCTCCTCCAAACGGGCTACAGAGGGTGGACCGGGCGGTGTTTGGGAGGTGCCAAGCCCCGCGGTTCCCTTGGAGTCGGCAGACAGCCGGAGTCCACCGAGCCCGGGTCGATCCCGACCTTCTTCAGCAAGAAGGGCCGGGGATGCAGGCGTGCGTGCCTGGGTACCCTCCAGGTGGCCTCTCGCTCACCCCATGTTTGCAGCCCCTTCCCCCCACTGGCTTCACTCCGCTGTCACATCTGTTCAGGTGCTTTGAGTCCAGAGGGCCTCCCGCTTGGATTCCCCTCTCTGGGGTTTCTGTGTGCTTTGTGTCGCGCTTTTTTTACATTTTTTTATTTTAATGTTTTTTTTATTATGTTAGTCACCATACAGTACATCCCCGGTTTCCGATGTAAGGCTCGATGATTCATTAGTTGTGTATAACACCCAGTGCACCATGCAATACGTGCCCTCCTTACTACCCATCACCAGCCTATCCCATTCCCCCACCCCCCTCCCCTCTGAAGCCCGCAGTTTGTTTCTCAGAGTCCATAGTCTCTCATGTTTCATTCCCCCTTCTGATTACCCCCCTTTCTTTATCCCTTTCTTCTCCTACCGATCTTCCTAGTTCTTATGTTCCATAGATGAGAGAACTCATATAATTGTCTTTCTCTGCTTGACTTACTTCACTTGTGTCGCGCTTTTGTATGAAGTCGAGTCAATTGGAATTGCTATTGTTAGCCTGAAATCATCTTGTACTTCCGGCTCCCCGCTTCAGGCTGGTTTTTATGCCTTTAAAAATATAATCTGAAGATTTTAATTCAAACTTCAATTACTGAGATGACCGAATTACTACATTCCCCCTAAGTGTTGGCTAATCCTTTGTTATTGGTACGGTGTATGTAGTGTTTACAAATCCACCCTGTTGGTTGCGTTCAGGGGCTTTTACAAAGTAAGGGTAAAGGGATGGATGTCCAAGCTGAGAGAAGGAACTAGAACAATTCTCTGTAGCTCCTGAAGTTCTACTGGTAACTTTTTCCTGTAAATTATCTCTGTAATACCCGTGAGGATGGTTTTACAGTTTCCAAACACTTCCACTAATGTTCAGCCTCTTGATGATTGGACAGCTCCTTTTGAACTGAAATCCAGTTCCCTGTAATGTGTGCACAGTGACTATCGTTCCATTCTCTTGCACATCATAGATAGAAATGCTGCAGATGCAAAGCACTAAGCTCTAGGGGTGGAGGACAGACTGAACCCAGAATCCTCTTGTTAGAATATGCTTGATAAAGTTTAGGCTTGTGAAACTATCTACCTGAAAGAGACTTCTAAAATATCATGTTGGGTTTTTTTCTGCCTTATTACAAAATCCCAAAGGTTTTACTCATTTTGTCTAAGGATACTGCCTTGTCTGCCTTGAAGATTAATTCATAATGATCTTGAGCCGTAAAGATTTTTCTAATTCAGTATTTTACTGAATTGAATTCCATTATGCTGAATTATGTTGAATAAGTTGTATTGAATGTGAGTGGGAGATACTCTTCTGAATGTTGTATAGAGATTAAATGTGGCTCTTTCCCTTGAGAACTCGAGTTGATATTCAATGTTCTCATCTTAGAATCTTCGCACTTTCTGTTCTTCTTATTCCTAGAGTTTCTTCCCTCAGCTTCCATCTAATTACTCAAGTTTCTGCTCAAATGTAACCTTCTCAGAGACTTTCCCTAGGGACCCTAGCTAAGATGACTCCACCCCCATCCTTCCTTGTTCCTTCATGTTGTTCTGTTTTCCTTCTTGAAGGAATTTACTGTATGATATGAAATGTTCTTATTTCCTTTTTTTCTGTTTCTACCTTCAAGAATAAAAGTTTGATGAGGGCAAGGGCTTGGTCTTGTTTACCACTGTTTCTTTAGCATCTGCCTAAAATGGCAGTTGATAAATATTTTTAAATGAATAATTCAAGTTTATGAAGCTGCTAATATTGTGAATTCTTTTCGCATTAGTTACCAACAGAGTATAACCTAGGAAAAAAACTTCTCTTAAATGATATATTTCAGTAACTGAAATTTTGCCAACTAAACTCTCTGCCCTTGGATGGACCTAGAGGGTATTATGCTAAGTGAAATAAGTCAGAAAAAGACAAATAGTATGGATTTCACTTATATGTAGCATCTAAAAAATGAACAAACAAAAACAAATCCATAAATATAGAGAACTGATGTTTGCCAAATGGGAGGGGTGGTGGGGGAATGGTCAAAATGGGTGCAGAGGAGTGGGAGATACAGGCTTCCAGTTATGAAAAGCGTAAGTCACGAGCTCCTTCTCAAGTTGGGTCTGTCCTCTGACTGCTGTCTCAGGATAGCAACAGTCGTTGCAACAGTACCAGCCATCACCTCTCACATTCCATTGTCCAGAGAAGGAGCATGTCTTTTCTTTTAAACTCTTCCTTCACTCGCACCTTACTTTTATCTACCCCGCACCCCCACCCTCGTTCTTTCCCAGTAGTTCTGGCTAACCTATGCGTGCATTTTAATGGCTTGAATTAAGTTACTTGCAGGGCTTTTGGTAGAAAGAATATATTGGTTAACTAGTGATTAACCACTATGAAGTTGAGAGAGATTCTCAAAGGGATACAGAGGTACTGGAGGAGGGAGGAAAGAGGAAGTAGAGCAGGGGAGGCTGTCATCATTAGGTAAGAGGGAGGAGAACAATTTTAAGAGCTTTTTTAAACTTTTATATTTCTCTGGTTTTTATTTTTGTTTTTATGATTCGAAATTTAACATTGTTAGAAATTTCAGTCTAAGAGCCATTTTTAAAGATTTGAGAGAGGTGCACACATGTGCGCATGTGGGTGTGGGTAGGCGCAAAGGGAGAGAGAGAATCTCAAGCAGATTCCACGCTAAGCGCAGAGCCTGACATGGGGCTTGAGCTCACGACCCTGAGATCATCCCCTGAGCCAAAATCAAGACTCGGACGCTTAACCGACTGAGCCACCCAGGCGCCCCTTAAGAGCCGTTTTTAAGTAGAATTGGAAGGGGAAGGGGAGGGAAGCATCTTGGATTAGTCTCAAGCTATTGGCTTAGGTGACTAGACAGATGGTGATGCCCTTCACCAAAATAGGAATGGAGGAAAATAGATTAAAGGGAAAGTTGGTGAGTTCAGGAATTTGAAGACTAGCATTAGGGGCGCCTAGGTGGCTCAGTCGTTAAGCGTCTGCCTTCGGCTCAGGGCGTGATCCCGGCGTTCTGGGATCGAGTCCCACATCGGGCTTCTCTGCTGGGAGCCTGCTTCTTCCTCTCCCACGCCCTCTGCTTGTGTTCCCTCTCTCGCTGGCTCGCTCTCTCTCTGTCAAATAAATAAATAAAATCTTTAAAAAAAAAATGCAGACTAGCATCATGTCCCCTTCTTCAGTCTTTTTCCTACGTTGACATCTGAAGTAGTTCATCCATTCCTCCTATGACCTAGTTCCAGGTTTCTCAGCACAGCCCTCTAGAAGGCAAATAATAGCAAGTGGAAGCCTGTTAGCTCATGGAAGAGCACACCTGTTTCCTCCCTGCCCCCAACCCTCCTTTTAAAAACTCTCGGTTTCAGGGGCGCCTGGGTAGCGCAGTCGTTAAAGTGTCTGCCTTCGGCTCAGGGCGTGATCCCGGCGTTCCGGGATCGAGTCCCACATCGGGCTCCTCTGCTGGGAGCCTGCTTCTTCCTCTCCCACTCCCCCTGCTGTGTTCCCTCTCTCGCTGGCTGTCTCTCTGTCACATAAATAAATAAAATCTTTTAAAAAAATAAATAAATAAAAAAATAAAAAATAAAAACTCTCGGTTTCTATTAATGCACCCTGAGGATTGCTGTAGATTTTTGGCATTTTACCTGCTGACCTTGTGATATATGAAATCCCGAGTTGCTTTTGGTTTGTGGTTGCTGCTCATCTGGGTTTTGCCCATTTTGTGCTGTTGACTTTGTTTGGGAGCACAGGTGGGTGGGTTAGCGGTCATCCTGATTTCTGCACTTGGTCTCTGTCACGGCTGCAGACACACCAGAGGCAGGGGTTTCTCCTTTCGTGGCCAGTGGAAAGGCTTGGCTGCTGGAACTGCAGGGGCACCGGTGTGTGAGGTTAGCTTTCACTCTCCCCAGCACAGGATTCACTTTGGCGCGGCGCTGGTCCTTGCTGGGCTTGTTCGCAGGGAGTGGTGGGGCTGGAGCCACTTTGGACAGCTGCCTGCCAGGCTGCGCAGGGGAAGGTGGGGCTGCACACACGGTACTGGCAAAAGAGGTGGAGAGGGTTCGTGCTGGTGTTTGCAAATGTCTGGCTGTCTAGGCTTGGGGAGGAGAAGAGAAATGGCGTTTGCCAGCACTTCTGTTGCTGGAGTCTCCTGAAGATGCCTGCGTCTCCAGCACATGGTCTGAGGTAGTAAATACATCTCCGTCACGTGTACCTCAGGCACTTTTCAAACTTGTTTCTATGCTGTGTTTAAAGCCAAGTTATTTATTATGCTTTAAGGCGAGGACTCAGTTTCCCATCTCCCTTCGGTTTTCCTGGAGTTAAGCAGGTTGATTTTTAAAGTACCCAGAGTTAAACCCTGCTGATTTTTTTTTTTTTTTTTATTCATTCGACAGAGAGAGAGACAGCCAGCGAGAGAGGGAACACAAGCAGGGGGAGTGGGAGAGGAAGAAGCAGGCTCTCAGTGGAAGAGCCTGACATGGGGCTTGATCCCAGAACGTCAGGATCACGCCCTGAGCCAAAGGCAGATGCTTAATGACTGAGCCACCCAGGCGCCCCAAACCCCGCTGATTTTAAAAGCTAAGTTAAGCTCCACTGATTTTTTTTTTTTCCCCCAATGCCAGATGTTAATGGGGACTCATCTTCCCAGTGTGAGTCCCCAAAGCCTAGGGTGGGGTCTGATCCTCTAGCTTCTCCATGCTTGTGGCCTCCTTCCCATTTGTGGTTAGTCTTACCTGGGTTTCCCCCCCATCTCAGCTCTGCTCCTCGGCCCTTTTTCAAAGCGGCCTTCCTTCTCAACTCCCCCCCCCCCCCCCGCCAGGATTAAATGTGGAAGCACTGTTCTGCCAGTCTTCGGGTCATTCTCGGAATTAGTCGCACAGAGAGAGCTGTTATCTCTGTGTTCCCACGGCTTAAGTTCAGGACCCTCCTAGTCTGCCGTCTTCCTCACAATCTCCTGAAGAATGCTGTCTAGAATCTCATCCGAGAGCTACGGTGTGCTCACTTCTCTATAGTTGAAAAGTCCACCATCTACCTTTTACAGACTGGAACAATAGTTACCTGCTCCATTCTTTAAAATTTTTCTCTATCAACATAATTTCTTAAAGTTTTCTTTTAGTTTAATGACCTTTCTTGCAAGTTTTCTAGTCTTGGTAGAAATTACTTAGTGGACAGACTTATCCTCCTCACCCATCTGAGATTTTATTTTTGTCTTTAGGATTGCTGATTCTCTTTCATTTAACCCCAAATTTATTCCCTTTGATAGAGAATATGAAAGCAAAATAGAAGTTCAGAAGTTCTGCTTCCTCAGCATTACATTTTTATCAGGTAAATTGCCTTTTTTGCTCTAAAAATACCTCTTTCGCTTTGGCTAGCCTTTTGGTAAATCTTAGTTTATTTTGGACCTTGGCCTCCTGTGGTTCCCCCAAGTCTTGCCGCTCATTCAGTTATGTGTCTTTTTGTTCATCTTTTCTCTCTTCTCTTAGAAGAACTACCTGTATATCTTCCCCCCGCCCCCGCCTTTCCTATCTGACTGACAGTTTTTGAAATGCCCAAGCAGCAATGCATTTTAAGAGCTTTCCTCTTAGGAAAGGGTCTCATGCCGTGGGGCTCTTTGTTTTCAGAACGTAATTCTGCCTTCCTGGGGCCTGTGCCACACAACCCTTACTTTGTTGCCACAAATACTGAGTTGGCACAGTCTCTTTCTCCTGCAGTTCTCTTTTCATTTCACCGACCGGTTTCTTCGGTCAAAGTAGCAGTTCCCCTCCTTTCACCTTCGGTACCTGTGTAACGTGAAGACCTCAGCATGCGAGGCCAGGAACTTGTCAGCTGTTCCAGGGTTAGCACACTGAGGCTTCGAACAGGTGCCGAGTAGTCGAAGCCCTCCAGGGCGACAGTATGCTGCTTCTGTGCTGGAGTCGGCTTCGGGAGAGTCCAGCTCACCACCTCCACAGCTGGATCCTGGGGTGCTCCCACGACAGGGTCCTGTCTGGCATCTCTCCTCCTGCTCCTGCCTGCCCATGTTTTCTAGTGGGTGACTCACTCTGACTACTTATAAATAGGGTTCCTTACCAGTACCTCCCCAGTGGCCCTGTTCCTCTGAAATAGCTCAGACTCTTAAGTCACCGTGTTTTCCTCAGGTGAGTTCTGCCCACTGACCTTGAACTATCTAAGATGTGGAAATATATACACACGTATGTACAGTTATGTGTCCATGTATGTGTATGTATGCATATATAATACATATACGTATTTAATTTTTAAATTAGCTCTTTGTTTTGGTGTATAAGTGCTTGAGGACAATGTATTATTTTGGTCCCTTACCTTTTTTCTCCTAACGAATCCTCAAGTCTCTGCTCTGAAAGAGTGTCAGAGAAGGGAGGAGACAGTTGGAGACCCTGTGAACACATGTAAATTAGGCACTTTTTCAAGTTCAGAAACTTCTAGGGGAGCAAGTGTGGAGCAGAGTGGTGGGTGAGGAGCACCTTTACCAGTCACCCTGACTGTCATTTTCTGTTCTCAAAACTAAAAAACACTCAGGATAATGACGTAAAAAATTGTTAGTCCTGAGAGTAGCTAATTGTGCTGGGTCTTGAGATTCCAGTAAAGGCGAGCAGGCCCAGTGTAAGTCATCCAGGTAAGTCCAGCAAAGTGTACAGCATGCAAGACCCAGAGCATACCCTGTAGGGGACCCAGGTGCAGACAAGACACTAGACTTTTATTCAAGAAGTTCACCGTTCGCCCTTCAGCCACAGAGCGCAAGGAACGCCTGTAGTTACAGAAGCTGGATTTACTACTTGCGGCAAGGGAGAACGCACCCCATGGGGGCCTGCAGCATCACAGCGAGGTTGTTAGAAAAGCTTTATTATAGGGTGTGGACATGTATTAGGTGATTTTGAAGGACGTTTAAGGATGTGGGGCTTTGCTCTGGATTGGATGCCGTCAGGAAGTAAGGCAAATTCTGCGGCTGGGTATCTTAATAGTTTATCTAAAGGGAGAACACACTAGAGAAGGCTGAAGCTGTAATTCGTGAAGCAGCAGCAGCAGTCACTCATTGTCTGGGAATGGGGGCTATTTGATATTTTTTAGCTTGGGTAGTATTCATGATTTGTCTGTGTTCAGGCAGCTTACAAAGTGGTCTTACTCTTTTGTCTTGATCCACGGTGGTCACAGAATGTTGATGTTCTGAGATCGCTGACGTTTAACAGGAGAACGCCAAGACCTGACTATGAGTGCCAGGCCAGCTCATACCAACACCACGGCCTAGCCAATAGTACTAGGCCAGCTTCTGGATGTCAGAGGCATCTTTTCTGGTGCTCTCAAAGGATTTATAGGTTTTAGTCAGCTCCGAATAAAACTGGGTAGAAATAGAACTTAGTGGAAGATTTTATCTATTTCTGTTTCTCGGTCCATTCAAGTAGAGGCTGTAAGGCACATAAATATAGCTTTTGAATAAGGCCAGTTGTGATAAGTGCAGTTAAAGAGGTTCAAGCAGTGTTTTCTTTTCTTTTTTTTTCTTTTTTCTTTTTTTTAAAGATTTTATTAATTTATTTAACAGAGATAGAGACAGCCAGCGAGAGAGGGAACACAAGCAGGGGGAGTGGGAGAGGAAGAAGCAGGCTCATAGCAGAGGAGCCTGATGTGGGGCTCAATCCCAGAACGCTGGGATCACGCCCTGAGCCGAAGGCAGACGCTTAACGACTGCACCACCCAGGCGCCCCCAAGTGTTTTCTAAGTGCATGGGAGTGACATGGGAAAAGGCATTGGGGATGTGGGCAGTATGTGGCCTGGGCCCTGAAGGATAAGCTGGATTTAGACATGTGGAGTCAGAGAGAAAAGCAAAACCACTGGAGTCAGCAAAAAGCAAAGGCTTAGTGGTACGAAATCACAAGGCAGGCTCAAAGCATGGTGGGAAGTCTAGTTAGGCTGAATCAGGAGTATGTAATGGGAAAGAAATATGAAGAGGTACTTTTGGACTAGATTATAGAATTCAGTTGTTTGTAGGGAAGGCAAAACCAGGATTTGTTAAATACCCACTGCGCATGCATGGTGCATTGTATATGATATTTAATCTGTAATCCTTCTTGTAAAGATTCTGTTTGACAGAGAAGGAGAGTGCTTGTGCATGCACACATGAGCACAAGCAGGGGGAGCAGCAGGCAGAGGCTCCCCGCTGAGCAAGAAGCCTGATTCGGGACTCGATCCCAGATCCTGGCATCCTGACTTGAGCTGAAGGCAGACATTTAACCGACTGAGCCCCCCCACGTGCCCCTAATCTGTAATCCTTGTAACAACCCTAATTATATCCATTTTACAGATGATCAAAGTTAGCTCTAGAGAGGCTCATTTAGGGCCGTCTGGGTGGATCAGTCCATTAAGCATCTGCCTTTGGCTCAGGTCATGATCCTGGGGTTCTGGGATCAAGTCCTGCATCGGGCTCCCTGCTCAGCGGGGAGGCTGCTTCTCCCTCTGCCCCTCCTCCTGCTTCTGTGGGCGCGCACATGCAAGCTCGCGTGCTCTCTCTCTCAAGTTAAATCTTAAAGTTTCATTTAACCTCCAGTTAAATAGTTGGAGGCCTAGCCAGTGTCTTAACTAATAGCTCTGAAAAGATAGTACTGATTTTACTCACTTTGCTGGCTCCTATGTAACACAGTCTTGTCCTCAGTGGGAACCATTGAAAGCTTTTGATGGGAGAAATGGCAAGACCCATTAGGATTATGCTTTAGGAAGAGGACTCCTAACAAAACAGTAATAATTAATATGTGTAGGGTATATGGACTAGGCCCTGTGTTAACGACTTAGACACACAGTATCTCTTAACAGTATGTAGCATGACTTGGGAGTGGGGAGGTTGGTAAAAGATGAAGAAAAGATCTGGTTAAACCAGAAAATCAAAGCCGTGGTGGGCAGAGCCCCGCTTTAGGTAGGAGGGGATGTAACAAGATGAGGGGCCGTGGAGGAGACTGATGAGGGACAGTCAGCTGTGGTCCCAGCCTCCACTTTCGGTAATGCCAAGTTAAATTTGGCCTCTAGAATTTCCTCAGTATTTAAGGAGAAGCTTACATATCTTAAGGAATTGGCCCAGAAGGATCTTTCTTAAACTGCGGTAATCATATATAAACACATCCAGTTCTTTATTGATTGATTTGTCTTAAGAATGAAATGTTGCAGATGGTTTGATGCTGCTTTCAGAAAGCTCTTCTGTTCACAGTGCTAGAGTTTTTGTTCTTAGCAATAAGGATGGTTATTAACAAGGGAAAGTAGAACTTCACTCTGTAAAATCCAGTAAGTTTGTAGTCAAGCTTAAATGATATGCTAAGTGAAATTTTAATAATTAAATAAACCTAAATATGGGGAAAGCTTTCAATAAACAATTAGGACTTAGTCAAGTCCCATTTTAGAGAATACTTAAGTGCATATAGAGATAGTGAACACAGCTGTTTTCTATTTTGAAAAGTGCAGTTTTAATGTTCTAATATCTTTAATATTCTGATCTCTTGAGCTGTGGTTTTTTTTTATTTTTTATTTTTTATGTATTTGAGAGAGTGCAGGGTGGGGTGGGCTGGGGTAGGGAGGAGCAGAGGGAGAGGGAGAAGCAGGCTCACCGCTGAGCAGGCAGCCTGATGTGGAGCTCAATCCCAGGACTCCAGGATCATGACTTGAGCCGAAGACAGACGCTTAACTGACTGAGCCCCCAGATGCCCCTCTTGAGCTGTTTTTGTTTGTTTGTTTCTTTAGGCAAAATTTTTTAAAAACCACAAATCCTCTTTGTAATGTAGCTATAAGGTAGAATGTTTATAATAGTGAAAAATAGAAAAGTACCTAAATATTCATCGGCTAGGGAGGAGGTGAATAAGTTGTGATAACGGGCACACTAGGAGGTGCTATATGGCAGTTTGAGCGAATGAGCTGAAGCTACAGATATCAGTCAACAGGGTGCATCTCTCGGCCAAAATGCTAGTCCCCACCCAGAAAAGGGGCAGAAAAGGGAAGCTGCAGAAGAAGGGGTATAGTATGATATAAAGGTTTTTTTTTAAATTGTGATAAAATATGCATAACATAAATTTATCACTTTAACCAGTAGGTGCACGGTTCAGTGGCAGTAAGTATATTCATATTGCTGCACGACTGTCACTACTGTCCATTCGTAATATAAAGTTTTAAAACTCAAGACAATACCGTAAATAGTTTATGAATACAGACTTCACATGGTAAAGTATAAAGTGCACATTCCGACAGTCCACGAGCCTTCCAGTTACATCTGTAGTAGGCAGGTGTACAAGTGCTCATACGTTATCATTATACTTTTTGGTACACTTGGAGTATTTCACTTAATGTCTAGTCAAAAATTTCTTTTTTAACAAATTATTTCCAAATGTTTTATAGCCCTTGAATTTCTTTTTTTTTTTTTTTAAAGATTTTATTTATTTATTTGACAGAGATAGAGACAGTCAGCGAGAGAGGGAACACAAGCAGGGGGAGTGGGAGAGGAAGAAGCAGGCTCATAGTGGAGGAGCCTGATGTGGGGCTCGATCCCATAACGCCGGGATCACGCCCTGAGCCGAAGGCAGACACTTAACCGCTGTGCCACCCAGGCGCCCCAAGCCCTTGAATTTCTAAACATCCTGGGTTCAGTTCTAAGAAATGTGGTACCAAGATCCAAGAGGTGAAGTTGTTCCCTGTTGAGGACAGTTAACCTTATGGAAAAAAACCTCTGAATTCTTCCAAATTGAGCATTCTGACCCTAGCCTACCATCTCAAGAATTTCCTTGGTCACAGGTGGCAGAGGTTATAGGTCTTAAGCTTAAAGGTCTGAGAGAACCACTCTGTTTAAAACAAAACAAAACAAAAACCACAGGAGAGCAGGTTTTGGAAGGTGAAAAATGAGTTTCGTTTTTAGGTTTAACATGATAGTCCAACAAAAGGACATATGTACGAATGGAATTTAGAGTAAGAGACAGGAGCCCGAGGGGGAAAGGTCAGAACTAGAGCTGTCCATTTTGAAACTTATAATGGATCCATGAGAATGAATGAATTTGTCAAAGGAAAAAGGATAAAGAAAGGATAAAGAAAAAAACATGTTGAGACCAAGATCTCAGGGAGAGGATTAAAGAAGAACTGAGACTGAGAAGGAATAGGTTGAAAGACCAGTCGTTGGAAAAGAGCCCAGGAGAGTGGTGTGCCAGTGAGATGAAGGCAGGAGAGTTTGACAAGGAGGTGTTCAGATTCATTCCGTAGTTATTGAATGAGTAGTGTGTGAGAATCCCTTTCTTGTGTTGTGGGTAAGTCATAAGAGTGAGACCTGAGGGGAAGAGCTATTGGATTTGATGGTAAGGCACAGTTGCCTTGTTGCTGGAACTGTATTGCTCATCTCTAAACCCTTTAATTTAAAGATAGGGACTCTGTGGTATTATTTTTTTATTTTTTTTAAAGATTTTATTTATTTATTCAATAGAGATAGAGACAGCCAGTGAGAGAGGGAACACAAGCAGGGGGAGTGGGAGAGGAAGAAGCAGGCTCATAGCGGAAGAGCCTGATGTGGGGCTTGATCCCATAACGCCAGGATCACGCCCTGAGCCGAAGGCAGACGCTTAACCGTTGTGCCACCCAGGCGCCCCAGTGGTATTATTTTTTTAAAAATTTATCTATTTTAGGGAGAGTGGGAGAGAGTGTGCACACGAGTGGGAGGGGCAGAGGGAGAAGGAGAGAGAATCTCAAGCAGACTCGGAGCTGAGCACAGAGCAGGGTGCAGGGCTCAATCCCACAACCCCGAGATCATGACTAAGCCGAAACCAAGAGTCGGACGCTTAAATGGCTGCACCACCCAGGTGCCCCTGTTTTATTTATCATTTGAATCTCTGTGTCTGGCACACTGTGTTCATTAGTAAATTACGTGAAGTATTACACCAAATACAAAATGCTGAGGTTTCTCCTATGATATAAAACCTATTTTTACCACCTAGCCTATCTGTTCCATAGCTCTCCAATTCCTTCTCTTACCTTTGAAAATAGTTTTCCTCCACTTTTCAGCTCCTCTTTGTTTTTCGTTTGTTTGTTTCTAAAGATTTTATTTATTTATTTGACAGACAGCCAGCGAGAGCAGGAACACAAGCAGGGGGAGTGGGAGAGGAAGAAGCAGGCCCCCAGTGGAGAAGCCCGATATGGGGCTTGATCCCAGGACCCTGGGATCACGCCCTGAGCCAAAGGCAGATGCTTAAGGACTGCGCCACCCAGGCGCCCCTCAGCTCCTCTTTGATTCCAGTGTACAAGCTCTTTATCAGTCGTTTCCCTCCTTCTTGCCGCATCACATTCAGTGTTGCTGTTTGAAACCCTGCATTTTATTTCCTTTCTTCCGCCCATATTAACTCAATATAAAGAAGACTATTCTAACAGAGCTGTTGAGAGGCGGCATGAGCTTCGTGGGGGCAATACTGAATTTCCTGTTTCATTTTCTTCAGCAAAGTCAGGACCTCCACTTAAGGAAGGTGAGGGTATTGAACTCAGGTGGTTAGACTAGATGATTTTTTTTAAAAAAAACTTTGAGATATAATTCACATACCAGGCAATTTATCTACTTAAAGTGTACAGTCAGTGGTTTTTAGTAAGTCAGAGTTGTGCAACTGTCACCACAATCAATTTTAGAACATTTTTATCACCCCTCCTACATACACAAAAAAAACTCCATACCCATTAGCAGTCACTCTCCTTTCTGCTGCCCCCCCCAGCCCTAAGCAACCACAGATTTGTACTTTCTGTCTCCACAGATTTGCCTGTTCTGAACACTTCATATTCATGGAATCACGTAACATATGGTCTTGCATGACTGACTTTTTCTTTTTTCTTTTTCTTTCTTTTTTTTCTTTTAATTTAGCATAATGTTTGCAAAGTTCATCCATGTTGGAGCATGTATCAGTACTTCATTCTTTTTTATGACCAAATAATATTCCTTTGCATGGGTATACCACACTGTACTTACACATTTATTGTCAGTCGATGGACTTTTGGTAACTACGAATAATGCTGCTATGACCAGTTTTATACAAGTTTTTGTGTGAGCCTATTCTTTTTTTTTTTTTTTTTTAAAGATTTTATTTATTTATGTGACAGAGAGACAGCCAGCGAGAGAGGGAACACAGCAGGGGGAGTGGGAGAGGAAGAAGCAGGCTCATAGCGGAAGAGCCTGATGTGGGACTCGATCCCGGATCGCCAGGATCACGCCCTGAGCCGAAGGCAGACGCTTTAACGACTGCGCTACCCAGGCGCCCCAAGTGTGAGCCTATTCTTGACTATCTACCTAAGAGTAGAATTGCTGGGTCATATGGAAACTTCGTTTACCCTTTTGAAGAACCACCAGGCTGTTTTTCAAAGTGGCTACACTTGTGTACATTCCCATCAGCAGAGTATGAGAGTTCGATTTCCTCCACATCCTTGCCAATAATTTATTATCTTTTCTTTTTTATTATGGCATCCTAGCGCTGGTGTAATATGGTGTATCTCATTGTGGGTTTAGTTTGCATTTCCTTAATAACTAGTGGTGTCGAACATCTTCTCATGTGCTTATTGGCCATGTGTATATCTTCTTTGGAGAGATGTCTGTTAAGAGCCTTCAACCTTTTTTAGTTGAGTGGTAGGAGTTCTTTATATATTTTGGATACTAGAACCTTACCAAATCTATGATTTACAAATATTTGCTCCCATTTAGTGTGTTGTCTTAACTTTCTTGATGGTATCCTTTGCGGCACAAAAGTTTTAAAATTTGAAGTCCAGTTTACCTATTTTTTTGTTTGTGGTTTTGGCGTCCTATCTAAAACCATTGCCTAATCCAAGGTCACAAAGATTTATGTGCTTTCTTCTAAGAGTTGTATAATTTTCTTACATTTAGGTCTTTAATCAATTTTGAGTTGATTTTTAAAAATAGTGTGGGTAAGGGTACAACTTTTCTTTTGCAGGTGGATATCTAGTTGTCTCAATACTACTTGTTGAAAGACTGGATGATTTTTAAAATAAAATTTTTTTAAAGAGTTTATTTATTTATTTGACAGAGAGAGAGAGAGAGAGAGAGATAGCCAGCGAGAGAGGGAACACAGGCAGGGGAGTGGGAGAGGAAGAAGCAGGCTCCTAGCAGAGGAGCCTGATGTGGGGCTGGCTCGATCCCAGAACACCGGGATCACGCCCTGAGCTGAAGGCAGACGCTTAACGACTGAGCCACCAGGCACCCCAAGACTGGATGATTTTTAAGCCTTCTTCTGACTCTGAAGATTATATGATTCGTAGTACATTGGTTTCTGTTATTGTCTGAATAGGTGGATAGTCAAGATTTCATAGGATGGCCATCCTTTTCTCAAGAATACATTGTATCTAAAAATAGGGATTGTCATTAGTCTTTCATCAGTTTCTTCAAAACTTCACATTTGCTTTCAATTCTGCCTTTTTTTTTTTTTTTTTTTTTGGTTAAATACTCGTTTGCTTCTAAGAGGCAGCCCACGGAATGGGAGAATATATTTGCAAATGACACTACAGATAAAGGACTGGTATCCAAGATCTACAAAGAACTTCTCAAACTCAATACACGAGAAACAAATAAACAAATCAAAAAATGGGCAGAAGATATGAACACTTTTCCAATGAAGACATACAAATGGCTAACAGACACATGAAAAAATGTTCAAAATCATTAGCCATCAAGGAAATTCAAATCAAAACCACACTGAGATACCACCTTACGCCAGTTAGAATGGCAAAAATAGACAAGGCAAGAAACAACAATTGTTGGAGAGGATGTGGAGAAAGGGGATCCCTCCTACATTGTTGGTGGGAATGCAAGTTGGTACAGCCACTCTGGAAAACCGTGTGGAGGTCCCTTAAAAAGTTAAAAATTGAGCTACCCTATGACCCAGCCATTGCACTACTGGGTGTTTACCCCAAAGATACAGACGTAGTGAAGAGAAGGGCCATATGCACCCCAATGTTCATAGCAGCAATGTCCACAATAGCTAAATTGTGGAAGGAGCCGAGATGCCCTGCAACAGATGACTGGATTAAGAAGTTGTGGTCCATATATACAATGGAATATTACTCAGCAATCAGAAAGAACGAGTTCTCAACATTTGCTACAACATGGACGGCACTGGAGGAGATAATGCTTAGTGAAATAAGTCAAGCAGAGAAAGACAACTATCATATGATTTCTCTCATCTATGGAACATAAGAACTAGGATGATCGGTAGGGGAAGAAAGGGATAAAGAAAGGGGGGGTAATCAGAAGGGGGAATGAAACATGAGAGACTATGGACTATGAGAAACAAACTGAGGACTTCAGAGGGGAGGGGGGTGGGGGAATGGGATAGACTGGTGATGGGTAGTAAGGAGGGCACGTATTGCATGGTGCACTGGGTGTTATACACAACTAATGAATCATCGAGCCTTACATCGGAAACCGGGGATGTACTGTATGGTGACTAACATAATATAATAAAAAATCATTAAAAAAAAAATACTCGTTTGCTTCTGATCTCTGACAGCTTCATTTTCTTTTCTTCCTCTTTTTGCTCATAAGTACACCTATTCCGCCAACACTTTTAATATGGGAATAGTTCACTCATTTTATTTTTTAATTAACTTTCTCATTTAGGTAGCTTAGAGTTTCTTCTCAAGCCTAACTATAGTCTAATAAAAATTTCTTCTGAATGTGCTACCAACACCTGGAACTTAGTGTGTGAAAAATGTGTACTCAATCTTCCCCTTGTCATAAGCCCACCCAGTTTTTTCATTACCTTTTCTTAGTATATTGAACTCCTGATGTTGGAGGTTTCTGACCTTTCCCTCATTAGCTCTGCATTCTGCTCAGTAGTAAAGGCTGCTGATCATTCTGTGCTAAGAGCCCTTGGACCTGTCGCTTCCTCCTTGTAGCTACAGCCAGCACCTCAGGCCCTTACATTTTAGAGCTTAATTACTGCCTTCTTGTTGATTTCTCAGACCCTAGTTTGTCTCCGCGTTGGGCCCTATACTCAAATGATAGATTTGATCCCTTTCAGGTAACCTTCTCATTAAGTCATTTTCCTGATCTTAGACCCATAGTATCAAATCTATTCACCAGCATTTAAACCCTCCACCTCCACTTCCCTCTCCTTACTCTCGTTACTTCCCTAAATGGAGCCAAACTAATTTGGGAGTTAGACTTCTTTATTCTTATTTCTTTGTCCTCATCTCTTTCTTGTTGCCGAGTTCTTCTTTCCTCCTGGCATGCCTTTGCTTCTTTATTCTGTCTCATTGCCTTCAATGAGTTGATCCCGTTTGACCCTCTTCCTTTTTCCTTTGCATTCTTTTAATGCTTACATATTTAATTTATCTAGTAATAAGGTCCGTGGTACCCTGTCCTTTTTTGTTGTTTTGAATATACTACTTTTTAAAAGCATTGTTCAATGTGGGAACTGTTCTTTCTATTTTATTTATGGCTCGCTCCTACGTATAGACTAGAGTCCTGAACATAATAGCTGTCCCGTAAACCTTCCTGGCTGACAGACTGTAAGTGCTGGGGAGAGAGGTGTAGTGTTTAGTGTTGTCACCATTTTTTAATTTTAGAAATGCAGATCAGAAGGGGGAATGAAGCATGAGAGACTATGGACTCTGAGAAACAAACCGAGGGCTTCAGAGGGGAGGGGGGTGGGGGAATGGGATAGACTGGTGATGGGTAGTAAGGAGGGCACGTATTGCATGGTGCACTGGGTGTTATACGCAACTGATGAATCATCGAAATTTACATCGGAAACCGGGGATGTACTGTATGGTGACTAAGACTAACATAATATAATAAAAAAACATTAAAAAAAAAAGAAACGCAAAAAAATATTTTTGTGCCATTACCTGACTTTTATTTTTAATTTTTTTTTTTTTGGTTTTATACCAAGTTTTGGAGACCGTGTTCTCAGTGCAGTATAATGAAGTTCAACAACATGTATTACTACAAATATTAAATCTAGTGTATTGAACACTAGCCATCTGATATATCAGATTCTCTCAAGAGAAAGGTTAGCTTCTTGGATGCTGGCTAGGCATTTTTTGAAGGTGCACTATAGCCTCAAAGCCATTACTCACGTTTATATATGAAGATCCCTGACAATTTAATAGCTACATAGTCACCAGCACCCAGAATAAGGAGTGTTGACCTGGTTTCCTTCTGCTGTCTGAAGCTCTGCTTTTGTTGCTGTCCTCTTAAAAAGCACTTCTTCCCATAATTTCCACATCCTCCAAAGTCAGTATTGGGAGGAAAAGGAGGATTATTGGAGTGGAGTTGGCTGAGAGAGCGCTACAAGGTAGAAGGCGGCTTCCCAACCTAGCAGTGGCTAGCTGTCTTACCTCTCTGCCTGCCCGCCCGCTTTCTTTCTTACCTGAGGAGCACAGTTGACTTAAAGATAGTTATCAGTTTATAGCACCTTATTAACACCGTGAGTGCAGGTTTCCTGTCTTGTTCTTTTTAACCCTTTATCTTCAGTCCCCATGCCCATTCCCTTTCCCATTCATATGCACCTACTCTGTTTATGTCCCTATAGTACCATGTATTTGCTTGAAAGATATGTAGTATAATCATGATGTCTTCAGCTTTAATAATGGTATTTGCTTTTTACTCAGTGCCATGCTTTTTAAGATGTATTCATGTTGCTGTAAATACATCTGAAGTGTGATCTCTAAAAGCTACATAGAATTCCATATTTTGTCCACTCCATTTTGATTTTCCGTTCCTCCAGTTATCGAAATCAAAGTTACTTCAAGGTCCCTGCTACATTCTCGTCACAGCAGACATTCTCACACAGACCTATAAAGTCTGTACTTTGCTCGTAGACCATCCTATTTGAGAATTTCTCTGAAATTTATCCACCAGAGTGGGATCACTGGATCACATAGGATGCAGACATACTTGATGTCACTAAGATCTCCTAGCAGAATAGCTGTATCTGTTTATCCTCTTCCCGACATCTTTGCTAACCTTTGCTATTATCTACCATTCTAATTTTTGCTCTTCTGATTGGTATGAACGATGCTATCTCATTTTAATTTGTATTTTACTCATTGCTTTTACTTTGAATTTGATCACCTCTTCATTTACTTGCTAATCATTTCAGCTCCTTTTTCTGTAGGTTCTCTACCCACAGCTTTTGACCATTTTTCTTTTGGGTTTCTTGTGATTTTTTTTAATATCAAGTTGTAGAAATTCCTTATCTATTCTAGACAATTAATCTCTTATTTTAGATGTTGCAGGAGCTTTTCCTTGTCTGTCATCTATTTTAGCTCTGTTCGTTGTATTCTTTATTGAACAGAAATCTGTAATTTTGTTGAAGTCAAATCTAACAGTATTTCTGTATATAGTTTGTATTTTTGGAGTCTGATTTATGAAGTCGTCTTCTGTCTCATGTTTTCTGCTTTGTAGTGTTAGCTCCCAGTGCTTTTTCCCTACAACCCTGTTTACATGACCTTTTGAAGAGAGGTCTTTTCCTTTCTCACCTGTGGCTCTCAGGAGGCTTGGCAGTTGGTGTTAATGTTTGACTGCCCCGATGGAGGGGAAAAAATGCAAGAAAATTGGGGCATGTTCCTTCTGTGAGCCCTGTGCTTCTACTCACAGGACCCTGTGGCCCTGTTTGTGCTACGTGAATCCCGTCTGCCCAGCAGTAGCTGACCGGAGAGGAATGCATACTGCCCCGAGCAGAGTAATCAAAATCTTCCTCCAGGGAATTTGGAGCTGTGACTAGTCTCTGCGGGCCTCTCGAAGGACATGCAAACTGAAGGATTTTGGGGTGCCTATCTTCCTCCATGTTCACAAAGAAGCTAGAGAAATGGTCTGCCAGAAGAGAGAATAAAGAAGATCTGCACAGAGGAGCACAGGAAAAAGCCTATGGCCCCATAGAGAGGGAGACGAAAGTAGGCTGTGAGAGTAGCTGTCCCGGATCCTGATGGCTTTCCGGTTTCTGGTTCTTCTCTCTTCTGGGACCAGATTGTACTTCCTTTTCTGTAGTAGTTAAGGGTGGCTAACTGCTGGAACAGACTCCAAAGTGTATAATGGCCCTAACACAATAGAAGTTTGTTTCTCACAGAAACAGGTCCGGATGGTTCTAAGTTGGTGGGGTGGCGGCATTGGGAGGCTCTGCGCCACACAGTTATTCAGGAACCTAGACTGATGGAGGCTCTGCCATGACTTCAGAGGTCTCCCTAGGTCAGCATGAAGCCTGCAGATGGGAAATGAATGTGGAGTTTAATACACGGGAAGTTTTATGGGCCAGCCCTTGAATCAGCGCATATCACTCCCATTCCTCTGGCTGGGACTCCATTGCACGGCTACATTTAACTGCATAGGAAGCTGAAAAATGTTACCAAGCTGTGGACCTAAAAGGGAAGAGAAAATGGATTTGGTGAAGAGCTAGAGATTACCACATCATATGTATTAGCTGTGTGATACCTCTGTATCCTTATAATCAGGTTCCTGATTAACTTGTTTCAGTTGGCTTCTGTTATTTATGCCTCAGTGCATGAGATGTGTTCATAAGAGCTATATTTAAAATAGTAGAAGAAATAAATACTGATTATTTTCTCAGGAAAGTTGGGCCGATTTCCACCCATGATGCATCATCACCAGCCGCCCTCAGATGGCCAGACCCCCGGGGCTCGCTTCCAGAGGTCTCACCTCGCAGAGGCATTTGCAAAGGCCAAAGGATCGGGTGGAGGCGCTGGAGGAGGAGGTGGTGGAAGAGGCCTGATGGCACAGATCATTCCAATCTATGGTTTTGGGATTTTTTTGTATATACTGTATATTCTATTTAAGGTAAGTGGAATCATCTTGATCATATTACATCAAAAAAATCTAGTGTCATACTAATCATTTTTGGCATTAAAATTCTTTACAGTTCATAGCCTTTATTCAAGTCCTCTTTAAACCTTGCTTCCTCTTTATGAGATACTTAGGATAACTGTTATCTTGGTTTTATAGAAGAGAAGATCTTAGCTTAGAGCTTAAAAGGTTTGCCCTAGAATTCCCAACTAGAAACGCAGAATCAGGATTTGAGCCTGGGTCTTCTAGTCGCTAATGCAGTGAGCAATAAAAGTCAAAGAAAGCACCCTCCCACCCCAGCTTGTTTTTGTTTTTTTGACTGGATGTCTTTGCAAGCTGAAAAGGCATAAAGGTATTTTAAGGAGAACTGTATTATTAGGATTGGCACCCTGATTTCCGAGTAGCTACTGTGAGGCCAAATAATGGCCATACCAACACCACTTTGTCCTCCTTTCCCTCTCCAGTAGTGTGAGGTGCTGTTTTTAACATCCACTGCAGTAATTCTGAAACAAAACTGCCAATCCGGAAATTAAGCCTGATGTCTCCCAGCTCTGGGGAGACATGCTTTGGGTCCTTTACAAGCGGGCTCCCAGTTAAGTTCCACCTGTAGGCAAGCTTCAGCAAGCTGTGGGCCTAGACACCGTGAAGTGGAGCAGAAGTCACGTTCTGGTCCTTCCTGGAAATCTTAAATATTCACTGTGCCCTTCTAACCAGGGTAAGAGGCAAGTCCTTGCCCAGGAACTCTGCAGGGGGCCTGAGGTGCCTCTGTAAGAACGCCCTGGCGGCTGCGCAGCCCCTTTTAGGTGAGTGTGGGCAAGGCAGATGACCTGGAAAGAGATTGATTGATTGATCCCTCCCTTTTTTTTTTTTTTTTTTTTTCCTATCCTTGAGCCTTGATGGTTTTTCACCTCTTGGGAACCTTCTTCTTCTTCTTCTTCTTTTTTTTTTTTTTTTTAAGATTTTATTTATTTGAAAAAGAGGAGAGAGCACAAGCGGAGGGCGAGGGAGAATTCTGGAGACTCCCCGCTGAGCAGGGAACCCATACGGGACTCCATCCCAGGACCTTGAGATCATGACCTGAGCAGAAGGTGCCCCTCTTTGGAACCTTCTATTGGTTCTTTCTCTCCTCTTTTTTTTTTTTTTTTTAAATGTTTTTCTGATACTTGATTTGATTTCTGACTTTATTTTTGTCTCCCAACCTTTTTTTCTTTTTTCATTTAATATGAGGGGTTCCATGACTTTGAGGTTCTGAGCTGCTGTTGATGTGCTGTACCCCCTTCAATTCTCAGCTTTCAAAGGGGAAAACTCCTGCAGAGGATCGGAAGTGCTCTACTGCCACAGCTGGAAACAGCCACCGGAAAATTAGTAAGTGCCCCTTCTCAGTACGTGCACAAGTTTTTTTGAGTCAGACCGCCATAACACAGAGGGACGGTCTGTGTGTCTTAAAAAGCATTTCTCAAAAATGGCCCCAAATTAATCTGATGCCATTTTTACCTAAGCTCTGGGAATTCTCAAGTTTCCAAATTGATGTTGGGCTTTTAAGAGAAAGAGTTACAAAAAGTACAAAACTGTCCACTTACTTTTTTTATATATTTGCAAATTAATATTTCATATTTGGAGTGGGGTACTTCTCATTTCCAGACTTTAGAATATTTGTAGCAGATACCTTTATTTCACAGAGAGGAAAACTAAGGAAGAGAGATCCGTTCCTTGCCAAAATCAGTTATTAGATCTAGGGACAGGGTCTAACCCTTCTGGCTCATGAAACATGGTCATCAGGTATTTACTGACCAAGTAGAATATTCTGTGCTCTCTGGGGAAATGAAATGTATATGGCATGGCTCTTCCCCCTAAGAATTCATAGTCTGGGATGAAAAATAACTTGTGCAGAGTTTACTGTCTAGACGGGGACTTGGCGGAAGCCTTATGGGAAATGACATGGAACCAGGTCCTGCCCGATAGACAGGATGGCTTGAA
Organism: Ursus americanus; assembly: GCF_024610735.1. NCBI lineage: Eukaryota > Metazoa > Chordata > Mammalia > Carnivora > Ursidae > Ursus > Ursus americanus. Next base: position 2,204,334 of record NC_142142.1, read on the forward strand.
GACACAGCCTGACCAAGGACGGCTGTGGGAAAGAAGGCCTTGAGGAGTAGGTGGGTTAAGCCATGTCGTTGAAGGCCTTGGAGGCCAAACTGCTTTATCCTGTGGATAATGAAGCCTCCTCAGAAGTGTTTAAAAGAAAGGCCGCAGCAGAATGAGCCGGCGGAGCCTCTGCCCTCGGCCATAACTGCTCTTTGGATTTTCTTCAGATTCTCTGTGGAAGTAGATACCCGATCACAGTCTGCATCCTATTCAGAAATCCTAAATATTCAAGAAATCCTTTAAGAAAGCTCTTGTGTTCTTAATTGAGATAATGTCTAACCAACAGTTATGGTAAATGAATTGGTAAAATTAAAAAAAAATTTTTTTTGGACTCTAAGAATAGCAAATTCTGTATCCAGTCACATTATGCATTGAAAACAGAAGTAAATAAAACAAATCCCTAAGAAGAGCTGTTTTATAATGTAGCAGTTATATCTGCGTCTTATCCTTCAATTTTGTATCATGCAGAAAATAAAAATAACCTAAGCATTTATGTGGCACAGTCCTCTAGACACTTTGCAGATGTTAACTGCATGCGTAAGAATTTGGTTTAGAAGTATTAAAAGGCCTTTGAAATATTATATTTTACAGTGGCCTTCTGAATATATCTGGGTAGAAGGGTACTCGTGTATGAAACAGAAAACCTGGATTATCTGTATAATGAACAGCATTTTGTTTTCCTGTTCCTTAAAGTTCATTTAGTTTACTAATCGACTTATTTTTTCTGCTCTACCTCTAGGGTCTTAGTGTTAATGTCAGTAGGTCAATGTGATCTCTGTTGACCTTGTTGAGAATACTGGGGGCCAGGGTTACACCACTTCATGCCAAATGACGAGGGTAGGAAACCTTGGCTGGGAGGCTTCAGCCCTAGTTCAAGACTTCCCCTATTGAGGAACCACAGCATTGAAACCATGATCTTCCAGTATGTTTTCAGACTTCGGGTGCAGGTGAAATACTACTCATTTCAGGGTCTTAAGTCCTTTTCTAAAGTACCTTGCAGGTTTGGGACTTTTACCCTCAAGTATCATTTGGATTAGAAAGGATAGATTTATCTTCTTGATTTCTTCCTGGGTTACCGTGTTGAGGGTTTTTGGTTTTGGGTTTTTTTTTTTTTTTTTTTTTAGCTAGGTATTTTCTTTAGCTGGTCCTGCTGTATTTCTGTGTGTAAGAGGAGTGATTTGTTCATTACTCCCTAAACATGTATCCTTTAGATCTCAGTGCCCACACCTTGGTACCCTTTGTGTCCTGATTGGATTAGCTAGAGAGACGCGCGGACTCTTCTCTGAATCTCTGAACCTGCTGGCATTTTTGTAGGGTGTCACAGACAGTTTCGGAAAAGAGCTTTTGGAGTTGTGTATGATGGTTCTTAGATTTGATGCTTGTTTTTCAGCCAATTTTGAGCTTGTTCAACTGCAAGAAAAACTGAAGGAGACAGAGGAAGCCATGGAAAAATTAATCAACAGAGTGGGACCTAATGGTGAGAGGTAGGTTTTCACATAACAGGACTCAGACTATTGCCCATTTAGAAAATCAATTCAGAATTTTGTTTTTCTTTGATTTCTGGACCACTTACTTTCATTTTATGTAATTGTCAACTTATTTGTCATTTATATATTTCTCATTAAGCATTTCCGTTTTCATACCATATGCTTTCAAGAGTCTCAGCTTTCATGAGTCTTTGTTCAGTGTTGTGCACATTATTGCGAGAAGTGTCTGAGCAGTTCTGCAGGGTGAAATAACCAGGTTCTAATGAAGATGATTTCATAGCTGTCTAATAACCTGGTTTTACTTAAAATTATGCCTTTTTAAATCTGCTTGAGACAAAAAGAAGACGGCAGGTATGATCAGATCAGGCATTTATATTTTGTGTTGACTATGCCAGAATAGGATTAGACCTGTGAAGTGGGTGTCAGGAGTCACACGGGCCCTTTAGGATGCTCCATGGGGGAGGCAGCCCTCCTTCTACAAGGCTGAGGATCTGAAAAGGTGGCTTCAGGAGGCTGATGCAAGTGGGCAAAAAGGAAGAAAATATGGATGTGGGAGGCCAGGGTGGAAAAGCCAGAATGTGACATTGAGAACAAAGAGGGATTCAGTCTCCGCTAGGCCTTCCGACAAGGATGGAGGAAGAGCTGGGAGGTGAGCGGCAAAATCCCACATGCTGAAAGGTCCCTCCTGTGGGCTCACCGTGGGGTCTTTGCCCCCAGAAAACTGCTGCGCCACCGGGACCTCTTCTGTTTGCCGTCTTGGTGGTGCCAGTGCCCGTCTCCTTCTCTCAGCTCCTTGGCTCCAGCCTTGGGCATCTTTGGCTAGAGAAGGCAAGAGTGAGCGCCTCAGATTGCAGCTCCTTGTCTTGGCTTTTTCTACAATGTCTGCACTGCTGCTGGAGTGACACAGATGAGGCTGAACCTTGCCTGTCTGCTCCCAGAAGCCTTACTTTTGGTCCAGAAAGCAGAGTGACTATGCAGACGGTTCGCCAGAGTGGTAGAGGAATGTGTACGTCCTCATGCATGAGTATACCTCTGTAAGTGTGTAATAACATTTGATGTTTGTTGGGCCAAGCTCTGAGTGAAGGGCTTTATATACATTATCTAACATAGGAGTATTTGTAGGAGTGTGACTAAACCAATCTGTGCAGCTGTACTTCTCTAATCTTTTCTGCCCTTACCCTGTACTACTCATAGTCTGGGTGGGGAACTATCAGCCTTTTATGGACCCTTGTCCCCCAAAAAGTGTCTATACCCTGGCTCTGGTCCATTTGAAGACCCATGCCACACCTAAGAGTCATGAAAACCATAGATGAAAACCTGTGGGCAGGGCCTCCCAGCTGGGAGCCTTAACCACTGGGCCTTGGAGTAAGAAGCCAGAGGAAGATATTTTCTCACTATTGCTGCTGTTCACTCCCTTAGCTCAAATCACACAGCTCCAGCTTCCCGCCGGTACATGCCGTCTGCGCACTGCCCAAGCCAGCGATGCGGTTCTGTGACCCTGACTACTTTCTGCTTTGTGCGACAGCTACTTCTCTGTAAGGCAGAGTCGTCCCCAGCCTGCAGCTGGAGTTCTGCCATCTCGTTGTTTCTGGGGCCACAGGTCCTAGCTCCGAATGTTTACTCCTTGTAAGATGCTAAGGTGTGGACTCCTTGAGAGCCTGTAGAGTCCAGCTGACTCTACTCCACCTTTGACATTCTCCACCTCCGCAAATGGCGCCGGCATCTACTGAATCGGCCAAAGCAGAGATCCAATATTATCCTTGATTACCTTGTCCTTCACCCCCTAGATCTCTTCAATCATTCTGTCTTGTCATTTCTTCCTAATTAATAAGTCTGTCTCCCTGCAAAAGACTCTAAGCTCTGCCAGGGCAGGGATTATCTGTATTATTCCCAGAGCCTAGCATAGGCCAACAGTAGGCTCTAAAAAAGTGTTAGTTGAAATGGAAGAATGAGACAATGAGTGAGTGAGTGAATGCTTTTTTTTTTTTTTTTGAAATGTAGTTGACATACAGTGTTCTGTTAGTTTCAGGACACATAGTGCTTACCACAATAAGTGTAGTTACCATCTGTCACCATACATTATTACAATAGTATTCACTATATTCTCTGTGGTACTTTTCATCTTATTTATTTTATAGCTCAAAGTTTGTACCTCTTAATAATGTCCTTTACCTACTTCACCCATTTCTGCCCCTCCCTCCCACCAGCAACCACCAGTTCTCTGTATCTGAGTCTGTTTCTGTGTTTTTTTGTTCTGTTTTGTTTTTTGTTTGTTTTTGTTTCCACATGTAAGTGATAAGGTATTTTGGTATTTGTCTTTCTCCGTCTGACTTATTTCACTTAGCATAATACCCTCTAGGTCCATCCATGTTGTGAATGGCAAGATCTCATTCTTGGCTTGGTAATAGCGTTCCATTTGTGTGTGTGTGTGTGTGTGTGTGTGTGTGTGTGTGTGTGTACACACACACACACAACACACAACACATCATCTTTATCCATTCATCCCATCGATGGACACTTGGGTTGCTTCCATGTCTTGGCTATTGTAAATAATGCTGCAGTAAACACAGGGTGCATACTTTCTGAATTAGTGTTGCTGTTTTCTTTGGGTAATGCCCAGTGGTAGAATTACTGGATCATATAGTATTTCTGTTTTTAATTTTTTGAGGATCCTCCGTACCGTTTTCCACAGTGGCTGCAACAATTTACATTTCCACCAACAGTGTACAAGGGTTCCTTTTTCTCTATATCCCTGCCAACACTTATTATTTCTTATCTTTTTGATTCTAGCCATTCTGACAGATGTGAGGGATGTCTTATTATGGTTTTGGTTTGTATCCCCGACGATTGGCGATGTTGAGCACCTTTTCATGCATCTGTGAGCCGTATGTATGTCTTCTTTGGAAAAATATCTGTCTGGTCCTCTGCCTATTTTTAACTGGATTATTTGTTGGGGAGGCAGTTTGGTGTTGAGTTGTAAAAGTTCTTTATGTATTTTGGATATTAACCCCTTAGCAGAAGTATTGTTTGTAAATATATCTTCTCCCGTTCAGTAGGTTGCCTTTTCATTTTGTTGATGATTTCCTTCACTGTACTAAAGCTCTTTACTTCAGTGTAGTCCCAGTAATTTATTTTTACTTTTGTTTTCCTTGCCGGAGGAGACATATCTAGAAGAATGGTTTCAGGTCTCACATTTAGGTCTTTAATCCATTTTGAGTTTATTTTTGTGTATGATGTAAGAAAGTGGTCCAGTTGTATTCTTTTGCATGGAGCTGTCCAGTTTTCCCAATACCATTTATTGAGAAGACGGTCTTTTCTCCATTGTGTATTCTTCTAGCAATAGGTAGAGTAGCTATATGCTAGAAGGTTATAGTAAAAAGTTCCAGCAAAGGTAATGAATAGGTCAGTGAGAGTGGAAATGAGAGGCCAAATCAAGGGGACTTGACAGAAGGGAGAAAAAAAAAATGCAGGCTGTTGGGTGCCTGGGTGGCTCAGTCGGTTAAGTGTCTGCCGTCAGCTCAAGTCATGATCCCAGGGTCCTAGGATTGAGTCCCACATCAGGTCCCCCGCTCAGCAGGGGGTCTGCTTCTCCCTCTTCCTCTGCCCTTCCCACCCACTTATGCTCTCACTCACTCACTCTCTCTCAAATAAAATCTTTTAAAAAAAAATTGCAGGCTGGAGGCACCTGGGTGGCTCAGTCAGAAGAGCATGTGACTCTTGATCTCAGGGTTGTGAGTTTGAGCCCCATGTTAGGTGTAGAGATTACTTAAATAAATGAATGAATAAAAAGTTCAAAAAAAAATCACAGGCTGTTTTCAGGATTCCTTGGTAGCAAACAGCCAACACTGGCTAGCAAAAATTTGGAGAAGGTGACAGAATTTATTGGAAAAGTGGGGTGCTCACCATATCAAAGGAATAGCTGAAGATCCAGGTTTCAGAAAGAGGGGGGACCAGAGCATCTCTGGGGAGTTAGAGGACAGAAACAAATGGACAGGTTCTTCAAGGACTGCTGTCAGAATGAATTAACATGAAAAGTTTTCAGATCTGGCTTATTGCATTCAACACCCAGTTTTAGGAGGAAGTACAATTGGTCCAACATGGATCCTTTCACACTCCAGGGATGGAGTGTGATGTTTGGCTTTGGGCCACATGGCCACCCTTGAAAGAGAAAACACAGAAACACTATGAGCAAAAGAGGGGTTGGTTCCCCAAAAGGAAAACTAGGTAATAGCAATGAAAGAGAAGAAAGAGATAAAGCTGAGTTGGAGATTGTGGCCCAGATGACAAGGAAGATTATGATGTCAACCAAGATGAAAACACAAAAGGAGAAAGAAGATAAGGCTTTGGTATAGGGATCATGAGTTCAGCTTTGAATATGGTTGAGGTGCCATGGGAACATCTGTGTATGATAAACACCAACAATAGGAAATTTGGGTATTGAGGTCAGGACAAGGACACGAGTTTGGAAGTCATTTGGCTGGAGGTAAGCAAGGGCCATGGGGAGAGAGGAGATCCCATTCCTGAGGCACGTCCTACTGTGCAGTAGCTTGCAGTCTTCCTGGTCTGAGTTCTGTCCTAATCACGAATGGTGTCGTAAGAAACTGTTTCATTCTCTCTGTGCCTTACTTTGGATTCAGAACTTGATGATACCTCTGGGTTTATAACATTCGAAAGTCTGGTCTTCCAACTTGACCTTCTGTTTTTCTAGCATCTTGGAATCTGCCATACCCAGCCTCTGCAAAGCTGGCTGCTCATGCAGCGGTTCCTCGTCCTGGGCCAACTAGGCCTGGCTTTGAAGAGTGAATTTAAGGTTAACCTCATTAATAGCAAGGCCTGTAAGTTTCTGCCTCGATCACTGGAGTTGTGAGACTGGTTTTCATGTGGTAAGTCAGGATTAGAGGTAGAGTGTGGGTATCATCTGTGTAGAAGCAGTGGTTTAATTTGTGATACTGGGTCTGCTTCCTGAGGGCATGACTATAAGAATGGACAAGTGAGAGCCCAAGGATTGAGCCTTCAGGAAAACCATGTGTTTAGGAGGAGGATTGGGGGGGGGGGGGCGGGTAGTGAGCCAGGATCAGAGATCCAAGGAATGGTTAAAGTGGGAGGAATACAGAGGTCTCAATAGCCAAGGGAAGAGAACATCTCGAGGAGAGGATGGCCCACAGTACAGAGAAGTCAAGAAGAATGAAATGTAAAAAAAAGATTCTTGGACTTGAGAGTAAAGTATTACTGACGATTTTCACAAGTTTTGGTGTAAGGATGGAGTAGAAGCCAGATTTCAGGGAGGTGGGAGAACACAGGTGGTAAGGAAACGGGGACCAGTTAAACTAACACATACTTACTGAGCGCTCGCAAGGTTCAGGGCTCTGTGCCTATACTGTCTGAATTTATCAGTGCCCTCCAGGACTATAAAACCAAGCTGAGAGAATGAGGACTCTCTGAAAACCTCATTACATAAATTCAGAAGCCGCAAGGCAGACCATGATTAATTGCCTAATGCATGACATGGACAGTAAGAATGTGCATGTTCAGAGGTGAAAGAGGATGCTTTAGAATTCTCTGAGAAAGCTTCACCTGTTTCTGCTCCTAGCCAAGCTCTCCCTTTTAAAATTAGGGGTTCTGGTTTTCCCTGAGTTAGGAAACAGAGTCAAGACTGTTTCATTCAGTAAAAATCAAAGCGCACGGAGTACAGTCCAGAGAAGTAGCACGTGCAGCCCAAGGGCCAGAGCTTTGTGATGAGCACAGTCTCTTTTCTTTTCCTTCCAAGTTTTTATTTAAATTCCAGTTAGTTAACATACGGTGTAATATTTGTTTCAGGTGTAGGATTTGGTGATTTATCACTCGCAACACCCAGTGCTCATCACGGCAAGTGCCCTCCTTAATCCCCATCATCCATTTAACCCACCCCCCTACCCATCTCCCTTCCAGTAACCCTCAGTTTGTTCTCCGTAGTTAAGAGTCTGTTTCTTGGTTTGCCTCTTTTTTCCTCCTATGTTCATCTGTTTTGTTTCTTAAATTCCACATATGAATGAAATCATATGGTATTTGTCTTTCTCTGCCTTTTCGCTTCGCATAGTACTGTCTAGCTCCGTCCATGGCACGATAAATGCAAGATTTCACTCTTTTTATGGCTGAGTTATGTTCCATTGTATATGTGTAGCACGTCTTTTATCCATTCATCAGTTGATGGACATTTGGGCTCTTTCCATAGTTTGGCTATTGTTAATGCTGCCATAGACATTGGGGTGCATGTACCCCTTTGAATCGGTATTTTTGTATCCTTTGGGTAAATACCCAGTAGTGCTATTGCTGGGTCATAGGGTAGCTCTATTTTTAACTTTTTGAGGAACCTCCATACCGTTTTCCAGAGTGGCTGTACCAGTTTGCATTCCCACCAGCAGTGTAAGAGGGTTTCCCTTTCTCTGCATCCTCACCAACACCTGTTGTTTCCTGAGTTGTTGATTTTAGTTATCCTGGCAGGTGTGAGGCCATATCCACCGTGGTTTTGATTTGCACTTCCCTGGTAATGAGGGATGTTGGAGCATCGTTTCATGTGTTCTTGGCCATCTGTACGTCGTCTTCAGAAAAATGTCCATTCGTGTCTTCTGTCCATTTTTTGACTGGGTCGCTTTTTGGGGGGTGAGTTTTATAAGTTCTTTCTATATTTTGTTTCTAGCAAATAGGCTTTTTTAGCTAGGGGTGCCCTGAGCCAGAACCCCCCCACAAAGTGGGTTGTTACAGTCGTAAGAATTAGGGGTTCTACAGAGCAGATGAGAGTCGGGGTCCCCGTAGGGATAGGAAGACTAGAGCTGTAAGAGGCCCACTACGTGTAAGATTTTAGCTGAATGTGGGACAGACAGGCGTCTTCAGTTCGTGGCTTTGAGACCATTTGGTGTGGAAGAAGGGGAACTCATGGTGCTTTTTTTTTTTCTCCCCACTGAGGTCTGTGGGAATGTCGCACCTTTCGTTTTATGCACTTACCATGTTAACATTGGAGGGGGGACACTTTTTTCCCCTGTTAGTCATTAAGGCTAAGGTTTGCAACGCTAAGCATAAAAAAGACTGGCTGATTAGGAAAAATTGATGGCACCTCCATGAGCTAGTATTAAAGGTCATTTTTCCTTCTTGAATTTACGTTGCCTTCGAATGTTTTGGATTTTTAGGAGGAGAATAAGTGGTCTCTGTTAAATCCTGCCCCTAGAGAAAACCGGTCCCAAACCAGTTCAGTCTTTTGAGTAGAACTTTGTCGGCCTCTGAGGGTGATGCAGTGCTTCCGTCTCGAAGAAAATCAGCCTGCCATTAATCTTAAGCCTCATCTTACTTTTGTTCACATTTACCCAGAGTTATCCAGCTAAATTGGGACTCAGACCCAGGTTTTCTAAACTGGAACTTGAGCATTGTGCTGTAAGAATTGCATAGAATGCAATCAGAAGTCAGGAGACTTTAGTTGTAGTTCAGGTGCTGACATTAACTAGCAAATGGAATGAATGTAGAATTTCCCCTCTCTGGCCTCAGTTTCTCTGGTCTAGATGACTGATTTGCCAGAATGACCCAGCTCTGAAATGTTCGGCTGTATCTTTATTTCCACACAAGTAGATGCAGCCTAGTGATTCCAGGGTTGGGCTAGTAAGATATTTTTCCACTAGAGTCTAATGACTCAGCACATTTTCTTTTAATGACCTTGCTTCAGAGAAAAGTGGCTTATAGTAAATGGGCAGTAAGAGTAACTGTGCAATTTCTTGGAGATTAGAGAATCAGGGCAGTGAGGTCTACTGAAAGAACACTGAACTGAAAGCTGAAACATCTGGGGTCTGGCTCCAGTATTGACCTTAATTCATTGTGGGACCTTGGGCAATCACTTGATCGTTCTGAGCCTTTGTTTTCCCATAACATATCTAGTTATCAGCTGTGCATTTCCAGGATCAATTTCTAGAATACTTACCTGCTGCTGTTGGACTTCCTATTCTGGGATCCAGACAGATCGTAGTGATGTCTCTGTTCATTGCCCAGGAATTCATTTATCATTAAATGGCTGGGTTGTCTGTTATCTCTAAACAGAGCACAGACTATGACTTCTGACCAAGAAAAACGGTTGCTGCATCAGCTCCGAGAAATCACCAGGGTCATGAAAGAAGGAAAATTCACTGACAGACCCACTCCAGAGAAAGAAGCTGAGGAGGCCCCTTACATGGAGGACTGGGAAGGTAAACAGTGTCTTGTCATTTCTTGGTTAGCTGTCAGCCCAGAAAAGAGATCTTAAAATTTTTTTTAATATAATATATATATAATAAAATTTACCAGTTTTAACTATCTGGTTGGATAAGTTTTAAGAAATGTATAAAGTGGTATAATTATACCGCAATCACGTTCTAGGACGTTTCCATCCTTTCATAAAGTTCTCTTCCCCTTTGGAGGGAATCCATTCCTTCCTCTGCCCTGGCAACAATGTAACCACTTTCTGTCCCTATAGTTGTACCATTTTCTATGTAAATGGATCATATTGCACATGCTCTTCTGTTTCTGGCTTCTTTAATTTAGCATAATGCCTTTGAGAGTCATGTGTTGAATGTATCAGTATTTTTTTTTAATCGCTGAGTAGTACTCTGCTACATGTATATACTGTTACTTGTTTTTCTGTTCACTAGTTTAGGAACATTTAGGTTGTCTCCAGCTTTGAGCTATTACGAATCAAGCTGCTATGAACTTTTGTATACACATCTTGGTTTGAACATGTATTTATTTTTCTTTTGGGTCTATCCTAGGAATGAGATTTATTTCTGGGCTTTTATGTTAAGTGTATGTTGAACATTTTTAGACGCTGTCGACCTGTTTTCCAAAGTGGCTTTGCCATTTTGCCTTCTGCCAGCGATGTATGAGTATTGTAGTTACTCCACATCCTTGGTAACACTTGGTATTGTCAGTCTCTTTACTTGTAGCCATTCTAGTGAGTATATAGTGGTACTTCAGTTGTGACTTTAATTTGCACTTCCCCAATGACTAATAATGAACGTTTTATAATGTATTTATTTGCCATCTGTGTATCTGTAGTGAAGTGTTTGTTCACATTGTTTGCCAGTTTTTATGGCAACATTTTTATGGGTTGATTATGTTTTTATTGAGTTACAAGAGTTCTTTATTATGGATATAAGTTTATTATCAGTTATGTATTTTACAAATATTTTCTCCTACACCGTGGCTTTCCCTTCTGTTTTCTTAGTGGCATCGTTCAAAGAGCAGAAGTTCTATTTTGATGAAGTTCAGTTTATCATTTTTCTCTTTTTTTTTTTTTTTTTTTTAAAGATTTTATTTATTTATTTGACAGAGATAGAGACAGCCAGTGAGAGAGGGAACACAAGCAGGGGGAGTGGGAGAGGAAGAAGCAGGCCCACAGCGGAGGAGCCCGATGTGGGGCTCGATCCCGGAACTCCAGGATCACGCCCTGAGCCGAAGGCAGACGCCTCAACCGCTGTGCCACCCAGGCGCCCCTATCATTTTTCTCTTTTATGATTTTTTTTACTTAACCCAAGGTTTGCCTAACTCCTATGTTTTCTTCTTCTAGAAGTGTTATAGTTTTAGCTTAAATTTAGGCCTATGAGCCATTTTGAGCTAGTTTTTATGTATGGTGTGAGGCATTAGGACTGAGGTTAATTTTTTTCTATGATGATATCCAATTATTCCCACTTATTTGGAACATTTAATTACTTTGGCATGTTGGTTGAAAATCATTTGACCATGTATGTGTAAGTCTATTCTGGATTCTCTTTAAAAATTTTTTTTATTTATATTTAAATAACATACTTAAATAAATATATATATATAACATATATATAACATATTTATATATAAATAACATACAACATATGTTAGTTATATGTATAACTAACCTACAGTGTTACTAGTTTCAGGTGTACAGTATAATGATTCAACAATTCTATACATACTTAGTGCTCATCATAAGTGATGACTCTTAATTCCCTTTACCTATTTCATCCATCCCCCACCCATCTTTCTGGCAACCACCAGTTTGTTTTCTATATTTAAGAGTCTGCGGTTTTTTTCTTTTTTTTTTTTTTTTTAAGTTTATTTATTTGAGAGAGAGAAAGAGAGAGGGAGAGAATGAGAGAGCACAAGTAGGGGAGAGTAGAGGGAGAAGAGAAGCAGACTCCCCACTGAGCAGGGAGCGTGATGTGGGGCTTAATCCCAGGACCCTGAGATCATGACCTGACCCAAAGGCAGATGCTTAACTGGCTGAGCCACCCAGGTGCTCCTGTTTCTCTTTTTTTGTTTTGTTTCTTAAAGTTCACATATGAGTAAAATCATATCTATACTTATACCAATATCACAATGTCTATACCACTATGTCTGTATATTAAGTCTTGAAATCAGGTAGCGTAAATTCAACTTGGTTTTTTCCCTTTTATTTACAAATTATTTTGGTTATTCTAGGCCCTTCATATTTTCACATAAATGTAGAATCGGTATGTCAGTTTCAATGAAAAAGCCCAGTGGGATTCTGATTGGTATCATATTGAACCTTTAGATCAACATGGAAAAATTAACATCATAGCAATATTGAATCTTCCAGTACATGAACATTTTATATCTCACCATTTATTTAGGTCTTTAATTTTTCAGCAGAGTTTATAGTTTTCAGTATATAGGTCTTGTACATGTTTTTTTAAACTTATGCTTAAGTTCATATTTTTGAAGAGAATGTGTTTAAAATTTCTAATTGCTTGTTATTATATAGAAATACAACTTATTTTTGTATTCTGACCTCGTTTCCTGTCACCTTTCTAAACACACTTAGTTCTAGTAGGTTTTTTTTTTTCTTTAGGTTTCTAAGGATCAAATTTCAAAGAATTTTCTACATAGAGAATCAAATTGTGAATAGACAGTTTTACTTCTAACTTTCTGATCTATAGGTCTTTTATTTTTCTTGCCTTATTGCACTGTTCATAAACTCTAGCACAATACTGAATAGAAGTGGTGAGGGCAGACATCCTTGCTTTCCTGGTATTAGGGAGAAGCACTCACATGTTCCCTGTTAGTGTGATATGAACTGTTGGTTTTTCATGGATGCTCTTTTTCAGGTTGAGGAAGTTTCCTCCTAGTGTTACTTTGCTAAGAGTTTTTAATCACAAATGGGTATTTAATTTTGGGGAATGCCTTTTGTTAACTGAGATCATATTTTTCTGTTTTCATCTGTTAATCCAGTGAATTACATTGATTTTTTGAATGTTTAAACAACTTTACATTCCAGGGATAAACTCTGCTTTGTTATGATGTTCTATGTGGCTAGGTTCAATTTGCTAAGGACGTTTTATTTTTGTGTTTATGGGGGATGTTGGTTTGTGCTTTTGCTTTCTTGTCATCTTTTTGGTTTTGATTTCATGGTAATGTATTACAAAGTGTTCCTTCTTATATTTTCTGGAAGAGTTTGTATAGAATTCTATTTTTTTCTTAAATATGGAATTTTCCAGTGATACCGTCAAGACCTAGAGTTTTCTTATTGGTAAGACTTATATAACTACCAATTGAATTTCTTTAACAGATACAGTGCTATTCAGATTATTTCTTCTTCAGTGAGTTTTGATAGCTTGTTTCTTTCAAAGAATTTATGTATTTCATCTATAAATGGTCAAATTTGTTATTAGTATAAAGCTGTTTGTATTCATTTAATGTATATAATGTATAGGGATGTTCTCTGTTCTGTTCCGGATACTGGAAATTTATTCTTTAAATCTTTTCCTGATCAGACTGACCAGAGGTTTATATATTTTCAAAGAACTATATTTTGGTTTCTGTTTCCTATTTCCTTGATTTCTGTTCTTTACTGTTCTCTTCCTTCTGCTTACTTTTGGTTTAATTTGCAGTTTCTTTTCTAGTTTCTCAAGGTGACAGCCTCGATCCTTGATTGATTCCCCCCCCCCAGCCACTTTGGCCATTATTTTATTAATGATATCTCTCTCTCTTTTTCTCTTTCTCTTTCTTTCTTTTTGTCTTTCTACCTCCTCACCACTTCTGATTCTCCAGTTGCACTTTTGTTAGACCTTGGAAATTGCCCTATAGGTCACGTATGTGTTTTTATTCATGCCATGCTTAATTTTACATAATTTTTCTTGCTGTGCCTTTAAGTTTGTTAATCTTTTCTTTAGTAGTGTATGATCCGCTCTTGGTCTCATTTAATGTATTTTTTTTAAAGATTTTATTTATTTATTTGACAGAGAGAGACAGCCAGTGAGAGAGGGAGCACAAGCAGGGGGAGTGGGAGAGGAAGAAGCCGGCTCATAGCGGAGGAGCCTGATGTGGGGCTCGATCCCATAACGCCGGGATCACGCCCTGAGCCAAAGGCAGACGCTTAACAACTGCGCCACCCAGGCACCCCTCATTTAATGTATTTTTAATTCAGATATTGTATTGTCATTTTTAGATGTTCTGTTTGGGTCTTTTTTATGTCTTTCACTTAAATATTTCATTTCTCATATATTCTTATACCTTCTTTAAAATATGAGGCATATTTGTAATAGCTTCTAAAACAGTCTTAGCTGCTGATCTTATCATCTGAGTCTATTTCTGGTGATTAATTTTTCTCCTTGCTGTGGGCCCTAATTTCATGCTGTTTTTGCATGCCTGGTAAATTTTGACTGGATGATGGATGTTGCAAATTTTACATTATTGGATTCTGGATTTTGTTTTAGTACTTTAGTTGTTGGACTTCTTCATAACACACAGTTACCAGAAATCAGTTGGATTCCTTTAAGGCTTGTTTTTAAGATTCGTGAGCATGGGGTCCGAGCAGCCTCTACTCTGGCTAATTTAGCCCCACTAGTAAGGCAATACCCTTCTTAGAATTCTGTCTAGTGCTCTACAGTGTTTTTCTACTCTGGCTAGTAGGAACGTGTACTATTCCCAGCTATGTATGAGTGCCCAATTTTTAGGCCTAATGCAGTGCCTCTTTTCCTGGCCTTGGGTAGTTCCTTCACGTATATGCACAGATCAGAACTCAGCTAAACATGAAGAGTTCTCTCCGAAGATTCCTGAAGCTCTTTGTCTACAAAGCTTCTTTCTTTCTAGTATTCTTCCCTGTAAATTCTAGCTGCCCTGGCCTCCCTAAATTCTAGTCTGTCTTCCCAACTTAGTGAGACCACTGGGCTCTGTTTCCCTTTTCTCAGGGATCATGCTATACTATCTATTTATGTTTGAAAATTGGCGCTTCCTTTATTTCATTTGGTTTTCTAGTTGTTTAAAGAAAGGGGTCCCCATGTTTCCATCACTGCTTGAGCAGAGTAAGAGCCTACACATTTAACAGTGAAATAATTCCAGATACACTAAGTAGTTAGGGATGGAGAAGAGGAAACTTTGAAGAGTAGAAAAAGTGGTTATGAATATGTACTGGCTCTCCAGCAGGAAAGGGTTTCTTGAGCATAGAAGCAATGCAAGATCCAGTCATAATAAAAACTCTCAGAAAAATAGGAAGGAAGGGGAATTTCATCAACCTGATAAAGAGAATCTACAACAATCTACCGCTAACATTATATTTAATAGTCAAAGGTGAATGCTTTCCCCCTGAGATTGGGAACAGGCAAGGGTGACTACTCTTCCTCGGCATAATACTAAAAATTATAAGTAATGCAGTAAGGCAAGTAAAGGAAATAAAAGGCCTCCAGGTTAAAAAGGAAGAAACAAAACTGCTCCTCTTAGAAGATTACATGATTGGCTATGCAGAAAACCCCACGGAATCCATTTCTAAACTTCCAGAGTTGGGGCACCTGGGTAGCTCAGTCAGTGAAGTGTCCAGCTCTTGATCTCCACTCAGGCCTTGATCTCAGGGTCATGAGTTCAAGCTCCAATGTTGGACTCTACACTGGGCGTGGAGCCTACTTAAACAACACTCCCAGAGTGTGTTCAGCAAGGTTGTAGGATACAAGATAAACATACAAAAATCATTCTATTTCTGCATATTAGCAATGAATACGTTGATATCAGTTTTAAATTTGGTATCAAGATTTTTAATCTAAAATGACTTAGGTGTAAATTTAGCAAAACGTGTAGGACTTGTGTGCTGAAAACGATACAACACTGACGAAAGAAATCAAAGGTGTAAATAAAGGGGGAGAGCTATCATGCTCGTATATTGGAAGACTCAGCATAATACAAATATCCATCCCCACATTGACAAACGCGTGAATGCAACCCCTACCAAAAATCTCAGCAAGATTTTTGTGTGTGTGTGGATACAAGATTATTCTAAAATATATATGGAGGGGCAGAGAAAATAGAATAAACAATTTTGGAAAAGTGGGAAGAATTAGTTTACCTGATTCCAAGACTTACTATATAGTTACAGTAATCAGACCTGTGTGATATTGGTATAGGAATAGACCCATAGATCAAAGGAATAGAACCAAGAACTCAGAACCACACAAACATATACAACTGATTTTTGACAAAGGTATAAAAGCAGTTCAGCGGAGGAAAGCTAGCCTTTTTAACAAACGGTGCACCAGCAATTGGATATCTGTAGCAAAAAATAAGCCTCGAACCAACTTCTACATATTATACGAAAATTAACTAAAGATCATGAACATAAATGGTAAAACTAAACCTCTTCAGAATAATACATAGAAAATCTTGGGAATTCGGGGTTAAGCAAAGAGTTCTTAAACTTGACATCATAAACACAGTTCATAAAAGGAAAAATTGATAAATTGGAGGTCATCAAAATCTAAAACTTTGGCTCTGCAAAAGACCCTGTTAAGATAATGAAAAGGCAAGCTACACAGTGGGAGAAAATATTTGCAAATCACATATCCAACAAAGGATTTATAGCGAGAGTATATAAGAACTCTCAGGGCGCCTAGGTGGCTCAGTCGGTGCAGCACCCACCTTCGGCTCGGGTCATGAGCCCAGGGTCCAGCGGGGAGTCTGATTCTCCCTCTGCTCCTCCCCCTGCTCATGCTCGCTCTCACTCAAATAAATAGAATCTTAAAAAAAAAAAAAAAAAAAACCCTCAAAACTCGACAGTAAAAAAGTAATCCAGTTAGGAAATGGGCAAAAGATATGAACAGACTTTCACCAAAGAGGACCTACAGATGGCGAATACGCACACAAAAAGATGTTACACATCATTAGCCACTAGGGAAACACAGATTAAAATCACAGTGAGATAACCACCACGCATCTATCAGGATGGCTAAAATAAAAAGTAACAGCAGCAAGTGCTGGCAAGGATGTGGAGAAACTAGATCCACTCATATGTTGCTGGTGGGGATGTACACTTATTCTGCAAAACATTTTGGCAGTTTCATAAACCTCAACTACTACACAACCTGGCAGTTGTACTCCTGGGCGTGCATCACAGAGCTTGAGACTTAAATTCACACAAAACTTGTACATGGATATTTATGGCAGCTTTATTTGTAGGCACCCCAAACTGCAAACAGCCCAAACATCCTTCAACAGGTGGATGGTGACAGACTTGGTACGTTGATACTTCAGTATATTACCCCCCGTAAAAAGAAACTGATACATGCAACAACCCGATGAACTTCCAGATAATTATACTGAGTGAAAACGTCTAATTCCAAAAGGTTCCACATTGTGTGATTATATAACATTCTTGAAATGGCAAAATTATAGAAATGGAGAACAGGGGCGCCTGGGTGGCACAGCGGTTAAGTGTCTGCCTTCGGCTCAGGGCGTGATCCTGGCGTTCTGGGATCGAGCCCCACATCAGGCTCCTCTGCTATGAGCCTGCTTCTTCCTCTCCCACTCCCCCTGCTTGTGTTCCCTCTCTCGCTGGCTGTCTCTGTCTCTGTTGAATAAATAAATAAAATCTTAAAAAAAAAAAAAAAAAGAAATGGAGAACAGACTGGTAGTTGCCAGAGGTTAAGGAGGACATAGGGGCAGGAGGGAATAGGTGTAGCAATAAAAGGGCATAAGGGATTCTTGTGATAGAAATGTTGTGTGTATTGACTCTGTCAGTAATATCCTGGTTGTGTACCGTCACATCGTTTAGCAAGATATTACCATTGGGAGAAACCGGTTAAAGGGTACATGGGATTTCTAACTTTTTTTACAACTACATGTGAATCTGCAATTAAATTTTTTAAAAGCAATGAAGAAAATTATAAGGGAAAGGATAATGTAGCCTGAATACGTAAAACCTTTCCTTTCTGTAGATTAGAGAATATCACTCAATTTAAAGCCAACACTAAACTAGAAAAAGTATTTGTGACCAATGACTGAGAAGTTGATACCTTTAATATATACAGTCCTGTAATTTATAAAACAGATATCCTTCTGTGTAAGCAGTACACAAAAAATGCATCTTGCTACAAAACGTTAAAAAGTATTTCAATCTCTCTAGTAATCAAAGAAATGAAAATTGGAATTCATTTTCTCCTCTAAATTGCAAATCTTTTTCTATAACCTTGTTCCCAAATAAGGTAAAATCTTTATCATGTTTATTTTCTGTCTTCCTCTTAGGTCGTGTTGAAATTATATAGAATTTTAGCTCCAAGTGATACTAACTTTCAAATATATTAGCCTGTTTTAAGTATTTCAACAATGGCATTAAATTTCTAACCACATTATCAATAATTAGTTTACATTGATAATTCATATTGATTCATTGTTCACCACTTTCTCATATACAGTATGTTCTTTCTCAAATTATAAAAATTTTTTTTGTATTTGTCAGAATTTTTAAGTACCTCTTCCCCTACCCTCTCACCCCCTTATAGATTTGTGTACTTTCTGAGTCCTTGGGTATCCACACACACCATTTTCCACCTTTATACAAATAATTATTTGATCATGCCATTTTCCTTTTTAAGTCTGAAAACACTGCTATATTATCTTTCATTTGATGTTGAAAATGAGAAATCTTATCACAGTCTGATTCTTTTTCTCAATAGGCAATCTGTTTTTAGTTTGTTTTCTGGCTGGAAACATAAAATCTTTTAATACTTAAACATTTGACTTTGGGCGGGTTCACTGGTACATAACTGAGCCTGTGGGTGTATGTGGATTTTTCAGTGTTTTTGCCGATAGCATGTAGTGACTCTTTTCCATCTGAAGACTTGAGTCTTTCTTCAGCTAAGTGATATTTTCTTTTATAACTTTTTTTTGGTTATTGCTTTCATTTAACCTACTCTGCCCTCATTCTGGAATTCCAGTAATTTGGAGATTGGTTGTCCTGGATCAGTTTTCAATGCAGTCTGTATTTTTTTTCCTCACAATTTCCTTTTTTTTTTTTTTTTTGGTCATATTTACCTTTGTCTTGGAAGAATTTCTATACTTCGACTTCTAATATACTAATTTGGCTTTTAGCCATGTCCATTTTAATCTATTTTCTACCTTTCTCAAGTTTAAATATTTTCTATTTCTAATACCTCTTATTTCCTGTTTGCTCCCCTTTTTAAATTGAAGTCTAGCTGGGTTTTATCAGTGCAGTTGCATTTTGAATATTACTGGGAGTATCCGGTACAATTTGATTGATATTAACTCCTGTTTCCAGCCTTGACTGTTGTTTTTTTTTCTGGGCTGTTTACACTGTTTGCTTAGTTTGGGTCCCCTGCTGACTCCCTCGCAGGATCAGTGAGTTTGATAGCTCGCTCATATTGTTAATGAAGTTCTTGGATAACCAGCGATGTGGGCTGTTAACGGGCTCCCTCAGCAGCTCACGTGTGAGTCACTGTCAGGTTTTCCCTAGCAGGCCTTCCCCTGTTAAACCAAAGCAGATAGCATGCGACTCCACGGGTAAGCTTTGTCCTTGGTGTGGGGAGGAGGTAGGAATATGCTAGAAAATGGACTTCTCTGAAGTACTCAGTGGCTGGGAGCCAACTAGCAAGTAAGCTTCTCCAGCCCCTCCCTTGACCAAGGAGGCTGTGAGGCCTCGGGTGGCCACGCTTGTTTTAGCCCGCATTCCGTCCGCAGTGGGTTAAGCCAGCGGGCGACGCTGCCTCGGCTAGATTCTGCCCGTGCTACTGGCAGTGACGGGAGGATGTGATCAGATGGACAATTTTTTACGTCACTGGTAGAAGAATATACATTCTTCTGGAAAGCAGTTTGATGGAGCGTGAGAACAGGCTTTGAAAATGTCTTATCCCTTTGTTCTCACATTTCTAGCGGTCTGTCTTAAAGAAATAGGGAAATGGATTGATATTCGGAGCTCTTAACTGCCATGTTACTTAGAGTCAGGGGAAGGCGGAGGAACCTACTCGTCTTACAGAAGAGCCGCGGCCAGTCGTGTCAGTTATGTAGCCGTGCGATGGGGTATTTTGCAGCTCATGATAGAATCGCTGAATGAAAAAAATCAGTGTAACGTTTTACACACAGTATGTTTATATATGATAAAAAGGCCAGAAGTAATACAACAAATTATTATCAGTGGTAGGATTCTGGGTGACTTGTGTTTTCTTTTTAAAACTTGTCTGTTTTCAAAAATTTTTTCTGTAGTGAGTTTGTATGACTTTTATAATCACACACAAAAAAAAAACCCAAACAGTAAATGATGTTAAAATATGTCTGTCCACACTCTCCACTGCATCCAAAAAGACCCCTGCTTTTCAGAATTTGCAGGCAAAAAGTGGTGTGCGTTAGGGTTGAATTGCCGGTTATCACAGTGTGCAAGTGGATTTTGGACGCTCCGGCCTCTCGCATCGCGTAGGGCGCGCGGCTGCCGTGCCAGCGCCGGCACGTGAGCCCCAGCGAGGCCCGTCTGCCGCTCCGGCGCTGCGTGCCCGCCACAGATTTATCTCCTTTCATGCTTTCATTTGGCAGCATCTCGTCTTTTCTCATTATCATAGCTGGGATTCAGTACCAGTATTATTCATTTTGTTTACTGGTTTGTTGTCTTCTTTTGTTCCATTTTGTGGAGACTAAGAAGCCAACAGTGGGGTTGGTGTCTCGTGCAAACGCAGCGCTTGTCCTTTGGGATCTTGGGCATGTCTTGCTGAAGGGTGCTCGCTCTGACACTTGCAAGCCATTTCACTTTCAATCAGTCGAAGCCTTTGGGGTATTTTTTTTTCCCCAAAGAGCTTAGTCTTCCCTCCCCCCCCCCCTGCCCCCAGGAAGATTTGGAAATG
Organism: Ursus americanus; assembly: GCF_024610735.1. NCBI lineage: Eukaryota > Metazoa > Chordata > Mammalia > Carnivora > Ursidae > Ursus > Ursus americanus. Next base: position 2,224,954 of record NC_142142.1, read on the forward strand.
GATCCAAATAGAAATTATAAACATTAGGCTCGAGCTATGCTCTCTCCATCTGGTGTTTGGTACTTTTTTTTTTTTAACTGAAGGCTCCTGTTGTTTAATCTTCGTCACTACTGCAGAAGCCAGAGGGGCGAGACTTCTCCTCTGCCCTAACCACCCAGCACTTGAGAAGGGATTTTCTTCTGAGCTGGTTTGTATCCAGAAAACACTGGGATAGTCTGCCAGATTGCTAAGAATTTACGCAAGTAAAACTTTAGAACTGTTAGAGTCATCTTAGAGATTTCTCGAATGGGTTTGTTGGGATAGGAGGGCGGCTGCCTGAGAAGCCTCTTTGAGCCTGATACGTTCTGTTGAGCGACATTCTTTGTAAGACTTTGTGCTACTTTTTTCTCTAGGTTACCCTGAAGAGACTTACCCAATTTATGACCTTTCAGATTGCATCAGGTGTAGGCAAGAAACAGTCCTGGTGGATTACCCTGACCCTAAGGAGCCCTCTGCCGAAGAACTAGCTGAAAGAATGGGAGTGCTGGGAGGTGAGGAATCAGACCATCTGCGTTGGGAAACGCCCACTGACCCCAGAGCCCAGGAAGAGAATTCTGTTACCTCATGGGACCCAAAGCCACAAACCTGTTCCTGCTGTTTTCATGAAGAAGAGGATCCTGCGGTCTTGGCGGAGAATGCTGGATTCAGTGCGGACACTTACCCCGAGCAAGAGGAAGCCACCGAAGAAGGATGGCCCCAAGACTTCAGAGATGAAGGCCTGGGCGTCAGCCCTGATAAAGGACATACAGGTGGCATGTTGAGGAAGCGGAACCCCCAGGGTTTTGAGTTGAAAACAGCTGGTTTGGGGAAGTATCCATTACTCTAGTCCCAAGGTGACCTTTCTCTCCTCTCTCAGATTTCATCCTTGGCCCTGTGCCCTGAACTTCATCCTGTATTTAAATACCCTAGCTAATCAGGCCACTACCATGGATATCGTGTATCCTTCCTGGTGCTCACACACCTGTCACCTTGTAAAACACCACAGCAATTAGTAGGAACACAGTACAGCTTCGCTCTATCTCTTCATGCCTTTCCTCCAGCAGAGTCGATCCACTGAGTAACTCTTTGTTGTGCACTCAGGGGCAGAGGTCTGACTCTTCGTGCTAGGAGTAGCAGAAGGTTTACCTGTGAACAAACCGCAGTTTACACATGATGAGGACGTAAGGCTGCGAAAGTGAAGATTACAGAGTCCAAGATGCCTTACTCTGTGGGCCTTGAGCAGGTTAGTGGTCCCCTGGGTTCAAGAAGAGAACGTTTTGTTAGTGGGTATGATGGGGCCAGAGCAGGGTAAGACTCTGCTGTGTGAACTGAAGCCCCTTCCTCACAGTGTGGGCCTTTTTAGGGGCACTGTGTCTGCCTCGGGTACCCGCTTTTCTCCAGAGTAGCCGAAGGCTCCCAGCAACCTGTGAGTGAGCCCAGAGACCAGCTGGGGACTGTTACTCTGGTATTGCTGGGTCTCTAGCTTCCTTTATCCCTGTTCTGTTTCACGGAGCTGCCAGCCCGGAAGCACGTTTGTACCTCTGGCCTTCAGTGGCCAGAGGAAGCTTTAGATCGAGGCTTTAATCCTTGCCCTGCAGACACGAAAGCCAGCGTAAGGGTGCTGGTTCTCCATGAGACACTCAGGCCAGAGCCAGGGGTAGGGAGAGAACCCATGTACTTGAGGACAGTCCTTGCCTAGAAACTGTTGCTAAATGCTGTGCCCTCTGGGAAATTTGTTCTTACTGCCAATGAACTGAAACAGAAATGAAGAGGACTGAGCTTACAGACACAGTGCCAGCCCGAAAGGAAAGTTGCAGTGTGTGTCCGTTGCAGAGAACCTATAGCAGTGCCCGGGGGAAGAGACTCTTCTGTATTCAGGTATCTGGGTGTTTTGAGGAAGCTGGGAAAAGGAGGAGGTTGGTTAAGACTGGGAGGATTTTGACCAAACTAATAGCTGAATCTCTGAGGTGCCACCTGTCCTGTGTTGTCTTGAGATAAGATGGCACCCACGTATCCTGTCTAGTCAGGATGAATGTAGTTTACATCTAAGACCTGAGAGTTTGAAGAGGACACATTCCTGAGAACATTCCTCGTCACGAAACGTGGAAGACTTGAAAACTAAGAAATGGTGTAAAGGTCAGTAGGGCTTTTGGAGTTCCATTGTTCCTGGTCGACTAAAATGCCAGGAAAATAGTTGAAATCAAACGTAAGCATATAGACTGCTGTCAGAAGGTTATGGGATCGTATTTAGGTAACATGTCAGCTACTACTGGGCATTTCTTGTTAATGAAATGAACATTTCTTGTTACGGAGAAAAGTCATTGAAGGTGACTGTAGGAAAGTATACCACATCCGTCGGTGTGTGGGACCTTTGACTTTAGAGAGTATGGTTTGAAACGTACGGAAGTCATGTAGGTGTGGTGTAATGCTCAAGGTAAAAACAATGTAGGTGCTCTTTACTGTTCCGGGACATCATTTTCCCTGTTACTTCCCTTCTTTCACCATGAGGGGTTGGTTTATAAGGAGTCCTGGATCCCTGGTTCCTTCTTTTTTGCCTTAGTATATATGGTTCCCTTGTTAGAGATGTGTGTTTCTTTCTAGCTTATTCGTTCATTCATTTAGCAGACACTGCCCAGAGCGGGGCAGTAGGAACAGAGCCTCAATTCCTGCCTTTAAGAAACAAAAACGTTTAGTGTGGGAGCCTTGTCCAATTTTTTTTAAATGAATGGTTAACTGTAAAGGAGCTCGTGATTGTGAACTCTGCAGGCAGAGAAATACCGGTCATGATTCCATCCCTGCCTGTTCTATCTGTAGACGCGTGGTGGCTCCTTAGCCCTCCCGAGCCTTGGCTTCCTCCTGACAGAGGAGAGTCGAAGTCCTGCTCTCCCGGGTGGGGGCGGGAGGATTAAATGTGATCATCAGGGCGTGTAAAGCAGCGTCGGCCCTTCCACGCTAACCACTCACTGGGTGGTAGCTCATTTATTGTACAGGGTTTTATGCTGTAATTGAGACGTGGACCCAAATCCCCAGGAACATAAAGATCATTTTTGCCAAAGTACTTCCAAGAAGCTTTACTGGGGCCGAGGAGGAGTGTGGCCATTCTTGGCAGAAAGCACCGTGCCAGACAAAACAGTGCAAGTGTGGAAATATGTGGATGTTCAGGTATTTTTATGAGGCCGGTATGTGAGGTGTGTGTAACCAACTCTTTATTTTGAATGTTAATCTTTGGGAGAAACTGGCTTATGCAGCTCTCTCCTGCCAGAAGCACTAGGAGCGCAGGATGGCTCCCGCGCCCTCACGCTTGGTTGGCTCATACAGCTGGGATATATTAACATATTTCTGTTTCAGAAATTTTGATGTATTTGGTCATTTAGATGAGTGGTCTTTTTGGACTTTTCCAGAATTATTTTATCCTTCAGGGATGACAATTATGTGTATATACAACCCAGGATGACCAGAATCATAGGACTGGTTTTTGTCGTCATGTGTGCTCTTTCCTTATGGGCTTTACTTCTCAGAACTGGTCTAGGCTGTGAACTTGATCAGCCCCCAGGTACTAGGTCCTCGGTGACCTTTGAGCACTGTGGTGCAGAGCATGAAGTCCTAGCCTGGGGGTGGATAAACGTTCTAGGAAACAAGGGCGTCACCCGGGACCGTGCTTGGTTATGTCAGGTGGGCGAGCCGGTCAGAAAGCGCCTCGTGAGCGCCAAGACCAGCGGTGCACACGCTCTAAAAACCTAGGCCCGGGAAGGAAGGCATGTTGAAGAATGGAGGCATCCTGACCTTTAGAAGACGTGGCCTATAGAACCACTCTGTACCTTCTATGGCTTTGCTGGTCAGATAACTCACGGTCCAAACTAAGGCAGCTTGCGAAGCGGGAGCTTTAATGATGCCAGGACAATAGGCATAAACCGGGACCGCCCTGGACCTATAGTCACCCTGTTCACGGCTAGTTAAAAGATTTGTCGAATTTCACCTGACCACTAACCAACAAAAACCTCTGGTAAGAACCCGCAACTGCTGTTTCCCACAGAGGCAGAGCCGAGGAGCTGGGCCACATAAACACTGCAAATCTAGGGTAAAGAAATAAACCAGCTCTACTTAACTTTTGTCCTAAGAACCAGGCGCCTAGGGGCACACTGAGGAGCTAAGCTGCCCATGCTTGCAGAGGACTGCTCTAGCCAAAGCCTCTTCTCGCCAGCCCTCGAGCTCGGCCAGAGCATTGCCAAACAAGCCGGGAGCCCCTCCCACCCACCCCCGCCCCCAGGCTCTTAGGACAGACGGAACTGGCGTAGGAAAACATTTGTAGGTAAGAAATGTTTTCTCCCCTTTTATAGGAAACAAAAGTGCTCCGCAGTTGAAACAGTTCAAGTTTAATTTGTTGCTGTATGGTCTGTACTTAGACAAACACTAAGGTCTACAACACAGTGTCAACACGGGGACACCAGCTCTGTCATTGCACATACCAGTAAATAAATACATTTGCTCAAGGATACCAAAGAGTTTATTCAAAAAGTCACTTAATAAAAGCACAGTTTTGCAAGTTTCTCTAAAACTCCAGATAATTTGGAACAAAAATAAAATGACCACTCCAGAACAGGAAAAGACAATCTTGTGCAAACGGACATACACATTCTAGGCGTTAGGAGAACTGGCTAAATGGATGCTCCCAGCGAAAGAAGTGCCGCCCATCCTGACCAAGTCCCCTCCGAAACTCTGCAGGATTCCAGAGGCCAGAGGCAGGCTTCCCTTTCTAAAAGCCACTCGAATTACACTCTAGGGAACTCTGGCTCTTGGCCTCATCTGCAGCTCTGCCTGGACCTTGATGGGGGAAGGGAGAGGGGCAGTTGAACAGAAGAGAGGAATGGGTGTGACATGTTTCTGAGGAAAGAAAAAAGGCACAGTAATGAACCAGAAAAGGTAGTAATGAAAGCAAGGATCCAGTTTTCATTCACCCCGATTCTTACTGAAAGCTTTGACAGCCCAGCCGCCTCAGTGTGTGGATGAGACAACAACCTAGGAAAATCATGTGGTTCGTGCCGAATCCCATAGCTAAGTGCAGCAGTGCTCTAAGATCAACGCGCCTCTCACCTTGGTCAGCAAACTAATCTATGCGCACACTTCTGCTATGCCTCGCCCCCCAGATCCTGAGATGACAAGATGGAGGTACAGAACGACAGGGAACCAGTACGAACCCGAGCCCTGGCCTGTTCCTGGGGGCCGCTGCCGTTCAACGCTGGGCCCCACGACACAGCAGATCCTTCGGCTCTCTGGAAAAGTGTGCTCTGAGGGCCACCTGGTATCCTGAGGTCACAGGTAGAGCCCAGCTGGGGCAGAGTGCGCTGGCGAGGGGAAGGCCAGGGCTGCCGCAGTGCGGGGACACCAGGGTCTCTGGCTGGGAGAGTTTGTGCTTGCAGAACAGAGCCCCGGCCAGCCCAGCGGCTCCCCTCCCCGCAGACCCCCGCTGGGAGGAAAGCATGTCCTTATGAGGCTTGAAATCATCACTGCTGCTTGTTAAATTTAGAATTTCCTCTAAACGTAAACTTCCTTAGAGGTAAATGCTCTGCTATTTCCAGACCAAAGACAAGCTTCTGCTTCTGTAATTTTGTTGCCCTTTTGGTCACTGAGGGACACAGACTCCAAATTTCACACTCGCTGGCCTCTAGCACCTGTCTGCAGCATGTGTCTGGACCTTACCTGCTCCTTCTGAACTAGTGTCGTGATTTTTAAGGCACATTCACTAGAATATGTTCGAATTCATCCAAAAGCCCGCATATCACATACCAGTTTCTTCAGGTAATGCGAAATGGAACTGAAAAACTAAAATTTCTTGGATGGTATCCTCCTAATCTCTCTCCCAAGAAAGACCTGGTACTTTCCCAGGTTTACTTTCTGACCAAAGAGCATGAAATGAACGAACAAAATCCACAGGTGATCATAATATCCTTATTCCTTTCCTACTCACCTTCAGACATGGTCATAGTAAGAAACCTCAGTTGGTGATTTGCAGATTGCCCTTTTCCCCAAATATACACAGACACACACACAGACAGACACAGAGCACCTTGGAGCCAGAAGGAAAGAAAAGCTAGAATTGGAGAAGAGTGGGGAAGTCAACACCACTGCTCTACAGAAGAGCTGTTTGGGGGAAGAGGGTGTGGCCCCAGGAACAGTGACAGGAGCTGCCTGAGGTCCCAGCTGCCCACCACCCTTAGGGCTTGCTCATTCCATCATCCAGTTCCCGGCCCACTCAAGGCCCATCTGGGTAGAGGGTATGAAGGACAAGAGCTCTTACCCCCGGAGATGCGAAGCCCAGATGGCCTCCAAGGGCCTTGGCAGCTTTTTTGAGTCTTTGTGCCCATGGCTAGGAGGCCAGTGGTCAGGGAAAACCAGCATCACCAGGAATGCAGTCTTGAGAACAGACCTTGTGAAGCTGGGTCTCGAGCAGCTGACTCAACTGCTCTTGTCACTCCGTGCCCAACAGAGTCTAGCTACTGAGCTACCTTCCCCACGTTCAGGCTGGGAAGCTGAAGCCATGTTCCTGACCACGCCCCCCCCCCCCCCCGCCGCATATTCAGTGGGATGGAGGCGCTGAGAGTTTGCCCTTGTGCTTCTGCCTTTTCCACGCGGCTTCCCTCCCTCCCTCTAGGCTCTCGAATCAGCCTGTTCTACTTCAAAGTCCAAGAACCAGAGAAACAGCTTAAACTAGATTTCAGACATCCAGCTTCCAGCGTCCCAAATGTCAGCAGGTGTCCTCCCAGTCACAAGGATAAGAAAGAGCCCAACTAGGACTGGAAAAGTGGACTGGCCCCAGTAAAAAAGTCTAGTGCCCTCAGAATGACCCCAAGAGTGGTCCAGAAACTGGACCCGTGGAGGGGCCTCACACGGAGCCCCCCTGCCAGAGCAGCTGCACCTTGCTCTGAGCATTCCACGCAGGAAATCTTAGCTTCTAAGGAAACGAGGACACACTACTACTTCCACTTGGGTCAAAACAACTCCCTCACTACGGAGCCTCAAATGTTTCAAGTAGGACTTATTTAAAACAAAAATTTCCATGCAGCCTTTCTAAGCACATCTACTCTGAAGGGAGGAACAACCCCTGCTTGCTTCCCACTGATTTCGGACCTCCATCTGGGCAAGTAGCCTCTGCCAGGGTACAGGACAGGCAAGGGCTTAGCGTTCCCAAGTGCTCCGGGTCGGGGGTGCCATCCGAGGAGGACGGAGATCAGGCCCAGCCCGGGAACACGCAGGCCTCAGCCACCACACCCAAACAGAGGAAGGCAAGGGCCTCGGCAGGGCCTGCCCTCGGGCAGAAGCCAGCTTTCTTTCAGCAGGGAACCGCCTAATTGCCCACTGAAACGGTTTCAATTTCATACATCAACTCCAGCATTTCTAAGTCTCTGTAATCAGGCAAAAGAGTGAGGGCATGCGACCGGGGTCCCAGGAAGGCCAGAGAACCAGAGAGAGCAGTTTCTCAGGGGATGTAGGAACAAAGAAATCAAAAGAGTGGAAATTCTGAACTCTGCCACTGAGCAGCTAGTTGGCCCGGTGCAAGTCCATCTTCTAAATGTGAGTCACCTCAAGTGACACATTGTACTAGTTCATCTCTAAGGCTCCCACCACCTCTCATCTCTCGTGGTTCTGATATACGCCCTGCCCCATTCCCGCCCCAGAAGAACCACATGCGTGAAGTCCTCAGCAGCCATGACCCAGGCTGAGCACAAGGGGTGCGAGGCACAGGCCAGAGCCCCTGGAGCTAGACTTTCTTCCTGGACCACGCCCTGGCTTAGGGCTGGTGCTCTGCCGGCCGCCGGCCCAGGCATGCCTACCTGGCTGCACAGTGAGGCTGCGGCCCCGGCCCTGTCCGCATTTCCTGGGCACTGTGCAGGAGCCGCTCAGCAGAAAGCTCCTCGGGCTGACGGGCCTCCCAACATAGCCCTGGTCCAGGGAGCCTGGTCCATGCACCTCCTGCAAGCTGAGCCTGGGTCCTGCAGGCCCTGGCCTCTAAGACCCCTGGCCTCCTGCTGCCTCTGTACAGAGAAAATCTAGAGAAATCAAATGAGCGGGCACCCTAGGCCACCAACCAATTCCCACAGCCGTAGCCAGGCCCCTGCAGTCCTAACAAGGTTGCCACTCACCTTTCCCAAACACCCATAACTTCTTCTAGCCTGGCCGAGGCCTTCCGAAGTCAGAGGACTTTCTGGAGTTAGCAAAGGGCCTGGAAGCCGATCCTAGCCCTTCTGTGTAAAATGATGTACCCACCACACATACACACCCATACTACGCCCTGCACTGTTGGGGACCGGTTGTCACCGGACTCCTAGACTGAGTGGATGGCTGGACCGCAGCAGCCCTGCACTGTGCTTCCTCTCCGTCCACGTTTCTTCCTACCTTCCCGGCTGAAGAGGCCGCCCAGCGTGGCAAACACGATCGCAGCAGGATATGAACTCAAGAGCGGGGGTGTGCGTATGGACCTTGGGGCACAGGAAGAGTTCACGCTGGCCCCTTCACACACACACCTCTCCCACCTAGTCCTCTGTCTCAGCGGTGGAGGCAGGGGAGCCAGGTCCGAGCCGGCTGGGCCAGGGAGCCGCTGAGAGCTGAAGGTTCGTCTGGCAGGAGGCCTATGTACAGAGAGAGGGTAAGCAGGGCTGTCTCCGCAGGCAGGCGGCTCCGCTCCAGGCTGGGCAATCCCGAAGGGCACAAGGAGGCCCTCTACTCGCAGGCCAGCTTGCTGTCGAAGCTGGACAGGGCGATGGCAAAGGCCTGCAGCGCGCACAGTGGGTAGTTGTAATCCATGGTGAACACGTCCTCCGCCACGCGGCCGAACTGCATCACGATGTAGTCCGCTGCAGCCGGGCGCGCACGCAGCACAGCGCAGCGACAGTGCAGGGGAGGACGGACAGACAGATGGGTCACAGTGGGCGGAGAACGTGAGAAGCGCAGATGCCCAAAGGAGGGAAGACAATGGGGAGAAGCGGTGGAAAGGAGGAGCAGGTGACAGAGGAGAATGAGAGGCACACAAATACCGAGGGACAGAGAAGAGAAGAGGTCCGTTCAGAGGGCGTTCCCGCACCGGGGACTCTGCTGCGTGCACAGAATCTAGGGGCACGGCTCCGAAGAAGGCTCTTCCGCGGGCCTCCCAGTCACGGGGTCAGAGGATTTCTGACCTCGGATCAAAGCCATATAACCCACATCCTTGAGCTCTGGCCTATGAAGGCAGGGCTGGGTGAGCTGAACCCTGAGCTCAAGGCCCTGGGTGCCATGGGGACAATCATGAGGAAGGGCAGAAACACTCACGGTCATTGCCATGGATGATCTGGAAGTTCTTCACAGAGGCCTGTGTGACGCGCCCATGGAAGTTGAGTACGTAGGACTGCGTGTCGTCGTTCCAGACAGGGGTCTTGTTTTGCAGCTCGATGATACTCTCTGTGTTCTTATTCTGCCAGCGTGCCAGCAGCGTCTCATGCTCCTGGGAAGGCAGCCTCGCCTGAGTCAGGCCCGGCCCCAGGCCTCGGCCACATGACCGCCCTAAAAAGGGATCTGCCCCTGGGGGCGGAGTCCTTACATCTCCCTAGACCTCCACCTAGAGCCCCGGCTTCTTACGCTGCGTCCCCGACAGACACCCAGCAGCTCAGCTCTGCTCCTGGAAGCGCATGCACCCGCTGGGATGACGGGGGCGCGCACTCACGTTTCGTGGCCGGATGGAGACTCTCTCGTGAACCATGTTCATGCCTGGGACAATCACACTCATCTTCCGAGGCCCCTTGAAACCTAAGACGTTTGTCTCCTGGGGGGGAGAGAGAGGACTCAACACCGGCCGTCTGAGGACTCTACGTACCTAAGGGAGAGACTGGGAAGACGGGACTAGAGCTGACGAGCTTGTTTGCACCGTCTCCACCTGAGCGGCTGACAGGCATCTCTACACTTAACCCGTCCAGAACTGAGCCCCCGAGTCTGCACTCTGCCCAAACCAGCGCCTCCCCATCGCCTTCCTCGCTTCAGTTAACAACTCAGTTCTTCCATTTACTCAGGCAACCTACTTCGAGTCGTTCTTAACTCCTTTCTCTCACACCCACTTCTAATCCATCAGCAGATGACGTCACCCCTACCTGCAAATTCTTTCTGGAACTCAACCACTTTTTTACCAGCACGGCCTCTCCCCGAGGTCACAGGACTAGCCTTTATCTGGATTCCTGGTTTCTGACCTTGCCCTGCCCATCTGTTCACACAGCGAGTGGTCCCGTTGTTGTCACGTCCATTGCCTCCAGTGTTCACGCAGATTAAAAGCTGAAGGTCTTACCTTGACTGCGGGGCCTCACGTGGTATGGCCCCACTACCTTCCTCTCCCCACCACCTGCTCTCCTCTGCACTCGCTCTGCCCCCTCACTATTCCCCACACACGCCCGTCACTCAGGACATTAGTTAGCACTGGCTGTTTTCCACGACACCTACGTGGCTGGCTCTCCCTTCCTTCCAGCCTTTACCCAAGTGCTACCTCCAGGAGGCCCTCCCTGCCATCGTTACTAAAAGCTTACACGCACCTGAGCATTTCCTTGCTTTATTGTTTCTTAGCCACATTTGTTTTGCTTGTAAGTACGTTTTACAGCTTGTCTCCCCACCAGGGGTTTAAGTCCCATGAAGGTATAAATTTATGTCTCTTGTTCACTGCTGTATCCTCAGCGCCTCAAACAGTATTAATATTAGCAGGGGCGCAAGGAGCATTTTCAGAGATTCAGGCTGCCTCCCCAAAGGTGACCAGCAGGTGGCACCCCAGGCTCATACAGAACAGCTATGGCTTTCCCATTCGGCCTCCAAGACGTACCCAGGCCCAAATCAATAACAATGCCTCGTTTTAAAATAAGGTAGAAAAATTCCCTGTATTTACATTCCAGTTTGGTCACTTATGCATATGACGTTGGCAAGTGACCCAACCTCTGAGCCTCAGTTTCCTCATCTATACAGTAGAGGAAATAGGACTGAGCTCTTAGGTCATGAGTTCCATGAGATGACCATGCAAAGGGCCTTGTAGCCCATGGGGGGCGCAGGTACTGGAGGGAGAGGTGGAGAGAGGCACCGACAAGAACTCAGGCCTCCTGCTGCCTCCTTTCCTGGAGATTCCCAGGCTAGGCGGCACAGAGCTCAGCCCGCTTCCCAGAGCCCCCCGGGCAGATGGCTATCTGTGGTCTGAGCTCTGAGGACAGGCAGGGGCCGCTCCGACAGAGGGCAGCCCAACTCTGTACGGTCCTGTCTACTCACAAAGATAGATGGGACAGCCCACAGACTGGGTGGCAAGTCCGCAGTGTCATGTCTAACTTGGAGACCAGAGACCCAGGAACGCACGACTCACGTAGCACACAGCGGCCAGCTCCTGACGCAGGGCTCCACTTTCCAACGTAGAGGATGATGCTTTCTGAGGGTTGACTCCATTGTCATAAACGGTGAACTTAGTGCCCATGAGGTTGGACCTGGAGGACAGGCGACCAACAGAGGATCATGCACCCTCTGCCTCAGGGCAGGGACCGCTCGGGCTGTCCAACGAGGAGCCTACCGAGCACTCTGGGCTCGGCCAGGGCCAGACCTGGGAGCGCACTGCACCCTGAATCCCATCTCTGAAGGTCCTTCTTGGGGAGAAGGCCTCGGGCTGTCCAACAAGGAGCCTACCGAGCACTCTGGGCTCGGCCAGGGCCAGACCTGGGAGCGCACTGCACCCTGAATCCCATCTCTCCTGGGGAGAAGGCCTGGACTTGCTCTGAACAGAATCAAAGGGCATCTTAGTTCAGCGAGGGAGATTCCAGGAGGTAAGTCAGAGTTCCACAGGCTTCCCTGGAGGAACAGGAGCGCGCCCCTCACGGGAGGCGAGCAAGCGGATGGCATCTGGCGAGATTGCAGAAGGCACTCAACATCCCACGGAGAGTGGCTGAGACGACCTCCTCTCTCCCGGACAGCCTGCGAGTGCTGGTCCAGCCCCATCTCCAGCATTAGCTCCTCACCTCGAAACCTGATCTGTGCTCCCCACATAAGGCACTCTGTTCCTCGGCAACCACTCCCCGAGACCTAGCTCAGAGCCTTCCCCCGACGGCACGGGCTCACTCCCAGCCCTGCCCTCTGGCACTGACCACGGGGCCAAGGCAGGTCTTCCGTGGTGGCCTACATCTTCAGTGACTTGCTGAGGTTCGATCTGTCCCTCTTGGGCCTACGCCCCACCTACCCGGGACCAGCTTAGGGTCGGGTATGTGAGCGCCATCTCCGAGTCTGGCTCTAGGCTGGCACAGACCCGGGTCTATGGTTGGAGCTGACGGACAGAGAGGATTCTATGAGAAGACCTGACCCCTGACCTAGATCTCCCTCAGGGACAAGACATGCCCTCTCCAGAGTCTGGCCCTGCCCCTCCCTCCCACCCCCACCTGCTTCCTAGGGGAGTGTTAGTACCGCAGTTTCCCGATGTAGCTGTCCCCTCCTCGAGACAAGTCTGTTGGGTCCACAGAGATGAGGTAATTGGAGGTTTTACTCTTCTTTCTCTTCCTTCCCGCCAAAAGGAACACCTTGGGGAAGGGAGCAAGGTCACGTTCCAGGCCAGCCTCTGGTCACACACAATCACAGGTGCCCCCCCCCCCACACGACTCCCTCTGGCTTCAGCTCCTGAACACGTGTGTGTACACACCAGCGCACATGCACGAGCAAACACAGAGGTACGCTGACCAGGCACGGAGGCTTCCGTCCCTTTGGGGAGCTGAAAGGTCAGTGCTGGACCTGAGGCTGCCAGTCACATGCCAGCCCCCAGGACCTCAAGCCTGCCTCGCTGAAACTGCAGGTTCGGGCCCACCTCACCTTCTTCCCGTCCTCGCGGTCCAGGTGCAAGAAGTAGGTGGGGTACATCCCCCGGTCCATGCCCTTCTTGTCCCGTGTGATGCGGCACTTGATGGTGATACCTTGGGGGGCCGGCCGCAGCGCAAACTCCTCAAGATCCTGGACCTCGACATCCGCCGAGGGCTCTGGGGCTGTCGGGCTGGGGGCCGAGGCTGCCTCCTACAGGGGAGAGAGGGAGCCCGAGCGCCAGAGACCCTGAGCAGCTGCAAGTGGCGGTCCGGGACCCAAAGCTGCCCCCTGATGTGCTGGTGGTGGTGGGAACCGGGACAGGGTCCTTGGGAGGTGGGCCCGGCCATCCTGGCCCTGGGGTCAGCAGCTAGCTCCTCAGCCCTTCCCCCACCTCGGCCGTCCCCAGGGGTGGAGATGGAGGCTGTGGGCAGGTTCCCAGGGCCCTCCTGTCCCACGCAGGCCCCCCGCTGCTGGCCTGGCTGGAGAGGAGAGGAAGCAGGAGAGGACAGAAGAGCCCCAGCCGGAAAAGCTCCTGCTCGGTTTCTAGGCCCAGTCCCAGGACAGCCACCTCTCCATTTCTTCACACCCATTCCCCCCCTCAACCTGGATGACCAGGCCTCCGCGGGCTGCCGTCCGTCCGCCCCCCATCCCCCGGGCAGGAAGGCGCCTCACCCGGACGGACTTCCTGCTGGTGGCGGAGCTGGGGCGGGTGTTGCTGTTGAGCTGGGAGGAGCTGGAGCTGTTTTCATCCTCGTCCTCCTCTTCCTCCTCAAAGCTCATGCTGCTGGAGAGCCCTGGGCCGGGCAGAGGAACCGGAAGGGAAGAGTGGTCACATACACACGCCGGATACGCGTGCCAAAGCACCGAGTCACCTGTACACACAGAGTCGTGTACACACACGTCCACACACACACAGCCAAATACACGCAAGGACACATTCTCTTGAGTGTCTGCATGAGCTGGGGCTGGTCACCATCCTTGGGGTGTAACCCCCCCCCCCCCCAGGTTCAGCTCAGTCCTCCCATGAGACCCGACCTCCAGCAGTCAGTGCCCATCTGCGCAGCGAGGCCTGAGTGGAGTTGACCCTGCTGGGAGCCTTGGTGTCTACTGGAGGCCTCAGCTGTCACAGGCCTGGAATCTGCTAGGGGAGAGGCCAGCTCCCTCCTCCCCCAGCCTGATGCGCATGGCCCACGGACTCCTCTCCCAGCCTGCCTGTGGCCGTCTGTCTACACATTTCTTCCCACCTGGAATGCTGTCCCCAGCCTCCTGCCTCAATGGCCCTTTCTCCAGGAGCCAGCCCTGATCTCATTTCTTGGAACGTGTGGCGCTGCCAGGCTTCCTTCTGCTACCCTGTGCCGGGGACTCCTGGGGCGGGGCTCGTGGTGGGGAAACTCTCTGGGCAGCAGGTTTTCTGGGAGGATCTGCCCTGCCTCTTGGCATTCTGGCCCCACTCCCTGAGCTCAGCAGATGTAGGGGAAACATTTTCAAAAGGACCTTTTTCAAAGGAACCAAAGGGCAAGGAAAGCTATCTCCAAACCTGGGCCTCCCTGGGGACAGGAAATGCAGGTGGGGAGAGAGGACTGGGCTGTGGACTGCTTGCTTTCCCTAGTTGACATTTATTTCCCTGAACCTGGCCTTATCAGGGGCCCCTACACCCAAGTTTCTCATTGGTCTTGCACTGTGCCCCCCACCAGGGCCATGTTCCCCAAGAACGGTGCATCCGAGAACCTGGGACTGAGCTTTGGGGGTGTCGCTGAACCCCCACAGGGCTCACCCTTCCTCTGCATCGTGGCACGGAGGTCCTGCCCACTGGGCTGTGCGCCCCCGCCGGCTGCCGTCTCCCCCGCGTCCTGAGCGTGGTCTGACTGGCCCACAGTCAGGATCCGCACCGGGTCTTGGGCCTCAGACTTGTCTTCTGCCAGTGCTGCCGGCCCGCTGGTGCCTGCAGGCCACGGAGACTCCTGAGTCCCGGGGGTGGGGTGGGGGGGGGGGAGCCTGCATTCTCTGATGTCCTTGAAGTGGGTGAGGGATGAGCGGGGGAACCCTCTGCAAACCTGATTCTTAAAAAACACTAATGACTGCTGCCAGCGCCTTAATGATCACAAGCTACAAAGGGACATGGGCTTCGTTTCTTCTGCAGTTCCCCCAAATCAGTTGCCGAGGGTTGGTCTGAAATGCCTCCCACCCCTAGACAGAAGACAGCCATCTACAAAACCAACTGCACAGTGAAAAAGACAAGATGGAGAACAAGGATCGATCACGACCATGGCCAAGGCCACCACTTACCCCCAGACACGGCCAACTCCCAGGTATCAGTGCTGACCTTCTTGCTCACACACACAACACACACACGCACCCGTAACTCACAGACAGCATTCGAAACACACGGGGCCCCTTGAAAAAGACGGAGGTCGGCATACACTCCCTTCCCACATGGAAGATCTCCCATCCCACGTCACCCTGCCCCAGGTGCCCGAGTAACAGAAGGCCTGGCCCACACAGGTGGCAGTCGCCCTGCCCCCCAATGCTGCAGTCGGCTCCACAAGCCTGTGAACCCTGACACACCACTGTCCAACCATGTCCCAGATGCCTGGGAATCACTGCCCACACACACAGGTTGGGGACACAGGGTGTCTCACCGGCAGAGACAGGACTCGTGGCAGGAGCCACCACAATGGTCCTTGATCTCTGGGGATCTTTTCTAGAGTGAGGGGAACAGAGAGAACAGACTGGTCTGTGGGCCCAGAGGGCGGAGTCAGGACTAGAGCAGAAAGTCGAGAAAGCCCTCATGACAACTGTGAGTACCACACAGGATACGGCAGGAGGCCCGGGGCAGGACAGAGATGGAGGGTGCTCAAGCCAGGTGCAGGGGGTGGGGGGGACCGCCTGGGCTGGACACAGGCGAGGTGCGCTTCACTTCCTGGCAGTGTGGGGAGCTGGCCCACGCCCACAGGCCAGCCCAGGGACCCCATGAGCGAGAGGAAGCCCGTGAGCCAGCTGGGTGGGGGCCTGAGTGCCCTTCTGTGCCTTCACGGAGGCTTCCCACCCTGCCCCTTACCTCCAAGTCTGGAGGAGAAGCCTCCCCCCAACCCTCCAGTGGGAGCCAGGCCTCCTGAGGAGGGCTGTCGGGGAGGAAGCCAACCTTTGTGCTTCCCCTTCTTCTCCTTCCTAGAGGCCCCGCCCTGGCCCCCCGCCGCAGCTGCTGCCTTGGTTCTCTTGGCTGAGGCTGGTGCTGTTGGGCGGGCAGCTCCCAGCTGCGCACTGGAGAGTGAGTCGGCCTCTTGAACTGCTCAGGAGAGAGTCGGGGGGAGAGGGGGAGAGGGAGAGAGAGAGAGAGGAACATGGGCCCTAGGTGAGACCAGAGCTCTAAGTGGAACTCACTTCTCAGCACATTTCCCGGGGCCCCACCACCACCCAAGCCCTACCAGGGCCTCTGTACCGTGCATCTCTACGAGACAAAGGGGCCGGGGCAGGCCAAGCTGGAAGGAGGGGTGCCCCAGCCCAGGGTCATGAAGTCCACAGGAAGCACTGTAGTCAAAGGTCTGGGCAGGGGCAGGGAGAGCATCTGGGAGAACGTGGGTCACTCAAGGTCTGAAGACGGAAAAGGCTGCATTTCCTAGAAGAGCCCAGAACTCGCAGGACAAGCACTCCAGGGAGCCTGCATCGGCCTGCACGGGACGAGCCCACGGGAGCCTGGCAGGCCGGAGTACCCCGCGCAGGAGAGACGCTCCGGCTACAAGGAGCTGCGCGCACCCACGGAGAGGTCTCACGGGGCTCACAGCGGGGGGGCCTCCACGGTCTGCACACAGAACCCCAACCTGCTCAAGGTCTGAGTGACTTCCCATTGCTCATAACATGAAGACCAACCTTCTCCTGCAAGGCTGGCCCCTCCAGCCCCCTTCCGCTTGGCCTTGGCCTTCATGGCACACCCCCTCATCTCCCAGGCACCCCAAGTCCCAGCCCCACCAGGCCCTTTCAGTGCCTTGTGCACAGCGTCCTCCCTCCTGCCACAGGGGCTTTGCTCTAGTTGTCCCACTGTCTGCACTGTCCTCACTGTGGACGCTGGCCCCCTGACCCCAACTAAACTCCCACTCAACCAGCAGTCACCTCCTCCGGGAAGGCTTCCCTAGCCCTCGTCTGGGCGCAGTCTCTCCGCCATTCACTCACAGAGCCTGGTTTCTCTCCACGAAGCACACCCGTGATTCCGTGCTTAACTCTCTCCCTTCCTAGACCTCCAGGTCCGGGAACAAACAGACAGCACACCTGTTTTGTGCTTCCCCGGAACCCTCGGCCTCGAATCCACAGCCTGACACAAAGTAAGTCCTCAGTCGATATTTAGGAAACGAATGTACGACATAAACGTGAAACGCTGTCGTCTGCTGGGAGAATCCGTTCTCACCGATGTCCAAGTCCCCTCTCGCGGGCTGGAAACGAGCCCGTGTACTTAACACCAGGAGCCAGCAGAGGGCAGAGCAGGAGGCCGCTAAAGCCGCAATTTGCGAAGCCCCAAGGCACAGAATGTTCCTCAACTTTACGAGGGCAGAAAACAGGCCCAGAGAGGGTAAGTGACTTGCTCCAGGTCACGAGGGAGCAGGCGCCCTAGGGTGGCGTGACCAGAAACGATCTTCCGACTGGGGCGGGAGCCGGGCACACAGTCGGCGCTCAGGACACAGCTGCCGGCACGACTGCGACAGCCCGGCAGCCTCGGGACGCCCGGGTACAGGCCAGCGGCCTCCCTCCACCGGGGCCTTAGCCCCCGACGCGACGCGGCCCTACCTTGGTAGCCGGTGCTGCCGCTGCTGCTGACGTAGGACTCCACCAGGGGCGCTTGCTCCTCCGACTGCCGGGCCCGCCGGCTTCGCGGCCGCCCGTCCGCGTTCGCCTGCACCATCAGGGGCTCCTGACGCTTCTTCTTCTGCTTCTGCTCCAGCAGGGCCCGCTGCGGACACACCGGACAGGCTCAGGAGTCGGCGGCCCCGAGAGCGCGGCCCGGCGTGTCCACCCGGAGGTCAGGCTCCCCACTGGGCCCAGAGAGAAGGCCCCGATGGCTAGAGCTCGGGTCTCGAGGTTGCCAGGGGGTCCACAGCCCGCTCTGGGCCAAGGCGTCTTGCCTCTGGCCCTTTGAGACCCAGGGTCCAGGAAAAGGAGGCACAAGTCAGCCCAGGTAGCCGCCCCAGCAGGACCGCGGCACGGATGCCCAGTGCTCCGACTGCGGGCACCTGCTGCCTGCCCGGCAAGAGCCCCGGGCTCTGGGGCGGCGCTCGTGCTGAGCTGGTCAAGAGAAGGCTCGCCTCTCTTCCGTGAGAGCCTCGTCCCCACCAGCCAGGTCCTACCTCCCCAGGAAGGGAGACAATTCTCCCTCTCCATGCAGGCTGGTAAGTGCTGACTGCCCGTCCACCCGGCCCAGCCCCGCTCACCTGCCGGTCCAGCTTCTGCTGCCTCAGGTTGCTGCCCTCATCATCTAAGACACTGCAGAGGGAGACAGGGCACTCAGGGCCGGCCCGCCGGCCGCCACGATGGCGCCCACAGCCCAGCGCCCACCCACCCCGCACATCTGGGTTCTTTAAACCCCTCCCGTCATGACTCCGGGAACACAGGAGAGTGAGGAAGGGTGGAGCTACTATCTGGAAACTGGCTCCAGACGAAAAGCTGGGAGCTGTAATTCTGCCACTTTAGGAGCTTTCTCCTGCTGGAGTCCCTGCTGACGAAGGAATTCCTAGTCAGCCTGGCCCCAGTAAGTACAGGAGGAGACTTTCCCTCTGGGCCCATGAGCAGGGACATGCCTGAGATCCAGGGGAATCTGTCCAGAGGCATCAGGTGCAAGCCGGGCCCGAGGCTGGGCTCCAGGTCCCTCTCGCACCTCACCAGCTCCTACCGCCTTTCTGTCCTTCCTAGAGGAGGCTCGATCCTTTGAGACGGACTCTTTCCTCTTCTATTCAAACTCCTGGCTCTCCGAGAGGTGGCAGACCAGAGGTGCTAACACCGCCCACCCCACTTCCCCTCTTAAAGAAGGCTGAGGGTCCCCCTCATAAAAGATCAACCGGTCCCTGAGGGCAGGGCTAGGGCTGGGGGGATGTCTGCAGGCAGACACAGCGCATCAGTGCACAGCCCAGCAACCAGCCAGCACGGTGCATGGGGCACCATGGCATCAAATCCTTGAGTCCCTAAGGTCTTGGAACGGGCAGTGTTGTCTCGCGTAGACTGGACCTGCCTCCCAGGAAGACAAGCATAATTAGGGAGCTCTAACCACTCAGCCTTCCTTCTAGTCCAAGACACATTCACGAGACGTAGCCGCAAATTCTATGAAAGCCAAGGTTAGGGGGTAGGGCTGGAGGCTGAGGATCGGAGCCCTGGAAGCCCCAGACGACCCTGGCCCAGTGCCGCTGGAGCCCACCCAGCACCAGACCTCGAGCGGGGACCCGCACAGGCGTACCTGCGTGCATCAGCTCTGCACGTAAAGCTGTGTGTGTATGCCGTGCGTGTGCGCACTCCGGGACGCGTCCAAATACAAGGCGTCTACACGTGTGAGCACACACCTGCAGACGCGCACACTCACGAACGCCTGTGTAAGAGGTGGGTGTGCTTGTGTGCGGGCGAGCACGGCACGCGTGAAGGAGCAAGTCACCCCGAAGGCGAGCCGCAGCCGGTGTCGCCGCCTCCTGGCGACAGAAGCACTTTCTAGCTGAACAGTCACCCACCTGCAATGTCCCCTCGGCTCATCCAAACTGCCTGTGTGTCCGTGTGCTGGGGGAGCCAGCCGAGCGCGGCGGGAAGGCCGTGGAGTCCACAGCCCACGGGCCACCTCTAGCTCTACCCACCCACCTCCCTGGCCACAGCCTAGGACAACTGCCTGTTTTTAACTGGCAGCGGTCCTCCTCACTTGAAGGCCTGTCCTGACAACACGGGCTGCTCTGCACTGAAGACGAGCCCCAACCGTGACCTGAGTCTGTTCACAGCCTTATTCTCCAAAAGCCTTGGCTGCCAGAGCACAAGAGAAAACACTACTAAACAGACGGGCTTCGAAGTCAAGGCCTCAGTCCACCTCAAATCGCCCATAGCTGCATGTGGGACTCCCTGAGGGCACTGCCAGGACCAGACGACAGCGACCCGGCTCCTGAAACTTCAAGCTGGCTGGGACAGTGCCCCTCGGAGGAAGCAGGCCCCACAGGCTGGAGTTCTGAGGGGAGGCCGCATTTATTGGGGTAAGATGCCTGGGGTCTCTCCACCTTACGTCGGGCCTCACTGAGGAGCACTGAGGCAAAGCGTCTGCTCCCACAGACTTCAAAGGCTCAGTCCACAATCACCACCGCCCACCGGGCTCTGCTGCACAAGCAACGAGATCCCTTTAAAACTGCAGGACAGGGCTAGAAACGGCCCTCCGGACGCCGGCTGAAATGCAGCTGTGCTCTGCTTGCCGAGCTCTGTGCCTGGGTCCACGCGGGGCAGCCTGTCATCTCAGTCGTTCGCTAGCGGCCAGGCCCAGGAGCCCACGTCACCTCCACAAGACTGGCGGCTCCGCTCCCTGCTGGCAGGAGGCAGCTCCATGGCTCCCTGGGATGACGTGAGTTCCCTGCCCTTTCGCAGGGCAGGGCCAGGGGCAGCCAGGTCATCCCCGTGCTGAGCTTGGTGAGACGCCCTCCATGGTGCTGACGCAAACATCTAGGGTCGTTCAGAAAAGGGGACACCCGCCTGCCTGCGAGTTAAGCTGACATGAGCAAAGCCACCTCCAGAACCGCCGGGTCACAGCGGCAGCTCGACGGACAAAGGCGGCCCCAGCCACGGTGGCCTTGCCGCCCAGGGCGTCTAGTGTCCCTCTCCATGCCGGGGAGGGGGGCACATTCCTAGCCCAGGCTGCTGTCTCACTGCCATGGACTCGCCACAGGTCATCCCGGGGAGGAGGCTGCTCTCCTCCTGCTCCAGCCCAACCCCACCCCCTGATGGGGAGCAGCAGCGCAGGCGTCAGTCAACAGGTGGCACGCACTTCACCACGGGCCCTCACAGAAAGATGGATGAACAACGGGAAAGCTTCTGAGGAGAGTCCAGAACCACCCAGAGCCTGGAAGTGCCTGGAGAGCCGCCCCCACGTCCCTCGCCACCAGGCACACTGGAGCAGCGGGGGCCGGCGTGTGCAGGCCGGGGGGGCGCTGCTGGGAGAAGCAACCTGCGCCCCAGTGAGGACAGCCCGGCTGCGCGGGACCCCCCAGGAGGCCCGCAATCCACGCACCTCCGCGGCCGGGAAAGCAGCTTCCTGCTTCGGCCCTGTTTCTAGGAAAGCCGCAAAGGTCCGAGGCCGACCATGGTCCCTGGCAGGGACGGCCCCCGGCGGGGACAAGCCCGGACTGCCTGACAGCACAGCGCTGTGTCTGAGGCGCACATCTGTCCCTGACGGCTGACAAATCCCCGCAAGTCCCCGTGGCTGCGGAGAAGCCCGGCAACAAGGGTGGTCTCCAGGGAGCGGAAGGAAACCTCTCCCCTCCTGGGCAGGCCCCGGCCCCCCACCCCCTCCGGGCAGCCCTGCCCCTCAGCTCCCACCAGGGCGCCTTCCTTCCCTTCCCGAGACACCCCCCGGCTTGCCTCTACCCGACGGGCGCTGTTCTAGGCAGGACTAAATGATAACCACAGAAGAGACGGTAATGGCTTTTTAACAATTCGGGCTCCAATTACGGAATCACTGCCAAGCCCAGGCTGCCAGCTGCGGCCCCGCCAGGAGACTCGCACTGGAGACAGGGCAACTGATGGATGGGTCCTCCCGCTGACCCTGGCGGCTCCTTCATCAAGGTCACCTCCTGCTGGGGACTGGACCAGGGACATCCAGGAACACACGGGCCACTGACTCCTGTGGGTCGGGAAAACCCGGTCTGCAGTGTCCACCAATCCACGCACTCTGCCCAGGGCCAACAAGGTGGCCCCTTCGGCTCTCAGGGAGACAGCCCCTCCATATGCTCTTGCTTCCCCCGAACTGCCCAACAGAGATCTGGAGAGAAAACCATGCCTGATAACAAACGAGAGCAGGGGCACTTCTCCCATGGGATGGAAAAGCCAGCCGTGGACAACACATTTAGGAAGCCGAGTTCCTGCCTCTCTTTAGACTCCACCCTGCGTGCTCGGCTAACCCACCAGTGCTGACCAGAAGCCGGGGGGGCCAGGCTACCTAGGCACAGGCCCGTGCTCCACGCCCAGTTCACCCTCCCCTTTTACGTCCTCATTCCTTCCACTCGGTCACAGAGGAAGCTGCCCCCGTTGGACCAAGGGAATCAGAGGAGGAAAGGCTACCCAGGGGGCCAGGCTGCAAGCCCTGTAGCTGTGCCAGACTGCCCCACCCCCACCCCAGCACGCCCAGATCTGCCCCTAGCGGCTGCCTGGAACATCAGGGAAACAGTACGGGTGGGAACAGAGGCAGCCCCAGGAGGGAGAAGCCCACAGGGCTCACCAGAGTCCCAGCCTCCCAGGATGGGCCCTCTCCATTCCTGCCACGGGCTCCAACACTTCGCCGGTCATTAAAACTGCTGTGCGCACTCGGCCCTGACTCGGTGATTCAGAACTGCTGGGGAAGCTACCCCAGGATCAATCCCTCACCTCATTTTCTCTCTTAAAGCAAGAAACATAGGTGATTTTGATGCTCAGTCATGTAAACGGGGACCACGAGCCACAGCTGGTGAGCTCTAAAGAACAAAAAAGAAATGGGAGAGTTGCTGGAAGTACGGAAACGCAGCCTTCTGCTCAGATGGGGGAAGAAATCACAGTCTGTAGATGGGTCAGTCTTACACAGCCCCAGGTAAGATCATGGGCCGGTTCACCGAAGAGCCAGAAGACCCAGTGATCAGCAGGAGTGAGTCCAGTCCACCAGCAAGTCAGGGCACATGCCCCCAGACCGATCCGGGACCACGGGAGGGCAGCTCAGCCGGGCTGCCACATGGAACCGCAGGGACCAGTGACGGTCACTCGTGGGCGGGAGAAAGCAGTGTTTGGCGTGCCCCTCCCAGGAGACAGGTCCGTGCAACAGTAAGGCACGCCCTGACCAGAGGGGGTTTCCAGCACCCTGCTTCCCTTGCTTAGCCTGTCTACTGATGACCTGAAGACAAGGCAGGCCTCTCGGCAGACTTACAAGCGACACAAAGCCGAAGCGATACTAAACTGTTCATTGAGACAGCGTGACTTCAGAAGACACTGGACAGCTCGCAAAGTCTGACCGATGCAACCCTGACAGGAGAGGGTCATGCCTTACATGTGGGTCCCCACACAGCCAGAATGGGGGGACACAGGGCTTGACATCGCCCGGATGAGACTTTGGGGTTCTGCTGACAGAGGCCTCAAGGTGACGAGTCAGGTAGCTGAAGCTGTCCCCCACGACAGGGAGGACTCAAGGTCAACAACGGGAGCAGGGCCCCCAGCAAGGAAGTGACAGCTTCCCTCTGCTGGGTGTAGGACAGGCCAGGAAGCTGCAGGTGGCCCCACACTGGGGGGCTGGAGGAGGGCAGAGACCAACCTGAGGGCATCCAAGCGGTCCCTGCGCCCGGAGTCCTCTCTATCACCCGTTTCCTGCTCCTCCCACCCTCAGCAGCAGCGGGGAGCCTTCCCCAGGGCGCCGGGTGGGGAGCAGAGATGCTGTCCCTCGTCCCGGCCGCCGTGGCATCCAGGGCCCCCCAAGGCTTCCCACACAGGCAGAGCCCAGGGAGTCTGGTCTTGCTCGGGCTCCCACTCCCCAGAAAGCGCAGTCTGGAAGTGGTGGGAGGACCCTCACAAGAGCCAAGAGGAGGGAAAACCCAGAGGCACGCCCAGGCTCACCCCAAGAAGAGCTTTCTAACGGTCACAGTCACGCGACAGAAGGGAGCATTCGCACAAAGGACCCGAGAGCCTGTAAGGGCCCTTGCGGCTCAACGGGCACGCTTCTCCAGCAGTGTTCCTCTCCGAGGGGAGGCTGCTACACGCCTCGGGTGTGCGGAGAACCCGGGTGTGCGGCCACGAAAGCCAGAAAGTCCAAAAAGCTATCTGGAGATGCCTCTTTGATTCAAAGTAGAGCGCCTCTTGTCTCTGCTGGGCACGCCAGGCGCGCAGCCCAGGACCAGATGGGGTCCCTGCTCTCCAGGAGCTCGGGGCCGGGTGGGAGGAGACAGGCAGAGAGAGCACTGAGGACAGGGCCCGCCCTCGCTCCCGCGCTCTTAATGCTTCACCTGCAACTCATAAAAGGTTGTGAAGCCAGGGAGGAGGGGCATTTAATACTCAAGAAGAACACAGATGAAGACAAAATGGCAGACGTGAAAATTATTAGTACTAGTAATAGAAAAAAATCAAAAGACAAAACATGATTCCAGTTGTTCAACTTTATAAACTAAATGGCTCCCTTCTGAGTCAGAATGTGAGATTAATCCATGATCATTATAAACTGAGCCACAATTACCCGTAAGAAGATTATCGCCAACTGGCAGTTGCTTCAGAGAAAATGAGCCAGGCCTAGGGAAGGCAGGTGCAGCCATCACAGAGGGAGTAAAACCCCCACCAGGACAGCTAACAAGAAATCGACCGACCTCTCTCCCCCACACGGAAGGACGCATTCCAGGTCTGACATGCTGTGACACTTGGGGAAACCTCATACCGAAGCACGTGCTCGTGTGCCCATCCCCCTCGTCGGCAAGAAAGCGGCCTTGCCTGTCTTCTGCCCCAGTTTTCTGCGATCACGCAGGCATGTGGCTTTAACTGCAATCAGCAGCCCAGTTAATGCGAGAGGCAATTTGCATCTCCTCTTAGCCCAGGTCTCCCCGTTCTAGAAGTCTACACCCGAAGTCCAGGGTTTTCCCAGGCTGAGGGCACGCTCAGAAAGACCCCCCGAAGGCAGGAGAGATTCTGGCAACTTCTGACTATAGCCTGCCCCCAGCTCGAGACCCACCGTCCCTGCCACAGAGCCAGACGGCAGGGTTACAGAGCAGTGGGAGGGCCGCAGGAGTGCCAAGCTGCTAGGGACAGGCTTCCAGGGTGATAGGGCTCTGTGCTCCAGATGGCATGTGCGGCCAGAAAGGAGTGGCCTTCTCTAAGACTCATGCACTTACTCGACATATTCTTCTGGTCCTTGGCTCCTGGGAGAGGCTTCCTTCAACCTTGATCTGGGCTGGGCCCCCATGTGCCAGATCCTAAACACGCCTTTGTATCTACGGCCACAAGTCCTGTCCCTTCCTGCCCTCCTAAGTTTGTGCCCACCACCCTGCCACGTGCCTCCCCATACTCGTACTTCCACAGCATTAGAGGCCACGCAGCCCGCAGGTGCTACCCAGGCACCTCTGCTGGGTGGCTGGAAAAGGTTAATGGTATTCCATGGGGCTGCACGGTCTTCTAGGAGGTCCTCAGCACAGACGTGTCTAGCCAGGATGCTCCAGAAACTACCCGTGCCCCTAGCCTGGGTGCCCGGTGCAGGGCAGCAGCTCTGGAGTCAGCAAAGCCCCAGTCTCCCGCTGGGGGTGTCTCCCTGATCTGTGGGAGACGCTGAGGTGTGACTGCATTATGTCTGCAGGAAACCCTATGGGTGACTCGTGTGTGCGCACGTGCGTATGTTGGTGGGAGGGGCACCCACAAATTCTAACTTGGGAAGCCCTAAAGCCCCCAAAACAGCTTAGAGACAACAGTTCTCGAGAGCAACCCTGGATCCCCAGGTCAGTGGCAGGTGCTTGTTTGCTGAAGGATCTGCTTTTAACAAGCCTCAGGCTGTTTCAGCCGGTTTCCATTTTGGATGCTGTCTGGACAGACTCCTAGAAGAGCTGTCAGAAGTATTTTGTCGGTGACTAGAATCAGGTCCCTTCCCAAGAGCTGGCCGTGTTACAGGGCAGGTCCTGAGGGTCTGCTCCTCCAACCCGCAGGCATGAGCACCCAGGCGGGCAATAACATAGTGGCCCTGGGCAGTCCAGCACCCATCTTACACACAGGCCTCTCTGGGAGGCCTAGAGACAGCCCCGTAGCCCATGGCAACCAGGAGCCAATAGGTGGCCAAGGATCTGGCGCTGCCATGACGATGAGCTCTATTCCAGGGGTAATGGAGAGAATGAAGAGTGGATGGGGGAAAGGCCTGCACCTGTGTGAGAACCACCCAACACCCCTCCCCCACCCCAACCACCAGGCAACTGGCAAAGCCCATCTATCCTTGGGACAGACCACAGAGTCTGGCGACACTGGGCAGCCCTGCTTTCGTGAGTGCTCGTATGAACGTAAAGGCAGTCTATGTATTGTGAGTTGGTGGGTGTCCAGGTATAGACCTGTTCGCGAGTGGATTTCCGAGTCTCTGATAGATACCAGTAGTACCTGTGAGCGGGTAGCAGGTGTCAGGCATTGTCCAAATACAGGATGTGTATGGGCACAGAGAGTAGGAGCACACCTGTGCGAGACCAAGACTCAGCGTGTGTGGAGACGTACGGGGTGCATGTGTGTATGAGCGGCCTGTGCTCTTGGTTCACAATAACTGTCTCCAGGAATTCATGCTCTGCGTGTGTGAACAGACCAGCAGGAGCGTCTCTGGCCCGATGCACCCACGGGGGGTGCATGCCTGTAGCTGTACGGCTGTCTGTCCACAGGTCTACCGGCGTGTGACCCGGTGTGCTGGGCCTAGGAGGGGGCTCAGAGCAGTGCGCTCCCTCCCCGGGCGGCCACATGGCGCTGCCCGACCCAGCACGGCCCCGCACAGGCCCAGAGCACCGGCCCCTTCCAGCAACCCCGGCGGACAAGAGATGGAGCAGGGCAGGCCAATTCAGTCCGCCCGGGGCCCAAAGTTGGGGTAGGAAGGCCCCGCGCCTCCAGCCCGCGCCCGCAGTGTGGGATGGGATGGGTACAGGGGCCCCGCGCCCCGGGTCGGGGTGCTGGGCGCCGCTCGCTCTGAGCGCTGCAGGGTAGTGGGCCGAGCCCGCGCCCCCGAGCTGAAGGGGAGGTGGGGCCGGCGCCCGCGTACCTGTAGGGAATCCAGTCGGAATGCGGCTTGGAAGTCATGTCTCCCGGGGGCGGGGCGGCGGCTGCGGCTCTGGAAGCCGGGGCCCGTGGGGGACGGCGCGGGGGCCCTGCTCAGCTCCCGGGCCGCCCCGGGCCGCATCCTCCCGGGCCGGGGCGCTGGGCCCCGCCGAGGCCCGCGCTGCACGCCAGGGCCCCGGCCGCGGGCTCGGCGAGCGGCTGTCTGCGCGGCGCGATGGGCGAAGCGGCGGAGCGCGCGGGGCCGCGGCGGGCGTGCGCGCGCGTGGAGGCGGGAGAGGCCGGCCCGCACCGCCGGGAGCCGCTGGAGGGGCTCGGGCCCGCGCCGAGGGGCCGGAGCGCTGCGTGGCGGCCCGCCCCCGCCCCCTCGCCCCGCCCCGGGCGGAGACCCCACCCCCGGCCGGCGCTCGCAACGCCCCCGCGCCTTCCCCGAAGCCCCGGGGGCTCCCGCGCCGCACACGTGACCGCGCCCACCCTGGGCTGAGGCCGCTGCCGCTGGGCGGGCTCCCAGACCTCCGAACCTCAGTTTCTTTCTCTGTGAAGCGGGGATATTTCGAACTCCTACCTGCCGGCCTGGCTTGCCTATCTCCACTAAAGGATGGGAACCGCCGCTCAGATGGGGGGGTGGGAGGAGCAGAGGGGGTGCGATCCTTCCTTGCGGGAAGGGGCTGAGGCCCGAACAGAACCAAAGAGGTCTCAGGAACCTGCAGGTCCGAAGCCTGGATGCTGGCCTTCCCCTCGCTGCCCCTTCCACTCCCCCCTCCCCTGCGTCCCCACAGACCCCAGGGGAACCTTTGTTTTTTAGTAAGGGAGCGGCTAGAGCCCTGGGTCTCTCCTCTAAGCTGTAGCAGTCGAGAGAAGAGTAACATATGCTGTGTATTGCATTCCCAGCCCTTATAAATGTGTATTATTTAAGCTCCACAACAGCCTTGAGAGGCAAGTATTGTATTCCTATTTCCAGGGAGCAAAGCCTCAGTGACGCAAGGATGCCCCAGGACGTAAAGGTAAAGCTACAAAGCGTCGGAGCTCTAGTGGAACCAGGGTCTCCATCCTCCAAAGCTCCTTCTAGGGGCCACACTTAAAAGGAGGCAAAAACTTCTTTTAAAAGTCATCTTAGGGGCGCCTGGGTGGCACAGCGGTTAAGCATCTGCCTTCAGCTCAGGGCGTGATCCCGGCGTTATGGGATCGAGCCCCACATCAGGCTCCTCCGCTGGGAGCCTGCTTCTTCCTCTCCCACTCCCCCTGCTTGTGTTCCCTCTCTCGCTGGCTGTCTCTATCTCTGTCGAATAAATAAATAAAATCTTTAAAAAAAAAAAAGTCATCTTAAAGTCTCTGCGTGCTGACGGGGTCTTGGCTGTGACTCACGCCAACTTTAAAGCACAAGCCATGGGATGATGAGGCGAAGGGCCGTGAACCCCCAGCCCGGGGGAGAGAACAGGTGACGGGGCGAGGTCTGCTGAGGGACACAGTCTCCACACTCCGTGTGGGTGTCCTCACGTGCTCGCTGGCTTCAGCAGCGCGCACACCCCGCAACCGTGCGGGTCCATGTGGGGACCCTGTGGTGCGGAATAGACCATCATGATTGCATCACTGGGAGGGACAGAGTGTGGAGCAGCAGCTGGGCTGAGGGAGGGCCCCATCCTGCTGCCCTAGGTCCACAGCCAGGACTCCCCAGCCGAGGACTCTCCCAGCCTTTCTGCCCGGCCTGGCCTTCCCCATTAACTATAAAAACAATAACCAACATGTTTGGAGCATTTGCTGAGCCCCAGGTGCTCTCTACACGGTAACTCATTTCATGCTCACAGCCATCCTAGGAAGTGGATGCTATTATCATACCCATTTCACAGAAGAAACTGGGGCACAGAGAAGGCAAAGATCTTGCCCGACGTCATAGAGCTGTTCAGTGGTGAAGCTAAGACTCATACACAGCAGTCTGGGCCCACAGCCCTTGCCCTTAGCCTCCTTCCTGCCTAGCACGGTTCATGCTGTGCACATGCCACACACCTGGTCTCCTTCTTCGGGTTTCTGGAGTGCAGGACAGGACAGATTCATCTCTGTCTGGCACAGCATCGACACTCTCTGAAGGCTGCGACCTCTGATTATTTATCAACCTCCAAGAGCTATCACTGTCACAGCAGACAGAGAACAGACAAAAGAAATCACCCCACAGTGAGGTGCAGGGGGCAGGAAGCAGAGCTGTTTCCTTGCCTGCTGGGACACTTGGCATGGGCCTGGGTTCCACCCACCGGTTTCCCAGGAAGGTCAGCAGAAAGGGACTGGCCCCTGCTTTGGAGGCCAAAGCACTACCCTGAGGGCCTCTGTCCTTTAGGACCAGAGGACAGAGCCCTGTTTAGCAACAAGAGGCTGGTCCCACCCTCCAGACCACCCTTCCCCAAACTGCCGTCAGCAGCTACCACTTCAGTGAGGACTGGAGCCTGGAAGACTCCCCTTCAAGAATGTGAATGCTTTCCCCATTTATTCCCAAATTATCTGACACCTTAAAGCAATCAGAATCAAGTTGGAAGGTCTCAGGAGCCTAAAGTAATTGAATCTATTAAATAGATACTTTAGGTTCTGTCCTAAGAGAGCAAAATCTGGAGGCAGAGTGAGGTGCAGAAGTAAGACAGCTCCCCGTGTCTCTTCCTGCAGAGGCTGTGCGTGTGCCCATGGGATGTGTGGGAGCCAATGCGACTGCGTGCCGTGTACCCATGAGTGTGCAGGACTGTGTGTGTGAGGTGCCCCTGCAGCTGACTGGGTCTGCACAAGAACATTCGTTGGATGGCGTGTTGGTGTGCGTGGAAAGGATCTCAGGTGCTTCTGTGAGTTCGAAGGGGCGTGTAAGTGTTCACGCTCAACTCAGAACTGGCAGTGGGTTTTCCTGCTCCGATAGCTTCCCTGGTTGACAGTTTAAGTGTATGCCCTTGGCTTCCATCGAAAAGCCACCCAGAAAGCCACATGAGGTAGACTGTACTAGGCCATGGTTAGAATACAACTGAGCTACGGGGTGACCTTTGAGAAAGGGCCTAAGCTTTTCAGATGTAGCCTGTGGAACTAGGTGATCTCTCCCAACATGCCCGCCTCGCCACCTGCCCCAATCCTACGAGGGTGGATTTAAA
Organism: Ursus americanus; assembly: GCF_024610735.1. Classification (NCBI taxonomy): domain Eukaryota; kingdom Metazoa; phylum Chordata; class Mammalia; order Carnivora; family Ursidae; genus Ursus; species Ursus americanus. Next base: position 2,254,845 of record NC_142142.1, read on the forward strand.
TTCTCCCTGTTGCCGTTTAACTTGTCGAACTTGGCCACGGCTTGTGAGGGGAGTGCAAGAGTTTAGACCAAAGGAGACTCTCCCATGCGCGACCCCAGCTGGGAGACCGCGGTGCAAGCTTCCCTCAGCAAGACTAGCTCCCCCAAGGAAGAAGGTTCGCACCTTCTTTCGGCACCTTGCTGCTTCCGGGTGGAGTCTTGAATGTTCTGTTTCTAATTTAACGGTTGTATTGAATGTGGGCCACGTCTAATCAGTTTTGGAAGGAACAGGATATGAATGATAAGGGAATATCTACTCAGATTGGGCACCCAGTCCCAAGGTGCACCGCCTCGGAGCTCGGCGCTGCACCCTTGCGGGCGGAGGGAGGCGACGGACTCGACCGGCCCGGGCTCACAGGTCCGTGCAGGGCTCTGGCAGGCGCCAGGCCCGGTTCTGCCCTCGGGGAGCTCTCCTGGCAGGAGAGACGCGGAGCACCGACGTGCTGGGCTTCCAGCTCAGCGGTACAGAGTGCTGGGGGCACAGAGGATGGGCAGCCGGTGGAGCAGGGGGAGAGGAGCCAGGTTAGGACAAATCTGTCCTGAGAGTGAAAAAGATGACATCTGAATTGGTCGTTGAAGGATGAGCAGGATTTTAATAGGCTGATGAGAAAGGAAGGGGACAGTGTACCAGTTACTGAGACTCCACAACTGCCCCAGGGCCGGGCTGGGCTCTTTTACCAAAGGGCATCTAGACACGAAGATGACATGAGCAAAGCCACGGGGATATGAGAACATGCCACCACTGCTGCTGGTGCCAAGCCGCACGGTAGCACGGAGGCCAGTGGTTCCATGTGGCAGGAGGAGGGCCTCGAAAGTTAAGGGAGGGCCAGGTCGCATGGCACCCTGCACACCGGGCTGAAGAGCTTGAGTATTATCCTATAGCCAATGGGGAGCCACCAAAGGGTTTTCAGCCAAGAGTAACCTGCCCAGATGTACTTTTAGAAACACAGAATTGGCAGCAAAATGGAGGACAGACAAGGCCAGACGTATCGACAGCTGCTCTCTGGGTGATGGGAAAGTCCAGGACGGAGAGGAGCAGGCCCTAAACCAGAGCTCAGGGCCTCTTCAGAGCTGTTGAGCAGACACGATGGCAAAATGGTAGCGTAAGCGCGGCGGCCACGCAGTGCGCTCCGAAATTCGCAAATAACTGCGGAATATACAAAGACCTCGGCCCCGTTTCTGCCTGACTCAAGGGAGATAAACAGGCTTACTGATGTATTTGAAAAAATGTAGGGTAAGCACTCACAGAACTAAAAACAATATGTCTATTTTCCAACAAACTGCCGGAGATAATAGCAAATTGAAACCACCACCATCACCACCAGCACCACCAGCACCACAAGCACGGCCTAAAGAAAACAGAACACTGGGACAGAGCCAAATGTAATAGTGACGGAGTGAGTGTGAGCGCGGGGCCTGCGGAGGGGACCACGTATACCGTCGCGGGCCGCGTGCGCGCTCTGGGCCAGGCACTCCTCCCCGGTTTCACAGAAAGCAAATGTGGGCAACGGGGTGACGAACTACAACTCTCCGTCGAGGCTCCTCGTGAGCAGATGTCCCGTTGCGAAGTGCGGTGGGATAAACCCGACCACGCAGGACTTGCAAGGGAGGCGGCGCACACCCGGGTCTGTACCGTTCGCCGACGCCTACCTCTAAACTATTAGAGGCTTAAAGAGGAATTTTAGAGAGAGCCTCAGGGTCTGCTGGACCCTCAGTGGAAGCGGGGAAAGGCACATGGCTTTTGCCTCAAATCCAGAGAGGGGGGCTTGAAGGAGACCCCCTAGGACGGTCCTGAGGTCACGGGCACAGGCAAAGGATCCATGCCTGCAAATCCGAAGAGCAGGTGGTGGGCGGCTGCCCTGATGGCCGAGAGGGCGCTGCTGCTTCAGGGTCAGGCTCGCGGGCTAAAGAGACGGAGCTTTTCCTGTGGACCAGAGTGGGTCCCAGCATGAAGGCCGCATGTGGTTATCTTAGAGCTCAGCCAGGAGGGCCCCGTTGTGGGAGGACGTGAGAGTGGGGAGAAGGGATGAGCCCAGGTGTCCCAGGGCCTGAGAAAGGAACCACAGTGTCCTGTGGAGCTAAGGGGAGGGGGGATCACCCACATCAAGGGAGCGGAGTTAATGGAGACAGCCCAAGCGAGGAAGTGGTGTCCAAGAACCCCCAAAAACACCCAGATGGGGGGGAGAATTTTCCCACTTCTCTCCTCGCTTCTTTGCCTCCCTCCCTTCATGGTGGACCCTGGAGAGGGTCAGAACTCCAAGCTGGACCCTCTCCCGCAGGCAGCTGGCTCGCAGCACACCGACATGGGCAAGAAGAGTTGGTGTAAATCTCAAATTTGAAGACTTTTTTTCATTACAACAGACAGGGCATATTAATTACTGACAGGACAACCTTTGGTTACCTGGAAATGGCCAGAGAAGTCATGGGACTTACCCTCAATTTCATCTAGGTTGGGGGGGGGGAGCAGACCCATAGAATAAAATTAAAGAGACCGTGGGAGACAAAAATAAAGTTTGCTTTATGATTACATCTCATGAGTCATGCCTATTCAACCTAACCTAACACATGGCTCCGCTCACCGACTCCTCACACCGCTAGGAGGTAGGTACTATTATTATCCCCATTTTACAGGTGAAGAAATGGGAGGTTACATAACCTGCCTAAGTCACAGATCATAAGTGGGAGAGTTCTAGAGCCACAGGCTTAACTGCAATCCTCTAGAGAAAACCAGATGATGAGAGCGCCTTAGCCCTTTGACTCATTGATTCCCGTTCTAGAAACCTAGCCAAGGGAGCCATGCAATGGAGTCAAAACTTAACAGAGATCGTTGGCACTGCTTTATTTCTAATGGGAGAAATAGGCAGGAGTCGGGGGTACGAAACATCTATCAGTTGGCACTTGGTTGTAAGTCAAGAATTCTGCGTTCACAGGACGGATCATTAAGCATCCTTTACAGGGAGGTTTTAACGACGGAGGAGCGGGGTTATGAGACGGGGTACGGTACGGCCGGAAGTAACGTGCTCTGAAGCAGCCCCAGGTGCCGGCACGTGCATGTGGGCTCTCATAAAAAGCCGCGCTGGGGGCAGAGAGACATGGTCAGTGCCCTCCGCTAGGCCACCCGCGGGTCCCACCCTCTCTGCTGGTGGCTCCTCCTTCCGGGTGTTGGCTTCCTCTCGTCAGGGCCTAGTCACCCCTAAAGAGCCCAGACGACACCCTGGGCCCCGGTGGTGGTGGGGAAGGGGCAGTAAACACCGGCCGTGCACAGTGGATTTCGTAAGTCAGTCAGTCCATATTTTGAGGGCTGTGCAGTTGGGATCTCTGTAGTCGCCTAGTGGAGTGTGATCTGTCACCAAGATGCCACCCAGGTGGCCGCACTGCAATGGGTGCCGGCACTGGAGACGCCTGCAATTTGGGGCCAGGTGATTTATCTGGGAGGGGCACAGGGTGTGTGGGGGAAGGAGGCTGAATCTTCACACCTGCCCTGTACCCCCTCCACTGGCTCCACTCTGAGAATCTGCTAAGTTTCCTGCTCGGGGGTCCCCGTGCCAGGAGCTGTGAGGCCGGGCGCTGACGCTCAGAGGCCCAGTCCTGGAGAGGCTGTCACTCCCAGACAAGTCCTGCCCCCCCCCCCTTCCTGATGGGGCTTCTAGGCCCTGTTCTCCAGGGAGCAGGGGCCGAGGTTATAAACACAAAAAGGCTTCTGAGAAGGAGCAGCCAGGCCCCAGGGCTCGGCCTGCGGGAGGGGTCTGTTTTACCAGCCTTATTGGATTTGCAGATAAGCAACAAGGAATTAAGCTGATCAGGAAGAGAGGGACAGAGCTCTCATTTGTTCATAATGCAGGATTTATCTAGCAGAGCCCTCTCCTTTGTCAAACAGAGAGCTGGTGCCTTCATATCCTCCAGCAAAGAACATTTTATTTTGTAACCTTTCAGAAAAGCCTATGAGTGTGCGTTTTTGACCTGTTATTCTCCTTCACCTAAGAAAACCTTGGTTATTTAAAATGTGAAATGCATTTTAAACAATCCTACTCTGAATTCATAAACCAATCTCTCTAGCAAGAGGAATCGGACCCTGAAATGCAATTTAAACTATTTGCAAAGTTTATTACTCCCAATATACCAATATTGCGCTCCACGGCCTTCCCTTTTGCTAAGAACGGTTCGCAAATACCAGACTAGCCCCACCAGGTTACTGAGGACGCGGTGTCCTCAAAGACACTGCTGGGGGACTGGAGTCAACAGTTTTGCCTCTCTGGCCCAGTTTTTTTTTTTTTTTTTTTTAAGATTTTATTTATTTATTTGACAGAGATAGAGACAGCCAGCGAGAGAGGGAACACAAGCAGGGGGAGCGGGAGAGGAAGAAGCAGGCTCATAGCTGAAGAGCCTGATGTGGGGCTCGATCCCATAACGCCAGGATCACGCCCTGAGCCAAAGGCAGACGCTTAACCGCTGTGCCACCCAGGCGCCCCTGGCCCAGTTTTCTGATCTCGGAAATGGGGATAAAAGTTCCAAGACCTAGAACAGTAGTGAGTATAGAAGAAAGAACACCAGACCCACGTTCCAGTGCTGGCTCTGCACTAATGTGCTGTGTGACCTTGAGTGAGCCGTGTAGCCTCTCTGTGGCTCATGAAAAGCAGTGGGTGGAACCATCTCCAAGGCTCCCTCCTGCCAGCACTAAATTTCTCTGACATTTTGACTTTACAGCAAAGCTGTTAGAAGACAAAGACGGTTATGGCTTGCTCAACTCTGAAATAAGGATAAAAGTTTTATATTTTATAGAAGAAATACACAAGAGTGAAAACAGGCTAGAGATATAGGAAAGCTGAATTCTTATCCTCTCTGTGCTGCCAACTCACTGGGTGGCCAGGGACCACTGGCCCAGAATTGCCTGTTTCCTCATCTGTGAAGTGGGGACAATGCACGTCTTGCCAACCGCACAGGGTGTGAGCAGTGGAACTGAGGGAAGGAGTGAGACCACCGGGTGGGAAGTCGGAAGCGCCCTGGAGGGGGGACAAGGATTAGCGATTAGCGCTCCCCCTTAGGAGCCCCGAACCGGCCTGTGCTAAGTGGGGCTGCATTATCTGACTGCTCACGCCCCCCGAGGGCCAGCACACAGAGGGAGGCAGAAGCGCTGGCAGTCACAACAGCCAGGATTTCCTCAGTCCTGGCCAAAGACCATGCCTCAGAGCCCCAGTCTCAGCTGAGGAGGAAGACAGAAGTCCCAGGGGCGGCTGCCTTGCCTGAGCTCTACGAGGCAGGAGACGGCCGCCTACCCCTCCTCGTCACCCTGCTCTGGCCCAGGAAGGAGGCCCTGTGGAGCCCGTCCAGGCTTCCTTGGATGAGGGAAGGGCCGGACAGCTGGTGGGCCTGGGCGAGGCAGCGTCCACTTCTGCCTTTCTCCAACTCTGGGCTGCTTCCCACCTCTCCGCATCTCTCCCTGAGTCCCAGTGCCCCTCACAGCCCACCTTCCCTCCTGTCTCCTCCTCAGGCACCAGCCTCCCAGCTGCCACAGAGCCTGCACCTTCCCGACCCTACCACCTTGAGGGTGGCAGGGAGGGGCGCCTTGGGGACAGGGGTTCCACTCAGCAGGACAAGGCCCTGGATTCTGAACTGGTCATCGAAGGCCAGTTGGCCCTCTCCTGGCCGTCACACTCATCAGGACGTCTGAGGTCTCCCTGGAGATGGGCAAGCCGGGCCTGCCCTTTGAATAGACTTCGGGCTGGGACCCTGGGAGGTGCCAGTTACTCACCCGCTCTGCCCAGCCTCCTGACTACCTGCTCCCAAATCCCCCAGGTCTCTGTAATGTGTCTGAGCTCCCCATACTCACACCGCAGCCCATCCAGCTTTCGTGAGGTATTCATACCCCTTCCTCTGGCTCCAGCAACTTGTTCTCCGCTTCGCCCCACCCCACCTCTTGGCTGTGACACTGCAGGATCCTCCCCCGGCCCCCCACCAGGACGGGCGACCACACACTTGCAGACATTGCTCACAGCACCTTCCCTTGCCCTGAAGATGCCGCTAATGTCTGGATGTTGGGAAACCTGAGATCCAGGTGTCAGTCCCTGGCCTCCTATGTGACAGGAGACAAGTCCTGCCCCAGTTTTCTTGGCCTTTGTGTATCAGTTTATAAGATGAGGGGTGGATTGATGTCTAGAGCCCCCAATATCACTCGAGTTCCATTATCTAGAGCCCCATCAGACAATGTGCATGAAAAGGACACACATTTCTCACGTCCTATCCCAATCGCCCTTGGAGAGCAGAGTGGAGAACACTCAGATCGGGCTCACGTTGCTCTCAGAGCCCCCAAGCAAAAGGTGTGATGAGCAGAGACCCATCCCTTACCCAGCCACACACCCAGAAGACAGACAGAAGGGGCAGGATGCACCCTGGCAAGGGAGTCGGAATTCCCTCCCTCCCTCCCCGTGAAAAAGAGTAGACGTGATGTGCACATATGAACAACCCAATGGAAAAGTGAACAGACAAGTCCCAGAGAAACTCCAAATGGCCACAAACACGTGGGAAAATGGGTACCTTGATATCGCCCCCCATCCTGGTATCCAATCCCTTGCCAAGTCCCTTGCTACTGAACACTAAGTATCTCTTCCATTGGTCCCCTCCTCCCCACCTCCAATGCCACCCCCATGGGCCCAACTACGCCATCTGTGGCCTGGGACAGCCTGTGGTGCTTAGGAGAGGGCTCCCGAGCCAGATCTGCTGGTTCCAAACCAGGCTCTGCCGTGTACGACCCATGTGCCCGGGGACTGGAGAGTTAATACGCACGAGCCCCTCAGCAGCACCTGGTTCACAGGGGGGAGACGTAGGCCTTAGCTGTTACTTAAGGGTGTGCACCCCCTTTCCCTCTGGTCGCCCTGCAGTCTGCTCTCACGTGGGAGCGAGAGTGATCTTTTCACTGTGCAAATCCGCCATTGCACCTGCTGCTTCCAGCTCTTCCCTGACTTCCCTTGCTCACAGACCGAACATTCTAAAGTGTCTACGAAGCTGTTCTCCATACCGGTCTGCTGTCAGACAAGCCCTGCTCATGCTCGCTCCAGCTCTGCGGGCACCGCCTTCTCGGTCTGGAATCTACCTCTCACCCCACTGCTCCCAGTCCCAAGCCCTGTGGCCCAGCCCAAGGCGGCCGTTCCATGGGGATGGAATGGGCCCAACAACCTGTATCTTTAAAAAGTTACTGAGGGCAACACCGATGAATAGTCATTAGTCTACTATATTAGAAAGGTGGAGTCATAATTTATATTATTGTAAGTGATACACTGTATAGGGGATCCTGAGAAGACATAAGGGGATCAACGAGAAAACCTCTAGAATCAGAAAGTTCGATGAAGTTGCCAGATAAAAAGATAAAAACAGCCAATAACCTTTCTGTTATTATTACAAAATAATGTTTTACAGAATGAAAATGAAGATATTTCATTTACAATGGCAAGACTGTGTGAACTGTTTTAAAATAATATTAATGAGACTTATTTGTGATTCATATGAAGGAAATGATAAAATACTTGAGATTTAGCAAAAGAACGTGAAGAAGCGGAGATTCCTAGTATATTCCTATGTGATAAGAACACTATTTTAAAGACAGTAATTCCTCCGAAATTAGATTTCATTTAATTCAAAGCAAAATACCACGGGATTCTGAAGCTTAAAGTGCAGGGATTTCGTAAGGTTCCCTCAGATGATGGTCTAAAGAAGGGAGGTGAGCCAGCGGGTTTGTGAACGTGGGCTCCGTGAGAAGAAAGCTGAAGGGACCACCTGACTTGCTCACGTCAATCACCAGTGTTCCTGAATTTTGTCTCACAGAGCGGTTGGGTCAGTGATATAATTAGGTGTTTACTCTGTACCTCGATGGAGCATTTTCAAGGAGTAAATAGGCTAAGGAGAGGTAAGGTAATTTTGAGGTAACAACCCTCTGGGGAGTGGGCAGTGAGAGGCAGACACTTGCACCAGCGCAAAAAGATCTAGGGGTGGAGACGGACTCCTCAGGAAGCCTGGGTCCTTGACGGCAGGTGGGAATGCCGCGGGGCACAGCCGGGGCTGTTCAGGGCACGCGTGAGCCAGGCCTGCTCCCCGGATTGCCCCCTACTCCCGAAGCTGCCCCAGGGGTCCTGGTCTCAGGGAACGCCACGGTTCCAGCACAGCAGAAGTGGGGACAGCGGTGAGGGAGGGGGAGTCAGGGAGCTGGTGACAATACTTCCTTGTTTGCCTCTTTCACTGGATCCGCGGGCCTCTTCCGTTTTCAGAGCCTGGAGCTGAGAGTGCTTGACTCCATTGACCTCTGTCAATACCCACGATGAGGGCAGCCTACGATAAACTACTCACTGCCCTGAATTCCTCTAGCGAACCCAGGTAAAACTATTCCAGAACAAAAGTAGGTAAGAAAATAAAGAAAATTCCAATGATGATGGTTAAAGAGAGGAGGACCGGTCCCACCAGATAGTAAAATGTGTTATAAAGCCACCACAACTAACACTGTGCGGTAATGGACGTGAATCACACAGAAACACCGAGGGAAGAACATAAGCGACCCAGAAATACCCCCATTCTCCACAAGAACCGAATTTAAATGTCAATGACCAAAAAAGCATACTAAATCAGAACACGAGAATGCAGAATTGTGATCACAGATCACCAGTGAGAGCGCACCAGCGACCCGGGCAGGACGAGGCCGGCAGAGCTGGCAGCCCGGGGCTGGTTCGCAGTCATTGTCGCTACCCCAGCAGGCAGCTTACACAGACAAAGAGCAAAGAAGACAGAGCGGTTCAGGGTCGAGCAAGGACTCTGGGCACAAGGCTGGGGTCTGAATTCTAGCCACAGCAACCCTCCCCCCCCCCCAGGGCTTTCCCCTTTCAGGGCCTCAGGCCAACATTACAAAGATAAAGGACTGACGCAGATGACCTCTACTGGCCCTTCCGGCTCAGCCCTTCTGGGAGCTGACCATGTGGGAATCATCCGCGTTTCTGGTTTCTGCGGCAGGGTGAGATGGGAGAAGAGGAAGACGTGCAGCCCTTCCCTGCGCCCCATCAGCAGGTGGCACTTCAGGGCTGAGGCTCGCTCTGCACTCAGCCTGGCAGTCAGTGGGGCCCAGAGGTGAGCGAGACCCGGCGCCAGCCTGTGAAGCCCGCGGGGCAGCGCTGGACGTGGCACGGGTGGACGCAGATGCAGCGAAGGGTAATCCCAGGTGCAGGGAAGTCGAGCGTCTAGAAGGCCGAGAGCTGTGCGGATGCAGGGGAGAGGGCGGTGGAGTCTGTCAGGGGTGCGGGGCGGGGTGCGGGGGGTCAGGCAGGGCTCTGCAGCAGACACCGCCTTTGAGGCCGGACTGAAGTTTATAAAGGTAGTGGGGGAGACACGGGAGGCAGGAGTGTGCTGAGGTGGGTGGTGTGAGTGGGACCTGTGAGCAGGAGTTGAGTGGGGGGACGAGGGGAGGTTACTCGGTGCCCGGCTGAGTGTTTGGCCTTGAATCTCTCAGCAATGGGAAGTCCCGGGGGCTGCTGGCATTGGGGACATGACATGACGCGGTCCCGCCCCGTGAGGGAGAAGCTCACAGGCAGCCCTTGGAGCAGGGATCCAGGGTGCGGGCTCTTCGGTAGCCGGACCAGAGCGGCCTGGCCAGGGGCAGAGGAGGGGACGGGCCGGGGGGTCCTGGCGAGCCCAGAGGACCCGAGGCGGCGCGACACGGATAGCCCAGCCCTTGGAGACAGCTTCTGAGGCCAGACCGCCATAGCCTCACCCTGGCTCTGCCCTCTACTAGCGGTAGGGCCCTGGGACTTATTTAACCAGCCCGGCCGCAGTTTTCTCCTCTGCAAATAACGGCAACTCTTTCTCGGGCGCGGCAAGAGATGAAGTGACTGGACGCACGAAAGCCTTCAGAACTGTGCCCGACGGGGCAGCACGCAGTTGGCTGGCGGTGATGCTGTGACGTCGCGATGAAGACAGCGATGGGGGGCAGCCGCATACAGGGACCCTCTCGGGGAGTGCCGTGGGGGAGCAGCTTTGAGTCTGGGGCTCAGGTGTGCTAGGTTCCAGCATCTGGAGGACACGGCGCCCCAGGGGGGTGCAACAGGCACACGGAGCTCAGTGAGGGGAGGGTCAGGAGACGGAAATTCAGGGGGGGGGGTGTCCTGCAGGGAAGATGCAGACTGGGAGGAGGGGAGGGCTGCCAGCAGAGGCTCCAGTTTGTAGCTGTGGAAACAAGAAGAATCTGAACTCCCCAAGGGCAGGCATTTCCCTGTTTTGCTCCCTGCCCTGTCCCCTGTACCTGGGAGAGTGCCTAGAACAAGGCAGAAGATTGACACAAATTTGCTGAGTGAATAAATGAGCAAAATTCTTCCAGTCATCTACTCTGAATATGAGGCACGAAATAATAACAGAAGCTAGCAGGTATTTAAAACACCTACTATGTGCTAAAAGCTGCACATGCAAGGTCTCATTTAATCTTTAGGGCAGCCCTATAGGGAAGGGTACCATTTTACAGACCAGGAAACAGGTGCCAAAAGGTGACACCGTGCCCGAGTCCTGGCATGGCTACTAGGGAGCAGAGCCGGGGGCCGAATCCCGCGCTGTGTGATTCCTGGAGGTGCCCTCCCTGACACCGGCGAAGCAGGAAGGAAACTGGGGGGAAAACCCTGCTCACCACAATCGCATTGTGCTAGCCCCCAGTGCTCAGTGAAGAGTGGGTGTTGCTAATCTTGGTGGTGGAAGAACGAGCCAGAAGCAGGGGCTGGAGAAGCAGGATCTGGTTAGTGTCAGACTTAGTGGGACCATTGACAGAGCAGTGGCTTGTGAGGCCAGCTGCGGAAGAATGGGGAGCAGATGAGAAAGTGAGAGCAATGATTGTAGGGGTTCAAGGTTCAGAACGGATATCAGCGATGAGGCCCACCTCCACGTCATGATGGCAGTGTGCGGGTGGGGAAAGAAGGGGGCTGCCCAGGGATCCAGGCAGTCCAGACAGATCCTGGGTCGGCCCCGGGCCATTTGCAAGGTGCGGGACTGCATTGCCCGCGGAGGCCGAGCTTGTGCAGGCGGCTTTCGGCCCCCTCAGACTGCTTCTGCAACCCCGGCCCAAGTCCCCGAACACCCCAGCATTATTGGTCTCACAAGTAGCCTAGCTCCTAGACCACAGGTCCAACTCTGCCCTCTGCTGCATGCCTAGCACAAGCACAGCACCTGACACTTGAGGGCATTTTCCAGAAAGGGACTCGGAATCAGACAGGCTAGATAGAGTATGCCAGGTCTCCAGCTTGTAGGGGACAGAATGGGACTCAGAACCCGAGAATCCTCTTGCCCCACAGCTATGGTGCCCAGAGCAGGTGGCCCCGGGGGGAAGGCAGGAGCAGCTACAGCCTGACTCTACCCCAATGTTTGCATCCTTTGCACGGTCCTCCCGCCCCCAGAGAGGAGTAAGGTCCAACCCCCCTGCACAGTGAGGGACCAGGCCTGGGATCGGGGCCAGCGCATATGCAGCAGGCCTGCCCAGGGACTGAACCCAGGGCCAGCTCCCCCGGAACCGCAGGGAGTTGCCTAGTCCCTCCATCCTTACCCACTCCTGCCCCGGGCTCGGTGCCCCCCGAACCTCTCACGTCTGTGCTATCGGCCTCCAGTAACGGCTCCTGCAGGGACAAGGCTGTCCTGCCGGGTGCCAGATGGGACCTCGGCCCGGTGCCCGAGCACGCTGGCTGCCACTTGCCCGTGTCAGAGCCCCCTGTGTGAGACAGGAGAACTGCTGAGCGTTCCCCGCACACACATGGTCCCAGGGACCTCGGGGCAGCTTCCTGCTGGCCCCACCCTCCTCAGCCAATGCTAGGATGACACGGTCGATCAGGCACAGACTACCAGCCAGAGCGCTAACCCCGGCATACGCCTTGGTCCCTGTCTGTCAAACCCCAAGCTGGACTCCGGGGTCACAGAGAGAAACTCCCCACATCGGTAGGATTCTGAGGTCAACAGAGGTCAGCAACCACAGAAAGCACTCGACCCTGCTCCAGGCACTTGCGGAGGGAGAAGGCCGGCCACTGGCATCTGCTAGACACCAACTATCTGTGCTGAGCACCTCCCCGTATTTGTTTCAGCCACTACACTGAGTAGCTCCATCTTCCAGAACAGGAGACCGAAGCTCAGCGATGTTAAACTGAGGTCGCATGGTAGCACCCAGATCGGACCAGGGTGTGTGAATGCCAAGTCCATACTTCTGCTGCACCCAGCCATGTCTCAACTCCGTCAGGTCACCGTTTGGGGGTCCTGGGGCACTGACCATGTCTCCTCTGTCCATGGCCACCTGCCCCAGCTGCACCCAAGCTGGCCCCATGAACAGCAGGCCAGGAATGAGAGCGAAAGCGGATCTGCTGCCTGACCACAGCCTGGAGGACCTAGGTGGGCCCAGGAGAGCTCCCTGCTACCCAACGATGGGCATGCTTCACCTTCAGCCTAATGCCTTCCATCTGGGCTTGCCCTCTGCACACGGGAGCCCTGGCCAAATGCAGCCCTTGGGCTGGAACGTGGACCCCCTGCCCAGCTTCTGCCAATTCCCCTCCAAGAGGCTGGGTCCTCCTGTCTGCACCACATACTGTCCTACCTTCCCCCAGCATCATGCTTCTGCATGGAGAGGCCCCTGATACAGAAACTCTAAGACCCCCTTGGTTTTACAAACTGCCCTCCTGCTCCATCCTGCCCAGAACACACTTGAACGTCCATATCTCTTTATTCTCCAGTTTTCGGAGTCCTCTGACACTGTGACGTCAGCCTGCTCTGCTAGTTCCCACTGGCCACCAGCCACGTCTGCTTGGACCCTCCTCCGGCATCTGGCCTGTCTGTTCTGAGATCAGAGGGTGCCCCGCAGCCCTGCCTGCAACAGCCACGGCACCCAGATGTCAGCACTGGGTATCGTGCCTCTAACCTCACTACCTCTGTCTTGAGTCCCGGATTGCACTGATGCCCCCTCTCTTCATTATCTGCAGGCCACAGTCTCGGACCCTGACTCAAGGCAATGTTCCCTAAGGCCCTTTTTTTTTTTTCCCCATACTCCCCCTGCTTGAACCTCAGCCAAGACACAAGGGCCCAGACCTTAAGAAACACTCCTGGTCTTACCCAGCCAGCTGTTGGTCAAACTCTGGTTTGACAGGCAATAGGCGAACTCTTGGTGCAGCTCTCCTAATGATCTTCAGGATCGAGACAACAGCTAAGTGTACTACAAAGCCTCAAATCTGGTTTCTCCCCATGTCCACAGGCACAAGCACAGCATGGTAATCCGTGCACCCAGAAGGCCAGAGCCAGGCAGGTTGCTGTGTCGTCCCCCAGCACAGCATGCCGGGCCAGGGACGAGCATGGGGCCAACGGGGTTCCCTCGCCCCTTCATTTCAGCCCTCCCCAGGTCAAGTGCTTCTGCTTCCAAAGCACACTCAGAATCACAGCATCTGGGACAGTGGCCCTGGGGGGCATGCTGGCCTACTGCTGGGGGCTGTGGACTAAGCCCAGAGAACCAAAACTGTTTCCCGGCCCTGGTCCAGGCTTTGACTCAGAGATGACCCCACCATAATCCCTGCAGGGCAAATGATGGCCATCGGGGTCTTGGGGTCCTGCACACCGTGCCTGGCATCACCGTCATTACAGTAATACACACTGAAAACAACCCGACGGCACCACTCCTGACCAATACGGCGCTGGGAAAAATCAAAACCCAACAGTACAGCTCCAAATACAGAAAACAATGAACCTTAATATTGGTGGGCTGGAGGGACCAGCCGTACATAATTGGTGTCACGGTAAACAGGTTCGGAATTTCTGAAGAACTCTCTAGTAACATGTGACAAGAGCTACAAAATTGCTCGCGCCCTTTGACCTCGTAATTCCACTTGGGGAACGCTTCCCAGTCAGATACTAAGAAAGTAATTTGTACAGAGATATTCATAGCAGTGTTATTTATAATAGCAAGGAATTGGAAAGAGCCCAAGGGCTCAGCACTTGGGGACTGGTGCAGCGAACTGGGTCGCGCGGGCACCTCGGCTGTTGCACAGCCAGGAGGCAGGGAAGCGAGCGGCGCCAGGCGGGGGTGGGGGCGCCCAGCCGGACAGGAAAGGCTCAGGCCGGCTCGGACTCCCGCAAACGTCCCCGCGGTCACTTCATGTCAATTCAGTGGTCAGTAGCCTTCGTGTTAATGATGAGGACTTTCAGGGTCATTTTAAATTAAGTGGATTCCTTTTTGTTTTTAGATACATTAAAGACGTTCAAAGGCAACGCCATCAACAAAATTCCGCAACTCTCCTTGGGACGCCTGCCTTCCGAGCAGTCCACTCTCTGACCCCTATTCTCCTTCCTCGGACGTCTGCACAGTCCGAGCCAGGCTCCCCCGTGGGGCTGATGGGGCAGTGCAGGGCTCGGGGTGGCCCCGGGCGCCTCGCATGCTGAGCCCCAGGCGCTGGGCTGCGAGGACCCTTCCTCCTGAGGCTCCTGGGCCTGCATCCCTCTCCTTTCTAAGTCTTTCTCCCTCATGGGCCCACCCGGTTCACCGTTCTTTCTCCTCTTGTGCCCCAGTAAGAGGTCACTGAAGAGCACGTTGGGTCTCCCCCTTGCGTGAGATTCTGCAGTCAGATCATCTGCAAGGGCAAAGCAGGAGCGCCGAATGGCGGCACCGCAGGCAGCGGCCTGGCCTTCCCCACGCCTACGATAGGACTGGCCCAGGGTGGGCGTCCCCCTACAGCAATGGTTTCTCACCCGGCTACGGCTGTCTATCAGAATCACCAGGGGGTTTTAAAAATAGAGATTCCTGGGTCCCATCCCAGACTCTTTGGTGGCAGGGCCTAGGAATGTGTATTTTTTAAACCCTCCCAGAGGTTCACATGCGGCAAACCACTTTTCTAGAGACTCTGATGACTAAGAGAGAAGACACGGCCTGCATTCCTGGGTTCCTGAGTTCAGAGGGCTCTTAATTTGGGCCAATGAAGTCAGTAGTCACGGCAGAGACCACAGCCCCTCATTGTGCAAACACACACACGCACGCATTACTCAAGGGAAGACCCCAGCCAGGTGGCCTAGAACATCAGGAGGGCCCACCACAGGCCCCTAAGAGCCCCGGGGCTCCCTCATTGCGCGGAGGCCCAGAGCCAGCCTCCACCGCTGCCCCAGCACTTGTGTTTCCCTGCCTCCGGTAGCCTCCCAGCTCTCCGGGGTCCCCCGCTGCCTGCTGCAGGTGCTCCTGGTCCGTGCCCAAGTCCCAGGGTGAGCAGTGGGGGCCTACGGCCCCGCCTGCCCTCGGCCATACTTACGGAGTCATTTTATAAAGCTGCGTCCTCCTCTCAAACAGCGACCCTCCCCAGGCCCAGGGCCACACCCCGGCCATGGGCATGGCCTGGACAGACTCGGTCTCACTGCCCCCTGTCTCCACGACACTCTTCAGCTTCACATTGGTGCTTGAGTCCCCCAGCCTGTTGTCAGGAAACACCGAGAGTCGTCACCCCTGCCCCCACGCCGCCACCCTACCGAGTGAGAGCTGGTCCAAGCGGCCTCTGTGGTCCTGGGGAACCCAGAGAACACGGGGAGGTAGAGGGAGGGACTCCAGGGAGGGGCTGGGGGGGCTCCTCTCAGGGCCTTGGAGAAACTTTCTGAGCCCATCTAGGATACTGAGGAGAGGACAGGGAGGAGGCCACTTCCAACTGTCCCTAAGGTAGCAAGAGACCCCATGTGCCCTTTATCCTTTAGGGGGTCAGGGGCAGAACAACCTTCCCAGCAATGGGAGGGTCATATATGCTGGGATACGAGCTTGGGCTGAAGGTACATGGGGAGCTGTGACCCCTCTGAGTTCACCTGAGAACCCCAGAGCCGGCTGCCCCCCCTCAGCTCGGAGGCCCTGCCCTGAGGGAGGGGAGCCAGGCATGGGCTTCCCAGCGATGTGAGTCCCACAGTCCTGAAGGTCCTGGTTTCCCTCCAGAGGCACTGGAAGGGCACTGGGCTCCCACTCTGGGGCCTCCCCTCTTGTGGCCCCCCCCACTCCGGTCTAGCCCCAGCCTTGCCTCCAGTTTGCTGACAGTGCCTGGCCGTCAGGGATGTCTGGGGAGCTTGGGGGGGCTGGAGGGCAGCCAGGGCGTACCCTGCTGAGGCCTCCAGCACAGTGGGCCCCATCACGGAGGTCAAGCTTGGGGAAGAACCCAAGTGTTTCGTGTCCTGGTCTGAGAACCTGTGCTCTCTGGAGAGACCACAGAGAACAGCAAGGGACAAGGAGGCTGACTTGCTGCTCCCAGCCAGCCTTACGCTGCATTTGGCCTGGGAGCAGAGCAGAAGGGCCCGCGTCACACGGACCCCACCTGCGACACACTGATGGCAGAGGCTGGTGACCCGCCAGCCAGGAGGAGGAAGCAAACTGAGCTGCACCCACGACTGCTGTCACCTATGTGACTGTGGGCACGACTGTGACCCTGCTACATGGGAAATGGGCACTGAGGCCCACACAGTGTTCCTAAGAGGATACTTGGTTTCTCACTGTGTTTATTACTCTTCCGTCTCAGTGTCTATGTTGACAAGGCTTCACAGACTTGGGGTTCTTTGATCCAGTGGTTTTTAGCCGGCAGCCAACATAGAAAACAAAAAAGCCAGCGGCTCTGGATGAAACTGGGGGTGGGGCGGGGACTGGAGTACCAGCTCTCAGCTGCTCCTCTTCTCCCCACTGCTTCCCTGGGGATGCTTCTGGGTGACCCCAGGGCTCCAAATGTCATTTGAAAGTCACTGGTCTGGTCCAACCTTCTCTTTGGCAGATGAAAAAGCTGAGGCCCAGAGTGAGTAGTGATTTGCCAAGGTCACACAGCAAGTTGGTAGCAGAGCCAGGACTGGAGCTAGAAACAGGGCCCCATGACTCCTAACTATCGTGGCTTCCAGCTCTTCACTGAAGGCAGCCAGCTGCCCACTTATGGTTCTGAACTCCTCCAATCCTCTCCAGCCCACTCTCTGGCTCTCCTGCGTGGAGGGACCTGGCAATTGGGCTACACCTTCCAGAAATGAGACCAAGACAGACACCTGAGTTCCTGACCCTTTGGGACCAAATCTGGACAGCTGTTTGAGACTCTCATTCTGTGTGCTCCCAGGTGACCTGTCCACTCCCATAGCTGCCCCACCTGTCTGCAGGGGCTACCAAATCTACTTACTGGGGGCTCCCCTGAATTCTTAATGCCTCTGGGCTCCTCCAAAACCACCCCCAAGTCTCCAGGTCCAAACCTGAATGTCTCTTCCTCCAGATCTGCTCTTTTTCCTATTTCTGGCAACATTACAGGCCCCGCCATGCACTCCATCGCCAGCCCAGAAGCCCAGATCCACCCTATCTCCCCTTCTAGCCCCGTTATTGGACCTCTGGCCTCCTCTGTGGGCCCCTCCCTGTCCCCGCCTCTGTCTGGGTTTAGCACCCTCCCCCAGTGTCTCCAGCCTCTTCCAGGCTCCCTATGTGCAGTTCTGCCGCTTCCAAGAGCACACACTTTCCACACACTGCCCCCTCCCAGAGCACACAGCAGCCTATCACCTGTCTGCTGACAAGGATCCTTTGCCCCTCATTCCACAGGATAGAATACCCCCCCTTCATGAGGCCTGGCCTCTGCCTCCTGGCCCTCTCTGCCCTCCCCCTATCCCACCAGGCTGGCCCAACTCTGCTTTGCTCCAGCCACCCTGACCTCCCAAGGCAACTTCATCTTTCTTGTCTCGCTGGAACAATGTTTCTCTAAGTGTGGCCTGAGGGCCACCTGCTTCCCCAACCCCCAGCACTCCGCAGACTCCCGGGCACCGCCCTGCCCACACCTGCCAAGAGGGAGTCTCTGCATTTTTACCAGTCATCCCATGGGGGCTGCGCACTCAATGCCAAGGACCACTGCTCCAGGTGGAACACCCCGTTCTCCCTGTCCCAGCCCTCCTCCTTCTCCAGCTGGACAAGCCATCTCCTGCCTGTCCTCCTTCCCCCACTCTCCAGGGAGTAACCGGCTGTGACCGGGTGTCTCCTCCTCTGGGCCATGAGCACGTCTTCCCCTTTCTGTGACTCCCCAGCACGGGGCACCGAGAAGGGGCTTAGGCAGTGCATACAGAATGAACGTATGCCAGGTGAGCTCTGGCCACCTGGCCCAGGACCAGGAGGAAGTCACAGCTGAGCTGCTGACAAGCTGCATCTTTTCTGGAAATCCGAGAAGCTGCTCCCATGCCTCTGCAAGTTGCACCTGCCCTCCTTCACCTCCCCTCCTGTGGGATAAAGGAGGCCTGTCGGGGCTTGTGGGTAACTGGGGCCTAGTGAGAGCTTGAAAGAGCCACGGTTAGCACCCGGCTCTCCAAAAAGATGTTTGCAGGCATACATACGTACGTTTATTATAAATTTTACTGATCTGAAGGCTGTATGGCACATAGCTTACAAATAAAAACTCCATATAGCCATTTGATTGTCTCAGAAATCAACGTATTCATTGATTCTTGCCTCACTGTTTGTCTGGCGCCCGCTTACGGCTGCAATGACAAGTGAGCGGTGTTCCAACTCGAATGTTTGTTGATACTTTCGTTTAACAAGTAAGATGAAAGTGAAACAAAAGAAATATGCCACAACTTCACTTATTCATCAGTGATCTGAGTGACTTCTTTGCTCACTTGGTTAATCGTTTTTGAACAGGGAGAGAATATTTCTTCAGTATTTGGGCTCGAGAGCTATGCTGAATACAAGCGAATACGACGTAGCAGCCACAGGCGGACAAGCTCTGAAGTTTATCTGCGCGACTCCTGTCTAAACATCAACGAGTCAAGTCTTCATCAGCACTTCCTGACTAGCGCGGAATAAATGCCCCGTCTGGCCAGTTTTGTGACAGTGTGGAGCTGGGAAGACTGTTTCTACCACACAGACACAACCGGCGGCCTCACGTCAAGAGCACGGGCGCAGTCAGATGTAGCTGAAAAAAAAGTGGTGAGTTTTGTGTATTTACCACCTTCGTTTTAAATTTATTTACGTTTATGGAGTTCGATTCTTAATAGCAGCTACGTTTAACAACTGACTTAACGACTTTCTGAGGCCGTGCGGACCGGCTTCAGTGCAGTCAGCCCGCAGAACCGAACATGAGCCGCCTAAGCCAGCGGGCCGCCGGAGGGGCCAGGCCCGGCCCCCGGCCTCTAGTCTCGGCTGTGGGCTGCCAGAGATGGGACCTCTGTGACCCTCAGGCTCATCTTTTCAGGGGACAATCGTGGCCACCATCTCTCAAGGTGTAGGGAGGATTCTATGCCCACGCGTTCCTTCTCCAACATGCTCCGCACTCAGGCGCTCGCCCATGTGCGTCACCCCCCCAAATGCACACGGCACCTCACACGTACCATGCATATATTCTGAACCCACATATCGCCCTTCTCCCTCCCAAGCCACACCACACGCACTGACACGTCGGCCCCTCCTCCCTCACACACAGACAAGTCCGCGTGTCCACGGCCGCCTCCCACATATTACCTCAGACACTCCACGTACACGTTTGTCTCCAGCTGTGTCTCACACACACCCCTCGCCCACCTGCCCAAACCACCACACGGTACTCACACTTGCATATGTACGTCAAACTCCTTCACGTACTTCAAACACGCACACCCCCACCAAGTACCTATCACCCCCCAGTTCAAGGCATTTCCCACAGCAGCGGAAACTTACCCTACCCACCACACAACCCCCTCACTCCAGACAGACCCCACACAGCTCCTGCCCTCTGCAAAACATACACCCACACCACGCATGCATACGCACCATGGCCTACCTACCTCCATCTCTCTCCACGCTAGCGTATCACAGGCGCCCGCACATGCGACCCCATCCACTGAGCTCTCACACTCAACACATTCCCGTATCACCCCCAGGTTCCAAGACAGAAGACCCCTCTGCCAGTCCCTAAGCCCACCCCCGGATCCAGGAGCATGCGGGTGATCCAGGCAGCAGGAGGTGGGAGAGCTGGAGTGAGACTCCTTGGGTTGACAGCATGCTTCCCTGGAGATCAGGCTCTGGACGGAGATGCAGGGGGAAGTAAGGGGACTTGGGCGGGGGAGATGGGACAAGGACTGCTGGCTAAACACCCCGGTTTCCTTTAGGCCCAGCCTCAAGCATATGTGGGAGGGGGGCTCCAGCAGCCCACCTCCTTGCTGCTCTCCCCAGGATCCCCATCTGCTTCTGGAAGCTCCTCCCATACCCAGCAAGAGCAGGCCTCTATGGGGGTATATGGGCCTTGCTCAGGGTGCAGTGAATGCTGAGCTCAGGCTCTCCTGGGCTCACAGAAGGGACCAGAAGGCCAGAGGCACAGGATCCCGGTGGGGAGCAGCTGGTAGGAAGGCAAATAGGGAAGTCAGGGCTCCCAACTACAAACCCCACAGATACTCTCAGAGGCCCAGAGCATGTCCCCTTCCTGCACCCTGCCAGACTGAGGCCGTGACAGAGGCACATCCCACCCTTGGCCATCCCAAATCCCAGCTCCATCTGAGGGTCGGGGCCTGCCCAGTTCCTCTGACCATCATCCTGTACTCCGGCACTGTCCTCGCCTCCAGGCCCATCAGTGGTAGAGGTGAGTCCTGGGGTGAGGGGTCTGGGTCTGCTCCCGCCACCCCCGTGTCCGTGTGGCCTGGGTGAGCGCCTCTCTCCTGGACCACCCCATCATCTGAGGGAGGAGGAGCCAGCGTCGAGCAACTGCCAGCCGGGCTCCAAGGCCCATGACGGGCAGAAGCCAGCACTGCCAGCTCACTCTGAGAGCGGCCTCAGCCTGGACCCTGACAGACACAAGGAGGCCACCTCAACAGCACATTGCCCCTTCTTACAGCATCACCCAGCAATGATCCAGAGTGATGGACCAGGCCTGAAAGGATGCTAGTGGGGTGGGCACTGCCCTTTTTAGAAAGTATGTGCTTGTTCTCACTCTTGTGTGTGCGCAGGCTCGTTCTCTCTCTCCCTCTCTCTCTCTCTCTCTCTCACACACACACACACACACACACGTGCGCACACACTTGGGCCCAAAGACAGGCCATCCTAGACTGGCCCCACCCTAGTGCCGCCTGTTCTCTCTGGACTCTGCATCCTGGTCCTCCCAGAAGACACTGCTTGCAGGTTTCCATGGCAACAGCAGTTGGGTCCCCAATTGATGCGTTACAATAAGTCCTTCCTCTGTCTAGCCTGGGGAGTTTCCAGGGGACACAGGCTGAGCATCTAGGTCTGGGCTCCAGTCTTGGCTTGGCCGTGACTCATCTCTGGCGGGAGACAAGTCCCTAATCCCCTGGTGTCAGTGTCCCCGGGGCTCAGGGAGGGAGGCTGCACTCTGACCCTTTTAGCTCTGACACACTGACTCTCAATAATTCCCCTACATATCAGAGACCTCTAGTTAAAAAGATAACTTCAAGAGCTCTTACTCACAAAAGCAACAGAAGAACGAACAGATCCTGGGAAACTTTACAAGAAGTATCTTGGACATACACAAAAACACACTAAAACGCTAATAAAACAAACATGAAATCTTACCTGTACAAACACCCACGATAAAAAGAGACGCCCCCCGTTCCTGTATGGCCCTGTAATTTTGTCAAATCACTGTACAGATTCGGATGCCATTCTAATCACAAGCACAGTAGGATTTCTGTTTTCAATGGGACAAATTTATTTCAAAATTCATCTGGAGAAATAAGTCAGTTTTCCAAGATAACCAAGAAAATGTGCTAAGAGAAACGGAATAAGGACTTGCCACACCAGCTACGAGACTGTACCTCGAACCTGAAATAAAAGAGCGGTACTGCTTCGGGGATGACCGATGGACCCACGCGATGTGGAAACAGACCCCCCTCTGCAGAGGAAACCGGGTTATGATAGAGATGGCCTCACAGAATGCTGACGAAATGTTTAGTCAGTGTTTCCAGATCAACTTGCTACCCACCTGGGGAGCACAAGAGTTCTACCCTCCCTCACGTCACACACAAGAACTACCAGAGGGATTAAAGACGTATTGTAAAAACAGAAGAAAACAAGAAGGCTACAATAGGAAGTGTTGGAGAATAGTTTTCTAATCGTGTGTAGGAGCTTTTCTAAGTATGTTCCTAGATCCAGAAGCCATATGGATTTTATCAGGTTAAAAACAACAGTCTCCTGTTCGGCAAGAGACGCCGTGCATGGGACTGAAGATAAAGCTGGCAAACAGCACTGAGGGAGGCAGTGTCTGGGGTGGGGGGTATTCTCATGGGGAGTCTTTCTGGAAGGAAATGTGATCCTATGAACGCACCAAAGACCTTTAATGAATATCTCTGAGGCAGTCGTCGTTTTCGAGCCAGGAATTTCCCTTCCCTGAAGCTGTTCTAAGGAAGTTACCAGGTGAGCATGGAAATTTACAGACAAAGATGATCACCATGGAGGGTTCTGAAATTCTTGAAATGACCCAGATAGGAAAATGGTTAAATACATTTCAGAAAGTCCATAAAAAGAACCAAGACATAGTCATTAAAACAAAATTCATCTAATAATGTTTAATGATATGTAAAAACATGTTACATGAAAAATCGAGAGAACCAGCTACACAACTTTAAGATACGCACACACAAACATGTAACTGCCACTTGTGAACAAACTCATACTGTACATTTTTTCAGATAACACCCGAAAAGATTTTTTTCCAAAATAGGACCTTAAGAGAATTGAAACCCGTTTTTTTTTTTTTAAGTAGGCTCCACACCCAGCATGGTGCCCAACGTGGGGCTCGAACTCACAACACCGAGATCCAGACCTGAGCTGAGATCAAGAGTCGGATGCTTAACTGACTGAGGCACCCCAGTGCCCCTGAAATCCATTTTTTTTTTAATGAACAATTTTCTGAAGAAACAACACAACACAAAACAACCTTACTTTTGGATCTACTCTGCAAAGCCCACAACGCCCCTCCACTCCCTATTGTCCCCAGCAGCACAGCACCAGGGACTAGCTGTGGGCACGAGCCACCTGAGGCTTCCTTCCTGACCCTGAGCTGAAGCTCTCCTCTGTGACAGCAGCCTTTCTTTGAAGACTATTCGTGCGAAGTTCATAAAAACGTATCCTTCCCCAAAATACCAATGCTATTGTAAAAATTAAATGGTTGAGAAAAGCACAGGGAGAAAGAGGTAAGAGAGAGAATAGCCACAGAGCATATATTTTCTTTTAAGTCTAAGATAGGCAGAACTTACTTTTAAGACGACAGACTTCACTAGAAGGGAAAATAACACACGACTTTACCCAGGAATTTCTGCTTTATGGTGCATCTTACTCGTTTTCTTTTTTCTTGTTCTCTTTTTCCCCTCTCTTAATGAACTAGGGGTTACCAGGGTAGGCGCATAAGTAAAAGATTAAAAAGAAATGCACTGGGGCGCCTGGGTGGCTCAGTCAGTTAAGTGTCTGCCTTCGGCTCAGGTCATGCATGATTCCCGGGTCCTGGGATCGAGCCTGCCTTGGGCTCCCTGCTCGGCGGAGAGTCTGCTTCTCACTCTACCCTTCCCCCCTTTTCGTGCTCACTCTCTGTGTCAAATAAATAAAATCATTAAAAAAAGAAAGAAAAGCATGAAGGAGAAGAGGTTCAATTTTATTATTCACTGGGGAGAGACAATTCCAACAGCACGACCAACAGAGCACGCTCATCAGAACAGCTAACGTAAGACAGGAAAAATCAAAGTTTGGTGAGGATGTGGAGCACACCGGCCTCACGCCCACTGCTGCGGAAAGGGTACTGGCAAAACCATCTTGGAAAACTCTGGCAGCATTTACTAAAGCTGAACAGAAAACTCAGCAATTGCACACCTGGGTACCTGCCATGGAAATGCACACACGTGTGCACCAAAGGACATGGACAAGCCTGTTCCTAACAGCACTAGGTCATGACCACCAAATACTTCAAAATCCTGAAATGCCACCCAGAGTAGGATGGGTGTATAAATTGTGCTGTCATCACACAATTAAATTCTGTATAGTGACGATAAGTGAACGACCGTGGAGCTATAGACCTGACGCAGATGGATCTCCCCAGCATCACAGTGACCGAAACAAGGCACGCTCAAATCGGGATATTATCCCATTTATAGAAATGCCGGATGCGAGCAAACTTAATCAATGATATTAGGAGTCCGGACAACTGCTTTGGGAGGAGGCAGTTATCGGAAGCGGCTCAAAGGGAGCTTCTAGGGTGCTGGCAACATTCTGTTTCTGGGTTTTGTTAACATGACTGTGTTCAGCTGTGAAAATGTATTATAAACTGTGCACAAAAAATCTATGCTTTTTAAAAATTTTATTTTATTTTTAATTTGAAGTAAGCTCTAGGCCCAACATGGGGCTGAAACTCATGGCCCTGAGATCAAGAGTGGCACGCTCCACTGACTGAGCCAGCCAGAGATTCCAATTTGTGTTTTTATGTATACTATTTATACTTTGAAAACTTAAAAGAAATAAATCAAAAAGTTAACAGGAATTATCTCTAGGTGTTGGGATTATAGCTAATCTCATTTTTCTTCCTTATACTGTTTCATGTGTTCCAAATTTACTATAACGTTTTAATCTACTTTACAATACATGTTCACACCACATGATGACACCGTGCTTCTAAAAAATGTGTTGTGGAGCTGGCCTGGGCAAGAAGCTACCACTTCTTTTCCTAAGGAGTATCTACTTCCTTTTTTCCTGAGCCTGGGCCAGTGGTTCCCAAATCTGTCTGGACATCAGAGTCAACTGGGTAGCTATTAAAAATTCCAATTCTAGGGTCTCACTCCCAGAGATTGGGATTCAGTTGGTCTAGGATGGGCTCCAATATGGCGTCCCTCAAGCTCTAAAGTACCGGGAGTTTGCACCACAGTGTCAGAACTGTCCCAGCTTCAGCTCCCCCTGCTGGACAGGGGCTGGGAAAGCCTGCCTGGGGCACCCAGAGTCCCCCTCGGTAGGGCTGGGAAATGAGGACTAGGCCCTAGGATTTGGGAGCTTCCTGGGAGAGAGAGAGCTTGGAAAGCCCAAGGCAGCCCTGCTTCAGCCAGTCTATAGGACAGGGAATAGAGCAAAGCCCTTAGGATCACAGATATACAGTTAAGTAGACAAGGGCTCGCATCCTGCTCTGTAACAAGCTCCATGACCTTGGACTTAACCTCTCTGAGCCTTAGCTATCTCACAGAAATTCTAACACCTATTTCACAGAATTATGAATATGGAAGAAGACAGCGTATGTAAAACTGTTAACACAAAGCCTGGCATGTAGTAAGATCACAATGTTAATAGTAATGATATATGCTATGTGTAAGGATTATGAAATACTCAATACTTGCAGTATTACTACATTTGTATATGTTTAATATTCTATATAACTATATAATGTTATATATATATAGTAGAGAGAGATGTATTGATATTGAATAGGAATAGTCCCAATTACGGAAAATCGGATGTTTTGATGATTGTTTTAGGAAATACACTTTTATCTATTATGGCCTCCTTTTGCAGATGTTATAAATCAAAATTCATTCATTCATTCATTCATTCATTCATTCATTCATTCATTCAACAGAAGTTAAGGGTACAATCTTTGAAAATTTGCCTCACCAGTGATGTGACAACGTGACTTTGGGCAACTTACTGTCCGCCCCATGTTCACATTCTTCATTTGCGAAATGAGAATGACAATAGGACCCACCTCAGAGGGCGGCTGTCACTACTGCATGAATCTGTATAAATGGCTAGAAGCATCTGTGGTGCACTGTAAGTTGTCAGTAAATTTCAGCTGTGCTTGTCCCTTCGACATTTATCTATGAGTGCTTGCTGTGTCTCTGCACTGCCGGCTGAGGACACAACAATGAGAAAGACAGGCATGGCTCCTGTCTTCATGCAGCGTGTCATCGAATCACAGTAAAGTGTATACTTTTTAAGTGGCCGAGCAAGTGGGACCTTTCCCAGCAGAGTCGCGGTGCGTGGCCGCACACCCCAGTCATCATAGCCCTTCATCACGCCCTAGCCTAAAATCTCCTTTTGATAAGAATTTCCTGTGACACAGCAGGCTTCCTGTGGCACGATTTATGACTCTCGTGCAGGAGAAGGCTCTGCTAAGAAGCCCAAAGCCCAGCCACCCTAAGACCGTCCATGGGCTCAGCCCACGCTGGCTGCGATGAGGTCTTAGAGCTCCCTCTGAAGCAGGCATCATGCAGCCACAGGCAAGCTCGCACAAGGCTAGCCCCTGCGCAGCAGACCAGGGGAGAGCAGAGACCCTCAACCCAGGCCCGTCCCACTCTAGAAGGAAGGCTCTGCTGCACGGAGTCCCTCTGCTCTGGGTCAGAGAGCCCTGGAGACATCCAAGCATTGGAAGGCAGCTGGCCTGGGGTCTCCTTGTTTCCACCAGCCACGCCTCCATACCCAGCTTTCATTCACTCGCTGCACTTACATGGAGCACCTACTCTGTGCATAGTCCTCACTAAGGGTACAGAGCCAAGCCAGACAGGGCCTTACCCTTAGAGTCACAGCCAACTAGCACATTTAGATGGAACCCATGATTAAAGCTAAGACCGATGCTAGCGTTTAGCACTTTGTGTGACTGAGGACGACTGAGCAGGCTTCCTGGCAGAGGTGGCCCTGAACCCTGAAGGATGATGGGAAGTTTGCCAGGTGAAGATACGGAAGGAACCACAGGTACAGCCCCGAAATGGAAGACAGACCGTGAGTTTGCAGGACTGGTGCAGATGGGAAAGAGATCAAATCTTCGGCTGAGTGCTGACCTGATGTGAGGCTGGCAACAAATCACCAGAGAGGCGTAGGCAGAAGAGTCCCAGAAACTCACAGAAGGCTGGGAATAGTCTGTGTTCCTATCAGTCAGAGTATAAAGACCTCGTAACACACAGGACGTCAGGCAGAGCCCTACTGGCTGAGTGGTGAGGTGGGACTAGCCCTTGGCTAGAGGCTGCTCTGGCCCTACCCCAGCAAAGATGAAAACAAAACCGCAAAAGGATCCAAATTCCAAACAATTTAACTGAGTCAGAACAAAGCCCAACACTTTTTAAAGGAGTAAAACAAAGCCCAGCACCCAACAATGCAAAATTCACAGCAACCATCCTTGAATCAAAAATTACCAAACATGCAAAAACATCAGGAGTATCAAACACATACTTACAAGAAAAATCAGTCACGAGGAAAATACCTGGAGATGACAAAGATGACAGCATTAGCAGACCGGAACTTGAGAAGAGCTGTCACGGCCTTACTCCATATAGAAACGAAGGGAGAAGAAACTAAGACTATAATAAGGAGAGAAAATCGAAGATGTAGCTAAGACCCAAATCAAACTTCTGGAGTTGAAAAACACAAGAGCTGAAACCAAAAATACGCTACATAAAATTAGATACTGCAGAAGAAAAGACTACGAATTCAAAGACA
This sequence comes from Ursus americanus, assembly GCF_024610735.1. Lineage (NCBI taxonomy): Eukaryota > Metazoa > Chordata > Mammalia > Carnivora > Ursidae > Ursus > Ursus americanus. Next base: position 2,282,253 of record NC_142142.1, read on the forward strand.
CAGCAATAGAAATATTCCAAAATAAAGCTCAGGAAAAAAGTGCTGAAAAAAGAAGTTACCAGTGAGTTGTAGAACAGACCAAGTTGTCCGACATACATGTAATTGGAATTCCGGGGGGGGGGGGGCGGGGGCAGAAAAAAATATTTGAAGAAATAATGCCCCAAATCTTTTCAAATTGGATGAAAATTATAAACCCACAAGTCCAACAACTTCGAAAGACTTCAAGCAGAAGAAATATAAAGAAAGCTACACCAAGATTCCTCATGATCAAATTGTTGAAAGTTGGTGATAAAGAAAAAAATCTTAAAAGCAGCCAGGATAGGGGAAGGGAATGCACACTGCAAACAGGGACAAAGAAAAGAAAGGCGGCACACGCCTCATGAAATCATGCAAACCGGAAGACAGTGCCGCAACATCTTTACAGCACTGGGTGTGGGCGGGGGGAAGCCCTGTCAATTTTAATTCTATTTCTCATACACACACACACACGCACACGCAAATCCTGAATCCAGCAACATATAAAAAAGGATTATGCATCTTGGTCAAGTAGGACTTATTCCGGGGACGCAAAGGGGTCTTATCTAAAAATCAGTCTTAACACGATACACAATATCAATAGAAAAAAAGGAGAAAAACCACATAAATGTCTAGTAGATGCAGAAAAAGCATTTGAAAAAATTCGATACCTCTTCATGATAAAATCATTCAACAAACCAGGGATAGAAGGGGATTTCCTCAACCTGATAAAGGGCACCTATGAAAAACCAAAAACCAAAATCATACTTAACAGTGAAAGACTGAATGCATCATCTACCCCTAAGATCAAGACAAGGATGCTCGCTCTTGACAAATCCGTTCGACGTTGTACTGGAGGTTCTAGCTAAGGTGGTTAGGCAAGACAATGAAATAAAAGGCATCCAGATTAAAAAGGAAGAAGCCAAACTATCTGTATTCATTGACGACATGGTTTTGTGTAAAGAATATCTAAGGTATCCGCCAAAAAACTATTAGAATAAACAAGTTCCACAAGCTTGCAGGATACAGACCAGTCACGTTTCTATACACCTGCAGTGAACGATCCACAAAATAAAATTAAGAAAACAATTCAACGTGCAAGAGCATCAAAGAGAATAAAATACTTGGGAATAAATTTTAAAAAAAGAAGTGCAAGACTTTACAATGGAAACTGCAAACTTCTTTGAAAGAAATAAAAGAAGATCCAAATAAATAAATAGGCATCCTGTGTTTATGGATCAGAAGTTGAAATATTTTTAAGATGGTGATACTCCTCAAATTGATCTACAGATGATTAAACAAAACCCACATCAGAATACCAGCTGGGGGGCGCCTGGGTGGCACAGCGGTTAAGCGTCTGCCTTCGGCTCAGGGTGTGATCCCGGCGTTCTGGGATCGAGCCCCACATCAGGCTCCTCCGCTATGAGCCTGCTTCTTCCTCTCCCACTCCCCCTGCTTGTGTTCCCTCTCTCGCTGGCTGTCTCTATCTCTGTCAAATAAATAAATAAAATCTTTAAAAAAAAAAAAAAAGAATACCAGCTGGTTTCTCTGTCAGAAATTGACAAGCTGGCCCTAAAATCATATGGAAATGCAAGGGACCCAGCACAGCCAAAACAATCTTTAGAAAGAACAAATTTGGAGAGCTCATACTTCTTGACTTCAAAAACTTAGAACAAAGCTACAGTAATCAAGACAGTGTGGCATTGGTGTAAGGACAGACACATCAATCAAGGCAGTAAATGGAGAATCCAGAAATAAACTCACATTTATAAATCAATTACTTTTTGGCAAGGATGCCGGGACCATATAACGGCGGAAAGAATAGTTCTTTCAGCAAATGGTGCTGAGACAATTGAATATTTAAATGAGAAAGACCTGGCACCCTCTACCTCACACTCTACAAAAATTAACTCAAAACGAACCAAATACCTAAATGCAAGTGCTACAACTGTGAAACTCTTAGAAGAAAGTGTAGGCACAAGTCTTTGTGACCTTGGATTAAGCAATGATTTCTTAGATAGGACATCAAAAGCACAAGCAACAAAAGAAAAAATAGATAAACTAGACTTAATCAAAATTTAAACTTTGGTGTTGCAAAGGGCACCATCAAGAAAGTGAAAAGATAAGCCACAGAATTCGATAAAGCATTTGCAAATCATGATCTGATAATGGACTTGTATCTAGAATATCTAACAAATGCTTACGACTCAGTAATAAAGAGACAAATAACCCATTTTTAAAATGGGCAAAGGATCTGACTAGACATTTTCCCAAAGATATACAAATGGCCTGTAGGCACATCATTAGTCATTATTAGTCATCAGGGAAATATACATCAGAACAACAATGAGATCCCACTTCACACTCACTAGGCTAGCCATCATAAAAACCACAAATAAAACATTTATTGGCAAAGATGTGGAGAGATTAGAAACCTCACACAATGCTTGTGGGTATGTGAAACGGTGCAGCCACTTTGAAAAACAGTCTGGCAATTCCTCAAAAGGCTGAACAGTAGATTCCCAGAACTTCTACTTCCAGGAAGGTACCCAAGAGAAATGAAACGTGTCCACAAATTTTCACAGCAACATCATTTATAACAGCAAAAAAGTGAAAACAATCCAAATATCCATCAATTGACTAATGGATAAACAAAATATGTCCATACGATGGAATATTATTTGGCAATGAAAAGAAATTAACTATTGAGACATACTACCACGTAGATGAACCTTGAAGCCTTTCTACTAAGGTAAGAAGCCAGTCACAAAGACCACATATTATGTGATTTCATTCATGTGAAATGTCCATGACAGGCAAATCTGTAGAGAAAATAAGTTAGCAGTAGCCTAGGGCTGGGGGTGGGTAGAAGAAAGGGGAGTGACAGCTGATGGGCATGCAGCTTTTTTCAGGGGTGGAGCAGAGATAATGAAAATGTTCTAAGACTGATTGTAGTGATGGTTGCACGACCTAAAACCCACAGTCTGTACATTACATAGGGATGAATTGTACGGTATATGAATGAAGAAGTTATTTTTTAAGAAAGAGATAATTGACTGTTTAAAGCAAAAAAATATATAATGGTGTATTGTTGGGTTTATATCATAGCTAAAAACAAAATGCATGGCAATAGTTCAAAAGACAGGAAGGAGAAATGAAGTGTAACACTGTTGTAAAGTTCTCAATAATATTCATGAATGATATAATATTATTTTAAGGTTGAAGATGTATAATATAAACCCTGGAGCAGCCACTAATAAAAACAAACAAAAAAAGAATTACAACTAATAAGCTAAGAATGGAAATAAAATAGACTCACCAAAACAAAACAAAACAAAAAACAAACCACCCAATCTAAAAGAGAGCAAAAAAAGACAAAGGAACAAAGAACAAGTAGGACAAAAAGAATACCAATGGGCAAGATGGCAGATTTAAAGTTAACCATACTGATAACAGCATTAAATGTAAATGGTCTAAACACTCCAGTTAAAAAGCCAAGTTTGTCAATTGGATAAGAATAACACAATGATATGCTTTCTAAAATATAAAAAAAAAAAAAGCCTTTTAAAATGTAAAGTTAGAGAGATGAAAAGTACAAGGATAGAAAAATATATGCCACGTAAACACTAGTCAACCGAAAGCCAGAGTGATTGCACAGACTGACTGGAAATATTACCAGAGATGAAGAACATTTCATATTAAAGAAGGGATTAACTTCTCGAGAAGATATAACAACCTGAAATGTTTATGCACCTAAGAACAGAGCTTCAAAACACATGATGCAGAAGGTGATAGACCTGAAAAGAAAAAAAGGAAACGAAGGAGAAATGTCTAGGTAGCAGCTGTGGTCATCAGCTTAGAGATGGAAGTCGAAGCCACGGCAATCAGCTCCATCAGCAGAAACAAGTGGAAGGGAGGAAAGACACCAGGACAGAATGCTGGACCACTTCAGCACGGCCACGGCGAACAGAAGAAGAAACTCTCAAGAAGCAAACAGAGAAATAACTATCAGAAGAGGAGGCAGAAAAGGAGAGTGCGAGGTCACGGAACTTAAGAGAAGAGTGCTTCGAAAGGCAGAGCTGCTCAGCTACGTCAAATGCCGCAGAGATGAACTAGGACCTCGCAGGCTGCAGCAGGATTTATGGAAAGAATCACTGGAGACATGGGCACGAGAAGTGCAGGTGGATAGTGGGAACAGAAGCCAGTGGGTTGAGCAGGAGTTGAGGAGATGGAGAGCATAAACACGGATTTTTATTTCAACAGGCTTGGCTGAGAAGACAGAGGAGGTTGTGAAGTCACGGCAGTTTTGTTTTGTTTCCTAACTGGGTTACAATGGAAGGAGCCAGGAGAGTGGAGACGATGTAGATCCAGACGACAGGGAATGAGCATCAGAAGGGGGTCCTTGGGCAGGGGTTGAGGGGAGGGTTACCAGATCTCTGTGGAGTGGCTAACTGGAAGAGGGACATCTATCTCTCGGTATAATGGGGGCCAGAGGCATGAATGGGCATGGATGCAGGTCAGTTTGGAGCCCAAGGCAGAGGTTAAAGAAATTATCTCCTGGTAGGTTTTCTTTTCCTTATAGAGAGTCTAGGTCAGCTGCTGGGAGTGAGTGGGGAAGCTGTGTGTGGAAAAGCAGAGGGGTATGTGAGAGCTCTGAAATAGCTGGCGGTGGGGTGTGGTTGGAGTAGACGTCGGCAGCGGGACTGCTGGGCACTGCTTGGGGGCTCAGTTGAGGCTTTGGACCATGAAGTTGGACAAGGGTCAATTCATGAAGGGATTCCCACCCCCCATCTCAGCCCTCTAATAAGTCAGGACTGGAGAAGGCAGGCAGTTACCATGTTCTAGGCGTGGGGTGGGAGGCTACGGCGCCAGGTGGTGAATGGTGAGCTGTTCAAGGAACAGGCCATAGTGTCCAGATTGGAGCTTGGAGGGGAACAAGAGCTGATTCGGGGTGAGGGGAAAAAGGAAGAGGCAGGAGCCTGAAGGTTTCTATGAACAGATATGGTGGAGGCAAGGGAGACAGAGCACACAGGAGGTACACGGAGATGAAAACTTCAGAGGCGGAATGGTTTCAAATGATGACCAGATCATGGTAATGGGTTGCTGAAACAGAGGTGATGGTCAGTGAGTTGAAGACAACAAGTAACTCAGAAGCCGGGGTTTGCAGGAGCTGTCTTCATAGACACAGAAGCTCCTGGTATGATGGTAGAACCTCGGACAAAAGCACTGTGACGAAGTTCTGCCGTCTGGGTCCGTACGTAGCTGGACCATGTAACTTTGCCCTTAATTATGACTATTTCCAGCCTGCAGAGATACAGCCTTGTAACTCAGCCTTCATCCCTGAGGCTGTCTGGTTCCTCGCCTCCCTTGTCCATCTAGTTACAGCCTCGTGTGCCGTGACAGGACCGGCCATGGGTGAAAAGTCACGCCTGTTGGCAGCATCTTGAGTTACACAGTTTTTAAAGATACTGGCAGAGCCTTTAAACATGGAAGAGCTGGAATGGTGTTGAGAGCCCGGTGTGAGAGGCACCAAATCCCAGAAACCCAGGATGGCCAGGAGTGCCTGCCAGCTAGCCATCGGCCAAATATACAGTCACAGCATGCTCAGAGCCTCCGTCTACATGAAGCAAGGTCATAACCAAAAGACCACACACTCCCAGTAAGCCCCTTGACTCCCCCACAGTGAGGCTGGCTCCCTGGCCTGCAGTGAAGAGAAAGGGCCTTGAGCGGGGGGCCTAGGTTCTGGTCCTGACTCTGCCATGAACTTGCAGTGTGACCCTGCCCTGAGGCCTCAGTTTGCCTGTTAAACAAGGGCGGTGGGATCTCAAAGACTCTTGTGGCCGTGATGGTCTATGCGTGGTGGGTGTAGGAAGGAGATGCTGTCAGCTCACTGTGCTCAGGATGCATGAGCTGCAGAAGACAAATGAGCGGAAGCCTTCAAGCTTCACGAGAGCCATATGCAGAGTCATCCCTCTGGGGTTCACTCCCTGCATCCCCTCCTCCTCCTCCTTCCCTAGAGCCTCTGCAGTAAGCTCAAGCGGCACCCCCATGCCTCCCATCTTTCTCTTCATGAGATTTTCTTTAGGCTAGAAAGTCAACTTGGTTTGAGGCTCTGTGTCGAAGAGGAGAACACAGGGGGCCCCAGCCATGCGGTCATACCAGAGACCCATGGCTCTGCACAGAGCCTCCCTCGTAGGGCATATGCATCACAAACCCCATCAGAAATCCAGGACCAACATCCACGAGAGCTCCAGATGCCCCCGTATTCCTCTAGCCTGGTGCCTGGAAGGCAGGCAGATTCCTCAGTACGAGGAACCCTCAACACCCCATGTTGCAGCTGGTGAGGGGATCCCATCATGTTGCCTCATCTGTACCCAGGACTGAGCCCCCTCCTTCACAAGGTAGCTGTTTCTGCCTATCCTGTGGGCCAATGATACATCCTGGGGCCCTTGACGTCAGTGAAAACAAATGAGGTCCTGTCAGGAGTCTTAGAAAAGATCTACTTTGTGACTGTAAAAGACAGGCCTGGGTTGCCAGCCTGGGGCAGGTAGCATGGGGGTCTGGCTATGTGGACAATGGGGAGGAATTCCCTCAGTGGTCCTGGGCCACAGCTCGAGGACACCTCCTCTCTGGGGGAGGCCTGGCCAAGAGTCCCAGGATAGGAGGGGAGCAGAGCCTGGGATTCTGGGCGGCACCACCTGGCTGGAACAGGGCAGAAGGATCACAGAAGGATCTAAGAGGAACAAACCAAGGTCACAACAGCCATAGTGAGTACAGCCTTTGCCTGGGGTCACCCCTCCCCTGGGCCCCATTTCACACACACCCCCAGCGCACACAGGGTCCATGGCCGCCGAGCTGCTCATGTCCTTCCCTCCCCTCCACCTCCCTGCAGTCTCCTGTGAGTGGCCCTCTCCCAGTCAGCGCTCCCTCCTCCCCTGCCAGCTCACCGAGCGATCTCCCTTCCTTCCTTCCAGTGCTTCTTCCTGGTTGTTCTCCTGAGGGGGAAAGGAATGGGTGACTCCACGCTGCTGTCGCCTCACTTCTTCATTCCTGCCCCTTGTCTGGCCAGACCATGGTCACTCAAGGCCCCTCTCAGGGCCTTGGTCTTGGCCACTTCAGCTGGGAATCCAATGGGATCAGGGTGGAGGGGCTCTGGGACAGCAAGCAGGCAGCCCAGAATGAGGACAGTAATGAGCAGCACCGGGGGCGAAGCGTGGGGGCGGGTGGAGACCGGGAAGAGAAGCCCACCAGAAGAGACGGAGGGCAGGGGTGCGGAGCTGCCAAGGGCAGAGCCCTCACTCCCATGGTGGAGGAAATCTCTCCCATCTGGGGCAGGGGGAGGAGTACAGCCTCCCTGTTCACCTGTCTAGAGCCTGAGGCTGTGGGAGGACTGTGGGACCCCATGTGGTAACGGGGAAGGGGAAGGTCCAGGAGGGTGGGTGGGTAGGGGGGACCCGAGGGTGGGACCTCAGGCTAAAGGCAGCGCTGCCGGATGCTTACCGATCTCTTCGGTGGCCCCGTTTCAGGGCCCCAGGCTTCCTGTGGCGCTTTGAATGCTGAGATCCCATGGGCCAGGGAGTGCCTCCTGGGAACAAAACCCCTGTCTCGGCAAAGGGGTGCCAACCCAGGAAGAAAGCAGAGGGTCCTGCCCTCCATGGCAGCCAAAGGCCGGGGAGTCCGGAGGCTGGTGCTGCTTCAGGCTGCACACAGAGACCGGGAGCCTGTTGCAATTCCTGCTGCTCTCAGCTCCCAACCGGAGCTGCCACAGCCACCTGGGTGTCTCCCTCCATCACCGTGGCAACAGTCACACCAACAACCACCATCACCATCATGGATTCACCGGGACACAGAAACCCTCTCCACTGGGCACGGTCCCCCTCCCAGGCCCTTCCGGACCAGCCTGAATCCCCAAGGCCTCAGTGGCCATGCCACTCCGGGACACCCAGCTGCTGGTTTCCATGGCAACACAGAGACCCTGTATGCCTGCATCTGCGGTTACTATAGCAACCCAGGCAGAGCCAGGTGCACTGAGGACAAAGTCCCCATCTGGAGGAACCACAGCCAGAAAACACGTTCACTGCCGCTGTGCCCGCCCTGGGCTGGTCGCAGGCTGTGCGCTGGTGCGTCTTTGAGACACTGCCGGGGGGTCTGGGGTTTCCTCGTCTGTGTCCCCAGCCTTTTCCTCCCACTCCACCTAAAAGGCACCTGAGGGGTCTTCCCCTCACAGGGCTTCACCTCCCAAAACCCTTTTTTTTTCCTGAGAGAGAGAGAGAGAAAGACGGACGAGAGAGGGAGGGAGGGAGAGAGCGCTCGTGCAGGCGCACATCGGTGGACAGGGGCAGAGGGACAGAGAGAATCTGAAGCAGGCTCCACACCCAGCGCAGAGCCTGATGCGGGGCTCCACCTTACAACCTGAGATCACAACCTGAGCTGAAATCAAGAGTCAGACGCTCAACCAACTGAGCCACTCAGGCCCCCCCACCTCCCACAACCCAAGAACATCCATGCCTGCATCGTGGGCCCACTCCTCTCCTGAACTCCAGAACCCTCTGCCCACCTGCTCCCTGGACACATCCCCTGAATGTCTCACACGCTCACAGCAGCTCGCACTGAAGTACGCGGCTTAGGACTTCCTGTGAGTCTCATCTTATAGACAAGACTTATTTATTCTGTCTCTGTGAGTGACACATCAGGCCCCCAAGGCGCCAGCGTAGCTTCCTGCTTTTTCCGTCCACCTCCCCTGCCCAGGCCAGCAGCCATGAAGCCCTTCTGATGTCAGCCAGCAAGCATCTGTCCACTCCCTTCCCTAGGTCCACATCCTCAGGAGGGCGTCCCTGTTGCCCAGATCTTGGCATCAGGACAGCATCTGCCTCCAGTTTGCTCCCCTCAAGGCCCTCCTCCACGGGCACCAGAGTGACCGATCTAAATGCCAATCTGATCCTGTCTCTTGACCTTGCTTAAACCCTTCAGAAGCTCTCCACTGCCTCAGGACAGAAGCTAAGCCGATGTACTCGGCCCCAGTCCTGCCAACCCCTCCAGCGCCCCTGCGACCAGGCGCCCACGCTAAACTCCTGGATCACATCACGTCTCCTCTCTCCCCTACCTCCACCACCCCACTTCTTCCCCTTTCTTGCCCATCCCTGGCCATGTTCTCACAAAAATGATACCCAGACTTTCAATGAGGTGCCTAGATCAATAATTAGGAATCTTTGGGTTGTAATTTCAAATTTCTGAGGGGAAAATAATGTCTAGATGCAAAACCGGACATTGCCGACCCCACTCTGACTAGACCTGAAAACCTCGGCTCCAAGGTCTGCCCAGCAGACAGACAGAGACTCATGAAGACCCCCTAAGTGGTCATGGAGGAGAAGCAACTCTCATGGGTTCCACAAAGCAGGAGACCCCAGACCATCAGAGGGCACTTCAACCCCTCCCCGTCAGGTCCCAGCTGGGAAAATCAGGCTCAGAGGGAGGAAGGTCCAAGACAGGTCTCCCAACTCTCTGCCTATGGTTCTCTCCAAAGCTCGTGTGGGGAAGTCAGCACAAAGGGTTCGTGTGCGGGTGTGCTGCATGGGGCAGTTTCCAGGTAGGGGAGCACATGTGTGTGCCCATCTGGAATTAGAGACCTCATCCCTCCACCTCTCCTAACTTCTCTTTCAGATGCCTTCTGTCCTACTGCAGGCAGAATGGCTACTTCTTCCAGTCAGAGGGCATCTCAAACCAATATTCAGGTCAGTACTTCCTCAAACACAAGGTCCTCCAGTTCTCCTTCCCGCTCAAGTTCTCCAGTTTCTACACTGGTCTATACATGAGGGCAGGGAATGGGGAACAGGAAAAAGCCAGCGAAGCCAGCTTCCTCACCTCCAGGCCGCTGCGGGTGGAGGTGGGGTGGGGCAGCTTCAGGACACTGGGAGAAGTCACACTCAAGGTCACACCCAAGGGGCGGGAAGTCCTTGGGAAGCTAAGCTGATGGACAGGTGATAATGAAACCCCTCCATGCACATTGCCAGCACTGGTGTGCTCACTCCTTCTAGAGTGGTCCCTCCATCTCGGCCATTGGCGATTTCTTCTTCACTTCGAGCCCAAATAAACTTCCCTTTGGTTCCAGTTCTGTCCTCCAGAGCCCCGCGGAGCATGACTTTTCAGTCTGTCACGGTGCTTTGATTACATGTTAGCTCTTACTGGTGAGCACATCCCCCAAGGGAGGGCACGATCATCAGTATTTCCCAGAAGAGGAAACCGAGGCCCAGAGCGGAAGTGCCTTGCCCGGTAAGTGGCAGAGCGGGTGCTGGATGACAGACTGCCAGGCCAGGTGATGGAGAGGGTGCCATCCCGTGGTGCCGCGGAGGCCTCGCAAGGGAGCTCGAGCAGAACGGCAAGGGCAGGCCTGCTTCTGACACGGCTCCCCTGAGACGTAGAGCCGCCTACCGGGACAGCAACTGGACGCCGAGCGGCTGAACTACCTGCCTCTGGACCTTGACGTGACAACGCCCCAAGACCCGGAGAGGATCTGGCGTCCTGGGCGCCCCTTCCACGCCGATCTTCCTGAAATATTTGTTTAGCTGAGCCTGGCCTGGGGGGGGGGGCAGGGCAAGGGGAGGGCGGGCAGCCTTCCATGCGGTGTGCCTCGGCTCACAGACTGCGCTCAGCAGCGCGGACGCCCTTCAGGGACGCCGACCTGCCCCCTGCGGAGGCTGGTGAGCCAGCACCCTCGTTCACGTCAGCGCCCTGCCTCCCTGTCACAGACGGACCTTCGTGGCGCTCCATGCTGTCCTCTCCCTGGGAGGGATTCCGAAAGATGTGACACTCTCCGTCTCCACACGCGAGCCGCCTTTGAGATTCGTGCATCAGGGACTCTGTCAGGCATGTGGGCACTCACCCAGGCCTGGCTGGACGGGATCATGGGACAGCAGGGACACCTGCATGCTCTGTCTGCCCAGGCCTAGGCAGCTACTGGCAGTTACCATGGCAACCTGCGGGCCTCATGGAGGGGTCCAGAGGGATGGAGTGGAGGATGGGCACCGGGAAGGCCAGCCCAGGCTCGGGGCCCCCCTCAGAGAGAAGCTGAGCCCTGGCCAGACGTAGTACACACAAAGAAATGGAGGGAGCAGGGGTTAGGGCCCCACAGGAAATGAGGGGGAGCTGAATGAGGTGCCAAAAGACTCAGCCATCAAGAGAATATTTTAAGCTGAACTGAATGCAAAAATACCCCCCATACACAAAACCACCACATTCTAAACAATGACAAGGTCCTAGAGGGGCCGGAATTAGTGTGAGGCAGGGAGGCCAAATGCTGCAATCGAGGGTAGGACCCTCTAGTCACATTTTGATTTTGTTCATTATGGATGTTTTTGCGTTAATTTTGATTTTCAAAAGTATTGCACTGAAATATTAGTTATGTCAATTACTGAGCTTGTCAGTGGTCCCTGAAATTTTGTGCCTGAGGTAAATAAAGGCCCCACGTGCCTCATGCTGGTCTCACGCTGCCTCACGCTGGCCTGAAGGGGAGGACAGAGGAGTTGGGGCAAGAGGGCCCCTACGGCAGGTGAAAATACACCATATGACAAGGAGCCAGGAGACATGCGTTCTGCAAACCACAGGGATCCCTCTCAGTTCTGAAAGAATCTGGATTCAGACTTCCCGAGACTCTGCTACACGAGATGGCCAATGAAGAGCCCAGGGGCCCAGCGTGCACAGGGGCCCCTACATGAGGGGGGGGACAGTGACTCAGAAGGTGGCTCCCCTCTCCTGCCCTCCCTCAGGCTGGCTGCTTAGGGGAGGGGAGGGGAGAAGGAGAGAGGGGAACAGGGAACAGAGGGGGCGAGGGGGCGGGCAGGGAAGAGGCTGGCAGTGACAGGGAGCAGGAACCGCAGATTAGCTGTAATTGCCTGAAGCTGAGAGAGGCTGTTGATAAATGTTACTAATAATCAACCTTCAGATCTGACACCCAGCTCAGGCTGGGATTACTGTTTTGAATGGAAATCGAACCCAAACCAGCAATTACCCCAGTGAATGATGCCAGTCTTACGGTGGAGCCTGTTCCAGGCAGAGAAATGGCACCTGCCTGTCCGTGTCAGTCCATCAGGGAGAAGACCCTGCAAGGGGCTCCTTCTCAGGGTCACACCCGAGAGCACAAGCTGGCCTGGCCTCTGCTGACTCAATGGGACACAGTCTCCACCCTTCTTCCTAGGAACTACAGCGGGTGAGGGATGCTCGACAATCATGCCCCTCAGGCAGGGGTCCGACTTCACACCTCACTCACTCCGCTCTGGGGCTCGGTGGGGGTCCCTTCTTGACATCATCCCTAGCTATCAGAATCCCTTGTTTGGGGAGGGGTCCTCCCCAACACAGATGCAGTCCTCCAAACCTTCCTAGGGGACACTGGGACAGCCACTCAGTTGGGCGCTGTTAGACTGGGAGGCTCCTGGAACGGTCCGAGCTGGGGCCAGGTGAGGGGGCAAGGCCACCACAGATGCGGGAGTATGTCCCAGCCCCTCTCTCCGGTCCTGATGATGCGTGCTTGCTCCCAGTGCCGGACAACGCCAGGTATGCCTGGACACTCTCCCTGGAAACAAGCAGCCTCCTATGGCCCTAGCCCGTGTCCCCTGGGCACCTCTTCCTCTCTAGAGGCCCCCTAGAATGCTGGCACCGACAGGACCAGGCCAGAGAGGGAAAGGCTACTCCTGTCTCCGAACCAACGGCCCAGGCGGAGGCAGAGCAGACTGACGTCCCCCCGCACCTAGTCTGGCACCAGGGGAAGGGGTGGCGTACCCGCCCCCCCCCCCCACTTCCCAAGGCTCAGGGAAAGCAGAGGGAGGGAGGAGCAAGCCAGCCTCCCCCCACCCCCCCAAGTCTATTCTCTCCAGCGCACCTGCGCCAGCGGCGAGCAGGGGTGGCAACACTGTCTCTAGTGTACACCACTCGCAGCACACACCCCCGCTGCAGTGCCGAGCCCTGTGCTCCAGAGAGTAGGCCCGTCCCTGCCTTCAGGGAGCCCTGTCTGGATGAGGATAAGCAGGCAGGCAATGAGCATTAGGACTGCAGGTCATCCCCAGTGACCCCTTCGGACTCCCACGTAAAAATGCCCTGAAGTCCAGAGTCTGGACGGCAGACAGAGCTGGTCAGCCTGGCGGGATTCGGAATGTGGGGGACCACAGCCTTGCAGGCTGTGATTAGACTAAGGGTAAGCGTTAGAACCCGCAGGCCCTCCCCAGCAGGAGCCGGCACCTCGAGGGCGCCACCTGGCGATGGCGCGGCAGGACTGCAGCTCTGTCTTCAGGCCCTGGGGCTTCCCTGGCTCCTGCTCTTCCCCGGAACTCAGCTGTGGGAACAGGAACTGAAGAAAAGGGTCTAGTCTTGTTCACAAAGGCTTGAGGCTTGGGGTAAAGAGGGCACACTGGGCCGCAGGGTCTGGAAGCTATAAGACAGCAGGAAGGGGAGAGCCCCTGCCGCTGGAGCTCCCCAGCTCCCTCCAGAGCATTCTGGTGCCCTACAATTATCTGTTCACACAGCACTGTCTCCCCACCATTCCACGGGGACCTCAGCTGTCACCTGCTCCTGGCCTGGCCCACAGGGAGAGGTGACAGGAAGCCCGCACCAGAACTGGTCTGCTCAGCCCCTCGGGCCAGACTAAGGTGCTCACCGTCAGCTAACCCACCTTGCTCCTTGTTCAGCTTGGGGTCGGACAGGGGTGCTGCAGGGCTCACCCCTCAGCTCTCGGAGAACCTGCTGGATTCGGGACTACGTGCTGCCCCCGGTTATCTTCGCTTCTTGCCAGAGAAAGCAGCAGTGACAAGATGTGAAGAGGTGGTCCCCGAGGTCTGTGTTTCCCGGTGCAGAGAGCGCTCAGCCTGGCTGAGCCAGTGAGCAGGGCATGCCGGGCAAAGGCAGGGAACCAGCCCGGGCGCAGGGTAAAAAGGAGAGGAGCCAGGACCGCAGAATATGAGGAGGGTGGGCAAGCGTTTTCTTAAAGGGCCAGAGAGTAATCGTACATATTCTAGGCTTGCAAGCGGAGCTGTACTCAGCTCCGAGGCTGTCGTGTGAAAACAGCCAAAGACAACATGTTAACAAGTAGATGTGCCTGGGTCCCATTAAACTATTTACAAAAACAGGCTGCTGATCCAATGCAACCTCACTGCCCCTGCAGCGGTTGTCCACGTTGGACCACCCGAGGCCACAGCCCAACATGCCAACTGTACCAGATGCTCAATGGAGCACCAGCCTACTTTGCCAGGCCTGCCTCTTAGGGCAAGGCCGGGTGTGGTGTCATAAGGGGTAGGGTGTGGGGAGCCGGAGTAGAAAAGGTCAGGGTGGTGAGGTGGTGAGGCCCGGACCCACAGACCTCAGTCCTGCCCTCCCCCTTTCCCAGCACGCACTCAGGGCTCCCGACACTCACCTGCAGCGGGAGGCTCTGCAGGGTCGCCACTGCTCCCCTTCCTTCCCCAAGGGGCTCTCTGTCCTTCTCGCTGATTCCCCTCCAGCCCCTTCCTGAGCAGGAAACCCCCAAAGCCAGGCGGGGGATGGGACTGAACTGCCCCAAGGATGCGTGGCTGGACAGATGACACCCCAGGGAGGGTGAGGCGGGAGGACGTGTAACCCGGCACCGCGACTCAGGGGCCTACAAGAGGCCAGGCTGGACCCAAACCCCCTGCCCAAAGAGGCTGGGCCGGCTGGCCCCCACCCGGTCCCGGGACAGTCCCCCCTGGGCTGGCCCGGCCTTCCCACCCCAGCTGCGGTCCCCACAGGGCAGCACCGTGCTGAGAAGATCGCCAGTGGCAGGCTCGGGTGAGCCCTGAGCTCTCCAGTTACACTAAAAGTGAGACCATGTTAGATGGTATCAGGCCATGAGAAGGTAGCTTGGGCTCATCCAACATTGATGCGGCCCGGGATTGCCCCCGAGCCCCCAGCGGCAGAAGCAGGGTTCCTGCTTCCAGCTCCTTTGGGATGGACCCAGGGGGCAGGATCCTCCCCCCCCCCCCCACAGCTCATCACCCAAAGCCACCCAGATGTCTATCCACTCCCACATCTAAGCGGCCCCTTCTGCACCTCAGAGACTTGCTTGTCTGCCACGCTTCTGCAGCCCCCAGCCATGCTGAAGCTCCCAGCCAGAGGAGGCTCGTGCCCCCCACCACGCCTAGTCTTGCACCAGGGAAAGTGGTAGTGTGCCCGGCCTCCCCCCACTTCCCAAGGCATTGAGGAAGAAGAGGCAGGGAGAGAGCGACCAGTCTCTCCCCTCCCCACCGCCCCCACCCCCAAGTCAATTCTCTCCGGCACAACTGCTTCTGAATACATGACACACACACGTCCACATAGCCACTCTTGGTGGCACATATGCAGCTCCCTGCAAAGGTGCACAAACTCACCCATATACACTCAGTGGTGCACACACCCCCCCCCCGGCACAACGTACTCGTACCCCAGCTACACAGTCACTGGTGCACACACACAGTTGCCCGAAAAACACACTCTCAGAGGCCTTCTCCCGGGGTGCCCAAACCATCACTGCATCGGCTCTCCGACACTTGGCGATGGTGGGACGGGAGTGCCACCCAGACTGTCCCACCAGGGCAAACCAGACTGTGGAGGGAGGGGCCGGTGCCAGGAGCGTGCCCTCTGGGTGCACTGTGGGTTCCTGGCTCTGCGATCAGTGGGTCCGTGGTGCTGGAGAGTGCCCAGAGATAAAGCCGGGGTGGGATTAAATCTTTGCTGAGGAATGTGACCTTGTAAGAAGATAATACTGGGTCCCTGTTACCCTGATGCAGGCTCTGCCTGATTCCAAAGGTTCCTGGATGCCGGGCCCTCATCCCCCTGGCCTGACTCTCTGCCCGTCATTCTGACACTAGGCTCCAGTCGGCTGGCACAGTTCTCTAGCATCGTTAGCTGGCAACAGCATGGGCAAGCTGTTCCCTGATGCCCACAGCCTTCCCCACAGCCTGGCCTGGTGCTCATCAGCAGACCCCACCCCACACACATATCTGTCTAGGGTTCTCTTTGTTACTCCTCAGATTAGAGGAGACCAAAACATTTGCTCAGAGTTTGAGGGGGCGCTGATTCGGAACACACACCTGAGCCAGGAACTCTAACTGCTCGGACTTCAGGACAGACCACACTGCTCCGGATGGCCTTCCAAGTACCTGCTGGGTCAGAACGCCCCAGATGAGACCCAGAGCACAGGAGTTTTCAGAATGAAGGAGTCAGATGTCAAGTGAATCCCCGCTTAACGACTGTCCTCCAGACTGTGCCTTTCTTTCCACCTTTGGTCACAGAAATGATGTCCCTGCCCCCAGGGTCTTTCTGCTTTTGTTTGAAAGCATCCTGTCACCCTACCTGGGAAACCATACTGTCTGATGACTTCCAACCTCAGTGTGGGCAAGAAATCCTTGCCTCACATCCATGACTTACTCCTGTCTATACTCCCTTAACACCCTGAGCCCCAGTCACACCACCTGCATGGGAGATAGACCACCTCCGTCACAGCCCCCTCCTCCAGGAAGGCCTCCACTATCACTGCACCGCCACTCCCATTTGCCCCACCCAGTACAGTTCAGTCCTATACAGCTATAAATCCATCAAAAGATAAGTAGCTATGTTCCAAAAGCTCTGGAACAGAGCAGAACCTCCAATCACCTGGGCCGGGTGTCCACCCCAGCCTCCCCCGCCAGCAACGTGGAAGCTGGCACTGCCATGGCCAGGACCTCCAATCCCAGTCGGCCCCACTGCCATCCCCCACCCTGGCCTTGCCGGCCACAGAGTACACACCGAGGCCATGGGTCATGTACTCACAGAACACCAGAACTCCAAGAGTGCTCAGCCAACCAGCCCAGCCTCTTCACCTTCAGGGGAAATAGGCCCGGAGAGCCAAGTGACTTGCCCAGAGCCAGAATGGGAATTAATGGAGTAGCCAGAATGAAATCCTGGATTTCGAACTCCCTTCATAGTGCTCTTTACAACACATGTTCCTGCTTCATAAAACCCAGGAAAAGCATCACCTCCATCCCAGAATAAGCTGCTTGTGAACTTACCTGCCACAGCGGTCTGGCCGCCCCCACGCCTGCTCTGCCCCTCTACTGCCCTGTCCCCCCAGCTTCTCTGCTGGTTCTGGCCCGCCAGCAGCAGGGACTAGAATCAGCCAGCTCATCTCTCGCTCTGTGTGGTCTCTCAGCAGCTGCGGCCTGAGTCCAAGTCCTAAGGGAAGGGTCTGTCTCAGTGTCCTGATGTGCCTGTGAATTCTTCACTGGGGCTAAATGCCTGGCCCTCTTGAGGAAGCTGAACCTTGTCACCCATGCCTCAGGTACTGGCTAAGGTCCCCAGCCCCCAAGATCCCATCTGACCCTTCTTTTCATCCCTAGCCTGGAGGTCCTGCCATTGCGCCCCCCTCACCCAACCGGTCCCAACTGGTCCCCACCAGGTCCTCATCAGCCCTGTCTCTTCAGTCTTTGGACTACTCCCTAGGTGCCTCAGCCTCCTTCTCTTACCTGCCCACTCCCCTCACACAACTCCACTTTGGGGCAGGCCTGCCCGGGCCACCACACCTATCCCTGTTCTAGAAATGACCTAACTTTCAGATTCAACGGGACAGGAAGTCCAGATATTCGTAGAGGAGCCTTGCTATGTACCAGCTAAATAGCACTCACCACGTGCCAGGCGTTGTCCCAAGCACTCTGTATTTATTAAGCCTCACAAATATTAAGTCACTGAGTCCTCACAACGACAGGTGCTATTTCCTGGAGATACTATTAAGCCCATTTTAGTGATGAGGCCACGGAGGATCACAGCAGATAAATAGCTTTCCCAAGGTCACAGATGCCCTGTGCAAGTGCTTTGAATACTGCGAACTTTCTGGAACATTAGGAAGCTGAAGCCAGAGCCCTTGTTCGGGAGCCTGCAGACACTGACTCATGTCCGCCCCCCGCCCCCAGCCCCACTCTGGCCGAAAGTACGTGGCTTTGCTGACATCAAGTAGGTTTAAGAATGAGGGGAGCCTAACATTTTCTTCTTGTGACAACAGGGCCTGCCTTTTGAAAACAGAAGCACACACTGTGTTAATGTCAAGTCCTCTCCCAGCGGGGAAGTGCGCACTGAATGCAAAGAGCTGCTTTTACAATAAGAATTTGGCTACTTTGTCAACGTGGCAGAAACTACCTCTGCCGGGAGCATCACCAGCACCGCGTGTCCTGTGTGGGAACCAAGGAGCCAAGATGTGTTGCAGAGACTCCTGGACAGCGGTCCCCTTGTCACAAATGAGCTCCAGGAGCCTCGCTTTACCTGATCCTCGAGTGGACATGCGTGTGGTCTGTCGCTAACTCGCAGCCTGAGAGTGCACACGATTCTATTCTCACTATGACCCCGCACTGCAAGAAAATCATCATCCCAATTTTAGAGATGGGGAAACAGACTAAAGGATATTAAGTAGCTATCTACTTGATACACTTCTAAACTCTTTCAACTTTGCTTCTATTTCTACAAGTGGCACACACGATTTTTATAATCAACCAAAACAATAAAGACTTTCCCACCTGGGCTACATTTACACAGCTAGTTAGAGATGGGGCTGGGATTTGAACCGGGTCCGTCTAATAACAAAGCTCAAGCTCTTTCTACGCCCCCTCTGTGCCATCTCAGCGACCCAGTCTCTTGGAAGTCCCAGCCCTCCCTAGACATGTTTAGTACGGGCACGTCTTGCTTCCTTGCCCTTCTCTCCTATTCAGAACTTACTATAGGGGCACCTGGGTGGCGCTGTCGGTTAAGCATTGACTCTTGGTTTCAGCTCAGGTCATGATCTCAGGGTTGTGAGTTCGAGCCCCGAGTTGAGCCCTGCATCAGGCTCCACACTGAGCACGGAGCCTGCTCGGGATTCTCTCTCTTCCTCTCCCTCTGCCCCACCTCCAACAAGCGCACTCGCTCGCCATCTCTCTCAACTTATTACAAAGCTTCAGTAATCAAAACAGTGAGGTTTGGTATAAGGATAGATATACAGACCAACTGAAAGTCCAGGAATAAATTCATGCATCTATGGCCAATTGATTTTTGACAAGAGTGCCAAGTCCATTCTATAGTGTCTTCAACAAATGGCACTGAGACAACTGAACACTGGATTTCTGCACACCAAGGAATGGAATTGGACCCACATCTGACAAAAATGATCTCAAAATGGATCAATGACCTAAATATATGCTCTAAAACCACTTAGAAGAAAACGGTAAATCTTCATGATTGTGGATTTGGCAATGAAATTGTAAATATGATACCAAAAGCATAATCAAAAGAAAAAAATAGATAAATTGGACCTCCTCCAAATTAAAAACTTGTGCTTCAAAGGGCATTATCAAGAAAGTGAACCTTGTTCACGGTTGGTGGGGCTGTAAATTGGTACCACCGCTACGGAAAATAGTATAGGTTTCTCAAAAAATTAAAAATAGAGCTAGAACTACCATATGACCTAAAATCCTGCTTCAGTGCATATTTCCAGAGGAAATGAAATCTGGATCTCAAAGGGATATTTCCACTCCTATGCTCCTCACAGCATCATTCACAATAGCCCAGATACGGCAACAACCTAAATGTTGTTGACAAAGGAATGGATAAAGAAAATGTGACACACACACACACACACACACACACACACACACACACACAATGAAATATTATTCAGCCTGAAAAAATAAGGTAGTTGCCATGTGGGACCACATGGATGAACCTGGAAGACATGACGCTAAGTGACATAAGCCAGACAAGAAAACTACTGCATGATCTCACTTTATGTGGAATCTAAAATAGTCAAAGTCATAGAAGCAAAGAGTAGAATTGTGGTCTCCAGGGGCTAGGTAGATGTGGAAAATGGGGAAATGTTGGTCAGAGGGTACAAAGTTTCAGTCATCCAAGATGAATGAAGTCTAGAGATCAGAGGTACAGCATGGGAACTGTCATTAACAATACTTTATTTTATCCATGAAATTTGCTATGAGGATACATCTTAAGTTTTCTCATCATACACACACACAGAAAAGAAAGAAAGAAAGAAAGAAAGAAAGAAAGAAAGAAAGAAAGAAAGAGAAAGAGAGAAAGAAAGAAAGAGAAAGAGAGAAAGAAAGAAAGAGAAAGGAAGGAAGAAAGAGAAAATGGTAAGGATGTGAGGTGATGGATATGTTAATTAGCTTGAGTGTAGTCTTCATTTCACAATGTATACGTATATCAAAACATCAAGTTGTACTCCTTAAATATAGATAATTTCTAGGTATCAATTCTATCTCAGTAAAGCTGAAAAAAAAATTGAACCACCAAAACATATCAACCAAAAGACATGCATTAAAATGTCCAGTATTAATAATAACCAAAGCTGGGAAACATCTCAAGTACCCATCACAGTGGAATGGATGAGTTACGGTAAATCCGTACAGAACACTACACAGCAATGAGAGTGAGCAAATTGCAATTTCATGCAAAACCACGGATGAGTCCACTGTTAAACTAAAGAAGGAAGACACAAAAGAATACCCCTGGTACTCTTAAATTAAGTTAAAAATAGAACTAATCTCTCCAGTTAGAAGTCAGTCTAATGGAAGTCAGGATGGTGGTAGCCCTCGTGTGAGAGGGCAGAGATAAGGAGGGGTTCTGATTACAAGAGTGTATTCACCAAATTCTTCATTTATGACTTGTGCACTTTTTCACATGCAGGTTATATACTTCAATAAAGAGTTTATTTAAAAACAGACGAAAGACACAGGCAAAGGACTCGAATGGACATTTCTCTAAAGAAGATCCATGAATGGCCAAGAAGCATGTGAAAAGACGCTCAACATCAGTCATCAGGGAAATGTCAATGAGAACCACAGTGAGAAACCATTTCGTCCGTCCCAGGATGGTTTAAAACCAGAAAATAACAGGTGCTGGCGAAGATGTGGAGAAATGGGAACCTCAGGCACTGCCTCTGGGAAGGAAAAATCATGCAGTTGCTGTGAAAAATAGCTGGGCAGGGCACCTGGGCAGCTCAGTCAGTTAAGCATCGGCCTTCAGCTCAGGTCATGATCCCACGGTCCTGGGATCGAGCCCTGCATCGGGCTCCCTGCTCAGTGGGGGGTCTGCTTCTCCCTCTACCTTCCCTCCTCCTAATGATATCTCTCTCTCTCTCATGCTCTTCCTCTCCCAAATAAATAAATAAATAAATAAAATCTTAAAAAAAAAAAACCAAAAAACAAAAAGACTCAGCTGGGTGGTTCCTCCAGAAGCTAAACATGGAATTCACATATGATCCAGCAATTTCACTCCTACTATACACCCAAGAGAGTTGAAAACAAGGACTAGAACAGACACTTGTATGCCAGGGTTCGCTGTGGCATTTTCACAATGGCCAAAAGGCAAAAGCAACCCAAGTGTCCATCGACAGAGTAGGGGAGAAACAAAATGTGGTCTGTGCATACAGCGCAATATTATTTCGTCAGGAAAGGAACCGATGTCCTCACGAACACTACAACGTGGGGCCGTGAAGACATCATGCTAAGTGAAGTAGTCAGACGCAGAAGAAAAATACTGTAGGATTCCATTTACATGTAATATCTAGAATAAGCAACTTCATGAAGACAGAAAGGAAATTAGAGGTTACCAGGGGCTGGGGAGAGGGGCCAACGAAGAGTTAGTTCTTACTAAGTACAAAGTGTTTGTCTGGAGTGATGAACAAGATTTGGAAATAATGGTGATGGTTACATGACACTGTGAACGTACTTGAACTGTACACTTAGAAATCAAGGAAATGGCTAATTTTATGTTCTATATAGGACTACAGTAAAAAAAAAAAAACCCTGTATTGCTATACGTTCACAATTAACTATTGGAAATTGAATGAAAAATATACTATCTACAATGTCATTGAAAAATAGGCAGGACTTCAGTATAAATCTTATAAAAGAGGTGAAAGACTTATACTCTGAAAACTACAAAATACGCCTGAGAGAAATGAAAGATGGTCTAAATAAACAGAAAGATATAGCACATTTATAGGTGGAAAGCCCCAAATTACCAAGAGTCAACTCTCCCCAAATTGAACTATAGATTCAACACAATCCTAATTAAAATCCCAGCAGGCTTTTGCTTTGTTTCGTTTTGTAGAACTTGAAAATCTCTTTGTAAAAGGAATGTGAAATTAACAAGGACCCAGAACAGCCAAACCGCTTTGAAGAAGCTGACCATCCTGGTTTCTCCGGGCCTGGGTGCGTGGCTCTCCAAGTCATTCCTTTGACCTTGCTTTGACTCCACACTCACCAAGTAACCTTTTGATTTTATTTGCCAAGTAGCTTGAGGATTGGGGACCAGCCCTGGAGAGGGCCAGAAACACTGCAGTAACTGCAAAGAGATCTTCACAACTCTAGAGTAATAAAGGGTCTTCTGATTTGGGGGGGGGGGGGAGAAGAAGAACAACAACAAAGTTGAAAGTCCGAAACTACCTGATTTCAAGACCCTCTACAAAGCTATAGTCATCTAGATAGTGGGGTATTGGCATCGAGAAAAGCAGATCGATCAATGGAACAGAATAGAGAGAAATAAATACAATGACAACTGGTTTTTGATAAAGGTGCAAAAAAAAAAAAAGTCCTTTCAACAAGTAGTGCTGGAACAATTAGATATCTTTTTTTTTTTTTCAATGAACCTCCTTCCATATATAAAAGTTAACTCAAAATGAAGAGCAGACCTAAAATATTAAGCCTAAAATTAGAAAATTCCTAAGAGAAAACCTTTGTTGCCTTGCGTTAGGCCATGATTTCTTAGATAAGACCCTAGAAGCAAGATCCATACCCCAAAGCTACAGATGTAGCGAAAAGAAGGGGCACCTGCACCCCAATGTTCAGAGCAGCAACATCCACAATAGCCAAACTGTGGAAGGAACAGAGATGCCCTTCAACAGATGAATGGATAAAGAAGACGTGGTCCATATACACAATGGAATATTACTCAGCTATCAGAAAGGATGAATACCCACCATCTGCATCGACTTGGATGGAACTGGAGGGTATTTTGCTAAGTGAAATCCGTCAAGCAAAGAAAGACAATTATCATATGGTTTCACTCATATGTGGAATGTAAGGAATAGAGTGAAGGACCACAGGGGAAGGGAGGGAAAATTGAATGGGAAGAAATCAGAGAGGGAGACAAACCATGAGAGACTGGACTCTGGAAAACAAACTGAGGGTTACAGAAGGGAGGGGGTGGGGGGACAGCGTAACAGGGTGATGGGTACTAAGGAGGGCATGTGTTGTGATGAGCACTGGGTGTTATACACAACTAATGAATCATTGAACACTACATCAAAAATTTATAATGTACTATATGCTGGCTAACTGAACATAAAAAAATATAATGCATTGGCAAATCGGGCTGCAGAGAGCAAGACTTCTGCTCTTCAAAATATATGAGACTGAAAAGAAAGCCACAGACTTGGAGAAAATATCTGCAGGTCACATATCTGATAAAGGACACTTATCCAGAATACGCAAAGAATTCTAAAACTCAACAGTAAGGACACAAATCACCCAGAAACAAATGGGGAAAAGATTTTAACAGATACTTCCCCCAAAAGAAGCATGGATGGCAAACAAGCACATGAAATTATGCTCAATATCATTAATCATTAAAGAAATGCAAATAAACTCACAACCCATCACCACTACATAACTATTGGCCAAAATTTGGAAGACTGACCATACCAAGTTATGCCAAGGGTATAGAGGAACTGGAACTCTCATACACGGCTCAGGGGAACGTAAAATGGTACAACCACTTTGGAGAAGTTGCAGTTTTTAGAAAGTTAAATATATACCTACAAAAACCAAAAAACAAAACCAACAACCAACCCAATGTATGCTTACCAGGTGATCCAGCCATCCCACTCGCAGGTATTTATCCAAGAGAAATAAAAACATGTGTCCATACAAAGGCCTGCACATAAACAATCACAAAAGTTATATTTGTAATAGCCAAAAAGTGGAAACCACTCATGTGTCTAGCAGCAGCAGAATGGATAAACCGCGGCATCTCCACATGACGGAATACTACTCAGCAAAAAAAGAAACTACTGAGTCATGCAACAACATGGAAAAATATCAAAATAACTATGGCTGCATGAAAAAAGCCAGAACAAGAAACAAGTACACACTGAATGATTCCAATTATATAAAATTCTAGGATATCCAAACGAATCAGATCAGTGGTTGTCTGAGGATAGGAGGAGGGTAGGGGTTTGCGGAGGAGCAGGAAGGAGGTATTATAAAGGGACATGAGGACACACTGGCCTCCTTGCTGTACTGAAATACACTGAGCACACTCCTACCTCAGGACCTTTTCACTTGCCATTCCCCTTCCATGGAACATTCTCCCTCATTCACTCCCTTGTTTTTTTATAGGTCTCTGCTGAACTCTCACCTTCTCAGAAAGAGTTTCTCTTACTGTCTAGTGGGGGAGATAAGCACGGCCAAAACTGTGCATATAATACGTCATTACTAAGTGACTAATCTGCCAAGGGCAAAGCAGAAAACTAGAGCTGAGCAAAAGGGAGAGACGATGACCAGGTGGAGGTTGGGGTGGGGGGAACAGGTTGTATTACACTGTCTGGTTGGGGAAACTCTTGGCGTGGCAGTGATGTGGAGTCAGGAAAGTTACAGAAGATCCAGCCCAACGTGATCAATTTTTCTCAAAGGACCAGGAGGCACTATTATCTGCTTAGGGCTTGGGAGTGTGGAGTAGGGTCCAGTAAGAGGGGCCTGGAGGAGGATGCAGAAGAGCTGCTGTGGGGGATGGGAGTGAAGCTGAGCAGGGAGGAGGGGAAGACTGCTGATGGCACAGCTGAAGAGGAAGCGCCTGAATGTGGCGACAGCAGCGCTGCACAGTTTTTGTGGCGGTGTTCTGATGCCACGATGACCAAGGAGGTGGGGATTCTAACGCTGGTCCAAGAAGGGCTGGAGTTGCGGCGAGCACGTGCAAGGAAACAGAAAGTGATGGTAGTGAGTGAGTTAGATGATCTCCCATGTGGTCCAGGCTGGGAAAGGAAGAAGAGAGGCCAGGAAAAGGCTGGCAGGAGAAAATGCAGACATGAAGGCACTGGAGGACTCGATAATGTGGTAGGAGGCATGTGTGAGGGAGGTGCAGGAGGCCAGGGAATGGGATAGTAGTGTGTAAGTTATCAGAAGGGAAGCAATCTTCCGGGCCAACATCTAGGAACGCATCCTGCAAATAACTGAAGGGAAGTTCCTAGAATGGCGAAGGTCCAGAAATTGTGAGTGAAGAGTGCTAGTTGGTAATGCACATAAGCCCTGAAACCTCTGGAATCATTACTAGAGCTTGAATGGCGGCAAGAAGGTTAGCCAAGTGCCAAGCTCTTGATAATACATGGACTTGAGGGTACCTATTCTGTGCCAGTCATCTTTCATAAATCATTTCATCTTCATAACAATCAGGGATGTAGATAAGAAGAGACAGATGGAATGGTTAGACTTGGGAGAGTTCAAGGTGACCGTCAAAGTTTTGAGGAGTTTGTTTGGCTAGAAGGATGCTAAACAGGGAAAACAGAGTTATCAGTGAAGGGTCTGGCTTTGAATACATTGAGTTCGGGGTGTATACATGGAATGTATACATGGAGATGTCCACAAGCATTTAGACATGTATGGTTTGGGCTCAGCAAAGAGACTGGAATTGAAGATATGGATTTCTATGTTAAAAGCACTGAGGTGATAACTGGGACCAGGGTATAGCCTGAGAATAAAATGGGATAGAATAGAATGGAAGGGAGGGGGGCTTTGGCATGTGCTCACATTGAGACAGTGGGGACCAGAGGTCAGCAATTAAAGAAATGTAGGCCGCATATTGGGGTAGATTGTAAAAATGGCCACAAATTCTTTACAGCTCTTCCCTTCAAGAGGTGAAGCTTACTCCTCTCCCCTGAATTTGGGCGGACATTTTGACTTTCTTGGACCAATACAATGGGGCAGAGTGATGGGCATGTCCCAAACCTAGGCTTCAAGAGGCCTTGTAGCAGCTTCTGCTTCCTCATTGGGAATCTTCTACCAGCACGTGAACAAATCTGGGCTAGCCTGCTAGAAGATGAGAGAGCATCTCTCCCTCCCTCCCTCTCTCTCCCCGCCTCCCACGCTCTCGGGACAGAGGCTCCAGACGTGCAGGCCCGCCCAGCTGAGGCACCAAACATGTGGGTGAGCGCAGCCAAGAGAAGCCACGCCTGGGCCAGACCACAGAAACTGCCCAGCAGAGCCCAGCCCAAATTGCTGTATTTTAAGAACTAGTTTAAGAACTAGTATTTTAGGTCATTAAGTTTAATTTGTTACACGGCAACAGATAACTGATACATACATGGCCTGAGAAGCAAAGGCAGAAACAGATGAAAAGAAGAGGTAATATAATGCAGAGAGGTCAGTTTCTTTGGGGATGTGAAGGAGAGTGGTTTCCTGGGTTCAAAGATGTGGTAGGGGCAAAAGCCAGAGAACAGGGCCAGAAAGGGTTAATTGTTAAGGGGGGGGCAGGGTGGTTTGCTTCTAGGGGGTGGGGATGAGGGCAACAGGATCACAGAATTTCACTTTTAATACCTGGGTACTACATACATGTGTTGCTTATATAGTATTTTTTAACAGTCTCTTAAGGACTGTGCAATTCTTAAATAATTCAATTCTTAAAAACGTTTAAAAACTAAGTACTAACTGGAGAATGCTACAGACCGATGCTTCCAGAGGAAAAGCCAAACAGCCCTACCGAAATCATCTGGGAAGGATTATGCAAATCCTGACTCCAGAGTTCCACATCTGGAGATTCGGATTCAGTTACTTTGGACACAGACCAGGGAAGCGACTTTCTTCCCATGGCTCCCCAGGTGTTGAGACTGTCAGGGTGAGAAGAAAAGCTTGCTGAGGACAGAACCCCGGGAAAGCTCTTGATTCAGGAGTCTAAAAAAGAGAACAATGATTTTCAAACTAAGCTTCTATGTTCTCAGAGACATTTACAATATTTATGAATAAATCAGCAACAGGTACCACTTATTACTATGTTACCTCATCTAATCCTCGTAATCCTTCCCATTTCACAGAAAGAAATCAAAGCCTAGAGAGGGAAAGTGACTTGTTCCAGGTGACTTAGCTGGAGTCAGGATTTGAACCCCGGCTGTCTGATTCCAGAGTCTTGCTGTTTTTGTTTGTTTTGTGGGGAAAAAGTTATTATATAGAATTGTCTCAATAAAAAATTTCCCTCCTATATATGCATTAGGTCCTTGGCACATGTTACCATTGATTTCTACTAGAATCTAGACTGTGAGCTCGTCTGGGGGAAGGAATTTTGTCTTTTTATCCACTTATCTCCAGCCCCCCCCCTCAGTTTGCAGTCGATACATATTTGTTGAGTAAGTACATGAACGTGTGGTTTGGGATTTGAACACAAGCTTGGAGGTTTGTTATTTTAAGTTTAATACTCTGATTATTTGAGAGTTCCTCTCCATAGAAAACACTACTTTTCAAAAGGGCACCTTCACTGAAATTGGGGAGTGGGCAGCAAGCAGATGGCTAGGATTGTGCAGTGCAGGGTTCAGGAGGAAACAGAATCAACCAATTCAGACCCCCCCCCCCCCAAGAAGGCCTTGAAAGCAAACAAAGGGGTGGACCAGTTGCACTCCTCTTGAGGAAGGAGACTGACAAGCTTGACTAGATTTACAGGCTGAGAGATCGACAGTAGAGACAAAGGCGAAAAGGGAAAAAGATGGGCTCAATTGGCGGAGAGTTAATAGGGTCCTAGGGGGATGCAGCTGGGGCAGGAGGGACACCTGTTCCTCTGAATGTGGAAGACCGGCTGTCAAGATGCAGGAAGACTTTGAGCAGAGGGAAGGGAAGGAGCGCGCCAGGAGCAGCACTGGAGGGAGGGGAGAGCAGCCCAGTTCGTGAAGTTTCTCTTCCACCTCTCACCATTTAGGGCCATGGATCAGAAAATTTAACTCCAGAGATCCTCACAGGGTTATGCACTTTGAAAACAACAACAAAAACCTATCTACTGTCATTATGGTTTCATTTTAAAAAGCAAAGTGATATTTAACACACCAAAAATAGGTAGAAAGGACAAAAATCTCAGAATAAATCTCCGCTTGATGACCAGCTCATTCCGCCGTCCTCATTTTTTCTCGTTTCACCTGGAAGGACGATTTCTCCCGGCAGGACGAGTGCGTGGGGAGCGCGGCGCCCGGCCGCCCACGCCCGCGGCCTCTCTGGGTCCCCGCCGCGCGCGCCCCGACAGCCGGCCCCGGACTACCCTCCCGCTCCGCCGAGCAGGCGGCGACCCGCAGGTCCCGGCCGCGAGCCGGGGCGCCCCCCACCGCGGGGGCCGCTCCTCGCCCCACAGCACCGCGGCCCGGCAGCCCCTGCACGCTCCCCGCGCTGGGGGGCCGCCGCAGGGCAGCCGGGCGCCGGTGGGGGTGGGGTGCTAGGTGGGTGGCAGCTCGCCGGTGTCCTCCTGTGCCGGCTCTGCCCAGCAGGTGTGAGGACACCCTCCGCCTGGCTCCGGCTTCGGGGATCCGCGGCTCCTGCTTCCGACGACCCGGACGCTCGAGGGTCCGGGCGCAGCCCGGGGGTCTGCTCCCCGCCAGCGCCGCTTGTCCCGCCGGGGTGCGCGCGGGGGAGGGCGCCCACGCAGGGCCATGCGGAGGGCCGGGGGAGCCCACTCTGTAGGCGGCCGCCCTACCTGTCGTAGCTCCAGCGGCTGTAGGACAGGGTCCGGTGGCTGCTGACTCCTTCCATCGCCGCCTCCCAGCTCGGCTCCGGGTTACGCGGCGGCGGCAGCGGCTGCGTTGGGCTAGGCGCTCGCTCCCTGCGGGCCGAGGCGCGGGCGGAGGACTGTACCATTCGCCCCCCCGGGGGGGGTGACCCCCCCTCCGGCTCTGCCAATGGCGGGGACGCGCGGGCTGCGGGGA
This sequence comes from Ursus americanus, assembly GCF_024610735.1. Classification (NCBI taxonomy): domain Eukaryota; kingdom Metazoa; phylum Chordata; class Mammalia; order Carnivora; family Ursidae; genus Ursus; species Ursus americanus. Next base: position 2,311,204 of record NC_142142.1, read on the forward strand.
CCCGGGCCCGCGGGGCCCCCTCCCCCGCGCTCCAGTCCCGCGGGGGCGCGGCTGCTGCAGCCGGGACGGCTTATTTATTTATTTCCGATGTGTGCTCCGCGTCGCCATGGCAACCGCTCCATCTTTTCCGGCGTCACTAGGGCACCGCAGCTTTCAAACCTTCCCGGGACAGGGATTGCTAAGAGGCTGTCCCTTCTGCTGGCCGTACTCGGGCCCCTTCTGCAGAGACGCCTCCTCCTGCCAGGCGTACAGTCACATCCATTCACTCCCTCCAATCTTCCACTTCAATTACCCCTCTTCTCAGGAACGGGAATACTTACTCCCGGAATTTTGAGGGCTTCTGCCACCTTCCAGCCCCTTTTACCCTAGCACATAAGTCCTTTACTGGAGTCCCCCTCGTTACCCAAATGAAAACCCACTTCTTCCCTATTCCCCCGGTTCCCTTGGCCCCGCTATTTGGCATAGAGTGGTCCCCTTGGGTTCGGAGGACCAAGCTCTGAAAACACACCCATTTCTAGGCCAGCTCTGTTTGTTTTCCTTGTTCTTTCCCTTCATCACTACTAAAGTTACTTTGGAAAAAATCCTGCTGTGTTGGCTCAACTAGCGTAGAGTGTCTTCATCTGTACGTGGCAGAGGACGGCCCAGGGAAGGCCCTGGGGAGAGGGGCTGAGAGATGGGGAGGGAGGGCTGGCCGCTCCTTCCCCGCCCTTCCCCCACCCTGGGCTGCTGGCTGTGGGGATTTACAGGTATAATCTTCTTGCAGAGGTCGTGAAAGCCTAAGAAGGACCTTTCAGTGCAGCTGTTGTGGGGAGGCTGAGACGGGGTAGGGTGGAGGTGCCAGGGTTCCCTGAAGGGGGAGCGCTGGGCAGTAGCCTTTGAGCTACACTAATCTAAGGATCAGGGGCAACTGGGTGAAACCAGACTTGCAGTGAACCCTGTAGGTTACAGGCTTCCAAGTGGCAGTGCACCTGTTGCATCCAGCCCACAAAGGTGGTTTTGTTTTTCATTGACTAAATTGACAACACTTAATGGAGAGATTTAATAGATTGGACCTGTTGTCCTCTCTTGAAAACGAAGAAAATCTGGCAACCCCTGGACCCGCCTTCAGCATAGCAGGCATTGGGCCAAAAAGTGGCTGCTCTCCTTACAAGCAGCACGTGTTCTCCTGTGGGCCTCAGGCCCCAGCCAGCCAGCTTCTTTCACTTACATAACTGGTCCCTGCAGCTTCGGAGTTTGCCACCCTAGGCAACAGTCATCTCTCTAACCCATGGTTTCCCATGGCCCTCAAAGTTGTGCAAATGCATCATTAACCAGTATTTACCAAGCATCTGGTCCTCAGCAAAATGCTGCAAATAGCAAGCAGACACTGTCACTCCCTAGTGGGCTTTATGGACTGACATGCATGGACTGACTCCCAAAGAGAACCACTGTTTCTGAAACCACATCTTGATGGTGAGACTCTTGGCATATCCATGACCTCAGGAGTGGTGGACTGGGACTCCAGAATCAACTTGTTACAAGTGTGTGAAGCCGTATTTCATTGTTTGGGTAAAGGTGAGTGGAGAATGCCCCTATCTGGAGAATGTGTGGGGTTTGTGGGACCTCCCATCGACACTGCAGAACCAAAAACCACAGCTGCTGACTCGTATGTTATTAGACAAGTGTCTGAGGATGTTCTTTCTCCAAGGGACTGATGGAAGGACAGAAGAACCTAAGGAGACACCCTCAACAAGAAAGGTCCTGCATCACCCCACTCTAAGCCATGCTAGCTCAGAGACGAGGGTCACAGAGACCCCTGAGGCTGACATTGGGTACTGGCTGCCAGGTCCCCACAGCCTGCCTTGGTGAGGCCACTGGTGGCAGTAGTAATATACACATCTCGACATCATCAGGGACCCAGGGAGTTGGCACAAGGCGAGAGTTCTGTAGCCAAAAGAGCCAAAAGCAGGTGTGCTGGACTCCCAGGCCCTCACCTCCAAATCCTGACACCCCTAGATATACAAATAAGAAGCCCAAATTCAGGTGTCCTGAGCCAGGGCTGAGAGCTGTGGAAAAGCTACAACCCAGACATTCTGGGATGATCCCTGGAGGACCCCTGGGCTAGGCAGACGGAAGAGCCTACCGAAGCCCCAGAGAAAGGACCCTTGACCCTTACCAATGGCAGGAGCCACGTGTCAGCATTCTGTGGGAGGGAGACTGTGGCAGATTTGAAGCATGGTTGTGGAATCTTCGACATTCTTCTCATTGAGAGGTAAGGTCTATGATACCTGTGAATCTGTATGCTGTGTGATGGCCTCTCAGTTTACTGGAAGGGACCCCATATAAGCAGTCCGACTACCATGTGGCCACTGTGCTGTGAGGAAGCCTAACCTACAAGGAAAGGTCATATGTAGACGCTTCAGTAACAGTCCCGGCCGAGCCCAGCCTTCACATCACCCAAGCACCACACATGGAAGAAAGAAGCCTTTGGCAGATGACAACCCCTCGCCCTACAAGTCATCTCCAGCTGCTCGAGTCTTCCCAGCGGAGGCCCCAAACATTATGGAAGAGAGACAAGTCATCCGTGAGTGCCCTGACCCAACGCAGAAAATCTGTGAGGACATAAAAACAGTTGTTGCTTTACACCATAGATAACCAGACAGGCAGAATTCATCTCAGATGAAGAGCTGGCTCTTTTTCTTTGAACACTGAATAATGGGTCTTTTGGCTGTGAGAGGAAGGGTCCCATTTAGTTTATACAGAAGAGCTGCCAACAAGGAAACTCGAATGCTCTGCCTAGTAAAGCAACAGGAAGGTAAGAGTTGTCCTCTGGTGGCTAACTGATGGGTGGAAAGAAGAAGGCTGGAGCTGGGAGAGAAAGAGGAAGGCTGGGTAAGAAGAGAAAGTGAAATGGCAGAGGGCTAGAGTCTGAGAAAGAAAAGAGCTGGTGAGAAACTCCTAGTCAGGGCTGAGCAAGGAGCTGGAGGAACAAAGGTATCTAATATGCTATTTCAGGTTGGCTCCTGCTCTCTGGTGCTGTTCTGTTAGCCCCGAGCCTCCAGTAGAAGTCCGATGCGTATGTACCACAACCTCGTCAGAATGAGGCTTGGGGAATATGGCGGGCAGGGCACGGTCCACTCGTGGGACAAAGGGAGCAGGAGGACAGCAAGCTGGGCAGCTGGTGGGAGACTGAGGATTAAGCTAGGAGCAGGAATGCAAAGAAGACGAAGAGAACATGCCCTTCTTGGAACTCCTTGGGCATATTAGGGAGGGCCTTCTAGACTACCCCAAATAAAAGGAGATGGGCTGTAGATAGTGAACTAGGGTCCTGGCAACTCCATAGCAAGGTGAGATCCCTCCGCCACGTGGGGGCCAAACTGTCTAGCACATTTTTGGGAGAGCAAACAAACAAGCAATGGAGAAACCCCAAACCGGGACTCAGGACCAAGAGTCACTACAGCAAAATGAGGAACAGGAACCTGGGAGTCTATGACCCTGGGGAATAAACCGTGGAAGGAAAAATCCTCCAGTGTAACAGACGTGGAAAGCCCTAAAGGGAAACCGCCCCTCATACTACAAGGTCCATCCTCTCCAAAGTTAAGACTTGGGAGAAAAGCACTGTGGCCAGAACCATGTGCACACTACACTGTGCCCCTAAGGCCCACCTTTTCCCAGCAGTTTCTATTCCCATTGCTACCACCCATGTTTTGCCCCAAAGGGCAACGTTCCCTTTTAACACTCTCTCCTGGTGGACACAATCCCTATGTTCTCTTAGTGTGGCTAGAACGGGCTAGATCTTCAAAGACTTTATGAATTTTAGAGGAAAGACAACAGGAAAATAAACCAAGCCACCACACAAAATACACAAATGCAGGGTCCAGGACCATGCACCATTCCCCTGGCCATTTGCAGATGCCTATACTCTGATTCCAAAAGGTGGACTCTCCCATCAGGTTTCTTCCCTAGACATCCTGACACCTGCATGCCCACCATTGGGAGGCTAAGATACCCATTTCTGTTCTGAGAGATGGGCTTCATCTCCAGGTGAACGGCACTTTGAATGATGTCACTGATGTGAGGCCATCCCCATTCCCCCACCCGGAGTGTGGCTTCACCTTCATAGGCCCAATTGCACAACCACAGCACAATCTCATCCATTAACCTCCACCTCCCTTCTTCTCCATCCCAAACACACAATGACAGGAGGACAAGAACACCCTCTCAACCCTACTTTGAGTCCTCAGGGCTTTCTATATGTGAACAAAGGGGGTGGCGATAGAGACCTAAGAAGTCCACACAAACTGACAGATAATCTTTCTTAACATCCGACTCTGCTGTCTAAGGCAGGAACAGGCCTTCATTTATCCCCATCCACGTGGTCCCACCGTTGCTAACTATGGCTCTCATTGGGTTGGGCGATGCTTGCTGTGGACTATTTGGAAACCTGGAGCCAGGGGCCAGGCAGGGCTGACAGCTGGTTACAAGTCAGTGTCAATGTTCAGCCCTTAAGCTCCAAAACAAAAACCAACCAACCAACCACCATCGCCACCACCAAAATGCTCTTAAAATTCATGGTAGAGATTTTAGGAGCAATTGCAGGAGTCAGACTGTATATGCAGTGAAAAGTTTTGTTAAGTATCTGGGCGTGCCAGCTGTCCTAACTCTTGTTTCTCTGACCTGATGGTCCATTAGTGCCAGAGGTCCCTATTAGACCAGAACAGTGTGTGGTCTGTGGAAAATTCCAATAGGAGATCTTTAGGCTTGAGAGCTAACCCATACCTTCTACAGCACAGAATGACTCGTATCTGAAAAAGCAGCTCGTGGTGTGCTGGGCCCAAGCAGAGCCTATGAATACCTGATAATGGCGTATCAAGACACTATATGACTAGAAATGCCCATTGTATCTGGGCTACCAGTCATAAACTGGGTGATTTATGTTGACGAGTTGACCAGTCTCAAGTGGGCAGTTCATTGTACGATGACAACAGCACATCTGGGGTTGGGTCCAGACAGGTCGAGAGCAATAAGTGAGCCACACGAAAAGGTGATTTAGACACTGTGCCATACAGCCCTGTTGCACCCACCCGCTCCCTTAGCTCAGCCATGCTTGTGGCGGTGGTCCCTACAACCACTGAAATAGAAAAATGTGAGCCTCGAGTATGTTTGGGTTGACTTCATACAATGGTACAAAACAAAAATGAATTGTAGCCATACCACATACCTACTCAGGACAAGTCCAAAAGGCGAGTGGTGAGGGAAATCCTCCGGCTGGGCAGTACGCTTGTCCGTCAACTTTGCGTGTAGGGAGGCATGGTCTGAGGCAAGAATGAACATGGCCCTCTGGGCACTGGAGAATAACTCAGCTGGCTGGTCAGAGGCCTGGATGAAGCGAGACTGGAGTAGCAGAGAAGGAAGCCTGGGGGACAGGTGCATGGCGGATGAACAGGAGAGGTGTCAGATTATGCAGACCTTGGAGTGTCATGTCAATGCTCATCGGAAAGCTGCTGCTGCTGCAGGGAAAGCATCAATAAGCAGGTGCACAGAATGACTGTCTACTGGCTTCTGTCTCAACTCAGGGCATGGGCCCACGCATGGAGCGGGGGTGTGGCAGAGATGGAGGCTCGCATGGGCCTGCCACACGGGGCTCCCCTCACCAACGCTGATTTACCTACCGCTGCGGCCGAACGCTCAACCTGCACTCGCACAGGCTGGGTCCTCACTGTGGTGTCACTCCTCGACCAGACTGCCCCCGCACCTGGTGGTACGCTGATTACCTCAGACTCACCCCACCCTGCCCAGGGCAGCAGTATGTTCTTCCTGGAACTGAAATCTTTCTGGAATACGGATTTATCTTGCATGCTTTGTGCTTTCCCAGAGGCTTACGGAGTATCTCATTATCAACCTGGAATTCTGTATAGTGAAGTCTCGGCTGAAAGGGTGTATTTTATGGTAAGGGATGTGTGACAATGGTTTTATAAAACAAGGGGTCTTACCATGTACCTCATTCCTTGGAAACCAAGGGTAGAAGGTGAGAATGGCCTTTTAAATTAAAGGCTTAGCTGAGGAGCCAACTTTGGAGCGACATCCTGTGGAATAGGTCACTGTCCTCCAGGATGCAGTGTATGCATTAAACTCTCAGGTCACACACAGTGCTATGTGCCCAGTAGTTAGAAAACACAGGGCCGATGGAAGCAAGGGGTGGAAAGAGGATTGCCTCCTTTCATCACCACTCTGCTGAGCTCTTTCCAGAAACGGCTTCCCATTTCTGTGACTGGCTCTGTTAGATTCGAGATCCTGATTCTCAGGGGGACGTCTTCTACCAGTTAACACGGGACTTTTCCACTTCAGGCTCAAGGCAGTGGACCATCGGGTAAAAAGAGTGTTTTTACACCGAAGGGAGCAATCACCCCTGACTGTCCAGAGGAGCTAAGGATGCTGCTGCTTAATGGGGTCAGGGAGATCCATCTGAGACGTGTGTGCTGGCGTGTCTCTTGATGCTTTCAGCCTTGGGGACGACGGTAACCAGGCAATCACAGCCAACAAAGCCCGGTAACGGCAAAGCAGACAAGGGCTCAGCCCTCCGGGATGAGTAGCCCAGACCAGCTTTGATGTTGGGGTTGCGGGGGAAGGAGATGACAAATATTGTGCCTCAGAAGCAGCTGCAGCAGGGGAACTGTAGTTTATTCCACTAACACCTTCCTGTCGAAAGCCTTTTCTAAAAAAAAAAAAAAAAAAAAAAAAAAAGGGCTTGCAGCTGACCAGTGCCTTAAAGAGTCAGTGACAGAGTGCAGCAGGAGCAGGCCTCGGCAGCGCAGGAAGTGTGCCTTTGCAGACACGTTCGGTGCCTTGTGCCACAGCACGGGGCCGCCTGGCTTCCGCACACCTGGACGGTTTCGTGCACATTGCTCTCATGTCATCTCAAGTTCTCCTCACCAGCTAAGAAAGGACACGTAGCCCACTAGGGGATGGAGCTGCAAGTAGGAAGAAGTTAACCTCCTGAGAAATTCTTCGACGTGGAAGAACTGGTTAAATGCCGTTTTCAAGTCATTCAGTCGAGTCTTTCAGAATTCTGAGGAGTACTTTACGTAGTTCCTTAGAGGGTTCTCAGTGGAGCAGAAATAACTAGTTTAAAACCTTCCATTGTATTGGTTCTCCTCCCTGCCTTGTCTTCACTCACTTCCGCTTCTTGGGTCATATGGATTGACTGTATCCCCCCAGAAGATATGTTGAAGTCGTAAGCCCTGGCACTTGTGAATATGACCCTACATGGAAATAGGGTCTCTCCAGATGTAATAAATTTAAGATGAAGTCATTGGGGTGGGCCCTATCCAATATGACCAGTGTCCTTATAAGAGAGAGATTTAGACACAGACACACAAGGAGAAGGCCCTATGATGACAGGCTGAGACAGAAGTGCTCTAAGCAAGGAACGGCTGTAAGCCAAGAACATCCGGGGCTACCAGCATTTGGAAAAGGCAAGGAAGGCTTCAGAGGGGGCACAGCCCCACAAACACCTGGATTTCAGACTTCTAGCCTCCATAAGTTGTAAGAGAATAAATTTCTACTGTTATAAGACACCAAGTTCATGGCACTTTTTCTGATACAGATCACCTTCCACATAAACTACCTTCTTCCCCCAAGTCCGTCACATGTTCTGCTTTCAGGGGACCCAAATTAAGTATGTTCCCCCTCCAGCTGAATTTTTAGGTCTAAATTTGGGGTTTCCATCCCCCGCTAACCCTTGCCTCAACCCATCTCTTGCCCCCTCAATCAGCTGAGCAGTCTTACCTGGATGGTTTGGACACAATCCTGCCTTGCACCTTCTCCTTCTTCCAACCTCCAGAGTTTGGTGAGGAACCCTCACACCTGCCCAACACTCTAGTACCATGTAGGAAGGCCCTATTCTTTTATAGAGGTCCCGGGGCTATACACTAGCTCTGGCACCACCCCTTCCCTGGATAGAAAGCCAGAAACCTCATTTTGGTCTTTAGGGCCTGGGTCTATCCTGGGAAGTGGCAGCTCCAGGATTTTTGTATGGAAGGGCATGTATCTTATAATCTGATCAGAAAGGGAGTGGGCCCTAGGAGTTTTACTTAAAACTGTTTCCACACCATGTTTTGGAAACTAGTATGTGTTTAGAGTGATTTTGGGGTGGGGACAGAGTAAGATACTTTGGTGTCATCACCCTGTGGCTCAAAGATGACCAAAGGTGGTTCTGGAGGTGAAGCATTTCTAGAAGCTTTGGTCACTCATTTTGCACCAACCTAGCCCTTCCAAAGCAGAAGGTGCTTTTTCCATACTAGGCCCTTGGAAAACTCAGGAACAAGGAATGTGAACTGGCAACCAATGGCCTTTAAGTGGTGCAAGGCAGCCCTCTAGTGGCCATGACTCAGAAGGCCTCAGGCATAGAGCTGTGCTCCTTATTACCACCGACAGGAGGACCAACACAGTGGGACAGAGACTGGTATAAAAGTGATGACCATCAACATGGGACAGAAACATAAGCACGGGGCTCGCAACCCCAACGACGCAGACGACAGACCAGAACAGATCAGACAGATCATCCTAATCACAGCCTAGATCATCACCAAACGCAGTTGTTTTCCCTTCTGGGAGAAACACCTGGACTTTTGTTAGCCCTGTAACGCTTGCATAACAGAGCACGCATGGATTCCTAAACATCGCAATGAGAAACAACGCCGTTCCAGTGATTTGGCCCTATTTGAACACCCCTGGAAATGTTCACCATGGCTAGTACGTGAAAGAAATGCTAATTCTTCATCAGCTCGGCTAGAACCTGTTATCAGAGTAATAAGCTCTGCCAAGTAAACTTCCAGTAAGAACGGATCCCTTGATTCTTCAAGGAGGACTGAGTGAGGCTTGCTGGGGTTAGATCTGGCTGTTGGCTGTTCTGTGGGTGTTGGAAGGTAAAATGGTCTCTTCATCCAGGATGAGCCGGGCAGAACCAAGCAAGATGCCAATCCCCTGCTGAAGTCCTTGTCTCATACACCCAGCCTCAGGAGAACAGGAAGACTCAGTTTACCTGTTCAAGTACTCTTGGCCAGAGCAAGAATCCAGTAAGAGCCCCCACCTGCTTCCCTCAAGGGTCCACAGATCACTGGCCCATACCCTTGCTAGAGATGCCTCTGTACCAGCCTCCTAGGACTTCCCTGGCCCACCAGGGACAGAGCCCTAAAGAAATCCTCTCTCACGACTCCAGCAGAGCCCAGAGACTTCCCAGCACCCAAGCAGCCCACAGGCTCAGGAGAGCAGATAGATTGGGGTTGATAAGAGGGAACCCTATTCAGGTTTCCACGTCCCTAGAATCCTTTGCTCTCCAAAGATACTCTGAGTTTTCACAGGGACTGGTTAGGCTGATGGAGGAAGAGAGGTTTGTAGCATTTATGGACCCCCAGAGGGCAGAGGAATCCTATTTTCTCTGGTCCCCTCTCAGCTTCCCACTCCCTTCCTCTACAGTAGAAAGAGGGTAAGCAGAAGCTGGAGATGTGCTTTCATAATGGTCTCCTTCACATGCAGAGGTTGGGTGGCAGTGTGGGTTTCCCAGGTGACAATGTGCCACACAGAGTAGAGGATGAAAATTATTCTAAAGAAATAGAAACTCAAGACATTCGTGTCTACACATAGCTGTTCACCATGGAATGAAGTATTTGCACAAAGCTGGAAACAGCCCACATGTTCAACGCTAAAAAACTGTTTAAATAAATTAGTTTCTCTACATAATAGAAACTTATGAAACTATTCGAAATAAGGTTTTTAATGACAATTATGTTAAAAAATTATTTTGTAAAATTCAGTTAAAATTTCAAAAGACAAAGTTGACTCCAAGTTCGGAGAACTTGTAAAATACCCCTGACGACTCTCTGGAGGATCTGTAAGCGGGTGCACACCCCCCAGAGAAGGTAAGAGATGGGCGACAGAGATCCTGTCTCGTGGCTGTTACTGCCACCTTATTTCACCTCTAGGCTGTTGTATCTTTGGAAGCACAACACTCCACACATGGGCCATTGTAAAATTAAGCGTAATATTTTGATCTTCCTCCCTCTTCCTTCAAAGCTCTTCCTCCTCTTCTGTGCCTAGGAACTTACGTCTCTTCCCTTCTCTGACCCTCATGTGGATTTAAACGTGTTCTGTACTGTGTCTTCCCAAGACTTGTTTCTATCTCTTTTATAGCACGTGTTCCATTTCGCCATGTTTGTTTTTTTTTGTGCATCTCCTAAGACTGAAACCCATAGAGGCAGAGAGCACAGGCTGCTTGCCTCTAGATCCCCACGCACTGGGCGATCTGCACCCACACTATGTCTGGTGCAGAGCAGGCATCATTAAATATTTGTAGAATAAATGAGTAAAACAAATAACCTAATGTCTGCTTGTACCCTCCCTCCAGGCCCTCTCCAAAGGATCCCGACGACTCCTGATGAATTACCGTGTCCAGACTGCCTTGTGGTAATTATCCTGCAAGCCACCAGTATTCCTTCCTTCATGTCACAAACATTTACTGAGAAGGTATCATGTCTAGGTTGGCTCTAGGACCTAGGAATGTAACAATCAACAGGACAGACAATCTTGACCCTGATAGAGCTTATGCTCCTACTGAGTGTTAAAAACAGAACAAGTCCAGGGGCGCCTGGGTGGCACAGTGGTTAAGCGTCTGCCTTCGGCTCACGGCGTGATCTCGGCGTTCTGGGATCGAGCCCCACATCAGGCTCCTCTGCTATGAGCCTGCTTCTTCCTCTCCCACTCCCCCTGCTTGTGTTCCCTCTCTCACTGGCTGTCTCTATCTCTGTCAAATAAATAAATAAAATCTTTAAAAAAAAAAAAACAACAGAACAGGTCCAAAATAGTCACTTATGCCAAGCCCACTTAGCATACGCTAATCACCAAACTGAGACTCCATTAGTTTCCGCCTCTCCCAGACACGGACTTGTAAACCAGACCAAGAATCACCTGGTCAGCACTAGTGAGGTAATCTGCCTCACAGACCCCTGTCATCCCATAAAGGAAAGGGACTTTGCCACAACCAATCCATCAGTCCACTAGTATATTCCTTGTTCTCCCCTCCTTCTGCCTATGAAAGTCTTTCATTCTGCACAGCTCCTCAGAGTTCCCTTCTATCGGCTGGAATCGATGCTACCTGGTTTCTGAATCACTGAATAGAGCCAATAAGATGTTGAATTTTTCCCCCCTCTCCAGCCCCCGAATTTTGTTTTTTAATGACAGTAAACAGAAGAGTCCAAGTGGTGAGACAAATGTGAAGAGAGGAGCATGTCATGTAACCACGGCACAGGAGCACCTTCCAAGAGGTGACACCTGGACCGAAGCCTCCAGGAAGAGCAGTGTAGGCCAGGTAAGGGGGCATATGTTTCAGGCAGAGGGCAGCCCAGGCTGGGGGGTAAGGTATGAAGTGCAAAGGAAGCCCAGGCTGGGGGGTAAGGTATGGAGGTGGAGAGTCAGACAATATCAGGATGAGCCTTACAGGCTCTGGTAGGAAGTGTGGACTTTATCCTGGGCTGTGACAAGAACGGGTCAAAGAGGGTGAAAGGAAAACTTGGCTCTACTCTGCACTTACTACTCCCACCAAACAATTCTGCGACCAGATGTGCAGGTAATTTTCCCACAGAACGCAATTCTCAGACACCAGCTGAGTATCCTACAATTTAGCTCAATTCTGATACCATATACCTGGAGACAGTGTCAGATTCGAAGGTTAGGGGCTCAGTCCCAAAAGACTGCCCTCCTCTACTCCTTTCAGATACCAGTTACAAGACCAAGTTGTCCACTGTGCTCTGACATACCAGCTATAAATCGGAACCCCTCCTTGGGATTTAATTAATTTGCTACAGTGACTCACAGAACTCAGAAAAATAGTTTACTTACCATCACTGATTTACTAAAGAACATTAAAGGATTTGAATCAACAGTCAGGTGAAGAGATCCATAGGGTGAGGTCTGCAAGGGTCTCAAGGGCAAGAGCTTCTGTTTCTGGAGTTTGGGGATACACCACCTTCCTGGCATGCACGCTGTTCCTAGATGCATTCTAATTCACCAACCCAGAAGCTCTCCAAACTCTGTCCTTTGGTTCTTATGGAAACCTCCCTTCATAGGCATGACTGATTAAATCACAAGGGTGGAAAGCGAGGGGAGAATCTAGGATTCACCCAAGGTTTCTGGTTTTGACAACAGAGTACCTGGGGTGTCATCACCTGAGAAAGGAAATTCAGGAGGTGATTTGTGGGGGAGGAAGAGACAATCAGTTCAGTATGGAGCATGTTGAATTTAAGATGCTTTTGAGACCTCCAGGTGAGATATCTGGTGTCCATTTAACTAGTCTGCAATCAGTTCTGAATATGGGACAGAGCTACAGCTAAAGATTGGACATCTTTAAACAACTGGCAATAATCGCAGTCGAAGGATTCTAGGAAATCTTTCCAGCACAAGGTGTGCAGTAGACAGTGAAGAGGCCCAGGATGGAAGCCTGGGGGAATGAAACCTTAAGGGAGGCTCAGAGGAGGAAGTGATGTGGGAAACAAAGGCAGAAGAAAAATCATTAAATTTCTTTACTACCTACAGCCCACTGACAAGTCCTTGAAACAGGCAGAGTGACATTCCTCTAGGGACTCAGCTGCCTCGATGTTAATACTTTGCTAAGGGAAAAAGGCAATCTTAGACTGCCCCCCAGGATCCTGTCCTTTAAGTCTACTTTAAGATATAAAAATTCCTTTGGAAACTTCTTTTACCTTTACTCCCCACCCCTGCAAGATACACGCTGGCAATCATTCTCCAAGCATACGGCCCACTGATATACATCTGAACGGTCTCATGACTGAGTTTTTGCCAAACAGTAATAAATGAACTTTTCCTAACAATAGCTAGCCCCGTCAAGATCCTGGAAACCTTGGATGCTTATGCTCTCCCTAACTCCCTCCCAACTTTAAGGTATATAATGGGCCACTCCTCCTGACCCCAGTGCAGCTTCTTCTGCCCATGGGTCCCGTCCCCATGCTTTAATAAAACCACCTTTTGCACTAAAGACATCTCAAGAATTCTTTCTTGGCCACCTACTTCAAACCCTATGTCTTTCCCACATCAGAAGGAGCAGGCTAAAGCACAGAAAAGACTAGGTAAGGGGGATGAGAGAAAATCGGAGGACTGCGGTGTCCCACAACATAGACAACACATACTGTCTCACACAGACACATTCTGAAGTTTTTAGCATATGCACAACCACATACAAAGAGAAATGTGTGAACACACATTCACAGTAAGAACAAACTTGTGCACGTTAGCACAGGCTGCAAAAAATAAAATAAAAAATACAGTACCATCCTTTTTCCGGCAACTTAGGCAGAGAGTGTTCTTTCCTTACAAACATCTCCTTAGTTTGGCCAAGAGTCAGCAACAACGGAGCCACATGGTTGACAGTGTCTCTGAGCCTTTGCCAGCTTTCTGTGCTTAGAATGTTTTCCTCTCTCCTTTTTCAGTCTGTTTCCTCCAGCTTGGGTTTTACTTCCTAACTGGAAGCCATCCATAACCTCCAATGCCTTGTGATATCCCCAAAGCAATCACCTCTTTACTTGTGGTCCCTCCAGCAGGTTCTGAGCAGGCACCAGGACTTCTTGCTTAGCATACTGCTGGCACTTGGTAAGTATTACTTTACTCAAATGAGTAAACTCTTCTGCCTTTCCTCAAAAGATTTTGTGCAGCCCCATAGTTTATCAGACGTCGCAATAACTTAGCTGCATTTAGGACTTCACCATTTGGTCTGTTAAAGAACAAAATGCAACTGAGTAAATACGAAGATCTAATTGGCTTTGTTAAGGAATTCATGAGTTGGGCAGCATCCCATCTAGCAAGGACATACGTCCCAGGAGTTGTATAAAATGGAAGGTCTTCGTAGGAAAGGGGGGCGGCAAGTTGCCAGTGAAATATAAGGATTATTTCAGGCCAGGACATGTCCTTTTGGAGGGGGGAGAAAGAAATGGCAGGGTTTTTCATCATGCAGATTGCCTCAAGAAATTTCAGATTTGACTGTTAAAAGGTGACATTCCTGGGAGAGGCTGAAACTAATGAAAAAGTTGGGGCAGGGGCAAATGAATCCATTTTGGGCCTTCTTATCAGGTCCCAACCTACCCCTCTAACCTTAATTCTGGATACATCTCTGCATCCTCTAAACTTCCACCACTCTGGAGTAGCCGGGATTTTCCTTCAATCTGTATTAGAAACCAGGCAACATCCTACCTCCATGTCTCACCATCCAAGTTCAACCAGTCTCTGCACCCTCCTGAGTCCGCCTTGTAACATCCTCTTCAAATGGAATCTGGTCACCTTCCCCACCACCGTTGTCTTCTGAGCAATCAGTGGCCCTCTGACTTGTCTTCCTGCCTCCTGTTCCTCTCCCTTCCCATCCTTCCTCTACACTACCAGGTGACCTTCCTGAAATCCCTAATTATCTAGTGCCTTCCCACTTCCGGAATAAAATCCTACGGAGACCTGAGGGCCCTTATGGTCTGCCTCGTGCATTAGCCTCTTTAGGTTCTGAAAAGGTTAAGCCTTTTTTAATGTGTTTTCTCTGCCCCATTTATTCTTTCCTAATTTCCTTGTTAAAAATAAAGACCAGCTCAAGTATCATGTCCTGTGTAGAATCTTCCCAGGCTGCCTATGACAGAGCTGGTCAATCCTTGTAATATGCTCCTATTAAGCTCATTTTCGCTCTATATTTCATTGGGCCACTAAACTGTTTAACAGAGGACTAGAGAAAAAAAAAAATCCAGACCCGAATTAAAATCGTTTCATCACTTACTAGTTGTGTTTCCTACCTTAAGTAATGTACTCAATTTTTCTGAGTGCAGCTCCCTCTGTACTATGAACTGACCAACAGGTACTCAGGTAAGTGCTAGATCCAGCACTCATTTTCTACCATTTTTCAACTAATTATTTACTTTTGTTCCCCACCAAAATGTGACCTCAAGGCCAGGAACATGGAGTGCACATTATTCACCTAGTGCTGGCATGATATTTGACAAATACTAAAATCTTAACGCTAAAGGAATAAACAGTGAATACACAGCAAACGGTGTTAGTGTGCACAGGGTTAATACCCACTATCAGTGTGTCATTGAGATACCTGCACAGACTCATTGCCACTTGGCATCTATCAACCCACTGGGTCAAGTGGTCCAGAATCAGTGTTCTTACAGGGTGAAGTCCACAGGCTCAGTATACCGGAGGATGCATTCCTGTGGCATCGATCTGTTCTCTCATGAGTCAATGTGTACTTCTAGAATCCAGATGTCCAAGGGCTCAGGGTACTTTATTTTAGGGTTAGGCCATCCACTGAGAAGGATTCTCCTAATTTCGAAATGCTCATGATCTCACTGTCAACTGGAAGGGATTTACAGGGAAGTAAAAGGGACGGTACGGGAATATGCCATTTATGCCTATGACCCTAACGTTCTCTATGGAAGCAACCACCAGAACGAAGCTGACACTGAGTAAACTAGCACCCAACAGCTTCAGTGGGGAAGAGGGGCTGAGAAATGGAGGGGTTTTTAGGGTGGAAAGGACTAGTTCGTTTGGGGTGGCTAAGGTCTGCGGAATGTTTGGACACGATTTTGGGGATACAGAAGATGGGTTACCTTTCAGATGACCAACAGCAACACCCTGAAAGGCACTCCTCTCTTTCAGAAACTTCGTAGAGGTCTCCCTAAGCTATTCTGGTGCTGACAAGCCTGCGTCAACCATTCTCTTGCTAGCTGTCCTTTGCACCATGTCTCTTCACTGTGTCCAGGCCACAGCCTACCTCTGCTTCGCTCAGCTTATTCTCACTCCCAGGAACACCACCTTACCATCTTCCAAGTTCATCCCCAGGGTCTACGTTTACCTCCTCAGTGAAAATCTTCTGGGCCTCTGTAGGTTTATCATCTCAATTCTAGAAGAAATGCTTCTGGCTGCCCTCGGCTTGAAGACAGTACACTTCTTAAGAGATGATATTTCTTTTGTCCCCTGTTCTGTGCTTCTCAGAAGGGTCAAAGGTACCAGGCTCTGAGCAGCCTCAAGGGAAAGAGGAAGGGTTAGATTTGCACCGTGACTTTAATATGCACTGTCTCCTGAGACTAGTCTTCTTTATTCAACATTTTGTCCGCTAACAGTTGCAGGACAACTTTCTGTGTCCATGTTTTAGTTGTGTCTCCTGCAAACAAAGTATGGCTGGGGTTTGTTTTGCTGTAAAATTCAATCCTTTCCCCCCCCCCATTAGTTTAATCCTTTTTATATTTATTGTAGTTACTATATCTGGACTTACTTTTGCCAAATTTATTAATGTGTTTTACCCACTTTTTTCATGCTTTCTCATTTCTCAATTTTAAAAAATTTCTTTCCTTTTTCTTATTCCATTATTTCCTATCACTTTCATTTGGAGGTTATATGTATTTTCAGCGATCAACCTTGCAATTTTAGCACGCATCTTTAAAAAAACTAAAGTTGGTATTAAACCACCCACCCAAAAAATAGAACACAAACATTTGAACTCTGATCAACCCTTTTCTCATTGTGATGCTGTTTTTAACCTCACAGTTTGGCATCTTTTATCATCTCATGTATTTATGTTTGCCTACATGTAAAAAAGTATCCTTACTATACATATCTTCCTAAGGTTACATATTAGAATCAGAACTGGGATCCAGGATGGGGTTCACAGGTTTCTTATTACCTCTGAACGGCACTCAGCTTTAGACCTAACGGCTCCCACTTCCTACAACATGCTTACTCTTACCAGGCACTCTTGTCTGCACATTAACCTGATATTCATTACTTCATCAAATTCACACAATACTCTAATGGGCTATGTATTATTATGATCTGCATCTTATGACCCCCAGATTTGTCTTTCCTAAGATTATAGGTCTCAGAAACAGAATCAGGATCTAGGCTTTTTTGATACCCACTTGCCTTCATTCACCTTCTCACTCCAATATGTAACCAACCCTCAGTTCCTGAATAATGTCCCATTTTTTTCTCAACCTAAGACATCTCACTGTGCTAAGGCAGAACTAGGATATCAGATGAAAAGGCTGTCTGAGGTTACCTCTATCCTACAAAATCCCTGGGAAACGTCATCTAGTCTTTGCTTAGATTCTGCCACTGGCAGATCTCCACATAACCCAAGGGTGGTCTCAAGTTACATATACTACTCAAGAAATTTGGAGTTTTGGGGAAATCTCTTTAATCTATAGATCCTAAATTTTGCCTCCCCAAACCACAGTGCAAATAGCTCTTGAAATAACTATTCAAGTAGTTTACGACTCTGGCCACACTCTCTACTCTTTCAGTTCAGATTGAGTATCCAATTCTCTTGAATTATTTTCCCTCCATGGAGTCTCATTTTTACTTCCTGTGGAAACCACATGACTTATCAAGAAATGGCTCTGAGTACTGTCAGTGGACACCTTTCCAGACTGAAAGCCAAAAGAAAAATGTGGTCAAGTGCAGTTAATTCTCAGAAGACTGTCTTTCCACCAGCATGTACTCATGGGTCCCAGGACTGAGATTTGTACCCACTCCTTCTTTGCTCTCCACTCACTCACTAGCACATGCTCCAGGTACCCCTAACTACACCGGCAACACTCTATACTGCCGTTCGTTTAAGGTGCTATGGAAGAGAACTGATAAAAATCTATTTTTTGGAGGTCTAGTTTGCTCTAATCATTGGCAAAAGAGTGGGAATAAAGTATCTCTATAAAACCAGTGTGCAAAGAAGACTATCTAGTCTGGAGTCAGGTGAAGATAAAGTGGCTTGAGCTTGGGCTATGGGTGCAACCACTGATGGAGAGTCATAAGCATATATCTACTTCTACCCAGAGTATTCACTTCCTGGTTTCTGTGTGAGCCCTGCAACAGTTCTTCCCCCCCACGCAGCAGTAAACTCATGTAAGATGAATTCATTTACAAAAGGTGGGCTATATTTATTTAGAGTCACAGGCAGTTGACTGACTCAGTGTGACTCAAACCACAAGAAAACCATTCTACTTCACTGCATTCTGAGTCCTAGGGTGGCCCAGACTGGCAGGAGTGCTGCGTGGGGCCCATTCACAGGTTTACAAGTTTCTCATTGAGGGCAATCTGTGACTGCGTGAGATTGGCCAGGTAGGTCACCATCAGCAGGTCCTGGAAGAGGAAGAAGCCGCAGTGAGTGAGGGTTGGGCAGAGAGCAGAAGGTCTGTCATTCGCCAGCCTCATGGTGAGCACTGGGTATGAGGACAGTCCTGGGTAAAGGGCAGCTCGGGAAGAGGCTGGGCAGGAGTCGAAGGTGGAAGATAAGAAGGAAATGTTTGAGAACACTTTTTCGTCTCTACTGATACACCAATAAACTTGGGGTGCTTTAGCCAAGATCCATGGGTACAATATAGAGGGGGAAGCGTCTGTGAACTCAGATGGGGAAATAAGAAATGCATTTTCATTAACCTCTGGATTTAGCATTTTTTTCAACCATGAATCCAGTTAACAAGGCACAGTAGTATCAGCAGTACCGGAGATAACGGAATCAAGGAAGAGAAGGCGGGGGCACCTCCAAGCACATATACTATCTCTTCCTTTCTCCCAACCTGGACTGCAAGGGGCCAAAGGCAAAGCCCCTCCTCCTCCCTCCTCCTCTGTTCCCCTCCGGGTCATCTCCCCCGACTCCCTTCGCATTTGTGCATGAGCTGAGGTGGGGGAAGACACAAACTCCCAGAAGCCCAGGGACGGCACTCACATTGATGTTGCTGTTGAGCATGGTCTCAAAGTCATCGGGAACTATCTTGGGTACTTGGTTAACCAGACTCATCAAGAAGCGGCCCACAGTATTGTCAGCTGACACCTTTCCAGACTGAGCACCAAACAAAGATTCAAGGAGGCACAGTTAATTCTCACCACCGAGGACTGCCATTTCGCCAGCACACCTCTCAGTGATCTCTGAGTGGAGATCTATGCCCTCCACCTTTCTTTCCTTCCCCCTCCTCACCAGCACATCCTCTGCATACTGCAACACTGTGCTTAGAGCATCCTGGATGCGAGCTGATGCCCCTCCTACTTGCTGCAAGTCGCTTGAGAGTCCAATCACCCGGTTGGGGCTAAAACAAGTCTTCATGATCAGGTCAACTGTGGGAGTGGGATGGGGAATAGAAGAGGCACAGAGATTTCAGTCATCCCATCAGGAAAGAGATGATCTCTAACCATTCTGCTAACCTTCCCACCTCCCTCTGGACACAGCCAACTTCTCTAAACTCCCCTGCCTGCCCTTCTTAGCTTTTCTTCCTCCTGCTAGAGCTCAACTTCTGTACCCAGTATGCTAATCACTGGTTCTGCTCTTATATGAATGGCCACATAGCCTCCGGTGCTGATAATTTATTTCCCACCTCTAATAATTCCACAAATAATTACTGGAAGCCCATTTATAAAGGCGAATGACCTTTATAAACAAACCTCAGATCAATGGTTCCTCTTCAACCCACCCAAGGCCCTCCACTCGTTAGAGAGCGGCAAACCCCTCCCCTGAAAAATGCTAGACCTCAAAAGAGGGTATGGGAAGGTTACTCACCTCCAATGCGTTCAGTGTCATAATATGCATATTTCACTGTCAGAGGTGTGAACATCACCCCCATGGTCCTCCCAGGGACACCCATTAAAGTGCTGGGGAGAGAGAAGTCAAGGTAAACAAATGGACCTGGGAGAGAGCTTCCTAGTCTAGGCTGGAAAGCAGTTATACCAAGGGTACAGGTTCCATGGTTCTGAGATAAGAAGGCTGGAACCATCTATATCTGAGATCTTGTGGGAGCAAGTCACTTTTTTTTTTTTAATAATAATTTTTTATTATGTTATGTTAGTCACCATACAGTACATCCCAAGTTTTTGATGTAAAGTTCCATGATTCATTACTTGCACATAACACCCACTGCATCATGCAATATGTGCCCTCCTTACTACCCATCACCGATCCCCCACCCCCTCCCCTCAAAAGCCCTCAGTTTGATTCCCAGAGTCCACAGTCTCATGGTTCATTCCCCCTTCTTCCCTTTCTTCTCCTACAGATCTTCCTACTTCTTATGTTCCATAAATGAGTGAAACCATATGATTGATAATTGTCTTTCTCTGCTTGACTTATTTCACTTAGCATTATCTCCTCCAGTCCCGTCCATGTTGCTGCAAATGTGAAACTATTCTTTTTGACGGCTGAGTAATATTCCATTGTATATACGGACCACGTCTTCTTAATCCAGTCATCTGTTGAAGGGCATCTCGGCTCCTTCCACAATTTGGCTATTGTGGACAATGCTGCTATGAACACTGGGGGGCATATGGCCACTTTTTTTCCTCTAGCTCATTCCACACATAAGCCCTGGCCTGCGAGAGGGCACCCACGTTCAGACGTGACCTGGCCCTTCAGAGCACTGCTTCACTCACTGTGCAATCTCAGTAATGAAACAAGACACTGGATTTCCCTGTGGAGCTGGCTGCTCAGATATTCATGCCCATGGAAAGAAGAAACAGGACAGGTCTTCCATGAGACTGAGCCAGCCCTTTATCAGCACTGAAACAAGCCAACTGACTCCAGCCCACCAAGACTAAATTGGGTGCTGTAAGTAATCTCACTAAAGGTGAGTGCCTTTACTATGTCAACAATATTCCTTTCAACTGGACCACAAACGGTCTGAAATATCTGGAAAGGCTAAGAAATCAGGCAATGACTAAAGCTTAGTGGTACACCAACTAGTCCATAAGCACCTGGCATCCACCACCATTGTTTTTTCTGCATCATGGTTAACTGGTTACATCATGACACACACAAACAGCATAAAGTCAAACTCAGTAAGATAGGCACTAACAAAGGCCTTCACTCTAACCAGAAAAGATAATCCTTCCAACTCCTCTAGCAGCCCCTTCTTCAGCATGCCACTGTACCTTTCCCAACCTCCCCCATCAATGGGCATTTTAACTGCCTGCAAGCTCAGTGTGTCAAAACTATAATGTTATTGTCATTAAAACTGTACTCTACCCTGGGGTAACAGATGTATTCAAAAAAGGACAGTCATCCTTTAATCCGTACTACCCCAAGTACTGTGTTCAGTTCTCAAGATAACGGCAAACAAAAGGGTGACCTCAGAAAAACAGAACGTGGTGAAGGATCGTGATGAAAATACCACGTAAGAATCAGCTACAGGAGCCGTGAAGAGTTAGTATATAGAAAACATAACATGGAAAACGTTACAGTTTGTACAAATATCTAAAGGGCTGTCATCTGAAACTCATTAAGAGCAATGAGTAGAGGGGCGCCTGGGTGGCACAGCGGTTAAGCGTCTGCCTTCGGCTCAGGGCCTGATCCTGGCGTTACAGGATCGAGCCCCACATCAGGCTCTTCCGCTATGGGCCTGCTTCTTCCTCTCCCACTCCCCCTGCTTGTGTTCCCTCTCTCGCTGGCTGTCTCTATCTCTGTCAAATAAATAAATAAAATCTTAAAAAAAAAAAAAAGAGCAATAAGTAGAAATCTGGGGTACAACTGGTATCAGTGAGTTTCAGGGACAGATTTTGTTTCAGAGTAAAACCCTTCTAACGATAACTGCTAAGAGTGAGGAATGAGCTTCCTTAGGAGGCAATGAGCTATATACTGAAGGATTAAACCTGCTTTGGGGGGAGGTGGGTGTCATCCAGACATGGTATGACCTACACAGCCTTTTATGCCCTTGTGTCCCAAAACACTGGTACCTGACATAGGCCTTGATGCTCATGCGGCCGTTCTGGAGGCTCGTGTCCACGGTGAGGTGAATGGGGTTGGGGGCTTCCCGGCTGTAGTACTCATGGATCAGCACAGAGTGCTCTGTAATGTCATGGCCTGTAGCGTACCTGGAAAACGGAACAGTGTGGATTCATGTCTACATGTGACATTAAGACCAAACACGATGGTGACATGGGTATCTCTCGGTATCTGACACTCCCATGGTAGTGTTACCCCCCAGTGACACCCCAAATGTAAAAAGAATAAATAACCTGAAAACTGTATCAAATCAAATCAAAGTCTGACTCTCAGAGCTCTTGCAACATTATTAAGTCACCAGCAGGGCAAAAATACTTGCTCAGTAAAAGCTACATTTCGAAGTAAATATTCTTGGCCTCATGAGACCAGAATTGCCAGTAAACACACTAAATTCGTGGATCCTTGAGGTAATACACTCCCAGTATTCTGTCTCCAAAAGACAGTATAACGTCTCATCTGGTGGCAAAAAGCTGGGCAATTACCGAAACTTTCCATCCCCCCACTCCGACTTACCAGCCAAGGATGAGCTCATTTGGAGAGACTTTCTTGTGTAATTCATACATGTTCTTAGCAAATTCCATGTCAACAGCCACCTAAGAAGGCAGGCAGAAAAGGAAGCTAAGAAGCCAGAAGTCCATAGAAAAAAACAGAAGGAAAGGACAAGGAGCCACCCCCAGGAGACAAAAGAGGCCCCACAAGTATGTACACATAAGAAAAAAGCTCTTTGAACTATAGAACTTCTAGTTATGAGCTCAACATGTTGTGCAGGGGGGAGGGGGAGCCTTAAGGAGAGCCTAGCGAACGAACAGCTACAGACCACACAGTGGCAGCTCAAGCACCCACTCACCTCATCTTCTGACTCGTTGTGCGGCACTGAAAAGCAGTTAGTAACCTCCACTGAATGCTTGTCAACGGTTCCTGTGAGAGAGAATTGTCCACGTGTTATAAAACCCTAGAGCTGTCAACAGCCTCCAACCACTTTCCAAATGCGTTCAGAAGCTTCCTCAATGTCAATGAACAAAAAATTGAACTTATAAGCTCCAAGTTCAGCCATGTGCATCAATGGAACCAGGATTCTCCAGAAAACTGAAGCTCTGAAGTGAACTGTTTTCTTTAACCACCAACAAACAGGGTCTGTTCCTCCTTCACAAGCTCTTCTGCTATCTGCTCTTTCCTGCTACCGGTTCTGTGCCAGATCTTCACTCTGTGACCTTCACTTGCCAGCCACTAGGTTTTCTCTTATAATTCAATCCGCAAAACTACCTGGAAAATTCTGACAATGTTTATGTAGGCCACCCATACAGAGGCCTAGCTTCGGAATACAATTTTAGGGAGCTTCACCTGTACCTCCCTTCAGCCATCCAGTCCCATGGTCATAACCTTAATCCCATCATCATCCAGAAAACTTTTACCTGTGAACCTTAAACATCAGTATTAATCTTTTACTACAAGCTTCTATTCTAGTTCTGATACCTTTATTCCCACTACATTTGTTTCTTGACCTAAGACTGCTAGTCCCTTGAGTTCTCCATGTTTCTCTAACCTACTAGCACCACCCACACAAGGCTTCAAGCACGTCCCCCCCTACCACAGCCCACAATGCTGCCACACCGGTGTCTGTTTAATTCCATTTCACTATGGTTTCTGCTCCCGTAGCTGAAACTATGCCTCCAAACCCAGTGGATAAATATGCCTTATCTTATTTGATCTCTCACTGGCATTCAATAAAGCTGACCATTTCAAACTTCTGAAGTTTTCATTCTTCTATAGTTCCATGCCACTATAATACCTTTCAATTCGAGCATTTATCACATTGTATTCTAATTATTTGCATATAAGTAGATCTTCATCTTAAATTTAATGTTAGAGAAGAAGTTGTTTTATCAAACTTTGAATTCTAAATACCTAACAGTTTTATGGTACTTAAAAGGTACCAGTGACTTCATTTAACCAAATTAAGTATGTTCCGTGAATTAATATCTGAGAAAATTTATAAGCTCCTAGTGAGCAGTCTGTTTCAATCTTCAGTAAGTACTGCCTCTATAAGACCTAGCACTGTACCATGATCCCAGTCTGGAAGAAGGATCTAAAGATCTAGATAATAGTTGGTCTAACTAGGGTTACTACAGTATCTGGGGCACTTAGTGCTCTCCCTGGGTGGAGAATTGTTTCTTTAGTTAAATAGCTCCAGTGAGTTTGAAACATTTGGCAGTGGAGCGAAAAGAGTAAATCAGCATTTGTCAAGTGCCAAGTTAGTGTTGCAAAAATCATTTATAACAGAAGCTGAAAACAGGACACAGTTACAGAATACTATTATATTTTGGGAGGTTAAGAATGGAGGTGAGGGTGGTAGTGTGAGATAAAGGACTGATATTTAACACTTTTCCTGGAATCCTGGAAAATGAGTGGAACTTAAATGAGGGAAACCAGGGAAGGCACTTGTGATAAAGAGAATACAAAGGTTTGAGGAAAACCCTGACAATGTCTGGAAGATAATGGAACAACTGAAGTTCCTGTAAAATGCTGAACCTTCAAAAACAGAGAGCAGAAGACTGTGTGTGTGTGTGTGTGTGTGTGTGTGCGCACGCACGCGCGCACACGTGCGGGTTTTGGAGGGGAGTGTATAGCCCTGTTGTGGAGCAGGACGGCAACCAATAGCGGTTCTGTACCTACTGTGCGTCAGTAGTTAGATGCTTTGGGTAATAATTTAGTTCTTGCAAAGACTAAGTAGCCCCCCAAAGAACTAGACTTTAGGTAATTTGTCCCAAGGCACATGATTAATATTTGGAGAAACCTCCCTACAAATCTTGTCCTCTTTGCAACACACCCATTGTCTTCTATGGTGGAAGAACTATTACATATTTAAGAAAAACGATGAATGAGGCTAGAGTGGATCCACAAAGGTATCTAAAATTGGTGACAAAGATGGAGTGAAAATGACTTTGATGCGATCAGCAGTCCCCAGAGAAAGGGGCATATTATCAATAATCCTTCTTTACTGCCTCTCAGTTTTACAAATTAACATATCAGGGAGACTACAAAAGACCAGGATTAAATGTCTAGGAAAGCAGAATATTATGGAAACCCTGAAGGAGTTTCTGCCCAACTTTGTTTTCATTTACTTGTTGAAGGGGGTGTCTTTTTACAGATGTCCCCACTCCTTTGCCAACTGGTTAAAAACGTCTTTGTAAACACCTGAAAAATAAAGACATTTAGTCCGTAGAATGGGGGGGGGGGCGAAGTCACGGGGTTTAGGGAGCCAAACGTTTTCGACTTCTAGTCAGCATCTGAATTCATTTTTGGTAGTCTGTGGCTAATCACACTTGACCTGAAATAATACTGGGAAGATTAAAAACAAAACGTAAATCATTCGGCATACGGTATTTACTCAATAACTCACTACTCCTTACGTATTTTATGTCGACCAAAGTGACAGCAATCTGGCAGGAAAGTTCAAGTTCCTTAAGGAGATAAATCGCGGCTGGAAGGTGGAATAAAGGAATAGGTAAGAGATCAATGAGGCTGGGACGAGAAGTGAGCAAGATAAAAGGGAGATGGGAGGTAGAAGAGAACGTCAATTCGGTCTGACCACTCACCCAGCAGGGTCCCGATAACACGCGCAGCGCCCTCGTTGCGTCGCTCGTAGCTGTCCACGATGGAGGCCAAAATGACCGGGTGCAGCCGGACCACACGGCCGCCGGGGAAGGGGCCTGGGAGAGCAGGACCCGGCAGCGACTGCGCCGGAGTTTGCGCTGGGGCTGGCGTTGAGGCCGGGGTCTGGCCTGGAGCCGCAGTCGTGGCCGCTGCAGTCGCCGGGTCTGAGGCTGGAGCCGGCGTTGGAGCTGGGACCGGCGCTGGAGCCGGAGCCGGCGCTGAGGCTGGGGTTGGGGCCGGAGCTGGGACCGAGGCTGGGGCCGCGGCCGGGGCGGGGGCTGGAGCTGGAGTGGCGGCAGGAGCACTCGCCGGGGTTGCCGGTGTGGCCATTTTGTCGAGAGAGAGGGAGCTAGGAGCGGAAGGGGGTGAGTTGAAGAATATTGGGACCCGATAGGCTGAATATGCACCACGTGAACTAGATCTTTGCGCCTATTGGTTACGGGTGATGCCTCTCAGGGCACTACAAGTTCCTGCTCTGAGTTTGTGCTCTTTGATTTTGGTCCGATGAACACTCAGTGAGAACCGAGTTAGATAGTTCCGAACAAACTTGGGACCGCGCGGAGAGAAGAGGACCAATTCCGTCTTCGCAGCTGCCGCCAGATGGACCCAGAGAGCAGAGAATGGGTCGCAGTTTCTCCATTCAGACTTCAAAGGGATGGTGAATGTTGAAGTGCCTTTTAAAGGCACTTCTTGACAGCGTCATAAGATGTCAGTGCGGTGGCTTATTCATTCACCAGTTTGAATATGTGCCAGACGCTGTTTTAGGCCCTTGGACTATATATCAATGAACAAAACAAGGATCGTTGTCCTCGAAAAATTCACGAACTAGTGGAGAGAGACAAATGGATACATTATATAAAATGTTAGAAGGTGATGAGTGCTATGAAAAAGGAGAAATTAGCGGGGAATGAGGGGGAATCAGGAGTTAGGGTAGGTAACAACGAGAATGTGAGATCTGGGTGGATTTAAGGAGGAGAGGGAGCTGGCTGTATTGGGGGGAGCAGCCTCCAGGTAGAGGGATCAGCCAGTGCAAAGGCTTTGAGGCAGGAGCAGGCCTGGAGTGTGTGACAAGGCTATTTGGTGGCTGGAGTGTTAAGATCATGGCAGGAAAGAGCAGGAGATGGACCTTTGAAGAGGGGTTGTGGAGCAGATCATTAATGACGTCCTAAGCCATGGTAAGGACTTCGACTTTTAGTCTGAGGGAGGTGGGGAGCCATTGCAGGGTTTGGAGCAGGGGAAAGTCATGATCTGTCTGAGTAGCAGTGGAAGTGGTGAGAAGTGGGTAGAACAGGGATACCTTTAGAGACAACAGGATTTTCTGAGAAATTGTATGTGAGGTGTGAAATGGAGGAATCAAAGATGAGCCCAATTGTGTGTGTGTGTGTGTGTGTGTGTGTGTGTGTGCTGAATTAGAATGAAGAAGTTGTCATCAATTGAGACAGTGAAAGCTGCAAGTGGAACAATTTTTTGGGAAAAGATCCTAAGTTCAATTTTGGAGATGTCACTCTTGAGATGTCTATTAGACATCCAAGCAGAATTGTAGAGTGGTCAGGTGGAGATGCTAGTCTGTACTTTGGGAAAGGTTTCAATGAGTGACCCTCTCTAAGACTCTTAGCATGTGCCTGATATACAGCAGTTATTCTATGCAGTAGCTAGTTCACTGCTGTGTATTGGAAGGAGCTCTGACTCTAACATACTACGTAACTTTGGGCAATCTATAATTTTTTCTGAGTCTCAGTTTCCTTCTTGGTACAGTGGGAATGATAATATCTGCCTGTCAGGAAACTAACCAACTCCCTTAATTAGGTCAAGTCCTGGCATCTAGTTGGCAAGGTGGGTGGGTGAGGTTGGACTTCTTAGCCCTGATAAGAACTCACGTGTGAGGACAGTTAGTTTGAACTGATGGCAGAGAGTGCTGGGTACTCTCTCAAGAGAGTTGGTGGGAAGGAGAGGAGACATTTAAGGCAGTAGCAGGGGGAACAGTAGGGCTGAGAAGGGGACAATTAAGGCTGGAAACATTTTAAGTATATTTGAAACTAGGGATAAGGATTTAGAGGAAAGAGAAAGATTGAAATGAGAAGGAGAGCCTTCTAATGAAACAGGAGGTGGGGAGAAGGACCTGAATGGAGAAGGCAGATGAAAGTGATGGTCCTACACGAGATGAGGGACGTGCTACAGAGGCTGCCCTAGGCTGTGGCCACCCGTACGAGGGCCTAGTGGGAGTCTGCCTTAGCAAGGGCGGATCCCTTGAGATCATTCCATGGGAAGAAGGCCAGAGGAGAGAATCACCTCTGATGAAGACGCGTTGCTGCCCCAAACTGACCATGCACACCCTTGGGACCTCCTGCCCATGTATTTGAGTTGGGTGTGGACACTTTGCCTTTACATCAATGGCCTGAAGACCTTTCCCTCTGGGAGGAAAAGAGAAAGAGATGGATGAAGAATCAGAGACACTTCGAATTGGGGAATGAAGGGAATTTGCAGGATCTCCTGTCAAGTGAGGTTTTCCTCAGGGAAATGGAGCCAAGGTGATCTGTTAAGAATGGCAGTGCAAGGGTGGGGTTCAGCCCTTGCGTGGTGGAAGAGAGACCAAGAGTGAGCCATCGAAGGCATTGGTCGATTATGGGGGGGCCCGGCTGAGCCTGGAGACCTCAAGGATCTGGTTAGCGTTTGTATTTTTCCCCAGCCATATAGCTAAGAGGCAGGTGGGGAGAGATCATTGGCGTGGTCTTCCTGGGGATGCTGACCAGCCAGGACAAGGAAATACATACATCCAGGACGCTGGCTTTCCAATCACTGACAGGGATCCAGGCAGGCTGAATGCTATAAGCAGACACTCTGAGGCCTAGGTTCATCAGGAAAGGGCAGAAGGCATGGGGAGAGAGAAGATGAGCTATCCCCTTGAATATGGGAAAAGCGTTGTGCACATGGTACATTGGTCAGGATTCTCCAGAGGAACCATATATATATTAAATATACATATATTTAAATAAGGAATTGGCTCACGTGATTATGGAAGCTGAGAAGTCCCAAGATCTTTAGTCAGCAACCTGGACAGCCAAGAGAGCCAATATGTAGTTCTAGTCCAAAAGCAGGCAGACTCAAGACCCAAGAAGAGACTATGTTTCAGTTTGAGTCTGAAGGCCCGAAAAGACCAGTGTCCTGCTCAAGCAGCCAGGCAGGTGAAGTTCCCTCTTGCGCCAGGTGGGGACAAGCTCTTTGTTCTATGTAGGCCCTCAAGTGATTGGATGAGGCCCACCCACATTAGGGATGGCGATCTGCTTTATTCAGTCTATCAATTTAAATGTTCAACTTATCCAAAAGCACCTTCACAGACACACCTAGAATAACGTTTGACCAAATATCTGGAGATCCTGTTCCCTAGTCAAATTAACACAGAAAAGTCACCATCACACCTGGGATCCTGGCTCTCCTGAGCAGTATGCTTGAAAAGATGAAGGTCATAACTACAGGCTCATGTTAAAATTAGGGCCTGTAGCTTGATAAACCCATCCCATCTCTTCAATGACCAGCTGGAGTGAAGGGAGCTCTGACTACAGCTCCAACTGTGGGAGGGCCACGAGGGGGAGCCCTACGCTCTCTCAGCGCTGCAAGTGGGACTTGAGGCTTTCTTGGTGGGGCAGGGAGGTGCGGGAACCCTACCTGGGTAGCCACCCACTTGCCCTTATGCAGATGAGGTCCCGGCACAGGCAGGCTTGTAGGCTGCCTCCCACAGTTTGTCTCTGCTCACTGCCCCCAGGTTTCAGGAAGTTCTGTTCCAGTAGTGCGGGGACACTCCTCTGCTACGCTGGGATTTGCACAGAGGGCCTCTGTCTGAAAGCCCTTCCAGGCTGGGGTGGCGAGGAACAGCTGCCACACAGCTGAAAGGCAGCAGCGTCACAGACCTGAAGCCTCAGACCTGCGTGGTGAATGTCACCTGCACTGGACTGGATGTGCCCATCCCCCGATCCTGCAGCCCGGTGTGCTGCTCGGAGAGTGGGATGGGACTTTTCAGGTGCCCACGGACCACATTCATTAGTGGAGGTTCTTCTGACACTTGATGTCTCCCAGATGGAAGGAACTTAGTGCTCTTTTTTTCTATCATTTTCTATCTTCTTTCTATCTTTTTTCTATCTTTGGTTCATGACACTTTGGCTCATTCATGAACTTCCTTTTTTGTTTCAATCGTTCACTCATTATTAAAAAAAATTTTTTTTAAAGATTTTATATATTTATTTGAGGGAGAGAGAGTGAGAGAGAGTGAGCACGAGCTGGGGAGGGGCAGAGGCAGAGGGAGAAGCAGACTCCCCGCTGAGCGGGGAGTCAGATGCCATGCTCCATCCCAGGACCCTGAGATCAAGACCTGAACCAAAGGCAGAAGCTTAACTGACTGAGCCACCCAGGCGCCCCTCACTCATTATTTTTTAAGTAACATAATGAACAGGACTTATTATCCAAACCAAGAAGTAGAACACTCATTCATTTTTTAACCAATGAACAGAACCTACAACCCAAACCAAGGATTAGAACATTATCAACGGTAGTATTATGAATTAATAATATATATTAGAATATATATTAGAATATGAATTTATTATAAAAGAATTAGATACAATAGAATTATTATGCAAATTAGAATATTATAACAGATAATATTATTATTATGAGTATTAGAATATTATCATTCAGTGGTATGCTAGTAAGTGTTTAACAACCAGCTCCCTGAAAAAAAAAATGGCCCTAGTTTTGGCATTGGCCAATTTCTATAGTACAAATACTCCTACCATGACTGACTTCGAGTTACTAGCATTGTAATAACTGGCTCTCAAAATCCCTGAAAATGTAACACTGGCCTTTATTTTTTTTAATATTTTTTTATTAAGTTGGTCACCATACAGTACATCCCTAGTTTTTGATGTAAAGTTCGATGATTCATTACTTGCGTATAACACCCAGTGCACCATGCAATACATGCCCTCCTTACTACCCATCACCAGCCTGTCCCATTCCCCGCCCCCCTCTCCTCTGAAGCCCTCCGTTTGTTTCTCAGAGTCCACAGTCTTAGGAGATGCTCTTACTCATCCTTCATAAAGAGTACAGGGACCACCAGACAGGAGTACCCTCATCCAACCCCAAAACCTGCAGACCTGCCTTGCTCTGCCGACGACCCTGTCACTTCCTCAGGCATGGATGGAGATGTTCCCTCCATCCTCCTGTCAATGGCCAATCTTCTGCCTTTGCTTTGAGTCCTACCTCAATCCACAGCCCCATTCTCTTCCCCTTGTACTTCCCTCTCGTCTGCATTTCTAACCCAATCCCTCTGTTGATTTTTTTTTAAAGATTTTATTTATTCATTCGACAGAGAGAGAGACAGCCAGCGAGAGAGGGATCACAAGCAGGGGGAGTGGGAGAGGAAGAAGCAGGCTCATAGCAGAGGAGCCTGATGTGGGGCTCGATCCCATAACGCCAGGATCACGCCCTGAGCCGAAGGCAGACACCTAACCGCTGTGCCACCCAGGCGCCCCTGTCGGATGATTTTTATCAGCTTTCAAATCCTTCCCACCCTCTCCCATGTTAAAACAAACAAGACCTTCCCTTGGCCCCACATTCCCCACATCTTCTCAGGACCTCTCAGTTCCTTTTGTTGCCAAGCTTCCTGAAAGATATGTCTATACACATTATTTTCTTTCTTTCTTTCCTCCTCTCCTCTCCTTTCTTTCCCCCTTCCTCTCTTTTTCTTGCTTCCTCTCTTTTTCTTTCTTCCTTCCTTCCTTTCTTTCTTCCTTCCTTCCTTCTTCTTTCTTTCTTTTTCTTTCTTCTTTTTTATATTGAGGTTTAGTTGATGTACAACGTCGTATTAATTTCAGGTGTACAACATTATGATTCAATATGTTTATATTGTGAAATGATCACAACAGTAAATCTAGTTAACATCCGTTATCATAAATAGTTCCAGAAACTTCTTTGTGATGAGAAATTTCAAGATTTACTCTTAGCAACTTTCAAATATGCAATACACTATTACTATCTCTACTTCTTTATCCCCTATTCTTACTGCGATAATTTTTATTTTTTTGGAATATATGCTCATAGTTTAAAAGGTCAATTAACATTAAAAAGCTTATGCTCCAAATCTAGTACTTTCCTGGTCCACCTCCCCAACCCCCCCCCCCACTACTACGTCCAGTCTCTCTTCTCTGAAGCAGCTGGTTATATATTTAAATTGTTCCTTCTTGCATCTCTGCACTTCTAAATAATACATGTCTACTGCTACCTTTTGACTCATCAATTTTATGCATTATCTGTTGACTTCCTTGCCAGAACACTCCAGAACATTCCACCACTGTCCTTTCAATATGGTTATATTATACATTTTAGTTAGATCAATATTCAGTTGTTCTGTTATTATTTCTATGCAAACATTATTTACACCTGAGTATTGTAGTTTACTCTTAGTAAACTTCTTTCTTATTTTTTTTCTTAGAACTAGTATTTTTAAATTTTATCCATCTGTCTAGTTTTCTTGGTACTTAATGTTAGTTTCTCCATACCTTCTAGTAGCCTCTCAGTAGGGTCTTCCAGAGGGCCTGGCAGCATCGGTTAGCCTGTCAGTTCTTTTCTTCCCTTGGAGATGGTCTGAGCATCCCATTCTTCTCAGTCAGGGCTTCTGTCCTGTCCCAGCGCTCTAGGCCCTCTGACCTTGAGGGATTTGTTTTCCTCCTTGTTTGGATTCCTGTTTCACGGAGCTCCTGTCCTTCTCCCTTTTCACTTTGGTCAAGCACATCCTCCAGTGGTTTCAACAACTTAAAGAAATGGTGGCCCAGCCGAGGATGCGGTGGTGACAGCGCCTCAATTCCTTTGTCTCTCAAGTCAAACTGCCTCAACCTAGCCCGGCTCAAGTTGTAGGAGAGCCTTGGGGCTTCAGAGAGGAGATGAAGGGGCTGCTGGGCTCTTTCTTGTTCTTGGTGACAAAACAAGTCATCCCTTTGGCCCCTCCCATGTGGAGGAGTGAGACCCAGTTCTCCTCTGGTGAGCAGTACTCACCACTGAGTCAGATGGAAAGTATGGGTGTTTGTGCTGCTCCGAGGAGGCCCAGGCACGCTTCATCTGTTCCAGCCCCATGTGTGCCAGGGCCTGGCAGGTATCAAAGGGGAGGTCTCAGGGTCATCCCATCCATCCTTTTTTTGTTTTGTTTTTATTTTTATTTTTAAGAGGGAGAGATATGGGGGGAGGACAGGGAGAGATATGGGGGGAGGACAGGGAGAGAGAATCTTAAGCAGACTCCACGCCCAGTGTGGAGTCCAGCACGGGGCTCAATCTCACCACCTGTGATCATGACCTGAGCTGAAATCAAGAGTCAGACACTTAACCGACTGAGCCACCCAGGAGCCCCCGCCCATCCTCTTAATACAAGCACCACCAAGCAGACGTAAACCAGTGGGTTTGGGCTAAGTGGATCCAGGCTTGGCTTGCGGTCTGACTAAAATATCTGTTTCCGCTCAGTCCCCAGGACCTGGCTTGTTGGGCTCTTGGATCAGGTAGGTACCTTGCCTCCAGCTCTTTGAGTCCAAATGGCCTGAAGCCTAGACCCCACAACCCCTTGGCAGCCTCTGGTGCCACCTTTTGTTCCTCTCTCCTGAATTACCTCCGCCAACAGCAGAGATTTTCAGGGGAGTCTGAAGCTTTGTTGTAAATCGCTCCTATGTCAACAGGCTTGCTTTTGCAAACTACCCCATGACTTGCACCCAAAGTCCCTTGTATTCTAATATACTCCTGAATTTTTTTTCTCTGTTTTTGGTGTGCAGTTAAGATGCTGATATTTGAATCTCAGCAACTTTCCCTGTTCCCAAATGCCTTTTTCTGGCTCTCAGACATTTTGCTACAGAGATGGATTCCGCATTGACTATAGATCAGAGGGCTAGTTTTGGCCTCTGAAAGTTTCGGCCAATGGTTGCTTCTCTTCTTCTGAAGACTGCCACCCCACCAATGTGTTAGTTCTATATTTTAAACACAACTCAAGATCCTCTTCTCCCTTCCCTGCTGCTTCATGTTTACGTACGCCTCCAGTGTGGGTAGCAGTCAGTCTAACGACCAGCTTTCTGCTTCTGTCTTGGATGGCTTTGTCTTTTCACCTCTTTCTGTCCCTATTTACCCTGATCAGAGGCTGTTATTTAAATCCTCCCTCTTTGTCCACTGGGCCAGCTCTGGAAAGTTCTGGAAAACCACTCTTCCCTGTCAAATTTCTCATCTCAAGCGATCCCCGAGACAGTTTCTGTGATGATCAAAAGAGATAATAATTAGTGAGCCCTCAAAGCGGCTGTTTCTTTTATTATTTGAACTCGTCTCCTTATCTGAATTAGAAGTCTTCCAGCTTTGAAATCCTGCGTGAAGCCGAGGGGCTGATGAGTGTAGAGTTTCTACCTTCTAGCCATTCCTCAGCAGTCCCAGCAAATATGCTCCAAGTCTGTGTAGGTTCACAAAGTCAGGGAGGCACTCACTAGTGAAACTTAAGAGAGATATATATTTTTCACCCAAACTGCCTTATGCAGGCATTTAGGGCCTGATACACAGTGCGCGTGAGAGGGAAGAGGCGGGAGGAGAGAGATGGAGAGATACGAGAAACTACACACCCACGTGCCTTCCTTCCTGTTTGCTGGCCCGGACACGCGTCAGCTCACAAAGAGGCACAGTGGGGAATGAGGAGGAACATTCCCTGCTGCCCTACCTGCTCACCTTTCTTGGAACTTGGCACACACCTCTCTCATCTCCCTTGGCCTGCGCTCAGCAGCTTGCTAAGCACCCAGAAAGCTGAGTGGCTGAGGTGTCTGCAGGCTGCTCTTCCCTCAGCACCCGCCTATCTTCCCCTCTCTCCTGCTTCTCCCAGTCACTGGTCTGAACTCAGCCCTTCACGCCAACACCATGGCCCAGACCCACAACCCCCGGGATGCACTGCTCTGGGCCTTGAGCGATCTTGAGGAGAAAAGCTTCAAGCTATTCAAGTTCCACTTACGGGACAGGAGCCTGCTTGAAGGGTGGCCGCGGCTGGCGCGTGGGGAGCTGGAGGGCCTGGGCGCGGTGGACCTGGCTTCTCGGCTGATTTCCCTGTACGGAGCACGGGAGGCTGTGAAGGTGGTGCTCGGGGTCTTGAGGGTCATGAACCTGCTGGAATCTGTGGACCAGCTCAGCCACGTTTGTCTGAATGGTGAGTACAGCAGGAGACAAGGGCAGCTCAGGATGCCATCAGGACTCCCCTGCCCCCATGACACTTCCAGAGACAACCACAGCCTGTAGTGTGTGCTGCCTCTCACTCTTGCCTTCTGTCTCTGCCAAGGAGCACCAGTGCCCAGGGTCCTGGTGGTCTCCAGCTGAAGGCTCTGACAGCTGTTGGGGTAGGGCCTGAGCGGAGGGTGGGGTTTTATAGGAAGATGGCAGTTACCTTGTGGCCGTAATGCCCCACCTCCTACCTCCAGTTGTAGTGCCAGAGAAGAGGAGAGTAGAAGAGGGGGGCTTAGAGATTGAAGGTGGTGCTGGTGAAGGGGTTTCTACTACCAGCAGAAATGGCACTGGGGTGTGGGGGTCAAATCTTTCCTTAGCTGCTGTCCCAGCAGGCAGCTCAGGCTGCCTCCCACAGTGACAGCCTGCTCCTGCGTCCTGCTCTCTCAAGGACCTGGTGGATCGATGCCGTCCTAGAGAACAGGGTGGGCATGGAAACCAGAAGTTCTGTCCCTTCTCGTGGGGTGCCAGGGGAGGTGCCTGTGCTCCGTCCATAGGCCCCTGTCACACCTGAGAGCTCTTCTGACATACACTCATGGCTTTGGCTCGGGAGCTGGTTTGTCTAGAGCTCCGACTTGATCATGACCAAGAACAGGCTCCTATTACTTACTTCACCATCCTCCAGCTTCCCTTTCCTTTCTCCACTCTGTCCTCACCATTTCAGACGGGGCCGTTTCATAGAAACACTCGGACAGTCACACACATGGAGACTTTTGCACACTTGCATATTCTTACAAACACCCACGTGCTGATGCACGCCGACATGCCTTTGTCACACAAAAATACACGAACTTGCATAAGCGCCCTCCCACGAGCCTGTGT
The DNA here is from genome assembly GCF_024610735.1 of Ursus americanus. NCBI lineage: Eukaryota > Metazoa > Chordata > Mammalia > Carnivora > Ursidae > Ursus > Ursus americanus. The sequence continues at coordinate 2,346,734 of NC_142142.1, forward strand.
GGATACAGACACCCACTCATAGCCCACCGATATGCACACACACTTGCACACTCATACCGATGTGCACAGGTACACCGTGCGTGTCTGTGTGCGGGTAAACACACATGTCCAGGGGCCCCTCCCCTTGAAGCTCGAAGTATGACCTTCAGGTAGACACGAGTTAGAGAGCATACAAGATGAAACTACACAGCAGAGTCCAGAGTTTGAAGGGCCGTCTTTGTCTTTATTCCCGTCTGACCCGCTAACACCCCATGTGTCTGGCTCAGATTACAGAGAAATATACCGAGAGCGTGTGCGCTGCCTGGAGGAGAGGCAAGAGGGAGGGATCTGTGGCAGCTACAATCAACTGCTCCTGGAGGCCAAGTCTAGCCCAGGGAGACCAGAATCGTCCGCCTGCCCCGTCCTGGAGCAGGAGTTGGACTCTGTCTCAGTGGAGACTCTGTTTGATCCAGGAGAAAAGCCCTACCAAACCCCGCCCACGGTGGTGCTACAGGGGTCCGCCGGCACTGGAAAGACAACGCTGGCCAGAAAAATAGTGCTGGACTGGGCCACTGGCACCCTGTACCCAGGCTGGTTTGATTATGTCTTTTATGTCAGCTGCAGAGAAGTGGTCCTGTTGCAGGAGGGCAACCCGGACCAGCTCCTCTTCTGGTGTTGTGGGGACAACCGAGCGCCCGTCGAAGAGATGCTGAGGGAGGAGAGCGGCTGCTGTTCATCCTGGATGGCTTTGACGAGCTGCAGAGGCCCTTTGCAAAGGGCTGGAAGAGGCTGAGTCCGAGCCCCATGGAGACCGTGCTGCACCGTCTAATTAGGAGAAAGCTGTTTCCCATGTGTTCACTCCTTATCACCACCCGGCCGGTGGCTTTGCAGAATCTGAAGCCCTTGCTGCAGCAATCGCTCCATATTCACGTGCTAGGCTTCTCGGAGGAGGAGAGGAGGAGGTATTTCAGCTCTTATTTCACAGATGAGGAGCAAGCCAGAAATGCCTTTGACATTGTACAAGGAAATGACGTTCTCTACAAATCATGTCAAATTCCATGCATTTGCTGGGTGATCTGCTCCTGGCTCAAGGAGCAGATGGAGAGGGGCAGAGAGATCTCAGAGACTCCCAGGAACGGCACGGACATCTTCATGGCCTATGTCTCCACCTTCCTGCCGCCCAGCGACAATGCAGGCTGCTCCGAGCTTACTGGGCACAGGGTCCTGAGCGGTCTGTGCTCCTTGGCAGCTGAGGGGATCCAGCACCGGAGGTTCATGTTTGAAGAAGCTGACCTCAGGAAGCACAATTTAGATGGGACCAACCTCGATGCTTTCCCGAGCAGCACGCGTTACCAAGAGGAACATATCCTCAAGACGTTCTATACCTTCCGTCACATTAGCTTCCAGGAGTTTCTTCATGCCATGTCCTATCTGGTGAAAGAGGACTAGAGCCAGTTGGGGAAAGAGTCCCGGAAAGAACTGAAAAAGCTTCTGGATGATGAGAAAGAGGCAGAGAATGAGGAGATGACCCTCAGTCTGCAGTTTTTATTGGACATGTTGAAAAAAGAGACCTCCTCAAGCTTTGAGCTAAAGTTCTCCCTCAAAGTTTCTCCCTTGGTAAAGCAGGAGTGCATGTATTTTAAAGAACAAATGAAATCTAGAAAGCATAAAGGGGCCTGGGATTTGGAATTCCCCCTGAATCCATCTAAAATAAGGAATCTGGTAAAGGGTGTTCAGATAAGTGATGTATCGTTCAAGATTGGACAGTCAGATAAAAAGACATCCCACGACAGGAACTCATTTTCTGTCAAAACCAGCTTGAATAATGGATGGAAAGAGAAGCAGAAATGTCCTGCTGTGGACAAAGGTAATATAGCAGAGACACAAAAGGAGGGTCCTAATGGAAAAGGCAGAGAGACTGAGAAATGAGAGACGTGGAGGGTAGGAGCAGTAGGATGGGAAGCAGATAAATGGGACAGTAGAGCTGAAGGGTCAGGAGGGGGGTGAGGGGAGGGACAACGGGGGGGGGGAAGACAGACTGTAAAAAGGAATGGAGAGATGAGAGACTGAATTAATAGGTACTGGAAGGAGTGGAAGGTCAGGGGAGCAAACAGAAAAGAAAATTAGATAATACGGGATCAGAAAATTTGGAACATAGGACATGGGGAAAGGCCATGTGGACTGAGTCCCTACGAACAACCACATTTACCATCAATGGCTCAAATTTAGTTATTTAGCATCCCCTCCTCCTCGAGAAGCTGTTTATAACCTCTTCTACTGTGGAATTTAATGTTAATGGCAGTGACCAAACATGTGACTGGGCTCTCTTCTATGAAATAAGCTTTTAAATAAAATAAACTGTGGCTTGTGCTCATTCTACAAGATTGGATCATGAGAAGCATCTCAATATCAACATTTACAGGAAATATTGTACAGTGTCATAATGGATATCCCTTTGACTCTGTATTTGTGATCGATCGATTGCTGCTTAAGTAAACAGTAGCTTCCCATCTTTCTAGAAACTTCTAGAATTTCTGTGTGGGAAATGAACCATATCTTGTCACAGACCTCTGGTCTTAGAAACTCTACTGTGACTTGACCTAGCTCTGTACTAATACCATGTCACTTGTTGTCCCCAGTGATGCCATTACCTCCCTTTTCTTTTTGGAAAGAAGTCAGTTCCCAGAGATAACTCATAATCTCTTTTTCTGCTTTGGCTCCCTCTGTATAGAAAACAAGAAGAATTCAAAGGAATTCTAGATGGAGGTGGGGTCAGTTCCTGACTCTCATTTCACAGATGTGGAAGTTGAAGTTCAGTTAGGAGCCCCATCAATTTCTGGGGGTTCCTCAGAGAGCTCTCTTAGTTCCTGCACCTCAACCAACAGGGTAGAGGTCTTTGAGGACCTGGTGCAGGCACTGAAAACCTAGCCCTGCCCCAACTGTTGCTGCCGGTACCAGCACAGCCAAGAATGCTGGTGCTGCCTTGGACCCTCAGTGCCCCATAGAAAGGTTACAGACACTCCTCATTTTGCTTTTCATATTTTTATTCCTGTCATGACTCCTCACAAGTTGATTCCACGTGTACCAACTCCAGCAATCTGCTGGACATGGCCAGATGTCCGAATCCAAGGGAATTTAGCTTTGGGTAGTCGACTTGGGATATCATAAGACTATTATTAACTCTTTTCACACAGGAAGTTTGGTGGTTCCACATTTGATAATTATGTGCACAGCATATTGAACACATAGATGGTGTTTGTATCCAGAATATGTGTAACAAACAGCATGTGTGTGCACGTACTCATTTAAAGAGTAATTTGTACTACATTACTACAGCGTAGTAATGTACAGGCTGGCATCCCATGAGCGAGGTTGTGTTGCCACCCAAGAGCATAGATGTTCACAGCAGACTAGCTCCTGAATGTCATAGAGAATTTGGGAACAATGGAACAGACGCCCAGCCACACTGCTGGATTTTCAAGGGGCCAAAGAGGTCTGTTTAAAAAAAAAAAAAAAGCATGGATCTAACATTCAATTGAGGTTTAGACATGTTATTTTGCTCAGGGTTCACATTCAGTTCAATCTAGCTGAAGCAAAAATTAAATGACCCACTGTGTTAGTTTTTAAAGATAACGGATTCCTAGTTTTAGCTATGTCCGGCTCTTTTGAACAATGGCATCAAGGCTTTCACTCTCTCTCCCCTCTGTTGCTCTTTTTATAGTTGCCCTTTCTTACTTCAGAGAGTGACTCTTAGGTGTCAGAGAAGATGGCCATAAGGGTGTCGACTTCAACTACCCCTACAGTCAACAACCCAAAAGGAACAGAACCGTCTTTACCAACAGGTCTAGCAGAGAAGTTGGGAGTGGCTTCTGACCTGACCCTGGGTATAGGCCAAGCCTTGAACGACCACTGTGGTCTGAAAAATGAACTTCTCTGATTAGACAGGCCTAAGTCTGATGGCCTAGGTCACACCCCTAGGGCTAAGTAAGAAAGGATCAGTACCTCTCGAAACACATGGAATGGAAGAGTGGCTGCCCAGAGGAAAGGATCCTGAGCAGACAGAATAATATGTCACACAGACATTACACAAATACAAGTGTGTCTGACGGTCTCGGGCTCCCTGAGGGGGCTGGGTAAGAGGAAGAGGCCATGAGAGCCCTGTGTGTAGAAGTCTGAAAGAATGGGTACAGCTGGGCTCCAGGGCTCGGTGATCGAAGGGAGCAGTGATTCCAGGTGCAGAGAAATGCTGGATTTACCTGACTTAGCCTCCCTCCGGGGAGTGGGAGTTACAAACCATGGGAAAGAGAAGGCTGTGGTCAAAGGGAGGAGCTCTGTCCCTAGGGAACAGCCATGGGGACCCCCTCTGGAAGAGTGGGGTTTGAGAATGGCAGGTGGAAGAAGGTTGCAAGACAAAATACAAGATGACCAGTTCCATTTGAATTTCAGATAAATTCTATATATATTCTATATATATACAGATATATATATATATATAGAATATATATATTCTATATATATATATTCTATATATATACTATAAATATTTTTTACATGGGGTACACTTATACCAAAAGATTACTTGTTTATCTGAACTTCAAATGGAACTGAGCATTCTATATTTTTATTTGCTCAATCTGGCAACCCTAAGTAGAGGAGGGTGGTGGGGGAGCAGGCATCATCCGTGAGCCACACGGAGCAACGTATCAGCTGCTATAGCTCCAATTAGTCCCGACATTTTTCCTGTCTCTCCTCCCCTTCTTTGGACTCTTAAAATGAAAGTGGCCTTTTGTAGAACCCACAAACTGGTGGGGCTCCTAAGCAGGTTAAAAATGTGAGTATTCTTGGGAATATGTGGAGAGCATTTGCCAGGAAAAGACTGAATTTATGTTAGTGGTAATTTTGAGATTGGATTGGTGTGCAAATCCATTTTTGTCATGGTTGTCACTGACTACTTGTTTCTCAGACAAGTTAAAATTTCCTCTTCCCTTTTTGGAACATTGGCAGAAATGTTAACTCTCTTCTCACCCAAACAAAACAAAACAACCAACCTCAACCACCCCCCAAACAACCCCCCCCCAAAACAAAACAAAACATGCTTCTCAGGAAGATGATAATATCTATGTTCCACAACATCCATATTGCGCTCTTAGCAATGCTCTGTCAGACTCAGCCTGAGTGAAGAGATGGTCAAGAAAGTCCCTCCATCATGAGAGACTATGGACTCTGAGAAACAAACTGAGGGCCTCAGAGGGGAGGGGGGTGGGGGAATGGGATAGACTGGTGATGGGTAGTAAGGAGGGCATGTATTGCATGGTGCATTGGGTGTTATACACAAGTAATGAATCATTGAACTTTACATTAAAAACTAGGGATGTACTGTATGGTGACTAACATAATATAATAAAAAAAACCTTAAAAAAAAAGTCCCTTCATTAGTAGGATGTGTAACTATTCACCCCCTGACTTCTTTTATAATCTTTCCCCCTTCACTCCTGGACTTAAGAACCAGACTCCAAAGTGTGTAAAGTCCTTGAAGTGATTCATTTACAGACTTCCCTTGCCCCGTTTCTATTTATTCTCCATCCTTCCTTCACCAAGATTTGAAATCCTGTCTTCTTCACCCACGACATCCGTGTCCTTCAGGACAATCAACGTACCCTCTGCAATATTTCTTGTTTTACTCACTCATTCTATCCTAGTTATACGTCCTTCCAGTCTATCTTGCAAAAACAAAACAAAACAAAACTAACGAAACATGTTTGGGTTTCTTTACATTCATGCAATAATTAAAAGTTGGCAATGCTCCTTTTCATAAATATATAAGGGCATTTGAGAGTTGACTCATCATTACTCATTAGTCTCCTTCCTTTGCCAACAATTACCTTTATTTCTCTCAGGGAATTTTTCATTAAATTTTTTCAGGTCTGCACAGCTGGGGTAGAGCTATCCTCAGATACGGGGTAGGTGCCATAAAGTGCATATTTGGCAACATTTTCCATCCTCATCAGTCACATTGTGTGGTTCATGTTTTCTCATGTAATCCTACCACAGCAAATGATATGGGAGGGGTCCTTGAACTGTTATTTTTTGGGAATAAATACCTTTGCCCCACAGAATACCTGGTATGTTTCCCACCGGACACAGATAAGAGAGAATGTATCTCTAAGTGTCCGCGGCCTTATTGTCTCTAGGAGGGGAGAGCTTCTTAAGAGTGGAAGCTACTCTGGGAAAGCAGAGATGAAAAATAGAGAAAGGGAACCCAGATCCTGTTGACCTCATCTGAGTTTAGGATAAAGCCAAGCCCACAGATTCATTCAACCCTACATTCTGCTGGGACTGAGCCAAAGGTCTCATTGATTGCTCAAGTCAGTATAGGCTAAACTATGAACTCTTTGATTCTTACACAAACCTTGTGAGATTAACAATGTTATTTTAGCAGAAAAGTAATAGAGCCAGAGAAGTTACATATTTGTTCATACAGCTAGTCCAGATGTTTTCTCTTCAAGTTAAAAAGTACCAATTATAAAAGCACCTGAATTACTAATGCCCCTCCACCCCCACCAAATTTTCAGTGTTTCCACATTTCTACTGGAAAATATTTAAAATTTTGGCAATGACATCTAGGCTTTCCACAAAGTAACTTCAACCTGCTTGTCTTAACATGTTTCTTATCCCTGCAGAAACTGTCCATCCCATGCAATCAATCTAGATAAACCCGCCTTTGCTCATGCCACCAACCGTTCCTCTCTTCTTCACTCTGTTTGCTAACACTCACTCAGCCTCTGCTTTCATTCCTTAATGGGGGGGCGGGGCATCATGGTGGAATTGAGTCTCCTGAGTGAAGAGATATTTATCCCTACAGAAACCTGAAAGAATACTGTTTCAAGTTTGTGCAGTTGAGTTTTCTTATGTTGACAGGGGAAAGTCCATATAAATTGAGTGTAAGTTCTCCAGAGAAGAATTCTCCAGAGGCAAACATTCAATGACATATAATGGTATAAAATCAGTACACTGAATCACTGAGGTGTATTTATGGGAGAGTTTTGTTTTGTTTTTAACTAAAGAGGTGAAGCATCTGATTAAATGGGATGAAAGTCAGAGGCAGAGAACTAAAGGCAAGGACCTGAAGATTCTGCTTATGTACCTGTTAGCAGGCCTTCCATTTATAGTTCTTCTGACTGATAATTGAAGACGCTTATCAGTGTTCAGGTGAGAATGTCAAGTACTCTGCCTTTTGAAGTCACATAAAACTTGGGGCAATAATTAGAGCTTTAAGTAGTTTGCTTGCCCTAATCATCAATTCATAGAGCTTTGTAGCTGGGGTGGGAGGTGGTCAGAAACAAGGCCAGTCATGCACAAAGATGAAACCCAGAGCAAGAAGTGATTTGTCCAAGGTCGTACAGAAAGTTAACAGTAGAGCTGGAAGGACAGGTCATTGAATCAGTCAGGTCAGCATTAAGGTAACTCATGCAAAAGGGAAAGGTGGAACATTCAGGTTCAGTTGCTCTTTTATGTTTTCTTTCTTTCTTTTCTTTTTTTTTTTTTAAGATTTTATTTATTTATATATTTATTTGAGAAGAAGAGAGTGAGAGAGAGCACAAGTGGAGTGAGGGGCAGAGGGAGAAGCAGACTCCCCGCTGAGCAGGGAGCCCCATGCAGGGCTCAATCTCAGGACCCTGGGATCATGACCTGAGCCAAAGGCAGACGCTTAACTGACTGAGCCACCCAGGCGCCCCCATTCTTCTTTTTTTTTTTATCATTCAAGAAAGCAGTGATTTAGATTTGTTCCAAAACTTGGACAGCTCCTTCAAGTTCATCTATTCTTAAATAAGATACTCTAAAGTTTCATATTTTAAAAACTTACTGGTTTCATATACTTGGAACTTAGTATATATTTTTAAATACTACAAATGGTACTTACTTTTTTTTTTCCTGCAGAGTCCACCTTTCTAATTTTAGGAGATTTTTTGATATCCAAAATACAATTGTTAAAGTTAATACAGACATTTGATTTATCACCATGGTTAAACTCTGTAAATCAACTTGCCTTTTACTATCTGTTAACGTCCTAATAATCTGAGCTCAAGACAATACATTTCCTTAGCTTGCTTGTCCTGTCTGCCCGGTTTCTTCATGTCCCACAGTGAAATTCTGCCAGTTTCCAAAGCACCCTCCAAAGGCCGGGAGACCCCCATTCTACTACTAAGATGTCATTAAGCACCTTTGATTTGAACAAGTCAGTTTGCCTCCTTGTGCCTTCCTCCTTCTACTTCCTGGCCCTTTCACGCATGACAACCTGTGATTTTGGTGGTTTACTTCCCCTCCCCATTCAGGAGTAATTTTTCCCTTTTAAAATTTATTTTTTTATAATAATATTTTTTTATTATATAATGTTAGTCACCATACAGTACATCCCTGGTTTTTGATGTAAAGATCCATGATTCATTAGTTGCGTATAACACCCAGTGCACCATGCAACACGTGCCCTCCTTCCTACCCATCACCAGCCTATCCCATTCCCCCACCCCCCCTCCCCTCTGAAGTCTTTTAAAATTTCTAAAGCACTTGTTCCTATCTAGTTTCCCTTAAATGCCAGCCTGAGAAGTGGGCATTTTATTTTACCAACAAGAGGAGACCCTGAAGGTTCTGGGAGGGAGGATGATATGATTTTGGCAGAGGTATGAGGGACAGATTGGAAGAGAAGTCACAAAACATGGAGAAGCCAGTTAGGAGACCATTGAATGATGGAGGGGCGGGGAAGAAAAGAGGCCATGACTCCAGATCTTAAAGACCTGTGGGCTTGACAGTGAATAGGATGCTAGGGCCAGAGGAGAGTTGGTCTGGGGAGGAGGAGGGGGAGAAGTGAGGTGCTCTGCCCAGAGAGGGGCTCAGAAGAGCAGCTAGACTTGGAGGAAGATGGTCAGCTGTGCTTGGGACTGGCAGGTCTGAAGGACTCAGGTGGCATGTGTGCCTCCTATGTACCCACCCACCACTTTTCTACCTTCCCTTCAGCCTCACTCTCGTCTGAATGGAGGGGAAGGCTGCAGTTTTCTGTGAACAAATCAGAGAAACACCCATGTCAGGTCCAAAAGGGATACTCTGCTCCCAACCACACAGAGGAACCTGAGTACAGGAAGAGTCAGAGAGTCATCTTGGAGGTAGTAGCAGAGTCAGGACTGTGGCCCAATCCTCTAATCCAGTGGTATTTCCAATCCTACAGGGGCTGCAAACATCTACCAAAGTCATGGATTAATTCTGGGGCTCTCTATTCCCATGATTTATTTTTCCTTTAGACACTAGATTCCTTAAGGGCCGAGCCCAGGCTTCCAAATTTTAATATTTATTCTTCCATCTATTCAACAAATACCGGGTTAGCATCTATTGTATCAGTTATTATCTGTTCCAGGCACCAAGAACACAGCAAAGAACAGAACGAAGTTGCTGTCCTCCGGAAGCTTCCATTCCGGAAAGTGGAGTTAGATAATAAGCATAAAACCCAGGTAGATATGTGTGATTTCAGTTGGTGACAAGTGTTATGACAAAATATAAACCAGGGAGATGGGAGTCACAGGGTGCTGGCTTAGGGGGCAGGGGCTGCTATTTGATGTTGTGCTGTGAGAGAGAGTTTAAATCAGAGGATCAGAATAACCATAAATGGAATTTTGTATAGCCCCAAAATCCATTTTATGGTCACAAGGATGGCTGATGGAGAACTGACTTCTAAAGTTTTCTATTCAGGCAAATTTCAGTATCCATTCTAACCAAAAATTGATATGCTGGGAACAATATACTTATGTTCACCTGAGATAAGCACATCTAAAATTCAACCCCTTTTGAGTGTTTCTCTATTTGTTTGGGTATATTATTCATGTATATCATTTTTAACAAGGCAATATACATGCATTTTGAACTTTGGCATTTGTAATAAATATTCATCAGAATTTGTTTCAATTTTGAATTAATAGTTACAAATTTTTGTCCTTTTTTGCTGCTTGTTTATTTCAAAATCTTTATTGGAAAAATCACATAGGAAATAAAATTAAAAAGAACAGAGACGCGTACATCAATGTGATGGAAAATGGATTCTATGTTTTAAGAATAGGATTTATTTTCAACCTATCAAAAAAGTTGCCAGCGAACACCTGCTATTTCATACCTCAAAAGCAAGATTTCTGAGCCAAAATTCCTCATTTCATTTGTATTTGAAAGATTCACTCTTACAATGTATTGACTATTCTCAAAATTTGCCAACTTGAAGATCTGTCAAAATGAACTCATTATTACATCTTCTGCCAAGAATTTTCAACTCGAAATCTCAGCTGTTGGACGGTGACTTCATAATTTGTATACAATGTCCCTAAGAACAAAATACTCTCCACCACAGAAATGAAAAGGCAAAATCAAAGCTCTGTGGTTGAATTCATCCTCTTGGGCTTTTCTAACTCTCCTGAACTCCAGGAGCAGCTCTTCGGGGTTTTCTTGGTCGTCTACCTGGTAACGCTGTTGGGAAATGCCATCATCATAGTCGTCATCTCCTTGGAACAGAGCCTCCATGTTCCCATGTACCTGTTCCTTCAGAACTTGTCTGTGGTGGATGTGAGTTTCAGTGCAGCCATTATGCCCGAAATGCTGGTGGTCTTCTCCACCCAGAAAACGTCGATTTCATTTATAAGCTGTTTTGCACAGATGTATTTCATCCTTTTTTTTGGTGGCACTGAATGTTTTCTCCTGGGGGCGATGGCTTACGACCGATTTGCTGCAATCTGTCACCCTCTGAGCTACCCAATGATTATGAACAAATGGGTTTTCATGAAATTAGTAATGTTCTCATGGGTCTCAGGGATCATGGTGGCTACTGTGCAGACCACATGGGTTTTCAGTTTTCCCTTCTGTGGCCCCAATGAGATCAACCATCTCTTCTGTGAGACTCCCCCAGTGCTGGAACTTGCATGTGCAGATACCTTTCTGTTTGAAATCTATGCATTCACCGGCACCATTTTGATTGTCATAGTTCCTTTCGTGTTGATTCTCTTGTCTTACATTCGGATTCTCTTTGCCATCCTGAAGATGCCATCAGCCACCTGTGCCTCCCATCTCACGTCTGTGACCCTCTTCTATGGCACGGCCAATATGACTTATTTACAACCCAAATCTGGCTACTCCCCAGAAACCAAGAAAGTCATGTCATTGGCTTACACATCACTTACACCTCTGCTGAATCCACTGATCTACAGCTCGAGAAACAGTGAGATGAAAAAAGCTTTGGTGAAACTGTGGCGAAGAAAAGTGGATTCACACCCATTCTGATTGTGCTGAGAAGCTGTGTGATATTTGGTCACTGAACTCTAGTTCAATTCCATAAACGGCCAAGCATTCTGCGTTCCTTGGTATGAACGTGCTTCATTTATTATTTTTCCAAGGTCACTTATATTAGGGATCCATATTTTCGACACTGTACTGTGTTGGTCCTTTTCTATATAATATGTAATACAGCAGTTAAACTGTTCCTCTGTTATGATCGTCTAGGTCATTACAGGATTGTCGTCATAAAGACAAAGCTTCAGTAAACACCTAGTTCCACACACTCGTGATACTGATGTTTATTCCCGATGGGTTCTTTAAAGTAGATCTGATGGAATGAAGAGAAGGTGTGCTTACAAGTTGTACTAGCTATGGCAGAAGTGCTTTTCAAAGTCATTGCTACTTTCAGAGTGACCTGAAGGCCCACTCTGCTGCACTAACAGGGTAGAGCTTCAAGACACCAGTACGGAGATGAGACTTCTGTTTCTGGAGTGAAAATCTATTTTGTGAATGAGTAGGGAAAAAATAGTTATTCTGAGGAGACCAAACTGGGTCTACTTCATGGACTCACGCAGATTATTATTCTTTTTTTAAAATATTTAATCAATTGTTTTTTTATTTGTGTGTGTGTGTTTTAATAAAACTTCATTTTTTTATAATAATATTTTTTATTATATTATGTTAGTCACCATACAGTACCTCCCTGGTTTCAGATTATTATTCAAAACAGGAATTCTCGGGGCACCTGGGTGGCACAGCGGTTAAGCGTCTGCCTTCAGCTCAGGGCGTGATCCTGGCGTTATGGAATCGAGCCCCACATCAGGCTCCTCCGCTATGAGCCTGCTGCTTCCTCTCCCACTCCCCCTGCTTGTGATCCCTCTCTCGCTGGCTGTCTCTATCTCTGTCGAATAAATAAAAACAAAATCTTTAAAAAAAAAAAAAACAGGAATTCTCTTGGTTTATTTCCAGATATTTGTCTAATGATGGTGAGCAAAGAACTACATGAGAACTTCCCGGAAGTCTCACTTGATACCACTAGTTATCTTTCTTCAATTATAGACCAATGTCTTTAGAGACTTTCGTCAAATTTCCCTTCGTAGGCCCAAAGTGCCCCCAGACACTTTGTTTATGAACATAGGATGATTCTTATTGTGGGAAACCAAGTGATCAACTATTTGTGCATATTTTCTATGGTCCTGAGTCACATCGCTGACTGTCTGATCTTTCCTAGAATAATTTCTCATCCTGCAACATTTGGGACATTTGATGGTTGCTTGCCATTTTAATGTTGCTATTCACAGATAGAGGGGCTCCTTTATTGAATCCATCTCACGTGAGCTCCTATTGTCCTCAGTTCCTGTTCCAGGGATGGTAATAAAGGGGGAAAACACTATTCTTATTGTCATTCAGCTGTGGGAAAAACAATTTTTTTAGTTACTATCGCTTCAGCCAAAAATGAGAAGTAGACACACAAAACTGATTGGATATTCACAAAAAGAAATTTTGGTACCAAATGGTCAAAAGCAGTTTGAATAATATTGAAATGTTGTGTAATCTTCTTTTCCGTAGAGTACTAAGCAGACACTTGGAAATCCTTTCATTAGTGTTTGTCCAGAAATTTCCTTCTCATCCTCCTCCTTATGGGGATCAACTAAATAAGGCCATTCAGGAGAAAAAATTCCCTGAAAGTCTAAATCTCAAGCCAAATATTCACTTTCCTTTTTATTCACATTTTTATTTAAATTCTAGTTAGTTAACATACAGTGTAAAATTAGTTTCAGGTGTACAATATAGTGATTCATCACTTACATACAACACCCAGTGCTCGATAGGACAAGTGCCCTCCTTAATTCCCATCACCTATTTAACACATCCCCCCACCCGCCTCCCCCTATTCCCCACCCACCATCCTCCCACCCAAACTGGTATCCATCAGTTTGTTCTCTATAGTTAAGAGTCTGTTTCTTGGTTGGCCTCTACTTTCCCCCTATGATCATTTGTTTTGTTTATTAAATTCCACATGTGGGTGAAATCATATGGTATTTGTCTTTCTCTGGCTGACTTATTTTGCTTAGCATAATATTCTCTAGCTCCTTCCACATCATTGCATATGGCCAGATTTCGTTCTTTTTGATGGCTGAGTAATATTCCATTGCATAAATATACTACATCTTCTTTAACTGTTCATCAGTCAATAGACATTTGGGCTCTTTCCTTAATTTGGCTATTGTTGATAATGCTGCTATAAACATCGGGGTGCATGTGCCCCTTTGAATCAGTATTCTTGTATCATTTGGGTAAATACCTAGTAGTGCAATTACTAGATTGTAGGGTAGTTCCATTTTCAAATTTTTGAGGAATCTTCATACTGTTTTCCAGAGTGGCTATACCAGTATCTATTCCGACCAACAGCGCAAGAGGGTTCCTCTTTCTCCACATCCTCGCCAACACCTGTTGTTCCTTGTGGTATTAATTTTAACCATTCTGACTGGTGTGAGGTGACATCTCATTGTAGTTTTGATGTGCATTTCCCTGATGGTAAGTGATGTTGAGCATCTTTTCATGTGTCTGTTGGCCATCTGGATGTCTTCTTTGGAGAAATGTCTGTTCATGTCCTCTGTCCATTTTTTAACTGATGATTATTGGGGGTTTTTTTGGTGTTGAGTTATAAAATTTCTTTATATATTTTCGATACTAACCCCTTTATTAGATATGTCATTTTCAAATATCTTCTCCCATTCAGTAGGTTGTCTTTTCGTTTTGCTGATTATTTCCTTTGTTGTGCAGAAGCTCCTTATTTTGATGTAGTCCCAATAGTTCGTTTTTGCTTTTGTTTCCCTTGCCTCAGGAGACATACCTAGCAAGAAGTTGCTACAGCCAACGTCAAAGAGGGTATTACTGCCTGTATTCTCCACTAGGGAATTAATGGTTTCCTGTCTCCAGGTGTTTAGTCCATTTTGAGTTTACTTTTGCGTATGGTGTAAGAACGTGGTCCCGTTTCATTCTTCTGTATATTGCTGTCCAGTTTTCCCAACCTCATTTTTTGAAGAGACCATCTTTTCCCCAATGTATAGTCTTTCCTACTTTGTCCAAGATTAATTGACCATATAGTTGTGGATTCAGTTCTGAGTTTTCAATTCTGTTCTGTTGATCTATGTCTCTACTTTTGTGCCAGTGCCATACTGTCTTGATTACTACAGCTATGTAATAATAGCTTAAAGTCTGGAATTGCGATGGCTACAGCTTTGCTTTTCTTTTTCAAGGTTGCTTTGGCAACCTTGGTTCCATTCAAATTTTAGGATTGTTTGTTCTAGCTCTGGGAAAAATGCTGCTGGTATTTTGATAGGGATTGCATTAAATCTGTAGGTTGCTTTGGGTAATATGGACGTTTTAACAATATTTGTTCTTCCAATCCATGAGCATGGAATATTTTTCCATTTCTTTATGTTCTCTTCAATTTCTTTTGTAAGTGTTTTATAGTTTTCAGAAAACAGATTGTTTATTCCCAGGTACCTTACAGGTTTTGGTGGAATTGTAAATAGAATGATTCCTTGATTTCTCTTTATGCTGCTTCATTATTGGTGTATAGAAATGCAACAGATTTCTGTACATTGATTTTTATATCCTGTGACTTTACTGAATTCGTGTATCAGTTCTAGCAATTTTTTGGTGGAGTCTTTGGGTGTTCTCTACAGAGTATCATGTCATCTGCATACAGGGTAAGTTTGACTTCTACCTTGCTGATTTGCTTGCCTTTTATTTCTTTGTGCTGTCTGATTGCTGAGGCTAGGACTTCCAGAACTACGTTAAATAACAGTGGTGAGGATGGACATCCCTGTCTTATTCTTGTTGGTAGAGGAAAGGCTCTCAGTTTTTCCCCATTGAGGATGATACTGGTTGTGGGTTTCTCATATATGGTCCTTATTATATTGAGGTATGTTCCCTCCATCGACCCTTTGTTGAAGGTTTTTTTATGAATGGATGTTGCACTTTATCAAATACTTTTACAGCATTTATTGAAAGGATATATATGGTTCTTATCCTTTCTTTTATTAATGTGATGTATCATGTTGATTGGTTTGTGACTATTGAACCACCCATGCAGCCGAAGAATAAATTCCACTTGATCTTGGTGTATGATTTTTAAAAATGTGTTGTTGGTATCAGTTAACTAGTGTTTTACTGAGAAATTCTGCACCTGTGTTCATCAGGGAGATTGGCCTCTACTTCTCTTATTTACTACAGTCTTTACATGTTTTGGTAGCAAGGTAATTCTGACCTCAGAGATGAATTTGGAAGTTTTCCTTCCTTTTCTATTTTTGGAATAGTTTGAGAAGAATAGGTATTAACTCTTTTTTAAATGCCTGGTAGATTTCACCTGTGAAGCCTCTGGCCCTGGACTTTGTTTTGGGAGATTTTTTTACTACTGACTCAATTTCTTTGCTGTTTATTGGTCTGTTCAAGTTTTCTGTGTCTTCCTGTTTCAGTTTTGGTAGTTTATATGTTTCTAGGATTTTATCCATTTCTTCCAGGTCGTCCAATTTGTTGGCGTATAGTTTTCCATAATATTCTCTTGTAGTTGTTTGCATTTCTGTGGTGTTGGTTGTTATTTCTCCTCCCTCATTTGTGATTTTATTTATTTGGATCCTTTCTCTTTTCTTTTTGATAAGTCTGGCTAAGGTTTATCAATTTGATTAATTTTTCAAAGAACCAGCTCCTGGTTTCGTTGATCTGTTTTTTTTAAAGTTTCTATATCATTAGTTTCTGCTCTAACCTTTATTATGTCCCTTCTGCTGGCTTTAAGCTTTGTTTGTTGTTCATTTTCTAGCTCCTTTACGTGTAAGGTTAGGTTGTTTGAGATTTTTCTTGCTTCTTAAGGTAGGCCTGTATTGCTATGTCTTTCCCTCTTAGGACCACTTTTGCTGCATTCCAAAGGTTTTGTACCATCGTGTTTTCATTTTCATTTCAGTCCATCTATTTTTTGTTTCTTCTTTGGTTTCCTGGTTGACCCATTTACCCTTTAGCAGCATGTTGTTTAACCTCCATGTATTTGCGGTCTTACCAAAATTTTCTTGTGGTTGACTTCAAGTTTCACAGCATTGTGTTCAGAAAATATGCATGGTATGGGGCACCTGGGTGGAGCAATCGGCTAAGCGCCCGACTCTTGGTTTCTGCTCAGGTGGTGTTCTCAGTGTCGTGAGATGGAGCCCCATGTTAGGCTCCGCACTCAGGGCAGAGTCTGCTTGTTCTCTCTCTCTGTCTCAAATAAATTTTTAAAAATCTTTTTTTTTAAAGAAAATATGCATGGTATGATCTCAATCTTTTTGTACTTATGAGGCCTGATTTGTGACCTAGTATGTGATCTGTTCTGGAGAATACCCCATGTATATGTGAAAAGAATGTGTATTCTGCTCCTTTAGGCTGAGTTGCTCTGAATATATCTTTAAGTCCATCTGGTCCAATGTGTCATTCAAAGCCATTGTTTCCTTGCTGATTTTCCGTTTAGATGATCTGTCCATTGTTGTAAGTGGAGTGTAAAATCCCCTACACTAATTGTATTATTACCAATGAGTTCCTTTACGTTTGTTATTAATTGTTTTATAGATTTCGGTGCCCCTATGTTGGGTGCATAAATATTTACGATTGTTCCAGCTTGTTGGTTGTCCCTTCTATTATGATATAGTGCCCTTCTTCAACTCTTGTTGTGGTCTTTGGTTTAAAGTCTAGCTTGTCCAATATAAATATTGTTACTCCGGCTTTCTGTTGATGGCCATTTTCATGATGGATGTGCTCCACACCCTGACTTTCAACCTTCAGGTGTCTTGAGGTCTAAAATGAGTCTCTTGTAGCAGAGATAGATGGGTCTTGTTTTTATATCCATTCTGACACACTGTGTTTTAGAGGGGACTATTTAGGCCATTCAA
Source organism: Ursus americanus (assembly GCF_024610735.1). NCBI lineage: Eukaryota > Metazoa > Chordata > Mammalia > Carnivora > Ursidae > Ursus > Ursus americanus. The sequence goes on from NC_142142.1 coordinate 2,363,938, forward strand.
ATTCAGAGTAATTGTTGATAGATAAAAATCCAGTGCCGTTGTATTAACTGTAAAGTTGCTGCTTCTCGAGATTTTCTCTGTTTCTTTGTAGTCTTTGTTGCTATTGGTCTTTCCCACTCAAAGGGTCCCCTTTAATATTTCCTGCAGGAATGCTTTAGTGGTCATTCACTCCTTCAGTTTTTGTTTGTCTGGCAAGACCCTTGCTTGGTCTTTGACCGGAGGCTTTCCTAGAAGAGCGTGGCCTGACTTGGAAGCCAGTCTGACCATGAAGGAGCACACAGCAGTCAGATGATCACCTCCTTTGCATCTGGGCAGTGAATCTGTTCTTGGAGAGGGATCTGAACAGCACACTTTCATGTCCGCCACAAGAGGTCAAAAGGTTTGAGATACAGATGATTTAAATTGCAAGAGGGAAAGTATAAGTTTCCGGTGATATGCCAAGGCAAAGCCACATGGAAATAACTACCACCTACTATGGATTTGGGCCGCAGTGAAAGCAGAAACAAAGGAACTTATTCTGATGTTACATGCTTGTCAAAAGCATGTTTGAAGGATATAGTAGAAAGTCTAATGAGCTAGAAAATACAAATGTAAATTACGTATACAATATTCATCTTTGTAATTGCATATGTGTGAAATATGATTGAAGTGACAGGCAGCATGGCTTTGAGGAGACACCAGGAACACACAGCAAGAGTTAAATGACCCTAGTTTCAAATACTGGCTCTGCATCTTCCACATCCTCACAGCCACTTCTCTTTCCTGAACATTAGCCTCTTCATCATAAAAGCATGAGGGGGATAATAATACCGTTTGAGATACCGTGAGGATCAGCTATAATAACAATAACAGCAACAGTAGTCACAGAACAACAACGACAAAAGGATCACGAGCTGTAGCTCTTGTGTGCCAGGCATTGTGTCAAATGCCCCACACTTTTCTCTCATTTAATCCTCACAACAACTTCATGAGCTAGATACTATTTATAGCCCTGATCCCTGAATGATTTCTTCAAGGGATCTTTTAGATCTACTACTAGAACTGATCAGTAAATTTAGTGCGGTCGCAGGATACGAAATCAAAGTACAGAAATCTGTTACATTTCATACAGTAATAACAGGTGGCCAGAAGAGAAACGAAGAAAACAATCCTATTTACAGTTGCACCAAAAATAATAAAATACCTATGAATAAACTTACCCAGACCTGTACCCTGAAAACTGTAACACATTGAAGAAGACAAAGAAATTGAAGAAGACGCAACCAAATGGAAAGACGTTCCATGCTCATGGATTAGAAGAAAAAATATTGTTAAGATGTTCATAGTCCCCAAAGCAATCTACAGATTTAATGCAATCTCTTCAAAATACCAGTAGCATTTTTCATAGAACTAGAACAAATAATCCTAAAATTAGTATGGAACCAGAAAAGACCCTATATACCCAAAGCAATCTTGAAATGAGGGAAAAAGCTAGAGGTATCACAATCCTTGATTTCAAAATATATTACAGAGTTGTAATCAAAACAGTATGATATTGGCACAAAAGCAGACACACAGATCCATGGAATAGAAGAGAGAGCCCATAAGTAAACCCATGATTATACGGTCAAATTGTTATTGAGAAAGGAATCAAAAATTATACAATAAGAAAAAGATACTATCTTCAAATGGTGTTGTGAAAGCTAGACAACACGTGCATGGAATGAATGAAACTGGATCACTCTCTTACACCATACACAAAGGTGAACTCAAAATGGCGTAAAGATCTAAATGTGAATCCTGAAACCATTCAAACCTAGAAGAGCGCACAGGCAGTAATGTACCTGACATGGCTGTAGGAACTTTTTTCTACATGGTCAATTAATGCTCAACAAAGTAGGAAAGAATATCTAATGGAAAAAAAGATGGTCTCTTCAACAAATGGTGTTGGGAAAACTGAACAGCACCATGCAGAAGAATGAAACTGGACCACTTTCTTACACCAGACACAAAAGTAAACTCAAACCATTAAAATCCTAGCAGAGAACAGAGGCAGTAACAACCTCTTTGACATTGGCTGTAGCAACTTCTTATGAGACATGTCTCCTGAGGCAAGGGAAACAAACAGCAAAAATGAGCTACTGGAACTACATCAAAATAAGGAGCTTCTGCACAGCAAAGGAAACAATCAACAAAACGAAAAGACAACCTACTGAATGGGAGAAGATATTTGCAAATGACATATCCAATAAAGGGGTTAGTATCAAAAATATATAAAGAACCTATATGACTCAACACCAAAAAACCCATAGTAATCAGTTAAAAAATGGACAGAGGACAAGAACAGACATTTTTCCAAACAGGACATCCAGATGGCCAACAGACACAGGAAAAGATGCTCAACATCACTCATCATCAGGGAAATACAAATCAAAACTACAATGAGATATCACCTCACGCCAGTCAGAATGGCTAAAATTAAGACCACAAGAAACAACTGGTGTTGGCGAGGATGTGGAGAAAGGAGAACCCTCTTGCAATAATGGTGGGTATGTAAACTCGTTCGGGCACTCCGGAAAACAGTGTGGAGGTTCCTCAGAAATTTGAAAATGGAACTATCCTACAATCCAGCAACTGCACTACTGGATATATACCCAAGTGATAGAAGAATACTGATACGAAGGTGCATGTGCACCCTGATGTTTGTAGCAGCATTATCAACAATCGCCAAATTATGCGGAGAGCTCGAATGTCCATTGACTGATGAACGGATAAAGAAGATAGGCTGTATCTATCTATAATACTACATAGATATAGATATAGATATAGATATAGATATAGATATAGATAGATATAAAGAAGAGATATCTATCTATAGATCAAGATGTAGATAGATTATGGAATATTATTCAGCCATAAGAAAGAATGAAATCTTGCCATTTCCAACAACATGAATGGAGCTAGAGTGTATTATGCTAAGCAAAATAAGTCAGTCAGAGAAAGACAAACACCATAGGATTTCACTCATATGTGGAATTTAGGAAACAAAACAGACGAACATAGGGACAAAAGAAAAAAGAGAGTCAAATGTCTCTATACACTTTTCATTCAAGTCTAATACACATAGAGGAAAGTGCACAGTCATGACCCTACATCTTGATGAACTCTCACAAAATGTACATCACCTGTGTCACCATCACTGACATCAGAAACTGAGCATGGAGGACAGAAGCCCCCAGGGAAACTAGGGGTATGAATTATAGCAAATACAAATGAGGCAGCATTTCGCAGCCTGGTGCCTGGGACTGGCTCATGCCGGGCATGTAATTCCACCCTGGTGAACGACATGGGAGAACTCCCTGGGTTGGAAGGTGGGAGTGCCAATCCCTTTACCTCAGGAAAACGCTATGTTTCCCAGGGGACGGAGTAGGTAGAACGAAGCCCTAAGTGTTGTTGGCGGCCTTCTTGCTGCCAGGGGAGGAGAGCTTCCTTGAGAAAGGAACCTGCTCCAGGAACGTGCAGACAGAGGGAGATGAAGGTGACCTGCATTCAACCACATTGGCCCGTTCAGGACAGAGCCACGTCTGCAGAGTGATTCATCTCTTCCCTCAGTGGGGACTGAGCCTTGATTGATCATCCCAGTGTAGACCTAACCCCAAATCCCTTGATTTTCACTTATACTTAATAGGATTAGCTATATATATATTAGAGAGTGAGAGAGTCTGGACAGTGGGGGGTGGGGTGGGCAGAGGGAGAGGGAGAGAGAGAATCTTAAGCAGGTTCCACACCTAGTGTGAGGCCCAACTCAGGACTCCATCTCACGACTCTGAGATCATGACCTGAGCTGAAATCAAGTCAGAGGCTTAACCAACTGAGCCACCCAGGTGCCCTGAAGGCATTAACCGCATTATGATTATTTTACAGAGAAAGTTATAGAATCAGTGAAAGTTAAATGATTTGCTCAAATCTCACAACTAGCCTAGATTATGTGAGTCATAGTTTGAAAGCTCTTTCAATAAAATCAATTGCAATGATAGTTTTCTCAAAAATTTTCAGTGGCTCTATATTTCTTCTACAAATGATCAGAAGTTCCTTGATGGTGGGAGTAAGCAGTTTTCTACAACTAGGCTTCAATCTACTTGCCTTAACTACTTTCTCACCATTGCCCAAACTGCATTCCACCCAATCATCCCCCACCTCTAGCTCACCTGCCTTGGCTCGTGCTCTCATGCCACCGAGCTCTTCTTTCCCGGTTTACAACTTGCAGTCAGCCTTTCACCTCCGTTGGAGATGTCATGGTGAACGGAGTCTCCCGTGTGAAGAGGCACTTATTCCCCACAGGAATATGAAGGGGTGATGCTCCAGGGGTGTGCTCCTGAGGATTCTCACCTGGGGGGCCAAGGTCAAGCCTCTTCAGTCATCATGCAAAAATAGGAGAAAGTGTTTATGATGTGATCCCAAGTTCTCCAGGGAGGGATTCTACAGGGCATATGATTCAGGGTCATATAATGTTCTAGAATCAGTGCCCTGAAGCACTGAATTGCACGTATGAGCAGGTGGCTTTTGAGTAGAGGTAAAACTTCTGATAAAGTATTGAGAAATTTAAAGAGACGGAGTCAATAGGTAAGAAAGGGAGGACCCTGCCGTGTGGGTGTTGGTGGGTTTCCATTTATAGTTCATCTCCACTTGATCGTTGGAAATGCTGTTGAAGGGATGTCTCCACGCTCAGGAATCACTGGGCACAGCTGACACATGGGAATCAGTAGACTCCTTGGTTTTGATGCTGGTGAATTTCTTTTTCTCTTTTTTTCAGAGAAAAGTTTAGGCATAAGTACTTGGCACACATCAATCATCAAATCTTAGACTTTTGCAGCTGGAAGAGAACTTGGTAAATAAGTGCAACTCCCACCTCTTCATCTGGCAGGATGGAACCTATTTAGGGAGTGCCCTGCCTAAATCTTTCTTTTCAGGAGTTCTACAAGATAGCATTGGGGTGTCTAAGTTCCAGAGGAAAGGTGCGGCCGCTGCAGTCAGTGGCCTTTTACCAGTAATGAATGTTTTTGTTTTTTTCTATAAGATGCTTAAATCCATTCTGCAAAGTTTCTCTATTTGATTTATATTACACTCTTAATTTTCCAATTTTCAAAATCTATCCACTTTTAAATATTTGGAACTGAATACACTTTATTCTTTTTTCTCATCAGAAATGGGTTTTAAGTGTTTGATCCTGTTTCTGTATTTTACTGATTTCAGGTGACTTTTCGACAGGCAAACTATAATTAGCATGGTTAGTATGGACATTTATTTTTAACAGATGATATGGTCAAACTCAGAAATAAGTTGCCTTCCCCTGTCTGCTAATGTCCTACTGGTCTTTACTCAAGATGACATGAGCTGTGTCCTTCTGTTCTCCTGGGTTCCTCACCTCCCACGGTTTATCTCTGCTGGTTTTGAAACATCACAGAAAAGGCCAGTAGGTCTCCATTGAAATGCTAGGGTGTCATCAAATACATCGAATACATTCACTGCTAGGGTGAGCAAGACATCCCTCCTCCATATGCCTTTCTCCTTCCACCTGCTGTATCTTCCGCTGGTGACATGTTATGATTGTGTTTGTTCACATTCTCTCCCCATTCAGAAGTATGGAATCCCTCACAGAAATGTCTTATACCCCTTGTTATCACCTCTGCTAGCCAACCCAACTGTGTTGTGTGCTGATTTCACTCTTCCTTTCAACACTCTCTTTCTTAAGGCTATAGTGGATTTCCTCATTTTTTATTCCATCATTTATCAAACATTGGTTTAGTATCAATTATGGGCCAGGGACTGTTGTAGACATTGTGAATATAGGAAAGAACAAAACAAACTCTTGGATTCCTGGAGTTTAAATTTAGTAAGGGAGTTAGACTTTCTGTATCTATAATATGTAAATATTATCAATATCTAATATATACATATGTATACATGCAAAATGTAACTTCCTCACTTAAATGTATCAGTTGGTGATAATGGAGAAAAACAGAGCAAGATAGAAGAGCTAGGAGTTCAAGAACTGAGGTAATAGTGGAATGCTATTTATGTAGTGTTTCAAGTTCTCTAGACATGGAATCAATGCGTCCCTGAGATTACTGAGCCTAGAACATTGTAGGTGCTCAAACAGTATTTATTGAATAATGAATAATTAAATCAACTTCTCGATGAGAAGGGTAGTAGGAGAGCGAGAAAAGAGAGACAGAGATAGAGACAGAGACAGAGGAAATGTTTAAATCACAGTTTCAGAGTGATCAAATTTGCATGATTCTTAAATCATTATGGTCACAAGGATTAGCCATGGAGAACTGGCTCTTAAAATCTCCCACGCAGGCTAGGGCATCTGGGTGGCTCAGTTGGTTAAGTGTCCAACTCTTGATTTTGGCTCAGGTCATGATTCCCCCCTTGGGCTCTGCCCTGGACACATGGTCTAAGATTTTTCTCTCCCTCTCTCTATACCCCAACCCACCCCCTGCTTCTAGCCCATTCTCTCTAATAAAAAGAAGTTTCTCATGCAGACCAATCTCAATATACTTGGCCATGACCGGTCTGCAAAAATCAGTAAGCCTAAAGGCATTCACACAATTTACAGATCACCTAACTGCTGAGATTTCATATTTAACCAAGTCACCACAGGCATTTTGAACATGATCAATATTTATAATAAGTCTACTGTCCTATAACTTTGAATTATTAGGTAGTTTAATAAATTTCTGTGGGTATCTTTCCCCATTTCTCTACTTTTTTTATAATAATATTTTTTATTATATTATGTTAGTCACCATATAGTACCTCCCTGGTTTTTGATGTAAAGTTCCATAATTCATTAGTTGCGTATAACACCCAGTGCATTTCTCTACTTTTTAATCCTTTAATTTTTGTAGTTTTGAAATTTCTACTTATATAAAATTGAGAAACACAGATGATTCTGATAGCAATGTCATGGGAATGGAACTGTAATTATAAAATATCGATGTTTGTTTTAAGGCTGAGTTTAATTTTCAAACTGTATAATGTACAAGTTACAAAAACATTTTGATAATATTTTGTGCTTTTCAGACAAGACTTCTGAGCCATATCTTCACTTCCTGCTTTTTATTTGAAAGGGTTATTAATCCGAGTATTTGGCCATTTCTAAAATCGCCATACTGAACTTAGTCAGGAGGTGTTCCTACTTACATCTTCTGCCAAGAATATCTGGGGTGAATTGCAGACACAGACTCTCAGCTGTTGGACGGTGATTTCATATTTTGTATACCATGTCCTTAAAAACAAAATATTCTTCACCACGGAAATGAAAAGGCAAAATCAAAGCTCTGTGGTTGAATTCATCCTCTTGGGCTTTTCTAACTCTCCTGAACTCCAGGAGCAGCTCTTCGGGGTTTTCTTGGTCGTCTACCTGGTAACGCTGTTGGGAAATGCCATCATCATAGTCGTCATCTCCTTGGAACAGAGCCTCCATGTTCCCATGTACCTGTTCCTTCAGAACTTGTCTGTGGTGGATGTGAGTTTCAGTGCAGCCATTATGCCCGAAATGCTGGTGGTCCTCTCCACCCAGAAAACATTGATTTCATTTATAAGCTGTTTCGCACAGATGTATTTCATCCTTTTTTTTGGTGGCACTGAATGTTTTCTCCTGGGGGCGATGGCTTATGACCGATTTGCTGCCATCTGTCACCCTCTGAGCTACCCAATGATTATGAACAAATGGGTTTTCATGAAATTAGTAATGTTCTCATGGGTCTCAGGGATCATGGTGGCTACTGTGCAGACCACATGGGTTTTCAGTTTTCCCTTCTGTGGCCCCAATGAGATCAATCATATCTCTTGTGAAACCCCAGCAGTGCTGGAACTTGCATGTGCAGATACCTTTCTGTTTGAAATCTATGCATTCACCGGCACCGTTTTGATTGTCATGGTTCCTTTCGTGTTGATTCTCTTGTCTTACATTCGGATTCTCTTTGCCATCCTGAAGATGCCATCAGCCACTGGGAGGCAAAAGGCCTTTTCCACCTGTGCCTCCCATCTCACGTCTGTGACCCTCTTCTATGGCACGGCCAATATGACTTATTTACAACCCAAATCTGGCTACTCCCCAGAAACCAAGAAGCTGATGTCACTGTCCTACTCACTTCTCACACCTCTGCTGAATCCACTGATCTACAGCTTGAGAAACAGTGAGATGAAAAAAGCTTTGGTGAAACTGTGGCGAAGAAAAGTGGATTCACACCCATTCTAATTGTGCTGAGAAGCCGTGTGATATTTGGTCACTGTTTGACTGAACTCTATATAAAGTTTATAAATGGCCAAACATTCATATTCCTCTGTATAAACGTGTTTAATGTATTATTTTTCCACATTCAGTAATAGGGATCCCTATTTTCAATGACTGACTATTGTTACTCATTTTTTATAGAACATAGAATACAACAGTTGATCCTTCCTGCAGAATGACATCCAGGCCTTACTGGCTTGTGTCATTAAAAAGAAGTTTCAATAAACATATTGGGCTCTACTTTCATATGTACTGATGTTTTATTTCTGATACCTTCTTCAAAGTGATTCTGATAGCTGAGTAATAGAACGAGTTCTCAACATTTGCTGCAACATGACGGCACTGGAGGAGATAATGCTAAGTGAAATAAGTCAAGCAGAGAAAGACAATTATCATATGAGTTCTCTCATCTATGGAACATAAGAACTAGGAAGATCGGTAGGGGAAGAAAGGGATAAAGAAAGGGGGGGTAATCAGAAGGGGGAATGAAGCATGAGAGTCTATGGACTCTGGGAAACAAACTGAGGGCTTCAGAGGGGAGGGGGTGGGGGAATGAGATAGGCCGGTGATGGGTATTAAGGAGGGCACGTATTGCATGGTGCACTGGGTGTTATACGCAACTAATGAATCATCGAACTTTACATCAAAAACCAGGGATGTACTGTGTGGTGAGTAACATAATATAATAAAAAAAAAAGTAAAAAAAATGTAAATTAAAGCAATTGCAAAAATTTGAAAAAAAAAGTGATTCTGATGAGATGAAAATTACGTGTGACTTTAACAACATTCTCTCTAAACCTGTTACCTGTTATTGGCCAGACACAAGGGCTCCATGTGGGTGTAAAAATGTAGACTCTCAGCTCCCACCCAAGACTTAATGACTTCCAATCTGCATATTAAAAGGATCCCCAGGTGACTTGCATGCACTTGGAAGTCGGAGCAGCATTGCTGTACAGCACGGCTTACATCTTTATGACAAGGATGAGTTCGTTGTTCCTTTACTACTCCTCTGCCATCAGACCATCAGAGCTCACACGGCCCCATATCGTCCTCCTGATGGACAGCTCCCCGAAACTGGGGTGTGTTGGTGTGAGATCCTCTGATCATTATGCCTACCTGCTTTTCCCTTGTGTCAGAGCAGGTCCAGGGATGTCTTTGAGAACCCCAAGTTCTAGAGAACTCTTCTAGTTTTGTCCAAACTGCCCCTGTGGAATCCCCTCTGAATCTTCATGCATCATGTTTCGACCCTCATTGCTTTTTGGCAACGCTTTCACATAGTGCATTTTAGGTTAAGATATGTACCAGTTTTTGGAATACGAAAATTAGGTTTCTGTTCTCATTGGTATTGTCGTTTGGGGAAAATTTCTAGGATGCTAATGCCCTCTCTACCCCAACCTTTATGCTGCTGCATTTCATTTTGTATTTTTAAATAAAAACCTTGCTTTTAATTTTTTTACAAAAGTAATGACTTTTTAAAATTCAAAGAGTACATAGATATATAAAATGCAAAGTCTCTCAAAAACACCTCGACTCTCATTCCTGACTCCACTGCTAGAGCTAATCACTCTAGATTGTTTATGTCCAGGCTCTTCATTTTTCCCGTGTATGTCCAAGGACCGGGTATGTGTACATACATTTCTTTTCATCAGAATAGGAGGAGAAGAGTTTATAGTCTGTTTTCCAACTTTTCCATTTCATGTAGTATCTCAAGGATATCATTTTGTGTCTGTGCGTAGATTGCTTTGTGCTTTTTAATAAGTGCATCACTTTCTAAATAAGTAAACATAGTATTGTGACCAATTTCCTCAAGTGAATATTTTACTTCCAACTTTTCACTATTATGAACCTGTTGTAGTGAACATCCTTCTACACATCCCGTCGTGCATTTACTATATATTGAATTTTAGGAAATAGAATTGCCAGATCAAAGAGTGCTAGGTTACTAATGTGGTACTGTCTCAGATTTTGCTGCAGTAGTGTTCAACCAGCCACATCCTCCAACAGAGTATGAGTGTCCCTCTGCGAAGTTCCTGCCAATTCCAGATATTCTGTCCCACAATGCTTTGTTCATCTGATTTGCATGTTTAATTGCTAGTAAGACACAATCATTATTCAAAAACAAAATCAGATGCGAACCACTCTGATAGTCACACTTGGAGCTTGTTGTATTTCAGAGCTACTCTACGCAACCTTTAACTCACGTATTTCATTATGGACTTTTTCTTAGGATAGACTTTAGACAGCCTTTTTTTTTTAAAGAAATATTCACAAGTCCTTGATTCTTTTTTAAGATATATTCACAAGTCCTTGATTCTTAGATATATTTTTAAATTTTCATTTTCCAATATTTTTGCTTGTGTATAAACATTTTTGTAGTAGTGATCTTGTCCTTTTTGGTTAGATTTATTAATAACTTGATACTTCAGAAATTTTTAAATTCAACTATTATACCATTTGCTGCTGCTCTTAGATATAACATTTACTTCTGTTGTTGATTCTTTATCTAGAACACTTGTTAAACTCTGTTGTTAACGGCAATACATCATTCAGGGATCATTAGGGAGTCCTGTGCGCACAATCATATCATATGCAAAAATGAGCAGTTTTATCTCATTTCTAATCCTTATACTTTTCATTTTTCCCTTTGCCCTACAGGCTACGCTTCCAGGGCAATACTGAGTACAGACAGTGAGAGTGGCTATCTTCCTTGTGTTCAGCAACCCAAAGGGAACAAGTTTTTACTTTTTCCTTATTAAATGCCATTTTTGCTACAGTTTGTGGGTATCCATCATCAGATTGAGGGACTTTTCTCACATTCCTAGTTTACCAAGAGTTCTTGTCAGGGATGGATGTTCAGATTTTAAAGATTTTTCTGTATCAATTGTAATGATTAGGAGATTTTTCTCCTTTTATCCATAATGTGGTGGCTTTGCTGATTGGTTTTCATATATATATATATATAATTTATTTATTTATTACGATATCTTAGTCACCGTACAGTACGTCATTAGTTTTTGATGTCCTGTTCCCTGATTCATTGTGGTTTTCTTATATCTAACCAACTTTGCATTCCTGGGATTAAGCAAACTTGGTCACTATGTATTACCCTTTTCTATGTATTCCAGGATTTACTTCATGATGTCTCACTTAGGATTTCTGTACCCCCATTCGTGAAGAAGATTAGCCTGTGATTTTCCAATCATGTAACTGTCCTTGCTCTGTTTTGATGTTACAGTTATGCTGGACTCCAAAAGTAGCTGGAAACTCTACCCTCTTTTTAATTTTCTGATAGATTTATGTAAGATTGAATTTATTTCTTCCTTAAATGTTTAGCAACACCTACTAACGAATCTATTAAGCATGGAGTTTTCCTTTTTAACCTGTAAATGTTTAATTACCCGTTTCATATCTTGAGGAGTTTTGGGCCTGTAGGTTTTCTATTCTTGTTTCAATTTGGATAAGTTCTATATTTCTGAGAAGTCACATATCTAAATTTCATATTTATTGGGAAACATTTTTCATAATGTCTGCATGTTCTGTGGTGATACCCTGTTTTAAAATGCCTGGTAATGGTTATATTTCTTTTCTATCTTTTCTTAAGCCAACCATGGGTTTATGACTTATTGGACTCTTCAAAGAACCACGTCTGCCTTTTTTAAAAGATTTTTATTTATTTATTTATTAGAGAGAGAGCGAGTGTGACTGCGCGCATGAGTTGGGGAAGGGCGGAGGGAGCGGGAGAGGCAGACTCCCCGCAGAGCAGGGGGCCCGATGCGGGACTCGATCCCAGGACCCCGAGATCATGACCTGAGCCAAAGGCAGATGCTTAACCCACGGAGCCACTCAGGTTCCCCACGTTTGGCTTTTTTGATCACCTCTCTATGTAAGCTTATTTTCCATTTCATTAAGAGATGCTGCTTCAATAATAACCTTCCAGGCCTATTGCCTATGTTTTGTTGATTTTATCCAACATCCGGAAGTGCACACTTAGTCCGCAGCTCACGCTGACTTTAGCGCAACGGCCGCTTTCTGTGCTTCATTCTTGTTTTTGCAACATACTTTCTAATTTTCTTGCCTCTTCTTCCTTTCTCACATGTTATTTAGACAAGTATTTCTCAGGTTCAAACATGTGGTTATTTCCCGGTTATATTTAATTCTAGAGCCTCGGCGGAAGGGTTCTGTGACCGCACGACCTTTTGTACAGCGCGAACCCTTTAACACATGCTGATCATTTCTTTGTGGCCCAGTGTACTGTCAGATTTCTGAACACTGCATGTGACAATGTGCTTTCTTCCCAGTGCTGGACTCAGAGTTCTCTACATGAGTACTGGACTAAGGTGTGATGTGAGTATTTTCTGATGGGTTTTTATTTCTTTCTTCTAAGGATTATGTAAAGAAGAGGGTTACAGTCTCCCACTATGACTGACAGTCCTTTAAGTTTCCTTGTGATTCTGTCAATACTTGCTTAATATGTGTTGCAACCATATTATGGCTTACTTGCAGGTTTCGAATTGTTGTATCTTCTTGGAGAGAGTTGCACCTTTGCTCATTACGAAGTGGCCCTCCTTATCCCTGGGAACATTTCTTGCTCTGAAGTCTGCTTCTTCCGATAATAATGTAGTTCCATAAATTTCCCTTGATTAGCATCTTGGTCTATCTTTCTCCATCTTTTTATTTTTAACCTTCCCATGTCCAGATTTAGATGCATTTCCACTGAAGAAAGGGATAAAGAAAGGGGGGGGTAATCAGAAGGGGGAATGAAGCATGAGAGACTATGGACTCTGAGAAACAAACTGAGGGCTTCAGAGGGGAGGGGGGTGGGCAATGGGATAGGCTGGTGATGGGTAGTAAGGAGGGCACGTATTGCATGGTGCACTGGGTGTTATATGCAACTAATGAATCATCGAACTTTACATCAAAAACCAGGGATGTACTGTATGGTGACTAACATAATAAAAAATATTATTATAAAAAAATAGATGCATCTCCACTGAGGAATGTTGTGGGGAAAAATAAGTCAGGATAGTAGAGCTGGGGTTAGAGTTGATTTTCACAAGCACTGACTTGCGATGAGCTCCTGCAGAAGCTGTCCCTGGGGCCAAGGGACATAAGGGAGTTAGCATTGTGGAGAGTAATAGTCCATGTTCAGGTAAAAGCATGGACAGTAGCTCTGAGATGGGAACGTACCTGTCTCATTCAAGAGCCAGCAAGGAGGCTAGCGTGGTTGGATGAGAATGGACAATAGGATGTGGTGGAGGTAAGTTCAGAGAGTAACAGGGGAATAGATCTCTAATACATGAATTTGACTTCTAACCAGAAGGGATAGGGTGCTCTTGGAGGGTTTCGAGCAGAGGCAAGGGAGGAAGAAGGGAAAAGTTGAGTGGCCATGGGAATTATCCAGTTGAGAGGCAACAGTAGCTTGGACCAGGGTGTTAGCTCAAGGAAAGGTAGAATGTTCAGATTTGATACACTGTATTTTGAAGACAGAACCACAGGCAGGTTATGGAGTTGACATGGGTTTGGAGGAAAAATGATTCAGCCTGTGGTACTTGGAGCTTTGAGCTGCTGTTCCCTGAACAGGGGAATGCTGATGGTGGAGCAGGTTTAGGAGAAGACTGAGAATACAGTTTTGGACACATTTTCACATGGAATTGCGATAACTTCATTTGAAACTGCTATCTTAGTAGTCTGAATTTCATTTCCAACTTCCTGTTAGCTAAAGAGATACCTTCAGAGTGTTTTGAAATTTCCAAGGCTCTAGTTTTCTTTTATGCATCGGCTGTAGTCCGGTTGTTTTATTTCACAGTATGTTATATGTATTAACCCCAAAATTCAGGTTTATTGATGTATCCTTCTTATAAGTATATAAGGACTTTTTGTAAATATTCCATAAATATTTTGGAAGGAAAACATAAAGTTAGCAGCATAAAAAGTATTGATTCTCTCTCATATTTACTCTGTTATTATCTGTTAAAGCAACATTTTATTATTATAACTTTCTCATTTTTACGTCTTTCTGGTCTATTTTATCTGTCAATCATTGAGGGAGGTGTGTGAATATTTCTATATTTTAATTCTTCTTTTATCTATTTAGTACTATTGGCGATGAAATTATAGTTTTATTTTAATTCAACTTCCTTTTTATCCCCTTTTGCATGTATCTGAATTGTTTCTACACTTTTGTTCTTGTCTAATATACATATATGGAGGGCACAAATCCTGACTCCCCATTTTGATGACCTCTTACAAACTGCACCTCACCTGCGTTACCGGCACTGACACAAGAAATGGAGCATGGAGGACAGAGCCCCCATGGGAACTACGGGGTATGAATCATAGAGAATACACGTCATGCAGCATTTCGCAGCCTGGTGCCTGGGACTGGCTCATGCCGGGCATGTAATTCCAGCCTGGTGAACGACATGGGAGGACTCCCTGGGTTGGAAGGTGGGAGTGCCAATCCCTTTACCTCAGGAAAACGCTATGTTTCCCACGGGACACAGTGTAGGTAGAACGAAGCCCTAAGTGTTGTTGGCGGCCTTCTTGCTGCCAGGGGAGGGGAGCTTCCTTGAGAAAGGAACCTGCTCCAGGAACGTGCAGACAGAGGGAGACGAAGGTGACCTGCATTCAACCACATTGGCCCGTTCAGGACAGAGCCACGTCTGCAGAGTGATCCATCTCTTCCCTCAGTGGGGACTGAGCCAAATGGTCTCCTTGATTGTTCACGCAGTGTAGACTGATCCCTGAATCCCTTGATTTTCACATATATTTGATGAGATTAACCACTGTTTATTTTACAGAGAAAGTTACAGAATCAGTGAAAGTTAAACGATTTGCTCAAATCTCACAACTAGCCTAGATTATGTGAGTCATAGCTTAAAAGCTCTTTCAATAAAATCAATTGTAATAGTTTTCTCAAAAATTTTCACTGGCTCTATATTTCTTCTACAAATGATCAGAAGTTCCTTGATGGTGGGAGTAAGCATTCAGTTTTCTACAACTAGGCTTCAATCTACTTGCCTTAACTACTTTCTCACCATTGCCCAAACTGCATTCCACCCAATCATCCCCCACCTCTAGCTCACCTGCCTTGGCTCGTGCTCTCATGCCACCGAGCTCTTCTTTCCCGGTTTACAACTTGCAGTCAGCCTTTCACCTCCGTTGGAGATGTCATGGTGAACGGAGTCTCCCGTGTGAAGAGGCACTTATTCCCCACAGGAATATGAAGGGGTGATGCTCCAGGGGTGTGCTCCTGAGGATTCTCACCCGGGGGGCCAAGGTCAAGCCTCTTCAGTCATCATGCAAAAATAGGAGAAAGTGTTTATGATGTGATCCCAAGTTCTCCAGGGAGGGATTCTACAGGGCATATGATTCAGGGTCATATAATGTTCTAGAATCAGTGCCCTGAAGCACTGAATTGCACGTATGAGCAGGTGGCTTTTGAGTAGAGGTAAAACTTCTGATAAAGTATTGAGAAATTTAAAGAGACGGAGTCAATAGGTAAGAAAGGGAGGACCCTGCCGTGTGGGTGTTCGTGGGTTTCCATTTATAGTTCATCTCCACTTGATCGTTGGAAATGCTGTTGAAGGGATGTCTCCACGCTCAGGAATCACTGGGCACAGCTGACACATGGGAATCAGTAGACTCCTTGGTTTTGATGCTGGTGAATTTCTTTTTCTCTTTTTTTCAGAGAAAAGTTTAGGCATAAGTACTTGGCACACATCAATCATCAAATCTTAGACTTTTGCAGCTGGAAGAGAACTTGGTAAATAAGTGCAACTCCCACCTCTTTATCTGGCAGGATGGAACCTATTTAGGGAGTGCCCTGCCTAAATCTTTCTTTTCAGGAGTTCTACAAGATAGCATTGGGGTGTCTAAGTTCCAGAGGAAAGGTGCGGCCACTGCAGTCAGTGGCCTTTTACCAGTAATGAATGTTTTTGTTTTTTTCTATAAGATGCTTAAATCCATTCTGCAAAGTTTCTCTATTTGATTTATATTACACTCTTAATTTTCCAATTTTTAAAATCTATTCACTTTTAAATATTTGGAACTGAATACACTTTATTCTTTTTTCTCATCAGAAATGGGTTTTAGGTGCTTGATCCTATGACTACATTTTACTGATTTCGATAGGCAAACTATAATTAGCATAGTTAGTATGGACATTTACTTTTAATGGATGATATGGTCACACTCAGAAATAAGTTGTCTTCCCCTGTCTGCTAATGTCCTACTGGTCTTTACTCAAGATGACATGAGCGGTGTCCTGTTCTCCTGGGTTCCTCATCTCCCACAGTGTATTTCTGCTGGTTTTTAAAACATCACACTAAAGCAAGTAGGTGTCCATTGCAATGCTAGGGTGTCATCAAAGACCTTTGATCTGAGCAAGTCATCCCTTGTCGTAATGCCTTCTTACCCTGCCTGCCGGATCTTCCACTGGTGACATGCTATGATTTGGTTATTCACACTCCGTCCCCATTCAGAAGTATTGAATCCCTCACAGAGATGTCTCATAGCCCCTTGTTATTACCTCTGCTTGCCAACAGTGTTGTGTGTTGGTTTCACTCTTCTTTTTGACACTCTCTTCCTTAATGATATCACATATTTCCTCATTTTTTTTATTCCATTATTCCTCACACATTGCTTTAGTATCAGTTATGGGCCAGGGGCCATTGTAGACATTATGAATGTAGCAAAGAAGAAAACAAATTCTTGGATTACTGGAGTTCGTATTTTAGTGACAGAGTTAGATTTTGCTCATATATAATCTGTAAATATTATAAACATATAATATATACATGAGTATACATAAATTCTAACCCCCTCTTTCTTATATATACATAAATGTCACTTGCTGATAATGGGAAAACACAGAGCAAGGTATAACAGATAGGACTGAAGTATTGGGGTAACAGTGGAATGCTATTTTATGTATTGTTTCCCACTTTCTGTTGAGCTGAGGATCCAATGTGTGCTGTGATTACTGAACCTAGAAAATGGTACGTGCTCAATCAGTGTTTGTTGAATAATTAATGATTAAATGAACTCCTGATGAGAAGGAAAATAGGAGAGAGAGAAAAGACAGAGAGGAAATGTTTAAATCAGTTTTAGAATGATCAGAACTGGATGATTCTTAAATATCATGGTCACAAGGATTAGCCATAGAGAACTGGCTTTTAAAATTTCCCATGCAGGGCAATCTCGGTATAATTGGCCATGACCAGTGTTTGCAAAATCAATAATCCTGAAGCAATTCACGCTATTTATGGATCACTTAAGATAATGAAATATGAAAACTCTGCAGTAACCCACAACTGGGGTTGAACTTAGATGTATTTTTCATATTTACTATGTTTCATAAATATTTAAATATAAATCAATATAAATTTATTTATAATAAATATAAATGTAACTTTGAATCATTAGGTTGTTTTAAAAATTTTTGTGGCTTTTTTCCCTTTGCCTACTTTTTAATACTTTGTTTTTGGTAGTTTTAAAAATACCTACTTATATAAAATTGAGAAAAACATGATTGTGATAGCCATGTCATGGGAATGGAACCTCAGTTATAAAATATCAATGTTTGTTTTAAGGCTGGGCTTAAAATCAAATTATATAATGTATAAGTTATAAGAGCATTTTGATATTATCTTATACTTTTCAGACAAGACTTCTGAGCCATATCTTCACTTCCTGCTTTTTATTTGAAAGGGTTATTAATCCGAGTATTTGGCCATTTCTAAAATCGTCATACTGAACTTAGGAGGTGCTCCTACTTACATCTTCTGCCAAGAATATCTGGGGTGAATTGCAGACACAGACTCTCAGCTGTTGGACGGTGACTTCATAATTTGTATACAATGTCCCTAAAAACAAAATACTCTCCACCACGGAAATGAAAAGGCAAAATCAAAGCTCTGTGGTTGAATTCATCCTCTTGGGCTTTTCTAACTCTCCTGAATTCCAGGAGCAGCTCTTCGGGGTTTTCTTGGTCGTCTACCTGGTAACTCTGTTGGGAAATGCCATCATCATAGTCGTCATCTCCTTGGAACAGAGCCTCCATGTTCCCATGTACCTGTTCCTTCAGAACTTGTCTGTGGTGGATGTGAGTTTCAGTGCAGCCGTTATGCCCGAAATGCTGGTGGTCCTCTCCACCCAGAAAACGTCGATTTCATTTATAAGCTGTTTTGCACAGATGTATTTCATCCTTTTTTTTGGTGGCACTGAATGTTTTCTCCTGGGGGCGATGGCTTATGACCGATTTGCCGCCATCTGTCACCCTCTGAGCTACCCAATGCTTATGAACAAAAGGGTTTTCATGAAATTGCTTATGATGTCATGGGCCTTAGGTTTCATGTTAGGTACAGTGCAAACATCATGGGTTTTCAGTTTTCCCTTCTGTGGCCCCAATGAGATCAATCATATCTCTTGTGAAACCCCAGCAGTGCTGGAACTTGCATGTGCAGATACCTTTCTGTTTGAAATCTATGCATTCACCGGCACCGTTTTGATTATCATAGTTCCTTTCGTGTTGATTCTCTTGTCTTACATTCGGATTCTCTTTGCCATCCTGAAGATGCCATCAGCCACTGGGAGGCAAAAGGCCTTTTCCACCTGTGCCTCCCATCTCACGTCTGTGACCCTCTTCTATGGCACGGCCAATATGACTTATTTACAACCCAAATCTGGCTACTCCCCAGAAACCAAGAAGCTGATGTCACTGTCCTACTCACTTCTCACACCTCTGCTGAATCCACTGATCTACAGCTTGAGAAACAGTGAGATGAAAAAAGCTTTGGTGAAACTGTGGCGAAGAAAAGTGGATTCACACCCATTCTAATTGTGCTGAGAAGCCGTGTGATATTTGGTCACTGTTTGAGTGAACTCTACTCAATAAATGGTGGCAACCATTTGCATGTCTTGGTATGAGTAAGCTTAACCTCTCGATTTCTATGTATTTGTTAATATATTAGAGGTATCTTCATATATTAATGTTTTATTCTTTTTTTCATAAATGTATAATGTTTGTTAATATTGGGTATAAAAGATTCTTTAAAATTTGTTTATCGGTGGCCATACAGGTGTTTATGTTAGGTTTTGCCCCTTGCAGTATGCTAAATAAACTAGTTTTATACACATATAAATAATGGGGCTTTAATTTCTGTAGAGTAGGTTTACAACATGGGTTTAATGGGTCAAAGCAACTGTGACTTTGCAAACTTTTATAAATATTACCAAATTTCTTTTTTAAAAAGATTTATTTATTTTAGAGACAGAGAGAGCACGTTGGGGGGGGGGACAGAGGGACAGAGAGAATCCTGAAGCAGGCTCCCCACTGAGTGCAGAGCTCAATGTAGGGCTCATCCCAGGATCCTGAGATCATGACCTGAGCTGAAATCAAGAGTTAGCTGCTTAACGCACTGGGCCACCTGGGCGTCCCCCAAATTACTTTTAAAAAATGTAATTCAGATTGGCTTTGAAGACCCACTCTGCCGCACTGATTGGATTGAGCTCTAAGAAAACACTAAATAAAGAGATGGGATTTTTTTTCTGAGTGAAAATCTGTTCCGTGTATGAGTTGAAAAGAGCAGTTCTTTACTGAAAGGATCAAACGGCTCTGTTCCGGGACTTATAGAACGTATAGATCACGTCTAGCGTCATCAGGTTATCTTAGAGTCTATGCACCTAGGGCGCCTGGGAGGCTCAGTTGGTTAAGCGTCTGCCTTCTGCTGAGGTCATGACCACAGGGTCCTGGGATTGAGCCCCGCATTGGTCTCCTTGCTCAGTCGGGAGCCTGCTTCTCCCTCTCCCTCTGCCTGCTGCTCTCCTTGCTTGTGCTCTGTCTGTCAAATAAATAAAATATTTTTTTAAAAAAGAATATATTCACCTACTGTGTGACTAGAAAGCAGCGTGGGATTGTTTTTGAAGATCACTTATTTATTTAACAATATTTGTTGAATGACTTCTATTTTTCAGAAACTGTGCTAGGTTCTGAGAGCACAAAGTTTAGCAAGATAGCCTAATAAGAGAGATAACTATTAAACAAATAAGCACACACTAAAAACACAATTACACTTGTGATAACTGTTAAACAGGAAAAGCACAAGATACCCTGGGATCATCACAGGAAGACCTTATCTGATCTGGAGGGGGCACGGGGAGAGCAGTGGCATTGGGAAGGACTTTCTCAGGAACCTCCCTGAGAAAGTGACACTGAAACTGAACCTCAAAGACAGGTAGGACTTATCCAGGCTCAACTCCAGCATGAGGGGGTAGGGAGTGGCATCATCCATGTGGAAAGAAGGATGTGTGTGACGGTCTGGATGGGAAGGAACTTAATATCATTCCAGTAAAGGGAGGAGACTATACGGTGAGGGAGGAATGAGATGATTAGATGAAGAGGGAGGCAGAAGCCAGACCAAGTAAAATCTTGTCGATACAAGAACACTGAACTCACCTGCCAATTATAGGTGGTCAGTGAATTAAGCAAAGTTGTAACATGGACCTGTTCGTAGTTTTAAAATGTCTTTCTGGGTTCTTATTGAGAGAAGGGGTTCAAGAGTGGAAATAGGAAGGAAGACCATTGCTACAGCCCAAGGGAGAGCGCTGTGCTTGGCTGGGGTGGTAGCGGGGAGGGTGAGCAGTGTGGATGAGTCTCCTCGTACTTAAGAAATCAAATTGACAGGACTTCGTAACAGATTGTGTGGGGGCGCCGGTAGGGGAGAGAAGAGAAGGATGAACTCCTATTTCTGGTTGGAGCAGAAAGTGGGTGGGGTTTCCATTTGTTGAGATAAGGAATACCAGAAAGGGAGAATCTGGGGGGAGAAATTCAATTTTGGATGAGTAAGGCTTGGGATGTCGGTGTGAAATCAAAGTCAAGTAGATTGCTGGGATATATAGGTCAGGCTCAGAACAGAGGTTCTGAAGTAGGGCAACAGGGCAACAAACAGGGCAATACCTAGAGAGGGGTGCATGATCCAGGGAAGGTCTTCCTAAGATGGAGAGACTCCAGAAGGTCTGAAGTTCCATGGAAAGAATCCAAAAGAGAAGGAGATGTGCTGAATCAGTGTGTCTCAGGCCTGGTGCTGAGATGTTCCTACCTGAGGAAGACAGAAGGACAAATGGACAAAGTGTTGCATGGATCACAGAGGGAGGAAGACAGAGAGCTGCGAAGTTGTAGGGATTCCAGGGACTAAAGAGCTAATATTCAAGCAGAGAAAGACAATTATCATATGGTTTCTCTCATCTATGGAACATAAGAACTAGGAAGATCGGTAGGAGAAGAAAGGGATAAAGAAAGGGGGGGGTAATCAGAAGGGGGAATGAAGCATGAGAGACTATGGACTCTGAGAAACAAACTGAGGGCCTCAGAGGGGAGGGGGTGGGGGAATGGGACAGACTGGTGATGGGTAGTAAGGAGGGCACGTATTGCATGGTGCACTGGGTGTTATACGCAACTAATGAATCATCGAGCCTTACATCGGAAACCGGGGATGTACTGTACGGTGACTAACATATAATAAAAAATATTATTATAATAAAAAAAAATAAAGAGCTAATATTAGGAGGCTGGGGGAAGGGTATCAGGAATAAAGGAAGTGGATCTGGAAAGAAGCTTCAGGACGGTGCCTCTAAGCCCTAACTGAATGAAAGCTCAGGGATGGATTTAGTGAACTATGCCAAAAGATGGACTAAATCCTCATTGCCATCTAGTGGCTCAAGCATATAATTGCTTTAATCTCATCACTGAAAGCTGAGGGAGCTGAACTTGTTCATGGTTCATCAATACCATCTCTGGTGAACTCACAGAAAGTAATAGAAGCAATCACATCAGCCCTGGGATCAAAGAGTTTGGGCAAATGACAAATGCAGTGGCAAGTTTCATGTCCTTAACAGGTGTGGATGTATCTTTTTGTTAGGCTTAGGAGTAGAAAGGCTGAGGGACATCTTTGTTCTTCCCCTTTTCCCGTCTCCTTTCTTTGTCACCACCACCATGACCACTACCACCACCATCAAAATCCCCACCTTCACCATCTCTACCCCCTTCACCACCACCATCTCCACCAGTATCACCATCATGTCATCACCATCACCATAATCATTATCTCACATCCCACACATTATACATTCACAATTGTAGGTTATGTCTGCAATCTCATTTGAATATCCATTCATAAATTCAAAACCACTTATTGGGTACCTAACATGTGCCAGTTGCTGTGTGGGATGTTAGACAAAACTTCTAGGAGATTACTTTGAGTGACTGAGCAAATAAATGAACTCTTAACAACACTGTGTGGTGAGTATTAGAACTGTGGTTAACACTTGTGCTGTGAGACTTCACCGGGTAAGATTCTTAAGACTAGGAGTCCAGGAAGGCTTCCTGGAGGAGATGATTATGGTCATAGTTTGTAAAGACTGCTTAGAGTTAGTTATATGGCAAAAACAAGAAAGAAGACTCTACATCTAGAGAAAGGCTGGCCTGAAGAGCATGACGGATTTTAAGATCTCAAGGGGAATGGTGTGACAGCTGCACAGAATACTTGAAGAATGCCAGAAAATAAATTCAAACTGCGAATGATTTTATGAGCTAAAGCAAGGAATTTGAACTCAGGGTTGAAAGGTGTGGGAGAGTCACTGAAGGATGTTCCATAATGCAGAAACAAAATCAAACTTGCATTTTAAAAATAGTATTTATTGGACATTTCCTATACATCTGGCTAATACCGTTATGTGGTTGAGCTCCTTTTATTCTTCACAACAATACCATTGAACAGAGGAGCTGAGAGATACTACATAATTTGTCCAAGGATTCAAGATTATTTTGTGGCCGTGTGGGATTAGAACACATGCTTCTTGGATGTCAGAGTTCATGCTTTCGGCCCATAAGCTGCTTTACTGCATCTTACAGGAGGGAAGCAAAGGGACTGAAAACACTCTCACGATGGGCTTATGTGCCCCAGCATTTCCCCATGGCCATGCCCTGAGCTGTGGTCCCAGTGTCCATCCCAGGCTGTAGCACCCTCCTGGAGGTGACCGCGGCAGCTAGCACGGTAGTCCCAGAGTAGGTCATCAGCAGAGATTGTGGGCAGAATTGTTCAGATCAAATACTGACCGTTCTTGCGGGAGAAACAAGACCTGAGATCATCACGTGTCCTCCTGCCACTCTCCTGACACCCCGTGTGAGCAATTTGGGCATAAGAAACAGTTGCTTTGCGGATGTTAGACAAAGGCAATTCTTTTTAGAAAGTTCACATCTCCCCTAATTTCCAACCTTTCCACCAGGCCTTGAGAGGGGAAAGCAAGCATTCACTGCACATGAAAGTTCTTTCAATCTCTGTTGTTACTGTTCCCAAGTATGGCCTCCTTTTTTTGCTAACGCTTTAGTCTTTGCTAATAAACCTTGTAGACTTGTGATATTTGGCAATTTACAGAATATCAAGTCAATGTTTCAAAATAAAAATATGGCAAGCTTGGTTTCGGTGTGAGGCCTTCTAGACGGGCTATTTCTCTGTTTTTCTGATTATCATCCAGAAACAGGAGCTGACTATCCCTGATGTCATTATAACAGTATCCCATCAGCAGGCCAGAACCCCTTACAGGTTGCAATGCTCAAAAGCAGTGGAAATATCAAGAATAGGGCACAGACATTTCCATCTTAATAACTGCAACCTTTTTTTTCTTGGTCTGTTTCTTTGTTTCATTTAGAAATAAAGCTATTCAGTGACCATCTTTTATTCTCAACTTGGTTTGGGGACCCCTGACAGACACGGAGACCCTTTTAGGCGTTCTGTGAGGTCAAAATTACTTTTAAGATATTATTTGCCTTTTCTCTCTCCTTCTCTCAGAAATGTACAGTAGAGTTTGCCAGAAGCAACACGATGCATTATATACCAACAGATTGCACGCAGAATGAATGAGAATTCAGTTATGTCCTCTTAAGCCAGACATTAAACAGATTTGCAAAACTGCAAAACAATGCCACTCTTCTAAATGTTTTTTGAAAATATAATTATTTTCCATCAAATATGTTATTTCTGTTCATGTGTCATGGGTCACTATTGTTATTTTTAAAGGAGTTAATAAGTAAATATTTTTTAAATGCCTTAGTTTTAATTTCTAATAAAGTAAATATCAATTACTATAATCTGTATAAATAAAAGTTCTTTGAGGTTCTCTGTAAATTGTCAGAGTACAGAGAGGTCCTGAGACCACAAAGTGGTCCAGAGAATTCACCGTAGACAATTTCTCAGTGATTTCAGAGGAGGATGTGTGCCCGGATTTACTTGGCATTCCCCTTGTGCTAAAAGAAAACAAGAGGCAGCAGAAATACACATGCTTACAGCTCCCTGGTCTCCCGGCGTCAAACATGGCGCTCTGTACAGCTGATCTGTTTCCTTGGTAACTAAACTGTGGCTGCCCTGTGTGGCCGACTAACAACCTCCCTTGGCTGGCTGGATTCCACAGGGTGAGGGCTGTCTGGGAATAATTAGGGAACTTGGTGAGGAAGTTTCCTCAAGCAGGAAATTGGTTCCTGTGGAACTTGTTAAACATTAACTCCACAGTGAACTCATGAAAACATTTACTGAAATTAGTAATCGCGTTCAGGTCCTCTGGGAACCCTTACCGAGGGCGAACGGTGTCAGGAACCAGGGACTATGAGCTTATTCTAGAAGGTTGAGGTGTCAGTTTTAAGCTGTGATGAGGGAGCAATTAGGTTAAAGTGACTCCTGCGTTTCTAATGAAGCCACCCTTTGAAGCCTCTTCCCAGAGTTAAAACACTGGTCTACAGTAGGGTTGTGTGATGTAATTAAAGTCTCCTTAAATCCAGATGTTCCCCTTCACTGAGCACCTCCCGCCACCACTGACAAGTAAGAGTAACAAACGCTTGTGGATCCTGGGGAAGTTGGCCAAACTTCAGACAGTCTCAGTCAATCGTGAATTTCCGACAACTTGGCCAATCTCAACTCCGAGGAGAAAGCAATAGTTTTCCCCAGCTAACTCTTCAGGCTTTAAGACTTGTCTAACCTAAGCACGTGAATCTGAGGTAAAAACAAAACAAATCTATAAGCAACACACAGCTCTATTTTCCCCGAAGAAAACAAAACACTGAGAATGCAACACAAGTGAAAAAAAAAAAAAAAGACCAAGAGCAGAGCATAGAGGCCTCCACCTCAGTGACACATCCTGTGAGCCCCTGAAGGAGTCCGTGCTGGGGGCTGCAGCCTGGGAACCCCGGCTCTGCACCCCAGTTCTGCACCCCAGTTCTGGTAATGCCGTCATCTCCTCCTCCCGAGTGTCATTCAAATGCTTTATAGATGGCCAGAAACGGAAGTTTCAGGAGCACTTGAAAGATCATCAAATCACATTGAAAAGAGCATGGACAGACAGGGAGAACATTCCGACATGAAGATTTTGCAACTATAGAAGAAGAAAAATAAAGAAGTATGAAAATATAATAAGTCACACTTTGGAGTGCCTGCTAGGAGCTGGGCATGGGCTGAGTGCTTTGAGCTCTTCAGTTAATGCTCTTAACAGTGTTGTCACTTGGGCCCTGCTGTGATCCTCATTTATCATACATTGTCCGAGGCTAAGCGGCAAAAGTGGAAATAGGGTATCTTTCCCTCTAATCCCAAGTTCCAACTTTTTGACCACCGCCTCTACTCCTCAGGTCCCACTTATTTCATTCAACTACTATGTAGCTGGGCGTCCCTCCGTGCCGGACTCTAAAATAGAGACAAAATAGACCGTGTTCCTGCCCACATGGAGCTCGTGGTAAATCACAAAAGACGTATATCAAATAATCACACAAATTAGCAAATCGTTACAAGTGAAGATGTGCTTGAAGGAATAGGTAATGCAAACCAATGACCCCCCACACACACACACACGCGCGCTCCTCCTGGTCTGAAGAGGTCAAGAAAGACATCTCTAAGAAAGTGATATTTGCATTAATATCTGAAGTTTAAGCAGGAAATCGCGAGAAAATCTGTGGAGGGCAGGTGTAGAAAGAGTGCTGTGAGCAGAAACAACAAAGGCTCTGCAGCAGCCAGAAGCAAATCCCAGGAAAAGGACCCAGAGAAGTTGAGGGTGTGATTCATGCCTGGAGAGGTAGCGGGAGCCAGCCATGTAGGACCCTCGTGCTGTGTTAAAGAAGCTACCGGAAACGTTCTGTTGCTTTGTTTTGATTTTGAGTTTGGTTCGGTTTGAGATTTCTTTGGCTGTTTTTCTTCTGTGAGAAATATTTCATGTGTGGAGTACAGAGAAGAACGTAAAGGCTATTCATGGAACCACTAACAACTTAAGAGAAGCATTATCATTAGAGGATGCTTTTGAATAATATGATGTCAACTATAACTGAAGTCTCTTGTATACCCCGATGACGTTGAAGAGTTTTAAGCCAAGGGCGGGCATGAACAGATTGCATTTTGCAAATGTCTTTGGGTAGGTGTGGAGGAGAGAGTGAATTAAAAGGGAACCAGTGTGGAGGCAGAGATTCTGGTCAGCTGACTCACGAGGCTGTCCTGGTTGAGTGGGGTGCTGGCAGAAGGGACAGGGAGGACAGACTAGGGAGGGATTAGGATAATACTGGCACGACTGTAATTGATGGATGGGTGATGAGGCGTAAGGCGCTGGAATGGAACTGGAGAGAACTTCTGGAATGCTCTCTCATGCAATAAAGTGATATTTCTAGGGGGAAAAGTATCTGTTCTTAATGATGATCTCCAGAATTAAGAAAAAAAAGTACAACCAAATTAAAATAGACACAGAACAAATAAGGTGACTGTTGAAAGCATACACTTAGATTATGCATAGTTTCAACTTTTCTAGATCACGGTAAACTGTATTCCAAAGTGGTTGTACCAATTTGCATCCCAGTGTAAACTGGTGAGTTAAGTTTTTGAATGAGTTAAATTTTTAAAGCTTTCAACTTATGTTTCAGATTGGCACATCATTCACCAAATCTCTATCAACCACAGCCTTCTCCTTCAATAAGATTAAAACCTTAGTACACTCTTATTTTCTTCCTCCCCAAACCCACTCCCTCACCCTGTATGTTGAGATTGTGTGCAGCAATGATTATTTGGGTTTAGTTATGTGGTTTATCTGTTTCTTACCACTTTGGTGTGAAGGGGTGGGGGGAAGAAGAGATCTTCCGTTAGCCAGATACACCTGGAGTATATCTTTGAATAGTCCTTTCAGGAAGAGTCTGAGAACAATGAACCTTCTGAGTTCTTTTATGTTTGAAAAGGCTCTATTTTGTATCTCCACAATGTGCTTATGTGGAGGTAGGATTTTAGGTTCAAAATCAGCTTTCCTCAGATTTTTGAGCGTACTACTCTGTTGCATTCTTTTTTTTTTTTTAAAAAGATTTTATTTATTTATTTGACAGAGAGAGAGACAGCCAGCGAGAGAGGGAACACAAGCAGGGGGAGTGGGAGAGGAAGAAGCAGGCTCATAGCAGAAGAGCCTGATGTGGGGCTCGATCCCAGAACTCCAGGATCACGCCCTGAGCCGAAGGCAGACGCTTAACCGCTGTGCCACCCAGGCGCCCCAACTCTGTTGCATTCTTGAAACAAATGTGTGGCTGAAGAGAAATGTCACGTGTTTTTGTTTGTTTGTTTGTTTTTGGTTTTTTTAGTTCTTCAGAGTGAAATTATATTTTCTCTCAAGAAAAATTTGTAGCATTCCCCTTGATTCTTGGCGTTCTGGACTTTATCAGGAGACCTGGCTTTGAGCCTCCATCCGTCATGCTGACCATTCAGTGGGACTTTGTAACCTGATGAGCTTCCTTCCATTTGCTTGGAGGAACAGAACATGCCCCTGTGTGGAGTTATGTCAACGGTTTTAAAATTGTTTTGATTGTTACTGCATCCAACCATCATGGTTTTCCGATCCAACCCGGAAAACTATCCTGAGTCTCTTTTCCCACTACCCGCACTCACTGCTTTAGTTTCACAGAAAATGAGACTTTGGCCTACTGCTCAGCATAAGCAGGGGAAAGGGGATTGACCAACCATTGGTAATTCCTCATTAACCATTCTGATAATTAGCTCTAATGCCTCCTCCTCCTGCCTGCATGTATTGATTCTGAATTTAGAGTTCCCCTGAATAAACTCCAACCCTTTTGCTTCTGGTTCTTTCTTGGGGTGTTCCCCATATTTTTCTCTAGCAACTTAGATAATAATATCTGAAAAATATGATAATTTTGATCATTTTGTTTCTTTCTTTTAGCATTTTCTTCCTTATTGTCTCCCCTTACCCTCACCTTGGCACATTGCATTAACCGGGACTTTTAGAAGACAGCTTCCAACCAGATGACCATAAATACAGAGGTGCTGGGAGGGCCAGAGTTTTAATGCCTGTTGTGATCAGGCACAAATAAAAAATAAATTTTTTTAAAGATTTTATTTATTTATTTGACAGAGATAGAGACAGCCGGCGAGAGAGGGAACACAAGCAGGGGGAGTGGGAGAGGAAGAAGCAGGCTTCTAGCGGAGGAGCCTGATGTGGGGCTCGATCCCAGAACGCCGGGGTCACACCCTGAGCCGAAGGCAGACGCTTAACCGCTGTGCCACCCAGGCGCCCCAGGCACAAATAAAAAAAATTTTTAACTGCATTATGACATAAACATTACCATTTTCAAATATGCTATGATGTGAAAAAGATTGGAAACTACTGCTCTAGAATGGTGTGGACAATAAGCCCCTTCATTTATATTTTTTAAATTATATGTTACAAAATGGTACATAGCTTCTTATTGAACCTGGCAAATTATTTTTATCTGTGGTGAAATAGTTTTCCTTATTCAGACTTTGCATTTTCTTCTCTCTTTTCCTACATCTCCTTTTTTTTTTTTAAACTTCTTCAAACAAACTTGCCCAGGAGGTGCCAATTATTGGTCATTTCAAAAAAGTAGATATTTTTTTCCCCTTTAAATCAAGTATACTGATTTTCTGTAATTTATCTAATTTGTACCTTGACATGTATCAGTTTATTCTTTTTATTATATTAGTATTTTTCTAGCACTTTGAGAGAATGTTTCATTTTATAAATCATTCTCAATTTTTAAATAGTGTTAAGGCTAAAAATTATCTTCAGTTCACCACTTTGGACAAATAGTGATACACACTGCTTTCTTCTGAGGATAATGACTCGTTTTAATTATGCCATAAAATGGAAGCTATTTTTTAAAACTCAAGTCATTTATCAGAAGGGCTTAGAAACCCTTTTTTCTATTTTCTATTATCAATTTCAGTTTTAATTTATTTTGGTGAAACACTGTACCTGTACGATTTCTATCTTTTGAAATTTATTGAGATTGTCTTCGAAGTCTCATATGTGATCAATTTATGTAAGTGTGTCCTTGGCATTTGAAAAGCATATGTGTTCCTATTGGGATCTCAAGTTAAACACACACATTCATACACACGCATTCATGTGTACATCTCATGTTTCCTGCGCATCAGTTCACTTGATCATTTGTCTGCTGCCCCCTGCTGGCCAGGCTGGAGCTTAGATGCCTTTGTGCTGCCGTTGACCTCAACAGCCTGGTGGTCTTAGTGGCCTGCAGTTCCTCATCCAGGGTCACTGCCCTTGTAGAGAGGACTTGATTGCTGCGAGAACCTGGATAGTTTGGGCAGTTCAAAACAAAAATGGAGTCTGGTGGAAAGGTTCAAGTAATGTTCACTAAAATTGCTAAAATTAGTATTTCATAGGTCATGGGACGTTAGGGAGAGGGAAGAATCGATAATGATCTAGGATTTATGGCTATTATGGAACCAGGAAGCCTACACAGTCTTCATTTTAGTTGATTATCTTGGACTTCGCAGGAAAATAATGATAATTTGGTCTGTTTCTCTTCAATATTTACAGACTTAAAAGTCTGATGGTGGCTAAATCATCGGGGACTTTTCTCGGTCCCAAGGAGTAAGGAAAGCCCAGCTGAGATCTGGGTTATAACGGCCAGCCCCATCAGGGAGAATTAGAGCCATAGTTGGGTGCTATTCAGATAGAGCCCGAGCTCAATGACTCACTTCCTCTGAGTTCACTTGAAGACGATACGACTGGGGAGATGGGTCGCCTCCAGCAAGGATCATCCCGATTAGGAAGAATTTCTCAACAAGCAAACTCAGAGATTGCAGTCCTTATATGTTGGAGGAGGTCATGGAGAGGACATGACCACCAGCTGATCCAAAAGCTGGATTCCAGGCATTCAGGGGCTCCTCACCCCCTTTCTTGTCCTTAGAATGTGCGTTCTGCCCAGTGTTCCCACAATAACAGCCAGTTTCAAGGACACAGACTTGAAAGAGTAAGGTGTCGTTGAGACCATCTGGGGTGGCATATGTAACAGTTAAGGCCTCTATGTAAACTCGAAGATTCTGGTGGGTGGGTGCAGATATCCACGCATCCTGCAGCTGCCGAAGACAAGCCTTGAATCTAAGTTCCCATGCTTATTAAACCCGCCATCTACCAATGTCGAGTGGTCTGCTTCTTTCTCTGGTCTTTCTCCATGTACAGGAGCCAATTTGCAAATCAAGACTATATCTTGTCCATTTTCAGTAACCTCGGGTTCATCCACTCTCTAAGGGATTGCAGAAAGAGAAAGCACATTCATGGGGATTTGGAAGAGAATTTAATGAAGGTTCTATTTACCAAGGCCTAGCAGGCTTCAGGGGACCCACGAAGGATGGTGAGACACCCTGAAACCAGTAAAAGCATTACACATCTAGGCAGCAAATGGCAAAAAGGATTGAGAGCTACCAGAGACCAGCGGGGGCTGGCGCCGAGAGCTGTGCCAGAGGGCCGCCTAAAAGGAGAGCTAGGCAGAGCCATGGTGCCAGGGCAGAGACAGAGTGTGGGAGCACGTATCCTGACCTCCTTCTCCCCCGACCTCTAATCTGCTGGTGCCTTAAACGGGCTGGATCCAGCCCGAAAGCAGCGGCCTGGGCGCCTGAGTGCTGCCGGGGTATGTGTATGCACAGGTGTGCGTGTCACCC
The DNA here is from genome assembly GCF_024610735.1 of Ursus americanus. NCBI lineage: Eukaryota > Metazoa > Chordata > Mammalia > Carnivora > Ursidae > Ursus > Ursus americanus. Next base: position 2,395,222 of record NC_142142.1, read on the forward strand.
CGTCAAGCTGACACATAAAATCCACCCTCACACACTCGTACGACTTCTTCCCTTAGAATAAATTCTTCGAAGTGCAATTTTTAGGTACAAGAAAATTAGATTTTTAACCTTGATAAATACTGCCAGATTACTCTCCAGAAAATGAAAAAGCCTTTTTTCTCCATAGCCTCACCAGCACTGGGGATCTTAATTTAAAAATTTTAAATCTCAGACAACCTAGTGGGTGAGAATTAATATCTCACTATTATTTTGTTGGCCTTGTTTTGGTCTTAAATAAAGCTGAGCTTCTTATCCTGCCTGTATTTTCTTTCTTTATGTCATGCCTGTATATGTAGATATATACATCTACATACATATAAATTTCGTGTTGGCCAATAGAAGTACTAAAGGGAGATCGCTGCTTTTCAATTTTTGGTTCTCCTGTCCTTTTGGAACTTTTAAAACCATATATATGTTTTGCTTTTTGAATTAACATATGAAACAATACGTACAAATAAAAGTGGATTTGCTCGGTTACTCTGCAATTCTACTTTTAGGACTGTTATTCTGGAAGCATTTGTTATCCAACTGTTTACTGCAGCAATATTTGTAGCAACGAAAAGTTCCCATCAATAGGAAATGATTAAATAAATTGTGGTACTCCCATATTATGTCCTATGCCCTATGTGTTTGGCATTATTCAGTCCTTCTCCCCATCTTCCTGCCCTAGCCCAGGGAACAGGAATATTCATCCTTTAAGTATGGGAAAATGGGCTCCATATTTCCCTCCATTGCTTAATGACAAGTGGAGATATGAGAGGAGGATGACTTATCTGGTGAGACCAGAAGAGACTGGAATAGTCCTTTATTTGCTTTTTCTCTGATCTATCTATATGTGTTCTCTTGTGTTCCCTGCAGTACATCTTTGAGGGGAAAACCCTCCACTGCTGGGAGACCTGCAGAGATCTAGCTGGCTGGGTAAACATACATATTTATAATCTACATTAGATCCCATATGCTTAGTGAGGATTCTATTTGCATTTCAACTACGTATATATATACTTCATGCGGAAGACTTGGAAGTACGTGCATCAAATTGTAACTCTTGTTGAGTCACTCTTGCAAGTAGTGGTAGCAGAGAGTAAGAAGGACTTATTTTTTAACTATATTTATTTATTTATTTAGAGAGTGGGGGGAGGGGCCAAGAGAGAGAATCCCAAGCAGGCTCAATGCTCAGCACAGAGCCCGACGTGGGGCTCGATCCCAGGACCCTGATATCATGACCTGAGCCAAAATCAGGAGTCAGATGCTCAACCAACCGAGCCACCCAGGCGCCCTGAGGACTTCTAGTTTTAGTCTCAATGTATTGTTAGAATATTTTAGTTTTTACAACAATGTATTTATTAATATAAGCAAAAGAAATTGAAGAAGATCATTAGCCATCAAGGAAATTCAAATCAAAACCACACTGAGATACCACCTTACGCCAGTTAGAATGGCAAAAATAGACAAGGCAAGAAACAACAATTGTTGGAGAGGATGTGGAGAAAGGGGATCCCTCCTACATTGTTTGTGGGAATGCAAGTTGGTACAGCCACTCTGGAAAACAGTGTGGAGGTCCCTTAAAAAGTTAAAAATTGAGCTACCCTATGATCCAGCCATTGCACTACTGGGTATTTACCCCAAAGATACAGACGTAGTGAAGAGAAGGGCCATATGCACCCCAATGTTCATAGCAGCAATGTCCACAATAGCTAAATCGTGGAAGGAGCCGAGATGCCCTTCAACAGATGACTGGATTAAGAAGTTGTGGTCCATATATACAATGGAATATTACTCAGCTATCAGAAAGAACGAGTTCTCAACATTTGCTGCAACATGGACGGCACTGGAGGAGATAATGCTAAGTGAAATAAGTCAAGCAGAGAAAGACAATTATCATACGGTTTCTCTCATCTATGGGACATAAGAACTAGGAAGATCGGTAGGGGAAGAAAGGGATAAAGAAAGGGGGGGTAATCAGAAGGGGGAATGAAACATGAGAGACTATGGACTATGAGAAACAAACTGAGGACTTTAGAGGGGAGGGGGGTGGGGGAATGGGATAGACCTGTGATGGGTAGTAAGGAGGGCACGTATTGCATGGTGCACTGGGTGTTATACACAACTAATGTTGAGCCTTACATTGGAAACCGGGGATGTACTGTATGGTGACTAACATAATATAATAAAAAAATCTTTAAAATAAAAAAAAAATAAGAGTATAAAAAAAAAAAAAAGAAATTGAAGAAGAAAAAAGCCCTGGAGGAAAACACATGAAGTTTTAGTAGTAGTCAGTCTCTAAGAAATGAGATTGTGGGAGGCTACATTATTTACTTAAGTTTAGTATTTTAAAACAGTAACGGTTCTATGTTACTTTTGTTATGATTCATAAACTATAGCCAAAAAAATGTATTAGTACTTTTTTTCTCATCTGAGGCAATAGGTGGCCTCTCCTGAATTGTTTTGTTTCTTATGTTTTGGGGAACACTTTTAGTGTTTCAATGATAATTAACATGTTGCTATTGTTTTTTCTCCCTTAGCATAGTTAATTATATTAACATAGTTTTTATTCACATTTGACCTCCTGAAATTAAACCTTACCTGATCATGGTGTTGACTGTTTAACACATTGTTGAATTCAAATGTCGTATATTGGACTTAGAACTTTGGCTCTATATTCATCACAGATTTACATAAAAGTTTCATTTTTTGTGTGTGCCTGGCAAAATCATCAAGGTTATGCTAGCTTCAAAGAATGAATTTGGAAACTAGGTAAATAAAACTTCCACACCTCCCACACTTCTGCTATTTTTAATAGTGGGATATGTTTATGTACAGGTCAGGTGTTAAGTTCTGTGTTCTCATATTCTTGTTAGACTCTCAGTACCTATTGAACAGTCTCTTAGATGCAATATTGTCTTTCAATTTTAACTCTTTCTTTGATTAGATTTTTCTAGAGACACTCCTATTCACTGAATTTTTAAATAAAATAAAATAAAATGAAAGAAACAACTTTAAAAATTTTGGGGTATTATTTTCCTGTTTTCAAACCATAGTTGACCATTGAACAACATGGGGGTTAGGATTACCAACCCCTCGCACAATTGAAAATCCCCATGTCACTTTAGACTCCCCCAGAACTGAACAACTGATAGCCTACTATTACCCAGAAGCCTTACTGATAGCATGGTCAATAAATATATATTTTGTATGCTATATGTATTATACAGAATATTCTTACAATAAAGTAGTCTAGAGAAAAGAAAATGTTAAGAAAATCATAAAAAAGAGACAATAGGGGTGCCTGGGTGTCTCAGTCGATGAAGTGTCTGACTTTTGATTTCAGTTGAGGTCATGATCTCGGGATTGCGAGATTGAGCCCCATGTCAGGCTCCATGCTGGCTGTGGAGCCTGCCTAAGTTTTTTCTCTTCCTCTCCCTCTGCCTCTGTCCCTCCTTGCTCTCTCCCTCTCTCCCCTCTCAAAAAAAAAAAAAAAAAGAGAAAATACCTTTATGATACAATACTGTAGTTGTTTTCTTCTTTGATCATAACTCCTTACTTTTTGTATTTATACATTTTATTCCCTTTTTAATGTTTTGAGTTTGAATGTGCAGTTAATTTTTTATTTTCTAGGTTTTATAATAATAGTTTTAATAATAATAGCTTTAATAATTATGCAGATTTTCTGAGTACAGCTGTGATCTGAGGGAGCCCTTATTTCCCTACCTTGACTTCTTCCCAGTAGAAGGGGCAGGACTAGAATGTAACTTTGAGATACAACTTGCTTGACATTGATGTTTATGGTAGAATTATTGAAATGTTGCTTTTTCTCTATTCTCCATATTGGGATTCTATTTTTCTATTTTATTTATTTTAGATTCTATTTTATTTTCTTCATATTGCACTGAATCTCTGAGATGAGACACATAAAAAATCCTTCATTTCTTGACATGATATTGTACATAGAAAATCCTAAAGACTCCACCAAAAACCATCAGAAGTAATAAATGAAGTCAGTAAAGCTGCAGGACACAAAGTTCATGTCCAGAAATTGGTAGTCTTCCTATACACTAATAACAAAGTCACATAAAGAGAAATTCAGAAAACAATACCATTTACAATTGCACCAAAGAGATAAAAATACCTAGGAATAAATGAGGCCGAAGAGGTGAAAGACCTGTACTCTGTAAACTATTAACACTGATGAAAGAAACTGAAGAAGACACAAAGAAGTGGGAAAACATCCCATGCTCATGGATTGGAAGAATTAATATTGTTAAAATGTCCATATTACCCAAAGCAACCTACAGATTCAATGCAATCCCTATCAAAATACCAACTGCCTTTTTCATAAAACTAGAACAAATAATACTAAAATTTTGTTGAACCACAAAAGACCCCAAGTAGCCAAAACAATCTTGAGAAAGAAAAACGAAGATGGAGGTTATCACAGTCCCAGATTTTAAGATAAACTACAAAGCTAAAGTAATCAAAACAGTACAGAATTGGCACAAAAATAGACACAGATCAATGGAACAGAATAGGGTCCAGAAATAAACCCATGATTACATGATCAATTAATCTATGACAAAGGAGGCAAGAATATACATTGGGGAAAAGACAGTCTCTTCCATAAATGGTGCTGGTAAAACTGGACGGCTCCATGCAAAAGAATGAAACTGGACCACTTCCTCACATCATACACAAAAATAACCCAAAATGGATTAAAGGCCTAAATGTGAGCCCTGAAACCATAAAACACCCTAAAAGAGAGCACAGGCAGTAACTTCTTTGATATTGGCTACAGAAACGTTTTTATAGGTATGTCTCCTGAGGCAAGGGAAACAAAAGCAAAAATAATCTGTTGGGACTACATCAAAAGAAAAGCTTCTGTATAGTGAAGGAAACCACCAACAAAACAAAAAGGCGATTTAGTTAATGGGAGAAGATATTTGCAAAGGTTACCTCTGATAAAGGGTCAATATCCAAAATATATAAAGAATTTATACAACCAAACACCAAAAAAAAAAAAAAAATCAAACAATCCAGTTAAAAAATAGACAGAGGACCTGAATAGACATTTCTCCAAAGACGACATACCAATGGCCAACAGACACATGAAAAGATGTTCAACATCACTCATCATCAGAGAAATGCAAATAAAACCACAATGAGATACAACCACCAGTCAGAATGGCTAAAATCAAAAACACAAGAAACAAGTGTTGGCGAGGATGTGGAGAAAAAGGAACCTTCGTGCACTGTTGGTGGGAATGCAAACTGTGCAGCCACCGTGGAAAACAGTATGGAGGTTCCTCAAATAATTAAAAATAGAACTACCCTATGATCCAGTAATTCCACAACAAGGTATTTACCCTAAGAAAACAAAAACACTAGTTCAAGAGATAAATGCACCCTATGTTTATTGCAGCATTATTTACAGCGGGCAAGATACGGAAGCAACCTAAATGTCCATCAACAGATGAATGGGTAAGGAAGATGTGGCGTGCGCGCACACACACACGCACACACACACGCACGTGCACACACACACACACACACACACAGTGGAATACTGTGCCACAAAAGGCTGAGATTGCGCCGTTTGAGACAACATGGATGGACCTAGAGGGTATTATTCTAAGGCAGACTGATGAAGACAAATGCCATATGATTTCACTCATATGTGGCATCTAAAAGATAACACGAATAAGCAAAAAGTAGGATCAGACCTATAAACGCAGAGAACAAACTTAGCTGCCAGAGGGGAGGGGTGTGGGGGGTGGGCAAAGCAGGCGAAGGGGCGTGGGAGATACAGGCTTCCAGGTACGGAATGACCAAGTCACAGGAATAAGAGGCACGGCATAAGGCATAGAGTCAATGATGCGGTAATAGCGTGTCTGGTGACAGACGGTGGCTTCGCTGTGGTGAGCACAGCATAACATAGAGAGGTTGAATCACTACGCTATACACCTGAAGCTAAGCTAACGTTATGTATCAGCTCTACTAAAAACTGTATCATTCCGTCTGTGTCTGTCTGGGGTTCTTTATATGCATGGTGGTCGCCATCATTATTATGACACCCCTAGACCCACTTTCCGCTCGCTTGTGTTCAGGGGTTTTTAAGGGAAGTCAGGATTGGAGAACGGCGTTCGCATGACTCACAGCGCGGCACTGCAGGAATAGGAGTGGTAGGATATATCCTATTTTCCGGTTGGCATGGGCCAGTGAGGCTAATTACTGAAGATGCAATAACATAAATACCGAATTTTGTGATAAGAAAATGAAAAGCATACCAGAGAGCACATGCCTTTAATTCTCAAATATTCAAAACACATTCTAAATGAGATATATCCCCCGCTCATAAATGAACACATACATGTTTTCTCCGCATTTCCCAAATAAACTGTGTGCACTTAACCTTATCTTAGGGTCTGCTTCAGAGGGAACCCAACCTTTACTATAGACAGACTAATGAAACAATATTGAGTGACGATGTAAAAGGCATTATGGAAAAGTTGACACAGATCCAAAAGGCAACACAACACGGTAATGTACTGCTATGTACTCAGTACCCAGTACCCAGCTTCGACAATTATCAAGGCAATAAGTCCGAATGCCTATGGGCCAAAATACACAGAGCCAAAGTGTATAAAGCAAAATATCAAAAATGGGAAAGATAGCAGAATAATGGTGGGAGATTTTAATATAACTTTTTCAATATTTGACTCATAAAAAGCCAAAGTCAAGTAAAATATAGGTAACTTTGACCAATTTAGTATTTATTCTTTTAATACTTTGATAAAAATATTTGCCATCCAAAGTGATAACACTCCTTTTTAAGTATTTTTCTAAAAATTGGTAACATAATAGCCATATAGCAGATTTAATTAATTCCAAGAAGCAGAACTATGGCACATGCTACATTCTCTGACCAGAATTCGATAAAGCTAGATTTAGTAATAAAATGTTAGTGAAAAACAACATAGCCACTTGGAAATTGAAAAAATGTTTCTTCTAATTTATTCTTCAGTCAAAATGAAAATGAGATTTCAGTAAAGTATTTTGAAATTATCATCAATGATAGAAATAGAAATCAAAACTTATTGGCTGAGGCCAAGGACACACTCAGAAAGAGCTCATAGCCATATTTAAGAGACACTGGTTATTCTCTCTAGGCCTTTCAGCATCTAAATCCCCTTCCAGTGCTTTGGAAACCCTAGTCTTTTGCATTGCAGTGGGAGAAAGAATATACCTTCCACGACCGAGGTGGCAGATGCCAGGTGTTTCTGTAACCTCCCGCACACTTGGAGCGCAGGCGTGCATCCTAGGGCCGTCAGACTCTGCATCTGAAGCTCCTAACTAAAGGGCAGGGAGGGCAGCCGAGGATTCACTCGCGGCCCGTGACAGTAGTTGCAGCAAGATCAAGAGGACAGAGCAAGCTTTGGGAGGATCCATGCTACTTGAGGATGACCACACCACCCTTCCCGAATCTTCCTTCACCTCTTTTCTTGGAACAAGGGGTTGCATTTGGCGGACCGTTGAACCAAGCTCATCCCTTCCACAGGCTGGCTTGTAACGTGTCCTGGTGAAACGAGCTCACCCAGATGACCTGAGCCAGACAGCACTGGGAACTGAAGTTAAACCGGTGAGATAGAGAAGGAGTCGTGGGGCTTCGCAGCTACCGGTCATTCCGAAGATGGAGAAGTTATTAATCCAAAGAAGGTGAAAGAGTAGAAATCATGAAGTAGGGCACACATATGTGAAGCAGGTGGGAAACTAAGTGAGTCAGTGGTGAAAGGAGGTGGGATGAGTGTGTACCGAGTAGCTGAGCCATGTCGGTGGCACCCACGTGCCCACACACCGGACACCCCTTTGCTCAGAACTTTCCAGTGGTTTCCCGGCTCACTGAGAATCATTCCCAAGCCTATAAGGCCCTCCATGCCCTGACCTCCTGCGGGGTCTCGATCTCATTTCCTGTCCCCCTCTTTCTTGCTAACTCCACTTAACCCCATCTACACATCTTGCTGCCCCTCTAGCATGCCGGCACATCTGCCTCTGGGCCTGCGCACATTCTGTTCCCCCGGCTGCTTGGAGCACTCTTTCTTCAGCTACTCCCGTGACTCACTTCCTTCCACGTTCTCTTCAAATGCCCCCTCTTCAGAGAGGCCTTCCCCAATCAATCATCCTGTCTGAGAGAGCGGCTTCCTCTCTGTCACATTCCAAACATTTCCCTGCTAATGTGGAGAATCCCTTCCGCTCCTTGTATCTAGTGCTGCACGAGAGACATCAGTTTAATTTTGTTATTTACACACTTTAGGAAAAAAATGGAAGGAATTAGCTGGTATTATTTACAGTGGATACGTCTAGGCTGATGAGATTATAGGTCATTTATTTTGTTTAAAATGCTTGCTGATATTTTCAAGTATTTTCTCATGAGCACGGGGAACTGTTCCAATATGAAGTAGAACTTTGAGAGGTACAGACAGGAGAGGAACGTGCAGTAACTGAGGCGTGTAGGTGTGGTGAAGACGCAGGCGTTTCTCAGCCCGGCTGACCATGCGGCTCCTTCCCTGTCACTTTTAGCCCCTCTCAGAATAAGTTTGGGCTCATTTGCACCTTTCCTCTCTGTCTTGATGTTTCCCATGGTCTCTTCGATTTCCTTTTTCTTTGTTTCATTCTTTTTCTTTTCTTTTCACTTGTACACTACTCCTTTCTTTTCATGACATTTTCCCCTTCTTCATTTCATTTTCTGACCGTAAAGAGCCCCAGGGGGTGACATGGCAAGAAGCGTGTATGTTAAATTGCTTGATCTTGCGTGCTGTAATTGCAAGATTGCAGAGGCCAGCGGCCCCCCTTCCGTGTCGAGTGGGCATTGACTGAGTGCTTACCACGGGCCAGGCTCTGCTCTAAGTGCTTTACACGTGTTCTCTCACTGAATCCCCAGGACACCTATGCTGCTGGTTCTATTGTTGGCCCCATTTTATGAAGTTGAAACAGAGAGACTATGTGAGTGGTGGCCCCAAGATTCAAACTCAGGCCACCTGACTCTGGAGCCTTTAACCACTGTGTAACCCAGTCCCTTATTCTGGCTAGGGGCCTGCGGACTCCTGGCCCTAGACCTGACTGGGTATTGTGGTCTTTTTCTGCATTAGGGGAAAGAATTCCACATTCTTATTTTTTGGGGTTCCTCATTCACTTAATAAAGGAGACACTTCGAAATATAAAGGCATTTGGAGACTCCAAAAATGTATTTACTCTACATAACCCTCTAAATGCTTTTTTTTTTAAATTGTATTTATTTATTTGACAGACAGAGAGAGAGGGAACACAAGCAAGGGGAGTGGGAGAGGGAGAAGCAGGCTTCCCGCCAAGCAGAGAGCCCAACGCGGGGCTCGATCTCAGGACTCTGGGATCATGACCTGAGCCGAAGGCAGACGCTTAACGGCTGAGCCACCCAGGCGCCCCCTCTAAATGCTTTCTGAGGTTACTTAAGCACTTACATTCAGTCAGCCTTGTAAAAACATTAATCAATAAAACCAGTCAACCTCAAGGTTCCCTGGTATTTTCCCTATGCTTTCTTTAGTGTCTCCTCCCCATTGTCTCCTAATGAATGCTGTCCTCATCCTGGAGGATGTGTATGGGAAACACAGCTTTCTCCCAGAACGCAGACGGCTCCTTTCCTACACCCAGCTAGAACAGATGGTTCCCCTCGTTGGCTCCCACTGTGCCCATACAATCTTTTACCATAGTACACGGGACATATTTCTTCCACGTTTCATTCAAGAGACTCTCGCAGTCTGGGATCATGTCCAATTCAGCCTATCCACTCGGCACCAAGCATGGGGCTGAGGACATGCAAGAGAGAGAGCTTTCGAAGGTAGGTGTGTTATCCAGAAGGGGCCAGCTTGCAAATTCACCATCACCCCTGCACAGAAACTTTCTCTCTGTCCCAGTTTTGATCTGATTCGGGGATCCCGAGTCAACCTAACAAAGCTCACAAAAGACTTATGGATATGATCAAATGCCACCTTACTCAATTACAATAAGAAAAATTAGAAATCTAAGTTCCAGGGGCACCTGGGTGGCTCAGTCGTTAAGCGTCTGCCTTCGGCTCAGGGTGTGATCCCAGTGTTATGGGATCGAGCCCCACATCAGGCTCCTCGGCTGGGAGCCTGCTTCTTCCTCTCCCACTCCCCTGCTGTGTTCCCTCTCTCGCTGGCTGTCTCTCTTTGTCAAATAAATAAATAAAATCTTTAATTAAAAAAAAAAAAGAAATCTAAGTTCCAGTGGCCTGGAAACCTTCCCCTCCCCTAAGCCTGGAATCAGAGTAGGGCATTTCTGTTATGACGTAGCATCAAACGGCAGAAGGTTCCGGTGTCGTGATGCATCCATTCTCCAAATCAGGAGGACGGCTGTGTGGGCTGGATCCGCAGGGCGCCTCCCCGTGGGTGGTTTTTAGATGGTACTGTCCTTGGTTGTTCTGACAAGTCTGTTGCTTGCTTTGCTGACACATTCTCCTTTTAAACAGCACGTTGTTCTGAAGAATTGCATGTAGTATTCCTTAAGGACCAGGACCGTCCTCTACGAATGGAGGATGAAGTGAACACCAATGAGAGAAGCTGAGCATCCAGGTGAGATTATGACGCAGTTCCCGTCCTCGAGGAGCTTACTGTCCAGTGGGGGCAACAGACTTGTCAATGGCCACTCTCATCCTAGGCCGTGGGTGCAGTGGAGGAAGCTGGTGCAGGAGAGAGGGGGCAGTTTTCTTTTGGTCTGGCCTAATTTTTCATTTTTACATTATTTCTACTGGGCTGGTTTCGGCTGTTGCTACTTTTATAACGAAGAAAGGCACACAAAGAAAACCATTTACCCAAAGCAGAAATAACATGCGATTTGATGTCAAGTTTGCAAAGGCGATAAAGACAGGGCTGCCTGGTGACCACAATGCTCCTATTTTTCAAGAGGGTACAAGTGCTGTAGCTTTCCTAATAATATCCTCATAATTTTCTCAATAGCAGGATTAGTATTAAGTCCCAGGGGAAAGTTGCAAGAGCCCATTTTCTCAAGTTATTTAAAAGTCAGACTTGACAGACTCCCCCCATTTATACCACAGTATGAACCTGGGGACCAGACGTTTAAGGTGGCGAGGACACGCATGTACGGGGCTGCTGGGGGCAATGCCTCAGATGATTCTTGAAAAGTTAATTTAAAATTAGAAGTCATAGGCAATATATTGGGCTGAAAGAGGTTTAAAAAGCTAGACTTGAACGCATCAGAAGGCATGGGGAATATATCTGACAGTTCAGTTCAACTTGAATTTTAAATCAATATTTTAAAATATTTTTATTATACTATGCTTGAAGTCTGCAAAGCTTTTAAGGTATGGTAACTGTTTTTTAAAAACGCTTTAAAGGCTCTTAATTAAAATGTTTCTTTTTAGTGATTTTTTTTGCAGGCGCTTATGAGTGATTTGTTGCCACTTTACTAAAGAAGCAAGGATCTGTAAGCTTTTAGAGGTTGTTCCTTTCTTTTCTTTTATTCTTATCACAGAATTTTAGCAATTGTTAGGTGCTCAGATATCACATCTCAAAATCTGGTTTTCACTACAAAACCGAGAAGTTTAAATGGGATTTAAATTGTCAAAAAAACTGGCAGACGGAATACCGTGCTGTGCGAGGGTAGCTGCTGAGACGGGTCTCCAGCCAGGCTGGCTCGGCTCCCCTGTGTTCCCAGCGCTGGGCCTTCCCGCCTGAGAGCAGCGGGCGAACAGGCCAGCCCCGCCGGCACGAAACAATAGGTCACAGCCCACCACTGCGCTCCCCAGAAGCAGTTTGGGGCCCAAACCCAGCTCTGTCTTTCAGCTTTCAAGCTATATTCAGCCGCCACTCCAATAACATGCCTGCCACGTCACTATCTCTTTTTTTTTTTCCTTCTTAAAAGGAAAGGAAAAAATTTAGTGAAAAAAAGCTGTAAAACCTCTCAGGAGGGCCTCAGACCTCGAGCCCCGTGAGTAACAGCAGGTGGCCGATCCTCTCCCCACGGCTGAGTCTGAGCCGCATCATTTGCACACCGTGGGAGCGGGACGCGCCCCTTGGCTTCCCCAAGTTCTGCTCTAGCTCCATCTGCTAGTGCGCAGAGGAAGGGCGATACACCCCTGCATGCAGAGTGCTCAGCGCCGGGGGCGTGGAGAGCCCAAGGCATGGGAAGTGCGGGGATCAGGACCCCTGCGAATGGGCCACCTCTTTGGGGCTGAGATCCCGGGTGTTCCGTAGACTCCTCGGTGCGTTCTTTATGTGGGTTAAGTCCAACACACAATAAGGAAACTATGTCAGTGGCAAGTCCAGACAAGAAGGGCAGAGATTCGTGATTTCCTAGGTATCAGCTGAATCCTGATAACTAGACAAGTGAGAACAGGAGCAAGGGACTTCCTTCTTTTTCTTGAGACCTGGAAGTCAGGGGAGACCTCTCTGAAAAAGTGGCCTTGAAGTCCCAGTGTGGAACAAGAGGACTGTTAGGTGGAAGACAAGGTGAGGTGACTCATAGCTGGTTGGGGGGTCAGACAGATCTCTCCATTCCCGCTTCAGTGTTTTCTTTATTGCATCAAACTGCCTCTCTCAGTCTCTTCTTGCAATTTCCAGAAAATATTGCCGATAGAGTACGGATACATCAAACTGTAATAAGGATCACAGGGAACCATGTTCGATCATTAAAGAAACATTGAATTATTGCTATGTGCAAGGTTCTGTGCTGCGTGTCTAAGTACCCAGCATCTTCCAGCTAAACCATGTCTCCTTTGAGCTAAGGGCCTCCCTGTCAGATCTGAAACCCCAGTGTCATTTTTTACTCCTCCTTGTCTCATTTCCCCCTCTTCCTGCTATCCTTACTCACTGTACATGACCGTGGTCGCAGCCTTTAACTTGGCTCCCTGCCTCTGGGCTTGACACTGGGCACTAGGAAGGTAACCGGAATTCAAAATGTAGGCTACAATCTTGGCTAAGTGTTTAAGACTCTATCCTGAATTCTTATTTTTTATTTTAAGATTTTTTAAAAATTTATTTGAGAGACAGTGAGAGAGAGCACGAGCAGGGGGAGGAGGAAGAGGGAGAAGCAGACTCCCTGCTGAGCCAGGAGCCCGATGCGGGTCTCGATCTCAGGATCATGACCCGAGGCAAAGGCAGACACTTAACCGACTGAGCTGTTTATTTCTAAATAATCAGTGGAAAACACCTGGGATTCTATCGCCTAGAAATAACCAATACCAACCACTACTAGGAGTTTGTAAATCTCTATATACTTCCCATAACTTTTAAAAATGAAATGATATCATATGCGTAATTTAAAATCCTTTATACATACACCATGAGCATTTTCACGAAAATAAACTATATCCACATTATTTTAATGGATGCATTATTATATATATTGTATCACTATTGCTTTAGTCAATCTTTCATTGATTTATCTTTATATTGCTACTAATGTTTTACTCTTATAAACATTATAGTAAATTATAAAATGCACAGATTTTGTACATTTCTTGGAGTGTTTTCATCAAATAAAGTCTCATATAGGAAGTTGCTGGATCAAAAAGGTATTTAAGACTTTTGGTGAATATTGTCAAATTGCCCTCTGGAAATTTTATACCAATTTCACTCCCCAAAGTAGCCTGTAAATGGCTCTCTTCCTACCTCTCAACTGCTTATTGATATCCTTTACTATCACTGCCAACCTGCTGGCTGACAGATGATCTCATTGTATTACTTTGTATTTCCTTGAATACTAATGAAATTGAACATCTTTTGCAGATTTTAGGCTATTTCTATTTCTTGAGTTGTTCCCTCATGCCCTATAACTATTCTTTATTGATTTATCTTATTTGCCTGTATTAACTCTGTCATACACACGTTATGAACATCTTCCCACTTGATGCTCGTGTTTTCGGATTAGTGTAATGGAAACTGTCACACCTTTATTTACAATTTCTGAACTTAGTTCTTTTCGTAGAAAGGCTTTTCCTATTTCCACACTAGCAAATATTCATCTATATTTTATTCCAGTATTTTCAAAGTTCCATTTATTATATTAAAATCAGATTGATATTGAATTTGTGTTGATATAAGATTTAGGGCAAAAAAAAAGTATGTGTATGGTGAAGTTTGCTCTAATTGGTTGATAAATCCATCATTTCCCCACTGATCTGAAATGCTGATATTATCACTCACTAACCTCACACATAAGTAAACTACTGACGATCTTTGAGGTGGGGCGATTAGAAGTAAAAACACAGAGAGGTCCAGGTAGGAAGTAATATTAAGGGTAGTAATAGGAATGAAAGGAAGGGGGTTAATGCAAGAAGTCTTGCATTAATGCATAAAGAAATATGGGATACATCTTGTCTCCTCTTTGAAATGTGAAGGTAATAAGGAGAGGCCAAGAGTAACAGAAATTTTTTTGAGCCAGGTAACTGGGCAAAAGGTCCATGCACAAAACTGTGAAAAGCAGAAGTTGGTTGTGATATAGAAGATGGTGATTATTTGATCATTAAGATTTTGAGCTTGTTGTCCCCACGGAGCATCCCTGTGATGATAACGATGATGATGATGGTGGTGGTGATGGTGATGGTGGTGATGATGATGATGGTGATGATGACAGTGGTGATGGTGGTGGTGGTGATGATGGTGGTGGTGGTGGTGGTGGTGATGATGGTGGTGGTGGTGATGATGATGGTGGTGATGGTGGTGGTGGTGATGATGGTGGTGGTGATGATGATGATGGTGATGATGACAGTGGTGATGGTGGTGGTGGCGGTGGTGGTGGTGGTGGTGATGGTGGTGGTGTGTGTGTGCATGTGGGAGAGAGTGAGAAGGAGAGGAGAAGGGTGAGGGAAAGAGAGTAGATTAACCCAAAATGCAGCTTTTATTGAGCACCTACTGTATTTCATAGGCAATATGGCAATTTCCCAGACGGTTCATCAGCACTTGAAAGATTTTGCTCTCTTCCTCAGAGAAGTAGAGCAACAGCAAGCGCCGCCACAGAGTCTGAGAAATGGCATATCAGCTGCTCCCTAGACCTCCCTCCTGGGCAGCCTTAGAGCCTCACTGTCTCAGGTCCCTGCTCACCCTCCACCTGGTGTGAGAGAACAGGTGGAATCCGCATCCCGGCAGCCTTCATGGAAGGTCGAGAGCCCTGGAGAGAAAATGGTAGGGGAAGAGGCTTCTGCAGAATGGGACCTCTGGGGCTGTTTCCTTGAAACTTCTTCCAGGCCTGCTGCTAGTCCAAGCAGCAGCCAAGGGCAAGGAGCAAGGAGCAAGTGAGTGAGAGCCCCACCACTGCCCACCCACACAGCCTGGCCTCTAACCCACAGCTCACCTCAAGCTGCTCTTCCAGAAACTGGCGTGCAGCCAGAGCAGCTCAGGGCAGTCACAGTCGTGGGCCTGAGAATGCTGCCTTCCACAAAGGGGGCCATCACAAGTCAAAGAGGAGTTCCTAGTGGCCCAATTTGGAACGTCAGATGTCTGTTCTATGGGAACATGTGAGCTGGAGGGGTCCGGGATCAAGGAAATGTCAGTGGAGATTCATTATGAATTAAGAAGACTTTCATGGTCTGTTCCCACATGCAATTGTGTGTCCATGGACAGGGTGTCCACGTTCCAAGTCACTGACTTTAGAACAGACATTAGGACTGAGGCCCCTGGAAATTGGAAATGGGCTGTACTAAGTTTTCCAGTCAAGTAGATGAAAGAAAAAACATCCATTATTGGAGACATTGCAAACTTCCATACTCGGTAGAGACATTTCGTTAGGTAAGAACTTTCCAAATACTTGCTTCAAATCAACATTTCTTAAAGTTGAACACAAGTCAGAAGTGGGAGTCTGGTTATTAAAGATAAAAGCTATTTATACTTTTAAATGTTTAAAATCCGCCTTAGCATACCCTCTACAATTTGATCCCAGAGTAACCCTGTAAGAGATGATTTTCCCCATTTTCTAGACGAAAGCTAAGACTGGGATGGTCCAACCCCCTTGATCGATACTATGGTTCAGAACAGACCTGGGGCTCAAGTGAGGACCTTGTATTCCATCTCCCTTCTCCTCCTTTCTACCCCACCAGCAATTCTACAGGCTTTGAAGCTCTGCTTTTTGAGACAATTTTTTTTAAAGATTTTATTTATTTATTTATTTATTTATTTATTTAATTTATTTATTTATTTATTTGAGTGAGAGAGAGAGCACGCAAGCGGGGGCAGAGGGAGAGGGAGAAGCAAGCTCCCCTGCTGAGCAGGGAGCCTGATGTGGGCCTTGACCCCAGGACCCTGAGATCATGACCTGAGCCAAAGGCAGACGATTAACCCACTGAGCCACCCAGGTACCCCAAGACCACATTTTTTTTAAATAAAAAAAGGACTCAGCATGATTTATTTTGCTTGTTTGGCATGCAGGCGTGTGTCACATATTCCCAAATGTGAACTTACAGGTGTGATCAGAAGTGCATTATGGGTTTAGTGAAGTGACCACACAGGCAGAGCCTCTTTCTGATAAATTCAACAACTTGATGTCCTGGGAACATGACGGGACCAGGATGGCAAAGCTTAGCCGACAGCGTTTCAACAGCTAATCATTAAAGCAGAACAGAGTGCTGTATTCTTAAAGCCCATGGTGTTATTTTGTGCCTATGAACACTTTAGGAATTCTCTGTGATTCGTGGTAAATATAAAAAGGAAAGATAGTCCAATGTTCGTGGAAGATATTTTAACATTTTTTTAATAAAAATTACTCCCCTCAACATAAATAACATTAATTAGAGTTTCTTTTCAAGTTGCTACATTATAACTACATTAATTTTACCACTAATTTTACATGACTACATTAGTAATTTGACCATTACTCTATTACTTTCACTACTAATTGAAACTCTGCATCCGAAAGATAGTTCTAAGGACAGCTCCTCGCTAGTTTTGCTAAGGCAGGTGAGAAGTAAGGATACTATTTATGACACCAGCTTTCAGATGAACTAAGAGGTGACAGGGAGAAGGACAGTTAAAAAGGGGGTTCAGAGGAAAGACCCCACAGATGGAATAAAAGTCTGTGGGAAACCCATAAAGGACATGAGGGGCTCTCCCTACTCCTGCCCACGTGTGAGAAACCTACGGGAGGGCAGCACGCCGGGCTGGGGTGACCCAGAGCGGGGCTGGAGAGTGCAGGCTGGCCGTTCTATTCCTTCTCCTACCATGTCCCAGGTGACCAGCAAGAGGGATTGACCGGAAGGAGGGGGCAGAAGATGCAGGTCGGTAGGTGTCTAGGTGCCACAGCCACGCAAAGACAGTGAGCTCCTGGAATAAAACCTTTTCTTTCAGGACACAGAATCAAACCTGCTGGGAACTGTTTGTTAGGACAGGCCAGCTGTTGCAATGGTATAAGAGATAATTGTTTGATTTTAAAAATAAAGATTACCTTCTCTTCGCTGCAATTTGCATGATCTTACCAGAGACGGAAGTTCTAGTTCTTTTTAAAATGTTTGTATTTTTACAGCAAAAAAAAAAAAAAGAAAAAAAAAAGAGGAGCTTGAAAGACTAGGGCTAAATCTGTCCCCTTCCCAGGAGCCTCAACTCCCCAAGTTCTGACATCAGTGGCTCCCTGTCTCGCTGGTGGATGAGCCGCTTAACTGTAGGCAGGCAGGAGCCAGTCCTGAGCACTGGTTTAACTCTCCAAAGAAGGCTCGAATTGTACATCCAGGACACAGCTGAATATTTGGGGGCACACACTTGAGGTTTTAAAATTCTTAAGTTTTTGAAATACTTACTATACATCAAATAAGACAAAAGAAAATGAATAGTATTTGCCTTCTCATGTTTCCTTTTTCGTGGTCAATATAAAAAAAAAATCCTTTTGGCCTGTTTCTAAGCATGGCAAATCAGTAGCACACCAAATGAGGAGAAATAAAGACGTTTAAATGTAAGCCAGTTAAGAATTCAGCATTTATATGCAAATGAGTATTATTTTATAGTAATACATTTTATTTATGTTTTAATTACATATTACATTTGTTAACGGAAACTGTCTATGTGGTGAATGTGTCAGAAGACATCCATTTTTAGGATTACCGTGAGGAAAATGGATTTATATATTTTTATATGTGAGAGCAGTTTTATTCTTTTCACTTTCAATGAAATGTTAGACTGAAAATCCAATAAAGGTAAAACATTTTTATTTTGGTAACACTACATATTAAGATATTTGTTTATTTGGGGCTGAAAAATTAGTATAATTAATATGAGTATTGACGGAAACAGCCTCGCTTTGTAAGTGAACAAAGATGCATGCCCGTGTCGGTTCCTCATGTGGCTTAACTATGGCCATTTTAATACCACGCACATGTATAGCATGCTACCTATATTTTTTAATGTCAGTAATTGATTGGATTCCGCACCTGAGACTTTTCTTACCAGAAGGCCCAAATCAGGGAGATAAAGTTATAAGACTAAGGAGCCCCAGTGGGAAAGGAAATAGAAAATATTATCTCACATCAGCCAATTCAGACCCTTCCTCATAACTAACTCTTTGTTTTTTAGGTCTTTGGGAAATTTACGAAAACATAGACTTAAATCCTTCATAATCTATGAATACAATATTCTTAATTTTCTACTCTGTTTTATAGAAAATCAAGGAAGCACATTGAACAAAGTCCACAAATTCAACACCTGGGAAGCCATTACAGAGAAAGCATTATGACATATTGTCTTCAGTTTTCTCTAAAAAGACCCAAAGAACTGATGAAATTTAGACCAAGTATTCATTTGCCAAGAGACATATATTAAAACATATGATATCTACTTACTATTTTTTTCTCTTTCTAAACTAAACAGACATGGAACCAGTCCCAAAAATATTTAAGACATGGGGATGGCGTGGGGCACCTGGGTGGCTCACTTAGTTAAGTGTCCTCTTGATTTCGGCTCAGGTCATGATCTCAAGGTCATGGGATGTGGCCCTGCATCAGCTCTGAGCTGAGTGTGGAGCCTGCTTAGGATTCTCTCTCTCCTCCTGCCTCTGCCCCCCCCAACCGTCTTGTGCTTTCTCTCTCAAAAAAAAAAAAAAAAAAAAAAAAAGAGAGAGAGAGAGGGAGAGAGAGAGAGAGAGAGGGAGAGAAACGTGTATGGCTTTTTATTGAAAACATAAATTTCTTATCTGAGTGTTGGTACGCGCTCATTTTCTTTATCTCGACTCACAACAACCTATTCCTATAGTAACGGTCCCTCGCCTGTCATGGTCCGTTGTCAGCTCTAGCTATTACTGTCTTCCCAAGAGACCAACTTCCCTGATGCGTCTCCTTCACTGGCCAGTTTGTGTTGCATTCGTGTGTCTTCCTGCCTTAAACATGTTAGCCTCCCTTGTGGCACTTGGGTGGTGCAGTCAGTAGGGCCACCAATTCCTGGTTTTGGTGCAGGTCGTGGTCTCTGGGTCATGAGATGGAGTCCCACATTGGGCTCCATGCTCAGTGCAGAGTCTGCTTGGGACTCTCTCTCCCTCTGCTTCTCTGCCCCTCCCTCCTCCCTGCTCTGCCTCTCTCTCTCTAAAATAAATAAATAAATCTTTAAAAAATGGAAAAAAAGATGTTAGTCACCCTGGAGGGGCATATTGAAAAATGGTGTTCCTGCCATGATTGCAGTAACTTCCTCCCCTCTGTTACTTCCCAACCACAGGGCCATGGGTGGGCACCATGTCCACCCATCCATTGGAATCAGGAATAAATATAGAAGAATTCAGTTTGGTTCAGAAGACAATTATGATGTTTCTGTTCTGTGCCAGGAACCTTTGTAGGTGTTGGGGTGCAAGGTGAACAGATAATCTTTTTAATCTCCTGCTTCCATAATCTGTCTCTAATTATCCTTCAGCATTATCCTACCCACCTTGCTCGCTCCTCTCGTGTTTGCTATCTCTGCAAGCTCTCGTAGGTCCTGGCCTTGCTTCACACCTTTCCTCACTTTGTTCTTTAATCCTGGTAATACCTTTCTTTTGAATCACGGCCAACACCCCACCCCCAAGCATTCTGGAATAGAGCCTACGATTTCAGTCTCCAGGAAGGCTGTCGGAGCTAAGTAAAAGACGTTCTAAGCGTTTAACCACTTTTATTCTTCTAAAGTACTACATCAGGAGCAGCGAGGAAACAAAAGATGCCCCATGTTATCCGAAGGGTTAACCTGGGGGCAACAGGAGCCCCTTAGCTTCTTGATTAATTTTAAATTTCTATGTAATTGAGTGGTGAGATACGTTCTTAGCTATTTTTGTAAAAAATTCAAAACAATAATCACATTTGAAAACAACTTAGAATATCTAATGGTTTATGGCAGCTTTGTGCATCTTCAGAATTATTTTGGATGAAGTATTAAAACTGACACTTGGAAAGACCTAGAATGCTCATATTCTTGCCCAAATAAAAGAAAAAAAATTAAAAGATTTTTCTCGCTCCTATCCTCCACAACAGCAAGAACTTACAGATTTATATAGATCTCTAAGAAAGTGGGACAGTCAGATCTGTGAAAATAGAAATAAAGAACATGGAAAAGTATTTCTCTAGATCATTCAGATTATTTCAGGCAATAATTTCCTTTCTCAGAAACATGCATACTCTGGCCTGGTTCTCTTAGGAGACTCTCCCTCTTTCCCTTTCTTGAGGTCAGGTAGGACCCCGCCCTCCGCCCTCCGCACCACACTGCACTGCGGCTGTGCTTTCCAGAGCCCGGAGAAATTAAGCCCCGGCTGCTGAATAAATAACCACTTTTAGCATCTCTGAAAGCAGCCTAAACCTTATCACTTCTAATTAAACAAACAAAACCCCCCCACATTTCACTGATTCGTAGTTTTTCTGTTCTTTCCTCCCCTTATTCTTGCTATAATACTATTACTTCTACTGTTCATTTTAAACACGCAGTATTTCAACTACGTTTAGATTAAATAAGTTTTCACGATCTGGTCTTGAAACTTAACTACCATCTATTGTAATATGTTATGAAGAAATACGTTTCAAGACTAACAAGTGATTTGCTGCAATATAGGCCGTTTTAAGCTAGAAAATGCTTCTAATAACACAGTCAGTCATGTGTGGGTTTTGTACTCAGGTTCAAAAATTTATAGTTTCACCCAGAATGTTGCTTTTTGAGGATCTTTCCAGATTTAGAGCTCATATTATTACCTAATTGGTAGTAAGCCACTTCATTGTCAACATAGGAAGGGTGTAGCTCTTAACTGTGTAGCTTGTAAATCGATTCTGATTAGTCCACGGTAATTGGTTGGATTCAATATCACCATGTCAAGCAAGTGGCCCGGTACTTTTGGTCTCTAAAAAAATCCGAGCTGGCTTGGCTGCATGGCAACGGGCCTGCAAAATTTCAACCATGTTGGTTACCCCGTGTCAGCATAGCCTACTTTCCCAAAGCTACGTTCTGACAACTCGCTCACTATGGCTCTTTGCCCTCCAGCATCTTTCTCAGGGTGTCCTTTACTTCCGTGTTCCTCAGGGTATAGATCAGAGGGTTGAGCAGGGGAATTACAAGACTATAAAACACAGAGACCACTTTGTTGTACTTCCACGAATCCCCTGCTTTGGGTTGCTGCAGGTACATGAAAAACAACGTCCCGTAGAAGATGATGACCACAGTGAGGTGGGAGGCGCAGGTGGAAAACGCCTTGCACTTGCCTTCGGAAGACTGGATTTTTATAATGGAAAAGAGGATGCAAACGTAGGAGATAAGGACTGTCAGGAGGGATCCAGTGAGATTCACTGCTGAGAAGATCAAGAGCTGCTTTTCTTTGTTGCCGGTGTCGGAGCAGGAGAGGGCCAGGAGAGGGGGGTCAGCACAGTAGAAGTGGTGGATGATGTTGGAGTCGCAGAAGGACAACTGGAAGGTCAGAACTGTTTGTATTACAGAGTTGAGGAAGCCGTAGGTGTAGACCCCTATCACCAGCTCCTTGCAGACCCGCTGGGTCATAATGGCTGTGTAGATCAGGGGGTTGCAGATAGCCATGTAGCGGTCATAGGCCATCGTGGCCAAGAGGAAGCATTCGGTGGTGGCGAAAGCACTGGAGAAGTACAGCTGGGCAAAGCAGCCTGAAAAGGAGATGGTTTTTTTCTTCACCAATAAATTTTGCAGCATCTTGGGCCCAATGGAAGATGAGTAACAGACATCGATGAATGCCAGGTGGCTGAGGAAATAATACATGGGGGTGTGGAGCTTCAAATCCACCTTGATGAGCAGAATCATGCCAAGGTTTCCCACCAAGGTGATGAGATAAATGACCAGGAACACCGCAAAGAGGGGCAGCTGGAGCTCCGGACGGTCTGTGAATCCCATAAGGACAAATTCTGTCACTGTGGTCCGATTGCCTCTTGCCATTTTGTTCTCTCTCTTGTTGGAAAAAGAAGAAATATGGCTTCAAAATGATTGGACTAAAAATAAAAGCTTCTTACCTCTTTGTTCCAGTGCCAGATAACGGAAATTTGGCTTCACGATCCCAACGGTTCAAGAATGTCATGAGCCACGGGGCTTTATTCTGCCGAAACAGACTCAGAGAAGTCGGAGCCCATTCATTTTCTCTTTTGATGGAGACTGACCAATTGACCTCCAAGTAAGTTGCACCCAGTTACACACCCAGCAAGACTGTACGAGAATGCTGGTTTTCCCACAAACCCGAAATCTTACCAAATTTTAAGCCTTTGCCACCATGATGGTGAATATTGGGCAACGCATGTTGTCTTTTTAAAAATGATGAATAGGGGTTATTAGCTTTTTTTCAAACAATTATCTGCATGTGTATTTCTTTTTCACTTCGGTTCGGTCCTCTTGCTAATTTTCCTATTAGCATTTTCTTAGCTTTTTATTTACGGGGCCTCTTTGTTTATTCAGGAAATCAGCCATTGTTTGATACATGTGTTGCAAATTATTTCTTAGTTTGTCACTCAACATTGGTGTGGTATTTTTTTCCTTTGTGCTGCACAGTAAATTTTAAAGGGTTTGGCATCAACTTTATCAATCTTCTTTTTGAATTCTGATCTTTGTGACATAGTTAGATAAGCTTTCCTTAATTGAAAATGATGTTTAAAATTATCTCTTGCTCTATTCCTGGATTTACCGGATTTAATTTTTCATTACAATCTTTGCTCTATCTGGAGTTTAATTTTGACATAAAGAATGAGGTAGTCAACTTTTTTCACTTATTTATCCAAAGAGCTAGCCAGGTGTTCTAATGCCATTTGTTGGTGAAACAATTTTCCAGCTGATTTTGTTGATTTGAAACTCCAGCCTTATCATATAGTAAAACATTCATAAGTCCTTGGGTCAATTTCTGATTTGTTTTCTTTGTAGTGTCTTCTAGAACAAGGACCAAACATTTAAATACAGTACTATAGAACTGATTTTGATATCGGGTAACAAAATTTCTCGCTATTCTCACATGTATATTTTCCAGATGAACTTTGGCATTATTTTATCAAGTTCCAAAAAAAAAAAAATAATCCTGTTTTCACTTAGAATGCTATTGCGTTGAATTGGTTTGTTAATTTGCTGAGAATTGACAGCTTTACAATCAAACTTCTGTAAGGTATGTACGCCATTTATCAATGACTTTCCTAAACAGTTTTAAAGTTCTCTTTAAACTTACAGATAAACATCCTATATGTTTCTTTGAAGTCTATTTACAAATGTTGTATCTTTTTGTAACGATTGTAAAGGAAGTTTTTTCATTTTGTGGTTTAATTAAGGACTGTTTATATATAGAAAAGCTATTGATTTTTATAAATTAATTTTATAACTATCTTCTTTACTATAGTTTCCTATGATTTAAAAATAGTTCTTAGTCGATTCTTTTGGGTTTTTCATATACAGATTCATAGAACATGAAAAAGATATGAACTTCTTCCCTCACTTCTGTATAGGATCTCTCATTCCTTCCTCTTTTCACCTTGTATTGGCTCGTCCTTCCTGAGTAGTATTAAAAATAGTGACAAAGGTGGCAATTTTTACCTTTTTTTTTTTAAGATTTTATTTATTTACTTGACAGAAAGAGCAAGAGAGCACAAGCAGGGGAAGCAGTAGAGGCAGAGGGAGAAGCAGGCTCCTTGCTGAGCAGGGAGCCCAATGTGGGGCTCGATCCCAGGACCCTGGGATCAAATTTTTACCTTTCAGCCTCTTAAAGCGTGCTCCGAAAGCCCCAGGGGACTCTCAGGCACACAGATGACAGAACGGCCGGTGCAGCGGAACTGATGTTTGAGAAAGACAAGGCTTTAAAGAACCGCACGTATTTGGTGTGGTTAAAACACAGGCTCCCTAGAAGCAAGCCTGCCTTTGACACTGGCAGGGCCCAGGGCAAGAATAACAAATGGGGGCCTACATATCTGTGCCTTAATAAGTAAACGTTAAAAGTAAAGATAACGATTAATAAGATGTACTCTAGCCCTCCTCCTCGACAAGTACACCTTTACAATAACCTGGAAGGCGGAATCCTTGTCGTTCCATGCTGGAAGGAGGTGGTGAGAGAACCTGCCTCTAGCCCACGCTTGTGGCTGCACGCATGTGAACGTGCCAGCCCCCATGCTTGCATCTGTTCACACCCCTGCAAAGAGCCATCCCTTGGCTTCTCTTAAGCCCTAAGTATGGGGACATCATCAGCACTGTGACTTACCCTTCTAAGGGCGATCTGGGAAAGAGACTCTTGTAGACTCTGAGAGCCATCTGGGCATGGGATTTTAGGGTCTTGGTACCTGGAAGATGGTCTAGAAAGGAAGGATAGGATGAGCCAGGGGGTGGGGGGCACATCTCTTTGGCCTTGTCCCATGGAGTGTGGTACAGTAGGAAGAGGCCCAGAATTGCCCTAAAGAATGTGGCCAAGGCAGGCTCCCTTTTGTTTGGCTGTAAGGACAGTACTGCCTATAAGTAAATGCACGTCTGGGCTAGATAATTGAGGGCCTCACCCATTTTGAGGAGTTTGGTCTGCATCCTGTAGGAAGTAGGCAGCCTTTGGAATGAACTGAGATGGTCATGGAAAATAGAAAGAACCTCAAAAAGTGAAAGATGGATTCAAGGAAGGCATTTTAGCAAGGGACAGTTGAGCAAATGTTGAGACAGAGCAGCTCAGAGCATGTCTGGGGACTGTGAGCATCCTTTCTGTTACGAGCAAGTACATCTGAAAGACAGGAGTGAGAAGCAAACTGGATGGGGGTGGGGTGCCATATTGTAGAGCTTCCCGTGTGAGGGAGATTTTAATAACTAGATCAGTAGTGAATGTGGACCCATTAAACATCAGAGCAGAATGACTTGACTGGAGCTGGGCTTCCAGGGAGTTCCTTTGGGAGCGTGTGCAGAGTAGACTGAAGGGAGGGAGAGAGCCGTCAGTAGGGACACCAGCGAGGATGGTAAGAAGGAGAGAGACCCCAAAGGCAGAGTCTGTGCTGCTTGGCAATCGACCGAGATTCAAGTTTTAAGTCTGAGAGACCAGGATAATGTTAACCTGAGAATTGATAGTTTAATTAAATTTTACCTTCTCTTTCTCTTTCCTAAGGATCTGACAGAATTTAAATACACACACACACATGCACCAATAAAGTTGAGGACATAATGAAGGGAAGAAGAAGCAGATTTCCCACTGTATTTATAACAAGTCACTGTGAGGTAGTGCTTTCATAGAAAGAGAAAGTCTGGGCTAGGAGTGGAGCAGGAGGGAAGGGGGCTGAATTCAGTCTGAGCGGTGCTGGATGGCTACCACACAGGCGCAGATAGCAATATTGACGTGGGAGCCATTAATGGGCAGAAGATGGCAGAAGCTGTGGGAATCCATGAGACCATTCAGGGACAGAGAAATAGGAAACAGCAAGGGTTCAAGGATAGATCTTCGGGAAAATTATATCTTTAAGGTCTGGGGAGAGGAGCAGTCGTCACAGGTGCCCTAAGACGTCCAGGCTAGCTCATATCAGGACATGGTAAGGAACTGTTTAAGTACGGGCGTTTCTAACACTCCTGGCTTATTTAGGATAGACATGCCCTATTTTGCTGTGGTCTTATTTCTCTCAGTAATTGCTTAAAGCAAAACCGAACATTGAGACCTTCAGGAGTCGCACATAAACAATCTTATGCAGTAAAATGTTTGTTGTTCTGGATTCTGTGCCATCTAAAGGCAAGAAGACATTCTTTCTTATTTATTTCTAAAATGGGTCAAAACTCCCTGCCTCCATTCAAAATATAATGGTTCTCACTTCAACTGTGATGCAGAACAAGTTAGTAACTCTAGAAGGACCCAAAGAGCCAATGGACTGACTCTAGCTGTATCGATCAGCTCTTGCACGACAGAATACTTTTCCTATGTTAGTATCATTGACATAATTGCACATTTGCCAATTCAGTTCCTGGTTAATGCATTCGAATTTCTAGATTTTTTTAAAATTTCTTTTTGAAGAGCAAAATATTAATTCATCATTTATCCTATGGAAATGCTTTTTTTTTTTTTTGATTCAAAAATCTTCTAATTGAATGCTGTTTCTTAACAGTTTTCAACCCAGTATGTACTCTGATTTTCTTCATGGGAAATTTAGTTTGAGGCTTACTGATAATATTAATGTTTAGTCTGTTAGTTCTTAGAATATAGCTAGACCTGATGACAAATTCCAGGAAAAACAAAATAATAAATTTCTCATAACAAATATTTGACTTGTAATTTTCTATCTAAGAGAAAACTTATAGTCCCTTTAAAAAATAAAATAGCATTCTGATTAACGACTCTCAAACTTAGTGATAATAACCAGTGATTATTTAAATACTTTTAACATGCCAAGATTCATTCATTCTACTTTATACATTATTTTATTTAGTACATAATTATCACTTCCCCTATTTTCTTAATGAGGAAACTGAGGCACAGAAATATTCAGTAGTTTTTTCCAAATTCACAAAGTAGAGAAAGTAGATGAGCCAGGATGTGAAACCGAGTAGGATGATTCTAGAGTCTTCAGCCTAAACTACACTGCCTCCCCCTTATGATTTCTTTATGATACAATTTATGTATATATATTAATATCTATTTATTTGCGAATTTAGATTCCTATGAGAAAATCTAAAATGAGTTCAGTCATGCTTCTTCTTCGTTTGTTCAGGCACTTGAAAATCTACTGTGTTTAACTAATATAGTCAATGTTTGGTAGTTGGGAGTATTGGTTTGTGTTTTGCCATTCACAGTTTGAACAAGTCCAACGACTTTGTTGACTAACCTAAGAACTCTTCTTGACCCCCGGGAAGGGAGGGGCACACGAACTACTTTGAGAATCTGGTAAAAATGAAGTATGTGTTTCGGGGAAAGTCTCACTCACACAAATTCTGCATACGATTTCAGAGGCTTCCTGAGCTTATCAGGCCCATGCTACGGTTTCCTAAGAGAACAGCACACTGACAAAAAACCCCAGCTTTTCCAAGTAAGAGTCACTCAACCCTTCCCCATTTGCTTCTCTGATGGAAGCAAAGCATACCTGTCCTAAAGCCCTGTCCTCGTCACAGCCCCAGCCCTGAACCCCTTCTCTCGACTGCCTTGTAGCTTTCATCATGGCAGCCTTGGAAATGAATAAAACTTACCAAGCACCTATCAGGCAGTCAGTCAGGATTTCCAACGTTCTGGAAGCGTCCACTTCGAGTATTTCCAGTGAGACAAACAGACTTCGTCATGCCTGACTGGAAGACTTGGTTTCTGTGTTCCATCCCGACAAACCTGTGAGTATTTATAAAACGTCATGAGTCTGTTATCTCTTGTTATTTCAGAGCTTCCTGGGTACCAAGGGAACACTATATACAGAGTTTCTAGGAGATACTTTACATTTGATTCAAGCCACCTTGGGGAATAAAATCCCTGAATCATCCTGGTAGCTAATGATGACAGGACTCGCATTCTGATGCTTTGGTGCAGGCACTCGGGAAGATTCTCAAGTACACAGCCTTCGGTGTGATACTCGGAACTGTCTTCATGCCCCTAGCAGGGCATGTGCAGTGAGTGGCCTTGAAGTTGTGGCTGGGGAGGGTGCCCAGGGAATGTTTTCTAGGGGACAGGGTGAGGTCATACAAAGATTATATGACTAGGATGCACATATGGGACATTTTCATTTGCAAAGAAAAGGTGGCCTTGGCTAGCATATTTATCACAACAGACAATGAAAGAGCAGTCTTCATTTTTCCTATGGCTATATATTTCCTGTTTGACCAAATGAAGGAATAAAATCATATTCAAAGCCAGGTCAGGAACTAAATGTTCTAATGGTTCCATAGGCCTCCTTCCCTTTCTCTCTCCGTTCCCCATTTCCCTCCAGACTGAAATTGGGGCAATCGGTACACCGGATGTGGCTAGGGACAGTTCTCCAGTTTTTGGAACCTGGCCCTCTAAGTCATTAATGAAGTGACATGGCACATCCCATAAAGCATCACTGCAAAGCACACTTCCCTCAATGTCGGCCTTCAAAGCAAGCCAGAGCTAAGGCGAGAACAGTCTCCAACCGGAAAGCGCATTTGCTGTCTCTCTGCATTTCCCAAGTTCATTAATTCACACCAAACAGGAGGAAGCTGGGAGAGAAATGTGCTTGTGTCAGACCTAGAGACATGGTTCCAGTGGCCTTTTCCAGTCAACTTTGCCAATTTAAATAACTTGTAGCAGGTAAATGTATGACTTTTCATTCTGCTTAGAGGAGAGAATTTGTAGGCAATAGCATAGAGTGAAATGTAGGTTTGATTTGCTGAGTCAAAGAAGTCCATGGTTTTGCAAATGCCATATCTGACCGCAAGCAGGTTACCCTGACACCAAGCAACAGGACTTCTATTTTGAGAGTCCCTAGGACTATAGGCCTATCGAGAGGGCTGGAGTAAGGCACAGAGGCAGAGTCAGCTGAACTACTGCCTTTTCTGTCACATCTTGTGTCCAGTCCCAGGCCAAATGATAATCAATGTGCTTTTTATCAGGAATTGGTTTTTCTATGGAATTCTAATTCTCAAATGAGCCAATTATAGGAATTACATATCTGGGGGAGAGAAGGGGGGACAGCTAGGCCTCTTAAAGGCTGTTCTTGCAGAAAGCAGGTGACACTTACATCTTGTCTGAGCAAGTGCCCAGCAGGGGAAAGGTGAGGAGAGAAACTGATACCAACAAAGCTGAGGGAAACCAGCCATGGCAGTTTGGGGCCAGAACTTACACTGTGCCCCCTTTCCCACAACTGGGAAAGAAGTTCTAGATCTAGGAGTCTCAGATAGTCACCAGCGAGATTCTGAAGGGGAAGGTATCAAGAAGAATCTCTGGGTCATGAGATTTAATTGCAATTTTTAGGAAGGACCTGAATTGAAGGAAGGTACACAAATGATTCATGCATTCAGCTGGGGCCAAACTTTAAGAGCGAACATTCTCTGGGGATGCAAGAGTCTTGGTAATGTTAACGCCTGCAGGCAGTGACTAGTAGTAAAGGTGTCAGAGGCATAACTCAAAACCGCTAATACTTTGTTCTCCTACAACCAGGAACTCATACAGGTGTGATGATTCCCTGGCTGAACTGTGAGTTGCTGGGTGCTCTGAATTACCATGTTTGCCTTGGAGCGGCTGTCGCATTTGGTCTGAGACTTAATTATACATTTAGATTTTCCTTGGTGGAAAGTCCCCATATTAACAGTGTGGAGTAAGTTAAGCAACTGGGAATGTTCACTTATACTTCTGTCCTAATGTTACCAAAATTTAAATAGGCCCGGAAGAAATGTGGGTGTTATCATCTGAGTGGAAAAGTTCAACCTTCAGAGTAAAGAAAGGCTTCTTCACTCTTGTATTTACTGTCCTTGTATTTGTGAGTCATGCCCATGCCGTGACTTCCCATTAAATGGTTTCGTTACCTGGCTTGAGGAAGGCCTCTTTATGATCTGAGAAGAGAGACAATTTGGGCTGTGATTATACTGGGGATATTGTAATTCAGATGCCTGATTGATGGCATCTGTCCGTGACTGATTTGAATGACATCAACATATTGACCTGTAGGATTTGTTCAGGAAGGTGTACAAGAGAAAATCATTTTGCAATAAAATGATACACCTAGTACTTGGAAATTAAAATTAATTTGATGTGTATTTTCCTTCAGATAGCAAAGCCTGCAGATGAAGTAACTCAGGATTTTTGCTGTTGACTACGTAAGCTCAAAATAAACAAGGTATGTTACAAACCTGAGAAACGAATGCCGTCTGTATTTACCACCCAAAGACCCCCCCCAGAGTGCAACAGAGAAAAAAGGAGTGGTATAAAGAAAATTTTTATTTGAGAAAACAATAAACAACCACTAAATAAAATTTCTAATATGGATGGTTACTTTTGTTTTATGTAAAACATTTTGATTTTCTGCATTTGACAAATAATTATTTTTGTAATTCATAGTATCCCTGTTTCTAAGGCCATGCGACACCAGTTCAGTTTGATTATTAACAGCAAGAACTGCTTTCCTTTGAAGTACGTTCAACGGTCTTTATCTCTGGCGCTGTCTCTGGGAAATTCCTTCCCTAACAATGCCTTGAGGTGTGTGACAGGGGATTCGGCATGCTCGTGGCCAGGGTCACCCCGTCCGAGTCAGGACAAGGCTTGAGCCAGTTTGTTTTGGAATTTCAAACAAGAAAGTTGGATAGACCCAGGAATGAGAAGTGGAAAATGTAGCTAAAAAAGGTTTCAGAGAGGAGAATCATTGGGACTAAAGCCAGGTTGGGGGAGATGAAAACAGTCCTAATAGCACTAGGGATCTTTACAGAGACACTAAAAAAAAAAAAAAAAAAAAAAAAAGGCTGGTTCTCTGTTGATCAGAATCCCTAATATCGAAGAGCTAGAGTCTGAGGGACTCCATAAGACAAGAGATGGATGATGGTCCAGTCAGCAAGCAGCAGGAGAGAGGCTACCATTACATGTGCCCTTGAACTCAAGGGAGTCCTGGCCAGCAAGTTATTTTGGATTTCTTTACACACCACTATTGCATAGCTCACAAGGTGACCAATGGACATGGATTCGCCATAGGATACTCTGGCCAGGAGACAATCATCCCTGGTGAGCAGAGCACGTAAGAAATGAATCTGTATAAAGGTGCCCATGGCGACATCGGTTGTGCTCTGAACAGGAGATGGTGCAGTATGCAGAAAGACAGCGCCCCCTGCAGACTAAAATGTGCATGAGACAAGGGAAATTGCAACCAAATTGGGGTATCAGAATTGTCTCCTGTTTCCGTGCCAGGATGACGACATTGAATACTAAGAAAAACACAAAGAGGGACCTCTGATGTTCTTGGTCTTCTGGGAACTCATGGAGGAGGTGTTTGGGTCTGGTGCACCGAATTTTTTCATTTTGTTTGTTCTTGAATTTTTTTTCTTCTGGATGACGGTGGGAAGTGAGAAAATAGCAGACATTGAGGAAAACAATGAATAATCAGAGGGACTGAGATTAGATGTAAATAGCTTTGCTTCAGCACAGTTCTGGTGTCAGTTCCATACGGAGAACTCCCAAATTGTTAATGTGTACAAACAGTGAACATGATTTTTTTTTTTTAAATGACATTGCTCCTATGGATTTTCTCTTGTGCTATTTTCTCTCGCTCCTTCCTTGAATTACACCACTACAGACATGCCTTCTGGTAACACTCCACCTACGTTAGAGAACAACTGTAGCAATTGATTTCTGAAGAATAAAAACGTCTGGGTAAAAGGATGGTCTAAAATGTTCAATGGAAGGAATTCTGATGCTATATCATGCTTTGATCTTTATCTAAGAAGATATTAAAATATCAGCTACCCAGTTTAGTACGTGAAAAAAGTCACACACCAAGTTATATCATCATAAAATTTCAAATCCTAAAAACTTTACAGAGAGAGAGAGAGAGATTTTTAAAACGGTATTAGAAAACCATCAACACACCTCACAACAGCTATGCTCAAAACCGGAAGACAATCCATTGGTTCAAAATGCCAATGTAAAAGTATTTATTTCCAGCCAAGAATTCTATAACTAGCCAAATCATTACTCAGTTGTGAAAGATAGAATAAATATATTTTCAAACTCAAAAAGAAGAAGATATCACTGGCATGGCACTGTTGACATCTTCATATGACTTAAAGCATGATGGTAAGATGGATAAAGATTGAATGAATCAGATAATAAGATGCTGGCATTTGGTACTCCACATATATCCTCTCCCCCATGGACAGGCACTCCAAGAGCTCACCGTGTGTTCACTGCTGGACGGAACCCTCACATCCTTTTCTTTCCTACTGCTTTCAGTACCAATTTATGTGAAAAAATGCCCTTTATTGACCAACTGAATACCTAGAACTATAGCACTAAATAGCTAATTCTTGCTTCAAATGTTACATATTCTCCTTGTATGTTACACACATGCCCTGTTACATACTCAGCTCCATGATGGTCTCCAGCCATTCTATTTCCAGAATTATTTTGTCTTATTCACAAACACATGCAGTTAAGTCAGAAGACCTTTGTGCTTCAGTCCATGTACTTAGTTATGCTCAATTTCAAATTCCTTTTTAGCACATTTCATATTGCTTTTGAATTTGTTTTTGTACTATTATTATGTGTTTGGATACTCCTCCCCTGAGTACTTAATTTGTAAATGTACGAGCTTAAAATACACTTTGTGTGTAACTTGAAAAGAAAAAAATTGAAATATTCATCCCCTTAACTATTAGAGAACTCAGCTGAGAAAAGCAATCTGATAAAACAGGACAGAACAGGACATCTGTGATGATGGAACGTGAAAATGTCGATAATTGTTTTACTGTACAACGACCTAGCAAAAGATTCGGTATCTTTCTGGCCATGGGTTATTTCTACAAAGGTCATCTTTTTATAGGAGTTTAAAAATGCCTTCTTTAGCCTCATTTATGCTCTCCTAGCTTCACTGTAAGTCAGATTCTATTTGCTTGAAACCTACATCCTACCCTTCCTAGAATCTTTCTCATCTCTCACTTAGTCGACATGTGTACATTTGCCAGAATGCAGCTGACGTGGGAGATTATTTTCAAGCCTATGTTGATTCCTGAATGAAACCTGCCCAGATGGCCCCTCTCGGTGGTGGGGCAAGCTTCAGATTCTGACAGTACTTACCAGTCATCCATAAAGCCGTTAACAGAGATTTTAGAATTTTTATTAAAGATGCCAGGTTTGTTTAATTTCAAAGAGCCAGGGAGTTTCAGGCCGCAAAGTGGGAGAAGATGAATTTCTCCAGTAATTTCTGTTTGAATGTGTGTGTGTGTGTATATATATATATATATATATATATATATATATATATATGGTTAAGAATGTGTATATATATATATATATATACATATACATATATATATATAGAGAGAGAGAGAGTTAAGAATTAATGACATCCCCTGTTGGTCTAATGCCCCTGTTATCTGGGGGAGGTGCCGAGCCTTGCAGATGTATTACCTTGAGCGGTTGGGGAGACAGAGACAGGCAGAGACAGTGTCTCACCTACCAGGTCTCTGGGGCTAGTCTTCAGTTCTGCACCTCAGCTTCAGTTCCAGATAGAGGAGATGTGAATCCCTGAACTAATCCTCAGACTCAGTGCGGTCTCTGAAATTGACTATGAGCTAAGGCTGCCCTGCTCCCCAAGGAGTCATTAAAACCATCTACTCTGCACCAACTAATCCAAACCCAAAGTCTAGTTTCAGCAAAACAACTTCCACATCAAAGGTAAGTAATTGTTCTAATGAGCTTGAACATGTCTTTGCTTATAATTGCAATAAGATAAGTAAGCCCTGGCTTCAGAGCCACCAGACTAGTAGGACTGAATAATAATGATAATAAAAAATAAGAGTAGCATCAGAGTAGTAGTAGTGACAGTAAATTCTAGTGCAAACATTCTTTCCTCCTCTGCTAGTGAAAAACAGTGAGTCACAGAGGCATCTGCGACAGCTGCAACAGTGAAGGGGCCAAGGTTCCAGAAGCAGGACAGTGCCCATTTGATTTTTTTTTTTGGAGGGAGAATGAGAGGGAGAGGCAGAGGGAGAGAGAGAATCCCAAGCAGGCTCCACACCCAGTGGAGCCCCACACAGGGCTCGATCTCACAACCCTGAGATCATGACCTGAGCTGCAATCAAGAGTCTGACACTCAACTGATGGAGCCACCCAGGTGCCCCACAATGCCCACCTTAAATTGGGTTACTTGTGGGGTGGCCGGCTGCCTCAGGCAGAACTTGCCACTCTTGATCTCGGGGTTGTGAGTTTGAGCCCCACACTGGGTGTAGATACTACTTAAAAATAAAATCTTTTAAAAAACAGAGTTATTTGTCTTGAATTGAAAGTGTTCTTTATAATTTGATACAAGGATCTAATTAGATATGACATGCAAATATTTTCTCCTATTCTATGTGTTGTTTCTTCATTGATTGTTTCCTTCAAAGCACTAAAGTTTTAACTTTAATGAAGCAAATTTACCTATATTTTCTTTTGTTGCTCATGTTGTTGATATCATTCCTAAGCATCCATTACTAAATCCAAGATCATGAAGAATGCAAGGGGAGGAACGTATATGTGTGTGTATGAACGTGAACGGTGGAGGCGTGCAGAATGCCAATTGATGACTATATAAAAACTTTGGACCAAGAAAAAAATGGTATAACCTATAGAAATACAAATTTTAACCGCCAAGTTATTTAAATCAGCCTTGATTAGAGTTACGACCAGAGGGCTCACATCAGTAGCGCAAATTCAAAAGATTAAGAAACTGCATTTTTAAGTAACAATAGACTTTGAGACAAAAATGAACTGAGTTCGCCATTACATCTTGCTGTATAGATACGAACAAAATGTTGGAAAAATATTTCTCACATGTGTATAATTAAAGGAACTGAAGACCTATTTTGAGGGGCTAAGATTCATATCTCTTACTCAGCTAGAATAATGTTGAGATGCTTATTGTTAAAAGACTTGCCTGTGAGATTCTACTTTACCTCTACTTGTTTATTGCTGTGTATCTTTCAAACTTGATACTTGCTTGTCAGCTGTGATAAATTAATTTTTCTTTTATTTTTGTAAAATACTGAACTAAACTTATTGTTTTGATAGCTAACCCTTGATTATTCTGTTCTGACCTTGTTATAATTAACGCAACCAATAATATCTGTAGTAATTCTCAGACTTGGAAAAACCACTGTTTTTCTCCTTGTAACAATTATGTTCAAATTAAATAAATAGGGAAAACAGCAGTAGAAGTTCTAGTCATTAATTCTAGTGTGAGGGGGGGGCATCCTCCCCGGAACCACCAAGTACTTCTACGGACATTGACTGTCATACAGTTCAACTCAATTCTGACACTATCTACCTGGAGAGAACATCAGATCCTACAGGTTCAGGGCACAGTCCCACAACCCCCCCCCCACCTCACTTCAGCTGCCGATTCCAAATCCAGGGACCGCCTGTGCGTCTGACCCACCAGCTACAGAGGAGAGGTTCCCACAACCCCTGCTTCAGACAACAGGCACAAATCCAGCGTGTCACCTGTACTTCTGGCTGACTGGCTCTCGGTTATAGGTTCCCACAACCCCCACCTCAGGTTTGATTAATTTGCAACAGCAGCTCACAGAACTCAAAGAAACATTTTACATATTAGATTACCGATTTATTACATAAGGATCTAACTCAGGAAACGTCAGATGGAAGAGACGCACAGGGCAAGGGATGGGGAAAGGGTGTGGAGCTTCCATGCTCTCCGAGCTCACCACTCTCTCCACAGCTCCCGGAGTTCACCAACCTGGAAGCTCTCCCAGCCCCTCCCTCTGGGGTTTTCTGGAAGCTTCAGTACCTGGGCCTGACTGTTTAAGGTAGCTGATTCAGTACCCAGCCTCTCTCTCCTCCCCAGTAGTCAGGGGGTGGACTGGGAAGTTCGACCCCTCTAATCACATGGTGGTCTCCCCTGGCTACAGCCCCAATCCCAACCTGCAATCCCAGAGTCACCTCATTAACATAACAAAAGACTCCTAGTTGCTCTCACCACTTCAGAAATTTTGAAAGTTTTAAGAGGTCAGTGCTAGAAACCAAGACTAAGACCAAACATATTTCTTATTATTCATCACAATATCACAAGCAAAACACAGATAGAAATCCTAATTTTTCTTTAGGAAAGCGTATTATTTACAGACACTGGGGTATGTCCAACATGAACTAGTTTAAAGCGTCAAAAGTGGTTCCCTGCAGGGAGTTGGAATTTGGATTTGTGAAGAACTGGTCAGTGGGCCACTGTTTGCTTTATAAGCCACTGCAACTAAGGGCCCGTAATTATTCGATAGTGCAAAAAATGAATAATATTTAATCCTTTCAATAAATAACCCCCTCTGGTGTTGTGTTGGAAGAGCAAATGTGCATACAGGAAAATCAATAAGGACAGCTATTGCTGTGTTGACGATGTAGGAAAGACTTTAGGGTTTGAAGCTGATGGCCAAGAAAGAATTCTGAGACACCTTTGGTGCAAAAAAGATGGTTTTATTAAAGCATGGGGACCGGACCCGTGGGCAGAAAGAGCTGCACTGGGGTCCTGAGGAGTGGCCCGTTATATACTTTCAAGTTGGAAGGGAGTTAGGGAGAGCGTAAGTCTCCAGGGAATTTTGGAAGCAAGGTTTCCAGGACCTTGAGGGGGCTAGCTACTGTTGGGAAAAGGTCATTTATTACCGTCTAATAAAACCTTAGTCACTATGATGAGGGGAGCAGAAGGCTAGCTGAGGACAAAGAGAAGCTGGCGCCCTACTCCCCCCCCCCTTGTGATATGTGAGACATTCCTCAGGCACTCCTGGCTGCCCTAAAGGAAGAACAAGTGGTTAACTGAGAGAGATCACAGCCCTGAGGGCCAGGAGTCTCCCTCAGTTTGCAAATGTCTTAGAGATTTACAAGGAAAAAGCTTTCTTATCAATAGCCTAACTTCCAGAGACCCATAACTCAGTTTCCTGAAGCCCTGACATCACCGTCCCCTCCGTGAAATTGAGGGAGGCTGAGGCAGAAGAAAATGTAAACAAAACTGAATTTCTTTTGAACCTGCAACCCATTGACAAAGACATGCGATAGGAGGAATGTAACATTCCTCCAGGAAACTCCCAACTGTCACCATGTTAGTGCTTCATTAGAGGGAAAAACAGCCTTGGCTTGACCATAACCAGTCCTCCAGTATCCTAAGAGTCTTTTTAGCATACGACAGTCCTTCTAGACACTCCCTTTGTTCTCACCTCCCCGACTCCTGAGTATTTAATCAGCCACTCCTCAGGGCCACAGTGTAACAGCTCTTTCTGCCCATGGGTCCGGTCCCCGTGCTTTAATAAAACTACCATTTTGCACCAAAGATGTCTCAAGAATTCTGTCTTGGTTGTCGGCTCCGGACCTCACCCCACTGAACCTCACTTATATTTCAAAACCCCATCAATAAGACCTCCAGATGTATATTGGTGGGCCATATGCTTGGGAGATGATTGCCAACACGTATCTTGGGGGACTTAGAGATAAAATTTCTAAAGGAATTTTTATATGTTAAAGTAGACTTACAGGATCCTGGGGGTTGGGATGAGATTGCCTTTTTCCCTTAGCAACGTATTAACAGTGAGGCAGCTGAGTCCCTAGAGGAATGTCACTTTGCCTGTTTCAAGGACTTGTCAGTGGGCTGTAGGTAGAAAGGAAATTTACAACTTTTTCTTCTGCCTTTGTTTCCCACATCATTGAGATGCAAGGAGTGGACACATTTGATAGGAACTTAGGAGGTAAAATCAACAAGAGCTGGTTATTGATGAACATAGTGATGAAGGAGCAGAAGGCTAGTTAAGGACAAAGCACAAGCTGACATCCTGCAACCACCCCCCCCCCCAACTCCTGGGTGGGAAGTGCGCGTGATATTTCTTCAGGAAGCTCCCAACTGTCTTCATGTTAATGTCTTGCTAGAGGGGAAAAACAACCTTAGCTGGACAATGGCAAAACCTCCAGTATCCTGCTAGTCTTTAACATATGAAAATCCTTTTGAAACCTCTCTTTTCCTTACCTCCCCCAACTCCCAAGTATATAATCAGCCACCCCTCACAACCGTGGGGCAGCAGCTCTTTCTGCTCATGGGTCCTGTCCCCATGGTTTAATAAAACCACCTTTCTGCACCAAAGACGTCTCAAGAATTCTTTCTTGGCTGTCAGCTTTGGACCCCACCAACCTCACCAACATTCCAAAAACTACATCACTCAGGGCCAGACAGTGGGCCCCGTCAGTTTTAGGGAATTAGGCAGAATTAAGCGGAGAGAGAAAACGAAATCAAGGACTGGCTGGGAACCAGTGGTCATCACTGAGGCACTCAAATCTTAAGTTGCCCAGGCGGCAGTTCTAGTTAAGAGAACACCTTCTAGCATTTAGTCTGACCTGAATTTTGAACCAGGATTTAGTTTTACCATTTGAGCACATCTGGACAAGTGGCTTAATCTAAGCCTTAGTTCTGTCTTGGTAAAGTTAAAAAAATGGAAATACTTAGTCCATCAAATTATTATGAGGATTAAAAGAGAAAATGTAACTAAAAAATCAAGCACAGTGCTCGGTAAGGAGTCAAGTCTGAATGAAGGCTGGTTAGTGTTCTTACTGGAAAATCCATCAAGGGTGCATCAGGAAGATAAGACAGGACTTTCTACAGTTTGGTTTAGGAAGAGAATTAGATTGAGTGTTCAGGTTGAAGACAGCTGTTTCTACCATCATCCTTCCAGTCGGAAAAACCCCTAGTCAGTAGTCATCCCTTTGAGGCATGCAGGCTAAGTTTGATCAGGAAGTCATCCCAAATATCTTTTTACTACACAGTTCCCTATGTATACACAATTTTAAAGATCCTCGTTTAAAACTTTTTGCTAGAAAAAAATGTATACATGTTTAAAAACTCGTGTTATTCAAAATTCAACTTTACATGGCATTCCACCCCGTTACCCCAGGTACCCTAATCGAGTGCCTTACTGATATCACTATAAAATACAAAATGGACACATTTTGAACGAATGGAGCGCAAGTTATATATTTTTAGTATTCCTTAACCTGAAATATCAAAGTATACTTAGAGCTAATATTTAGCCAGAATTTATTACATTACACTCCCAATAATCATCAAATGAACGTACACCATTACCAAGATAAAAAGAAAAAATAAAGAGATCACTTGAGAATTGACAGAACCTTAAAGATTAGTTGTGTCTGCATGAAGGGAACTGCTCAATATTTACCGAAGAATGTGATGATGCTCCCTGGTGGTTTAAATTCACATTTCAGTCTCTGGAATCTTCAGAGATTTACTCCCAAAGACAAACAGTAATATAAGATAGCATGGCTGCCATATAACCATGACTGAGTTTCTTGCTCTAGGATGAAGGAATTCTTGTTTCAAGAGGTAGGATTTTGGCTTTTGTGACTTAATACCATTCTCTAAAGTTCTATCTGTACTCTCAAGTCATTGTGCAGAAACAGGGAGATGTAACCCAGCCGGCAGCTAACAAGTGACCTTAGCTGAATTAACCTACATTTCTGCAGTCTATTTAGCGCATATAAACAGGCATACTTCCAGGTACCAGGAGTCATCATTTATCCTCTCCCAAGACCAGAAACTCGCATGGTCTTCTTACACCATCTAAACTTGGAACGCAGCAATAATGCTACTAAATTCACTAGCCTTGAGATGCTTTGGGACTTACTGTTAGTAAATATCTTGTGGAAAGACTTCCTTTATTTATCGTTCTGAATGCTTCAGCTTACAGACAAGCAGATACTATGGACAAAGTCCAGAATACAAAGCCAGAAAACATGCTGATGAGATTCAGTCCGGCCACTCGCTGGGTGGACATGGGTCAACTTCTTAACTTTTCAGCCTGGAACTTCATTCAGCTGTACATTATGTCAAAAATAAAACTGTTTTATTCTATAATTCTCCAGTGAGAAAGCACTGCTACATTAGTAAATGATTTGCTTTGTTTGAATAAATGTAGTTTAATTATGCCCTAGATATTAATATGTTTTTCATAGTAATTAGATTGACATCTACTTGGGAAGACAATATTTTAATTGTAAATATTACATGTACATAATAAATTTACAAAAGGTGACTTTTCATTTTTAACCTTAATTTGAAATTCTATTTCTTATTTGTCCTATTAAGAAAATTATATTTCTCCTTTTTAAAAAATGGTCTTATTTTACTGATATTGTAAACTTTGTGATGAACTAGGACCTCTTTTATGCGTTAGCTATCCTCAAGCAGGAAGCGTGATTTGTTATCCGCCCATTTCCAAGAGACTTTGCTTCATCGTAAGTATTATTTAATTTCATTTATAGCGTAGTCATCAAAGGAATGAACTAGATTCAAACTGTCTGGGATTCATATCTTGATTCAACCACATGCTATGTAAACTTAGATAAATTTCTTAATATTTTCTAGGTCAGTTTCTTCATCCACAAATCACATAAAAATGTTTAATATTACTTCATAGAAATTAAAAAACTGTATATACAAAATTCTTAACCCTGTGCCCACCACTTAGTAAGCATTCAACAACATTAGCTATTACTCAAGACTCTATTAAATAGCCTATATTTACACATTTTTATCCTTTCTGTTATGCTTTACCATTCCTTTCGTTCTTTATGTAAGTCTTATGTTTTTAATCTTTAGCTTTAAAGCTACTTTAAATACATTTTATAAATATACAAAGAGAAAAGGGTATACATTTGAATGTTTCC
This sequence comes from Ursus americanus, assembly GCF_024610735.1. Taxonomy (NCBI): domain Eukaryota; kingdom Metazoa; phylum Chordata; class Mammalia; order Carnivora; family Ursidae; genus Ursus; species Ursus americanus. The sequence continues at coordinate 2,436,019 of NC_142142.1, forward strand.
TAGTTTCTGCTGATAACAATTCTTAAAATACAGAATACTCATATACATAAATACACAAACTTTTTACTCTAAAACTATATGCAAAATATAATTTTTTAATCTGAAGTAAAAAAAGTCCAAACTTAGTTTGAATATTTACTTGTTTATAATAACCTCTTTGTGTGTTAACGAAAACGAAGCCATCAGATTTATAACAGCTGTAATGTTTTCAGCACAGGTTCATTTGGGGAGCTGCGCCGTTGCCTCATGGATTCCCCGGGGGGTGGGAACCGCACTGCAGTGACAGGGTTCATTTTACTGGGCCTGACCGACGACCCTGTCCTTCGAGCCATCCTCTTCACGACCATCCTCAGCATCTACCTGGTGACCATATCTGGCAACCTGAGCACAATCATTCTGATCAGGATCTCTTCTCAGCTTCACCACCCTATGTATTTTTTTCTGAGCCACTTGGCCTTGGCTGACGTAGGCTATTCATCTTCTGTCACTCCCAACTTGCTTGCAAACTTCCTGGTGGAGAGAAATACAATCTCCTATCTTGGCTGTGCCGTGCAGCTGGGTTCAGCTGTTTTCTTTGGGTCAAGTGAGTGCTTCCTGCTGGCTGCCATGGCCTATGATCGCTTCGTGGCAATCTGCAACCCACTGCTTTATTCAACCAAAATGTGCACACGAGTTTGTGTTCGCCTACTCGCGGTGACTTACGTAGGTGGTGTTCTCAACGCTTCCTCTTTCACTATTTGCTTCTCTTTTTTACTCTTCTGTGGACCAAATCAAGTCAATCACTTCTTCTGTGACTTTGCTCCTTTAGTTAAACTCTCCTGTTCTGATAGCAGCGTCCCCGCAGCTGTCCCCTCATTTACATCTGGCTCCATCATCGTAGTCACAGTGTGTGTCATAGTGGTCTCCTACGTCTGCATCCTCATCACCATCCTGAAGATGCGTTCCACGGAGGGTCGCCACAAGGCCTTCTCCACCTGCACGTCCCACCTCACAGCGGTCACTCTGTTCTATGGGACCATCACCTTCATTTATGTGATGCCCAAGTCCTGCTACTCAACTGACCAGAACAAGGTGGTGTCTGTATTCTATATGGTGGTGGCCCCCATGTTGAACCCCCTCATCTACAGCCTCAGGAACAGCGAGATGAAGGGGGCTCTGAAGAGAGAGCTTAGCAGAAAAGTATTTTCTTAGTGAAGCTTGTCATTTTATAGTATTTGATAAAATAATATACCATATATATAATAATAAAAAGGATATAGAGTATCTGTGGTCTAAATATGTCAGACCATATGTCAGCCAGCATGGAGCTTTTTAGAGTAAAGTAGGGGGGGATTTTCTGATATCAATTTGTAAATCAGAGGCTTATAGTGAGTTACCTTTAAAAAAAATAAATTATAAACACAAATTGATTCACATGAAAACATATCTAATCAACTGAAAATAACTTTTATTCATATTTTTTTAAAAGCAGTTCTCTCTGCATTAGTTAAAGTTATTGTACCTCCAAACCTTTAAGACTAAGTCCAGTTCAACAGCAGTTTATCCTGAAATGAGCATGATAATTATTATGACTGAGTACATTCTGAGGGGAAATGACCAAATGGAACCAGACAGTAAAACTACTGGAAACATTTTTTTGCAGTTAGGTTAACTGCTGGGGATGGGCTCTGTGGACCCATAAACGCTGGCCTTTGTCCCGTCCCTGGTTCCAGCCTCATTGCAGGGGACCTCATAAAGAACAGGACGAGATGCCCCTAACTAACCTGTGAATGTTCTGTCAGCTCAAATAGGTGACTTCTGTGTGGGAGTGAGCATGACTCCTGAACTCCTCAGGGACTAAGGGAACAAACAACTCTTGCAGTGACTTGCTCATGGGCAGACTCACAACCTGTGAGGGAAGCTGCAGGGGCCTGGATTGTGTTTCCCCCGTGAAGCTTAACTTACCTTTAAACTGACAACTACCACACTTTTTTCTCTTTCCCAGTCCTCTCTTTAATGTTTTAGACAAAAGTATTTTTGTCTAATGGAACTCAAGCACAGACTATCTCAAACGGAAGTATCGTTTCCTACCCCAAATTGCTCCCTCCACTATTCTGTATCCCAGGAAGAGGCCCCTCATTCAGTGTATGGATTCTGAACCCTGAGAGAAATTGATTTCTTTTTCCCCTTCACATTCCTGCATCCAGTCACAACATGTTATACATTCAGAGTCCAATATTTACTTCCTGCTTCTTTTCATTTCACTGTCGGCACTTGTATTTCAACTACCACCTTATGCATTTACTCTACAGTAGGACTCCTGTGATCGCTCATTTTATGTGTCAACTACGCTATGGCGATCAGTCGTTTGGTCAAACACCAGTCTTCGTGTGGCTGTGAAGGTATTTTTAGATGTGACTAACATTTAATCGGGAGGCTCTGAGTAAAGTACATTACCCTCCATAATGTGGGGGGTGTTTGTTCAATCAGTTGACAGCCTGAAGAGAAAAAACTGAGGTCCTCTGAAAAAGAGGGAAAATGCCTTTGGACTCAAGACTACAACACCAACTCTTATGGAATTTTCAGTCTGCTGGACGGCACTGTGGATTTTGAAATTGCCAACTCCAACAATTATGTGAGCCACTTCCTTAAAATCTCTCTCTCTGTATATGTATTTATATATTCATATATATGTATTTGGTTCTGTATCTCTGGAAAATCCTAATACAGCCCTAACCAGCTTCCCTCTACCCTCTCTTACTCTCTTCCAATTCATTCTTCATACAACCATGACCATAAATCGAAATAGATGACTTCTTTCATTAATCTCTCCCAAAGAGCTTAGAAAAAAGGCAAATTTTATTTACTTAATTTTAATTCCAGTAAACATACAGCGTTGTATTAGTTTCACGTGTCTAATACAGTGATTCAACACTTCCATACACCACTCAGTGCTCATGATGACAAATGCATTCACTCCGTAATCCCCATCACCTATTTCACCCATCCCCCCACCCATCTCCCCTCTGGTAACCATCAGATTGTTCTCTATATTAAGAGTCTGTTTCTTGCTTTGTCTCTTTTTTTTCCTTTGTTCATTTGCTTTGTTTCTTAAATTCCACATGAGTGTGATCATATGGTAGTTATCTTTGTCCATTGATTTATTTCACTTAGCATTGTATTCTCTAGCTCCATTCATGTTATTGCAAATGGCAAGATTTCATTCTTTTTTATGGCTAATACTCCATTGTATATACATATGCCACTTCTTGTTTATACATTCATGTTTTGATGGACACTTGGGCTGCTTCCATAATTTGGCCATTATAAATAATATTGCTATAAACATAGGGGTGCATGTATCCTTTTGAATTAGTATATTTGTATTTTTGGGGAAACATCTAGTAGTGCAATTACTAGATTATAGGGTACTTCTATATTCAACTGTTGAGGAACCCCCATACTGTTTTCTACAGTGGTTGCACCAGTTTGCATGCCCACCAACAGTGCACGATGGTTCCTTTTTCTCCACATCCTCACCAATGCCTGTTGTTTCTTGTGTTGTTGATTTTAGTCATTCTGACAGGTGTGAGGTGGTATCTCACTGTGGTTTTGATTTGCATTTCCCTGATGATGAGTGATGTTGAGCATCTTTTCATGTGTCTGTTGGCCATCTGGAGGTCTTCTTTGGAGAAATGTCTGTTCATGTCTTCTGCCCACTTTTTAACTGGATTCTTTTGTTTCTGGGTGTTGTAAGTTCTTTACATGTTTTGGATACTAAACCTTTATCAGGTATGTCATTTACAAATATCTTCTCCCATTCAGTAGGTTGCCTTTTAATTTTGTTGATTGTTTTCTTTGCTGTGCAGAAGCTTTTTCTTTTGATGTAGTCCCAACAGTTCATTTTTGCTTTTGTTTGCTTTGCCTGAGGAGACATTTAGAAAAATATAGGTATGGCTGATGTCAATTATTACCTGTGCTCTCTTCGAGGATTTTTATGGTTTCAGGTCTCCTGTTTAGGTCTTTAATCCATTTTGAATTTATTTTTCTGTATGGTATAAGTGAGTGGTCCAGTTTTTCTTTTGCATGTAGCTGACCAGTTTTCCCAACACTATTGTTGAAGAGATTGTCTTTTTCCCACCAGAACTTCTTTCCTGATTTGTCGAGGATTAACTGACCATATAATGGTGGGTATATTTCTGTGTTTTCTTTTTTTTTTTTTAAGATTTTTTTAAATTTATTTATTCGACAGAGATAGAGACAGCCAGCGAGAGTATTTCTGTGTTTTCTATTTTGTTCTATAGACCTATGTATCTTTTTGTGCCAGTACCATACTGTTTTGATTACTACAATTTTTGTAATATAACTTGAAGTCCGGAATTATGATAGCTCCAACTTTGCTTTTCTTTTTTAAGATTTCTTTGGCTATCTGGAGTCTTTGTGGTTCCATATAAATTGTAGGATTTTTTGTTCTAGTTCTGTGAAAAATGCAGTTGGTATTTTCATAGGGATTGCTTTGGATAGTATAGATATTTTAACACCTGTTCGTCCAATCCGTGAGCATGGAATGTCGTCCCATTTCTTTGTGTTGTGTTCAATTTCTTTCATCATTGTTTTATAGTTTTCATAGTACAGGTCACTGAACTGTTCGGTTAAGTTTATTCCCAGTTATCTTATTATTTTTGGTGCCATTGTAAATGGAATTGTTTTCTTAATTTCTATTTCATTATTAGGGTATAGAAATGCAATGGATTTCTGCACATTTATTTTGTATCCTATGACTTTACTGAACTCATTTGTCAGTTCTAGTAGTTTTTTGGTATAGTCTTTAGAGTTTTCTATATATAGTATCATGTCACCTGCAAAGAGTGAAAGGTTTACTTCCTCCTTACCAATTTGGAGACCTTTTATTTCTTTTTGTTGTCTAATTGCTGTGGCTAGGACTTCCGGTACTATGTTGAATAAAAGTGGTGAGAGTGGACATCCTTGTCTTCTTGTTCCTGACTTTAGGGGGAAAGCTGTCATTTTTCCTCATTGAGTAGGATGTTTGCTGTGGGTTTTTCATATATAGCCTTTATTATGTTGAGGTATGTTCCCTCTAAACCTACTTTTATCATGAATGAATGTCGTACTTTGTCAAATCCTTTTTTTGCATCTATTGAGATGATCATATGGTTTTTATACTTTCTCTTACTGATGTGATGTATCATGTTGATTGATACGTGAATACTGAACTGCCCCTTGCAGCCTGGGGATAAATCCCACTTAATTGTGGTGAATGATTTTTTTAATGGATTGTTGGATTCTCTTTGCTAGTCCTTTGTTGAGGATTTTTGCATCTGTTTTCATCAGAGATATTGTCCTGTAGTTCTCCCTTTTTGTGGTATCTTTGGTTCTGGTATCAGGGTGATACGCACCTCATGGAATGAATTTGAAAGTTTTCCTTCTTCTATTTTTTGAATAGTTGGAGTAGAATAGGTATTAAACTCTTCTTTAAATGTTTGGTAGCATTTGAAAAGGCAATAATTCTTTTTTTTTAAAAGATTTTATTTGTTCATTTGACAGAGAGAGAGACAGCCAGCGAGAGAGGGAATACAAGCAGGGGGAGTGGGAGAGGAAGAAGCAGGCTCCCGGCGGAGGAGCCCGATATGGAGCTCAATCCCAGGACTCTGGCATCATGCCCTGAGCCGAAGGCAGATGCTTAACGACTGAGCCACCCAGGTGCCCCTGAAAAGGCAATAATTCTTAAAATGACTCACAGGTCCTGACTACAGCCCCTGTTCTATTTTTATCTCTCACCAGTCTTCCCTTGGTCTCCAAATACCCAAAGTCTAAGAATCAATCATTCGGTCTTCTTTTAAATCCTTAAATATGTCCATAGCCTCTCCTGCCTCAGCACCCTCTCACATGCAATGCGTCTACCTGAATTCATTACCCCCCTCCCCTTGGTAACACCTACTTATGCTATAGATACCAACTTGAGTGTCGTTTCCTATCTGGCAAGCCTTCCTGAGGCTCCGGAACCAATTAAGCACACCTGTAGAACTCTGCGTATTTTCTTCAGAATATTCAGTGCACTTACAGACTTAATATTTATTTTCTCCACAATGCTGAAAGCTTTCCATAGCTACACCGCGTCTTTGTTCTTTCCCCATGCATCTAATTGGCACACAGTAAGCGTAAGTGCATATTTGACATAATGAATGAAAAATTAATAAGGGAATGGATGACTGAGTTTTTGTCTGGTGTGAACCACTGACTCTGCTGCCATAGAATCCAGGCCACCGATCTGAATGCTTCAGCCTGACTCCAGTGACTGAGTGCTTGGGTCAGATCCTGCTACAGCTGTGACAGGCTTTTGCACAAACTCGTGCTCAGCACAGCTACGCCACTGCCTCCACAGTTTCACAGAGTGGCAACTAGAATCCCAGCCTCATTTAGTAAAAAGTTCTGTCATCGCCCTCTGCTGAATAATGTCTCTCTCATGTATTTGCGTGGCTGGAGAGTTAGAAGATCTAGAAATCAAACGTTAGTGACAGCGGTGGTACCAGTAGTACCAGTGTGAGCAACAGGAGTGAAGACTGTCAGATGGTTTAGTACATGCCAGGCACCGCTCGCAGGGATTTACACGTATTCACCCAATTAATCCTCAGAATAACCTTACGAAGTTTTTTTTTTTCCTAATCTGTATTTTACAGGATGTGACTAAGGCACATAAAGGTTAAGCAAAAGCTCAAGGTCACAAATACCCTGTTAAGATTTCGCCTTCTTTTAAGGCGTACGCTCTCTGACAGGCCGGACTGAGGGCCTCTTGGAGAGAACGTCACCACTAGAGGACTTTCATCTGTCCCGGACACATTCCCCTCCAGTCAACCCTTACTGTTCAGAGTTCAGGGTCTAGATTTCTCTGCTGGATATGTCAGGCTAACTTGGTCTAATGACCAACTTTCTGGCAAAAAATAAATTAGAAGGTAGATAAATATCTCTAAATTTTTGAAAGCATACACTTCTGGTTCCACTGAAGATGAAGTGGCTCCATTCCTCTCAGGTCCTCCCCTCTTGTTACACACACACACACACACACACACACCAACACAAAAAATTTGTTATAAATAAAATGAATACGCACAGGAAGATTATCGAGGTAGAAAGAAGAAGGCGGCCTCCTAGGGACTCTGGGACCTGAGTAACAACACAGCAGTGAGTCCCTGGGTTTCTTTACATCCTGGATAGGGTACTACCGAAGCCTCCCATCCAGAGCCACCAAGAAGCACAGACAAAAAGAACTTTAAGAAAACCCAGTTTCTCCTAGCCAAAGAACTGGAAAAGAGTGGCCTTAACAGACTATAAAACCTTTTGGCCATACCTTCCTTACTCAAAATACCTACGGAAAATCATACCTGCCACCCACCCCCAGGTCTCAGCGAGGCCAAGCAGGTTGCTTATGTTCACACCACCCATCCTCCGATTCCCTTGCCCAGGTAATGTCAGTTGGGTCCAAAAAGGGAAATGAGCCTCCACTGTCACCTGGCAGCATGAGACTTAACGAAGGAATGTGAGGTGGGGCTAATGGTACTCTGCTTGCCCTGCCTCCAGCCCTACTTGGGAGTGCACCCGCCGAGCTGAGCTTTCACCCACACCCTGCAGCGATAAGACAGCGTGAACCAGCTCTCTACTTCCCCCTTCCCTAAGGACAGTGGAGCCCAACAAGGAGCTGAGCTTACTTAGAGGCAAGGAGGCATGTAGCCAGGGTCACATTATCACTAAGAAAGAGCCATCAGGGTGGACTGGGCAGCTGGACTTCCACCTCAACCATCTGCAGGGGGCATTTTGCTAGAGTTGTGTCAGTAGCGCTCAACAGGAAGCTGAACACACACACTCACACGGCGCTTGCAGCTACACCTCAACAGGGTTGAAAAGGCACATCGTACACCCAGCCTACAGAACATCCTGAAACATGCTCGGAACGCTAACGTTAGCCCACAGCTGGGTAAAATCATCTGACGCAAAGCCTATTTTCTAATAAAGTGTTGAATATCTCATGTAATTTATTGAATACTGTACTGAAAGTGAAAAGAGGATGGTTGTATAAGTACAGAACAGTTGTGTGTGTATCAGTTTCCCGATTGCATGGCTGAGTTGTGGCTCCGTGCTGCTGCCCAGCACCATGAGTGATGGGAAGAGATCCAAATTCAAAATTTGAAGTAGGATTTCTACTAAATGCATATTGCTTTCACACCAATGTAAAGTAAAAAAACCACAAGTCAAAACCATCATAAGTGATGAACTGTCTGTAGTAAAAGCAAAGAAATATCAAATGTAAATTTACGACTGGCAAAATGTAGCCTTCAGAAATGGAATAATAAAGACATTTCAGATGAAAGAAAGCTATGAGAATTTATTCTTAACAAAGCGAGCTTACATAATTGTTAAAGGAAGTTTGCTAAACAGAAAATAAATGATAAAAAAAAGACCCAGGACTTCAGTATTTAAAAAATACATACAACAGATGAAAATAAAAATCGACATATCAAAACATGTGAGGTTCAGGTAAAGCAGTGCAGAGAGGGTAATTTATAGCACTAAATGCTTACATTACTAAAAAGGAAAGGTCCTAGAATATATAAAATACTTTGGAAAGACAAGAATAAGGTGGGAAGAATCACGTTATGTGATATTAAAGCTTACTACTTTAGCGACGGTCATCAGGGCAGGGTGGTACTAGTGGAAGAAAGGACACACAGATCACATGAGGCTGACTAAAGAACCCAGACAAAGACCGACACAAGCGTGCCCAACTGATTTTTTTTTTAAAGGTACAAAAGCAATCCAGTGAAAGGAGGAAGGCCTTTCAACAAATGGTGCTGGAGCAATGAGACACCATGGAGGGCAGAAGCACCTCGACATAAACCTCAGTCCTTACATAAGGACTAACACAGATAGGACATGGACCTAGATGTAAAATGCACAGCTATGAACCTCTGGAAAAAAGTAGGAGAAAATATTCAATATAGGGCTAGTCAAAAAGTTTTTAGAAAGGACACCAGACACCTACTGTGAAAATACTGTGCTAAAAACATGTTTGGATTCTTTAAGCATGCTGATATGCATACATGCGTACACCACACACATATTTACACATATTTTAAAACTATACACTCTTGTACTAGAAAAAATGGTGATGTCAGGATATATCAGGTAATTAATTAATACTTTAATTGCTTTGTACCCAAAGTGATGATTTTATTGGGAATACTCTACTTTTTCCACTTCTATTTATCAGCAGTCTATACATTTTTAAGTGTTTTATTCACCCTCTGAGGGATGAACCTGTCTTGCCCAGCACCTTCCTTAGGGCCGTCTGCATTTCTTTGTTTCTGAGACTGTAAACGATGGGGTTAAGCAGAGGTGTCAGCACTGTATAGGTGACAGCCATCAGCATGTCCTCACGGAACGAGTCCCTGTCCTTGGGCCTCAGGTAGACGAAGCCAGCAAATCCGTAGTGTATGCACACCACAGTGAGGTGGGCGGAGCAAGTGGAGAAGGCCTTATACCTCCCCTCAGCAGAGGGCATCTTCACAACTGTGGACACAATGAAGACATAGGACATCACGATGAAGACACAGCTGCCCGCCAACACAAAGGCAGAGAGCCCAAAAATAACCATTTCGTGACGGGAGGTGTAGTCACAGGCAAGGGAGACCACAGGCGAGATATCACAGAAGAAGTGCTGGATGGTGTTGGAGTCACAGAAAGACAAGTTGAATACAACGATGACGATGCACAGAGAAAGCAGGAAGCCAACCATCCAAGAGGCCGTGATGAACTGAAAGCAGATCTTATGGGTCATCAAGATGGGGTAGTGCAGTGGCTTGTGAATGGCAGTGTAACGGTCATAGGACATGGCAGCCATGATGAAGCAGTTATTGGCTGCCAAGCCAAAGAAGACAAACATCTGCGTGGCACACTCAGGAAGAGAAATGGTCTTGCTGTCAGAGAGCAAGTCCGCTAACGTGCGGGGGATGATTGCCATAGTGCTACAGGTTTCAGAAAGGGACAGGCCACAGAGGAAAAAGTACATGGGGGTGTGAAGGTTGTGGCTGAGCTTGACGGCCACCATTATGGACACATTTGCAGTCAGGATGGTCCCATGGGAGAAGAAAATCATCACAAAGAGGAGACCCCGCAAGTCTGGGAAACTGGAAAAGCCCCACAGAAGGAATGTGCTCACTGTGGTATGATTGCTCATCTTCTTGGTGCAGAGGCAGCAACAGTTTTCCAAAGTTGGAGCGCTTCCTGAGGCTAAAACTCAGACGACTGTAAAAAGCTGCTGCAGCACAGATGTCACCTAGACTTTAGTCAAGGGACCTGGGGCACGTTTCAGGCAACCCTTCATGGGAGAGCCTGAGAAAGGGACCCTAAATGCAACTGACGGAAGTCAAGTTCAAGAGTCAGCGTGATGAGAATGATGCTAGTATGAGAAGCTGTATAAATGACCAAATATCTTCTTGGATTCTACTCACAAAAGCACTCTTATCTCTCTCTTTTCCGATCAGGATGTGCACGTAAGCAGGAAAACTTGAATGACATTGCTTTGTTCTCACCCACTTGATTTTGTGATGCCACATTTTCAAATACTTTTTGAGATCTACTGGTAACCTGGTACTTAGGAGTGCTCAATAAACTATTGATTAAATAAGCAATATAATCCAATCATTTAAATTCTTTACAATGAATATGGCATTTAAAAATTTAGGGAAGTTGGGGCGCCTGGGTGGCTCAGTCGTTAAACGTCTGCCTTCGGCTCAGGGCGTGATCCTAGAGTCCTGGGATGGAGCCCCACATCAGGCTCCTCTGCTATGAGCCTGCTTCTTCCTCTCCCACTCCCCCTGCCTGTGTTCCCTCTCTCGCTGGCTGTCTCTGTCAAATAAATAAATGAAATCTTTTAAAAAAAAAAAAAAAGGCCATTACCTTTAAGAAAAATAAAAAATAAAAAATTTAGGGAAGTCAATCCAATCCTTTTTCATCAGTGCATCATTATGAAGCAGTTCCAAAGGTGGTAACTGTAGGAACGACTAGACCATAAAAACGAATGCAACATATAACTTCTGCTAGGTTCTATCCGTGGCAGTATTTGAAGCTTGAGATATATAATATCATTAGCTTTTAATACATATCAATAATGTTTAAGTGCTTAAGAATTTCTCATTGAAAATTTTTTTCCAAATGCCTAATATAACAGTCTAGTTTGAATTCAAAATGATTTTGAAGGTACTGTCTCATTCTAGAATGGCGTATTGCAGTCCTAACATTCTAGTCAAGTTTTGAATTTTTAGCAAAACATCCAGGACATTTTCTAGCAGGTATACTTGTTATATGGTTTACTTTGAAGTGCAGATATGAATAGAACCAACTCAAATTCTTCAGATCAATTTGGCAAATCGTATTTCTATTTAGATTGTTCATTCGGCATCTGATCTTATAAGAGGTGAGGACAGAAAAGTGATAGGAAGACAAAAGAATTTTAATTTTAATTTCAGTCACTGTTAAAGTTGAAGGGAAAGAAAGATAGTAAAGAATCAGCAGTGGAAACCGAAGGGGTGTACAAGAGAACGAGATAACCCCTGGCTGGAAATTATTCTGTAGGAATCACAAAGATTAAAAACAAAAGAAGAAGAAAACAAATATATTGATGGTTGAAGAGTTGCTGTTTTCTATTTGCATTGTAGTTTGGGCAAAGAATACAAGAGGAGTCAGGCCAGTAACCAGCACCCACTTAATACCTATAACATGGTGGGGTTAGATAAAGCTGTCTCATGTAATCCTCACAAGTCTATGTGGAATTTTCATTCTGATTTCTAAAAAGATGAAAGCAAGGTACAGGGTGGTGAAGTGACTACAGAAGTCATGAATTCATTCAATACGTACTGACTAAATGCACGCGATGTGCCAGGCATTTTTGCACACGGGAAACAATAGGAAGCCAGACACATAGGATCTGTGATGTGAGAGTCAGTGACTGTTTTTGTCTGTGAAGTAAGAGAAGTCCCCTCTCTGAGGAGGTGACATGCTTAAATGGAGACTAGAATGTCAATAAGCCACCAACAGGGGAAGGTCAGGAGAGAACGGTACAGTTCACAGCCAACACATAGTTCCTACGTGGCGAACTCACCCACCTGAGCAATCTTCAACCTAGACCCATATGGCTTGTCTTTGAGACCATACCAGGCTCCTGTTCCTCCGAAGGTTTCCCTATTTACCTCTAAAGGAAATGTTTTCCATTCTCACTGCTTCAGCTACCACTTACCTTGTAGGACTCTTCAACTTCTGCTACTACCAAAAAAGAATCTCCAATATCCTCCGGCACATTTCCAGTGCGAGAGTGTTCTTCAAGTGTCGAATGCAAGTTTTTCAGAACAGACCTGTCCATATTTCCCCACATGTCAGAGTTTTCTCCTGTATTTCCAGATTGCGTTACACACATCAGAGAGCCACCATCAGACCCATTTTGACTCCTTCCTGATCCTTTTACCAATAAGTCACTTCCAAAATTCCAGATGTCTCTTTGCTCTCATCTTTGTTTTTGTTGTTGTTTGTTTTTGTTTTTATTTCCCCTGCTCTTCTCCTGGACCTTTCCCACAGGGTGAATATGGTACCTGCATAGTTGTCCATTAGTCACAAATCTGTTGCATTTTCATTTCATTCACCACCCTGTGATCGCATGTTAGATTCCTAAACACAGGATATGTTAAGTCACTGAGAGTGTCAAACATAGTGCATAGCTACACGCTGCGTATAGAAGGAAATCCGGATACCCCAGCATGATGCCCAATCCTCATCACAACTGGCCCGTAAACACTGCTCCTGGCTCAGCTCTGTCACCTCCTTCTACCCACCCAACCCGGCAGCAGCGCCCTCGCTTTCCCGAGCGTATCGCGAGCCTCACGCTGCTGTGCCTTCTTACATGCTGTTCCCTCTGCCTCTGTTTCCCCTGCACCATTTTATTTCCCGTCAGGCTTTTACCCAGTTTTCAGGCCCTCATTTAGATTAATTTGATTCCTCATTCTCTTTTGTTGCCTACATTTTCTAGATTCTAGGATCCTAACTAAAAAATGTCTCCTACATTTTACTCTACCTCTCATTTGAATTTCTGTAACAGCCTCACCTTTTCCTCTTCCAGTTCTATCCTTCATGTACCAAAAGCTTTTCTTTTCTAAAGATTTTATTATTTTTTAAGATTTTATTTATTCAAGAAAGAGAGCATAAGTCGGGGGGAGGGGCAGAGAGAGAGGCAGAAGCAGGCTCCCCACTGAGCCGGGAGCCCCATGCAGCATCCCGTCCCAGAACCCCAAGATCATGACCTGAGCCGAAGGCAGATGCTTAATCGACTGAGCCACCCAGGCGCCCCTATGTATTTGAAGAGAGAGCGAGCACATGCAGGGCGAGGGGTAGAGGCAGAGGAAGAGAGAGAATCTTAAGCAGACTTCCCATTGAGCTTGGAGCCCAATGTGGGGCTTGATCTCAGGACCCTGAGATCATGACCTGAGCCAAAACCAAGAGTCAGACACTCAACCGACTGAGCAACCCAGGCGCCCCCTACCACCAGCTTTTCTATGTTCTATCTATAATCACACTACATCTTTTCAACATAGACTTCTTTCAGATCCCCTTTGCTTACACACCAGATAATTCTAATAACTTCTAACCTTTATTGCATGAGTCAGTTATACAATCTCCTACACCCTCGCAGCTATCCTAAGAAATAAGAGCTGTTATGACCACATTTATGGTGAGGAAACTATGGCTTAGCGAGTTACCTGAGTTGCTGAAGGTGATACAGCTGCAAGTGTGCACACAGTATGTTCACAGCAAGGCAGCCAGAGTCTGGGGACACACTTGCTTAATAATAATAAAACCTCTCTCACGAAAGTGCCCTAGTATGGCATTCAAGGTCTCACCTGTCCAGCTTCATTCCCTGCTGTCACCCTTCCCTAGAGGGGAAACATCCCACTGTTTCCAAAAAACCATATGTCCTTCATGGCTCTTCTACTTTGCACATGTTGTTTTCTATAACTTAAAATGTTCTTCCTGTCCTCCTATGCCCACTAAAAACTTAGCTCTCATGAACAAACAATTCGATGTCTCTTCCCTCTGAAGCCTCCCCAGACCTCCCTGCCTATGTTGGTCATTTCTTCTTTTAGATTTACATCCCATTTTATTGTGATTAAGAGGAGGGTTTATTTTAAATTTTAAATTAAAAAAATGTTTTAGCTTGACACCTATATTAGACAGGGCAGAGATTTATTTTAAAATTTTATGTCCCCCAATTTGTAACATGAGCCTCATGAATGCACAGTTTTTACTAAGATTAGTTCAAAATCTGAAGGAAGGGGCGCCTGGGTAGCACAGTCGTTAGGCATCTGCCTTCGGCTCAGGGCGTGATCCCGGCGTTCCAGGATCGAGCCCCACATCAGGCTCCACCACTGGGAGCCTGCTTCTTCCTCTCCCACTCCCCCTGCTTGTGTTCCCTCTCTCGCTGGCTGTCTATCTCTGTCAAATAAATTTTAAAAAATCTTAAAAAAAAATCTTAAAAAACAACAACAACAAAATCTGAAGGAAAAAATGAAACAGTCTATTCTCTGGAAAGCCTCCATAATTATTACGTCAGTGTACTCATCGATACACTACTTGGTCGGCTTAGTACTTATTTTGTGTGGACATGTCCTGAAGATGGTTGGTTGCTCTCTAAATAGATATTAAGAATAATGTCACCTATTAGGGCACCTGGGTGGCTCAGTTGGTTAAGCATTCAACTCCTGATTTCAGCTCAGGTCATGATCTCAGGGTCCTGGGATCAAGTCCTGTTTTGAGCTCTACACTCAGAGGGGAGCCTGCTTGAGGGTTCTCTTTTTCTCTCCCTCTGTCCCTCCCCCTACCCCCCACCTCCCGTTGCTTGCATGCACACATTCTCTAATAAATTTTTTTAAGAGGAAGAATGTCACCTAGTAGTGTGAATACATGTATAGATGTTTCCTACATTCTTGCTTATTTTATTTTACAAGAGGTGAACAAATAAATTTCTCAATACACTAGCAGTGGTTGCTTAAAGTCTAGGAGAAAGAAACTACCATTTGTGAACTCTAGACATGATCCCTATTTACTGCCGTGTTGAATCACATTTGACCAACATATGTGATCATCTGCTAAGGGGCATGCCAGTATCACCAGAGAAGCCTTATGAAAACAACACATCTCTGCTCACATCCACTACAAGTTTTTGGCAAGCCTCTCTGAGAAGAAAAAGGTCCAGGCTGTGTGGGTGTCTGTACTCCGCACGACATTTCTCATTATTTTTGGTTGAAAACATTCATGAAACTTTCTGTTCATACGTGTTGATGGTAAATTCTGTTTTCTTTTTCATTCTATTCTGGTACAGTAGTGATAGAAGATTATGTCAATATGACATTATTTCTATTCTTCCTGATGCTGGTAGGTACTGGAGAGCAAGATACCTATCCATTTTTCCAGCTCTTCTATTTGTTTTTCCCAAGCCTTACCATCTTTATTAACCTGAATTTTACCTTGAGCTTACTATCCTATTCCTTTGTTTTCAGTTCTTCAAATCTTCCCCTGTGGAGAGTTTTGGATTTCATCTCTACCAGGAGTAGGGAATTGACAACATTCTTAATTTCCAGCTTCTCTGAGGCCAGTTTCTTTAATACCCTCTAACAGGCTATTAACACCATGGGTACTTAATTATTAGAGGATATAGAAAAATGTTCATTGTAGGGAGTAAAGCAACTCTAAAATTCCTACCTTCCACAGAAGGAAGATCACCTCCCAGTTCTTTAAAATCATAAGGCATAAGCTGGAGGAAGAACGTACAGTATTACAACTCAAGTATGGTTTTCTGAAGTTCTTCCTATGAGTTCATATATGCCCTAATTCAGGGATAATTTTCAAGCGATTGTCCCCTTTGACATTAGAGTCTCCTATCACATAAAAGGCTGTGTCTTCTCCATTTCTTAAGGATGGAACTCAGTACCACGAAAATTTTAATGAGATTTCTTGGGCCACTGGAGACCATTATCTGGAGACCAGTGCTTTAGACACCAGAAGTCTTATGCTCTGTGGATCTAATACCCAGTGTGATGTCCTCAAAAAGGTTTTTAAATCTTGACCTACCATAGAGAATTTCCAGTGATGTTCGCACTTCTTCTTAATGACAATCAAAATGATGGAAACTCAACTTGTTAAAACTATATCTTGGGATGTAGATATTCCCTCAGGGGACGTAACTTTACGGAAGTAAAATATAATTATTTTATAATTCTGAAAATATGCCAAGTCCCTCAGATCTCCTCTGCCCTAAACACAGGGCAAGAGAATGGCGGGTCTTGAGAAGCTAGTGCCCGGGAAGTGTTCAGAAGAAGGCGAGTAGGAAGAAAATGAACACGCAGCATGAGCACTGTGATTTCTTTCTCCTGAGGCCACTCTGCTGGGGAGGATCTTGCTGAAAAAGAAAATCCCCAGTCACTGCACTGCCATTCATGAGACTCACCATGGCTTCTAATTGCCTCGCTCATCAGCGTGGTCTCCACCATCTGTGCTATTTTCCACCTAACGTACTATCAAGTCTTTTCTCCAGTATCTACTCTCATAACCCTCAATAATTGTGGCAAGCCAGTCAATACGCTGTCTCCTGATTAAATTCTGCACTTTCTTCATACTGAAGTCTATTCTTTCTGAAAATCCCTTTTCCCGAGTTTACTTATTCAAACTCTTGCTCATTTTTCAAGGTTCAGAACAAATGCCACCTATCCAAGAAGTCTTGGGTTAAAACCCAGAGAAAAATTAAGAAGGAATTCTATGAGGAGAGACACTTGCTTTGGGCGTCCTCCACTCGGTGCTAACAGAAGCTCAGTGCGAACAGAGGCGATGCAACCGTCCAGCAAGCTGTAGGTAACAGCAAAACGGGGCTTTTAAAGCTGGACAGACATTTCTGCGCCTTTCCCAGAGCTCTCTTGCCAAGCCAGTGAACTGCTCCTCCGAGAGCTAGCTGCGAACGTTCACAGCCTTGCTCTTTTGAAGATTGCTCCGCACTGAAAGGAACACAGCTGACTGGAATGACGGGGAGTGCACGTCCTTACTCCCAGGGTGGCCCAGAGCCAACGACTGAAGGAAACAGCGACTGAGGAGCAACGACAAACGCACCCCGTTGCTGCCGGGTGGGACACGTCTGAGGCGTCGCTCCGTGCTCCAGTGCTGCCCGTGGGATCAGGACGAAGCCACCCTTCAGCAGCGCCCACAGCTTCGTCTGGCTTCTCCTGCTTCTCTCTCATCCCTGGAAGTCTCCCTGGAGATCACACCTCACTAAACCACTTGCGTAAGAACGGCAGTCTAAGGCTCTGCTGTTGGAGAACTTGCCGTAAGGCAGTCTCAGTGCATGCGCAGGAACGAGAGCTGTTTGTACTTTGACAGGCACGCTCAAAATTCAACGTAAATCACATACAAACATCAGGCTCCGATGGCCGCCGCAGATTGCGCCTTCCTGAGGGACCCGTCATCACGCCCGCCACCACCGCCACTCATGTAGATGGTCTTCTTGCACTTGCTCCTCCACTGCTGGGGTTTCCACTTCCTGCTAACTGGAGCCGATTAGTAGAGATTGGACTAAATCAAGTCAGCCATTTCTTCTGCGATGTGGCTCCTTTAAACTCTCCTGTTCTGAGAGCAGCGTCCCCGCAGCTGTCCCCTCATTTCCGGCTGGCTCCATCCCTGTGCGTCACAGCGGTCTCCTGTGTCTGCATCCTCATCACCATCCTGAACATGCGCTCCACGGAGGGTCGCCACAAGGCCTTCTCCACCTGCACGTCCCACCTCACAGTGGTCACTCTGCTCTTTTTTTCAAGCTTTTATTTATTTGAGAGAGAGAGAAAACACGCACACGCGCGAGAGAGCATGAACAGGGGAAGGGGCAGAGGGAGAGGCGCTCTTCCTCCCCGCTGAGCAGGGAGCCTGCCCAGCACTCCGTCCCAGGACTCTGGGATCATGACCTGAGCCGGAGGCAGACGCTGAACTGACTGAGCCACCCAGGCACCCCCTGGTCACTCTGTTCTATGGGACCAACACATTCATGTATGTGATGCCCAAGTCCTGCTACTTAACTGACCAGAACAAGGTGGGGTCTGTGTTCTAGCTGGTGGTGGTCCCCATGTTGAACCCCCTCATCAGGAACAGTGACCTGAAGCGGGCTCTGAAGAGAGAGCTTGGCAGAAAAATATTTTCTTAATGAAATCTGTTATTTTATGATATTTGATATACTATACCATAATAATAAAAGGAGATAGTGTCTATGGTCTAAGCACATGGGTCCATAGGTCATTGGCCCGTGTGGAGCTTTCTAGTAAATGAAGGGGTGGATTTTTTTCATATCAAATTATAAATCAGAGGCCCACAGTGAGTTACCTTCATGAAATTCATAATTAGAAACACATATTGATTCATGTGAAGAAATACCTTATCAGTTGAAACCCTTTTAAAATTAAATCATATATTTTCTTCAAATGTCCTCTGCCGTAAGTTAGGGTTATTGTACCTCAAAACCTTTTAGACTGTGTCCATTTTCAGTAACATTTTATCCTGTAATGAGTGTGATAACTCTAGGTATGACTGAGTACATCTGAGAGGAAATGACAAAGCGGAACCAGATAGAAAATTGCTGGAATTGTTTTTCTTGCAGGAAGGTTATCTGCTGAGGATGGGCTTTGTGGACCCATGAAATTCTGGCCTCTGCACTTGATCTCTGGCCCAGTCACCATATTAGGGTACGCGGAGGGGAAGAGGGTGGGATGGCCCTGACTGACCTGTGAATTGTGTCAGGTTAAAACGGGTGGCTTCTCTGTGGGAATGAGCAGGGTTCCTGGCCTCCTTAGGGACAAGGAGTGAACAAAGTCTGGGAAGAGTTCGTGGTCAAACCCATCCCGCTCAGGAAATTGGAAGGAACTGGATGGTCTCTCTTCTGAATTTTTGACTGTAGCCTGTAGAGACTTAACCACCTTTATAGGCTGACAACAATCACACTAATTTACTTTCCATGCCCCCTCTTTAGTGTTTCAGACACAAAATCTTTTCGCTGACAAACTCATAGGGCATTAATTATTTTATTCACCATCTGTTCTTTCATCAAAAATTATATTGAATTATCTTATATTCCAGGGATTGTCCTAGGCTACGGGGAATATAAGTGACAATCACGCAGAGAAACGTGCCCTCATGGAATTTATCCTATAGCATGGGAGAGGCAACGACACAAACAAGTTGGTGATTCAGATTATTAGGAGAGCCATGCTTAGAGAAAGGAAAAACAGCAGGGTAAGGAAGACTAACATGTCAGGGGCCAGGAGGAGTCAATGTAGGTCTTACTGGGAAGATAACATCTGAGCAAAGATGTAGGAGGTGAGGACATGTCTTGTCAGGTAATATGGTTACCTGTGTACATATGTGCAAGTTTAATCTCCCACTCATAAGCATATGATTTACCTTTGGGGCAATGGCAGCCTTGATCATTTTAACCAATCCAATGGTGAGCACAACGAAAGCAGATGATAAAAGGTTAAATAGATCCTAAATACAGCATTAGACAATAATAAGGAATTGTCTCACCAGAAACTGAGAACCCAAAGAAGCTGACCTAACACTCAGAAATGCTTTTTGGGGCGCCTGGCTGGCTCAGTCCGTGGAGCATGTGACTCTTGATCTCAGGGCTGTAAGTTTGAGCCCCCTATTGGGTACAGAGATTACTTAGAAATATTTTTTTAAAAATCCTTATTAAAAAAGTGCTTTTGCTGTGAGAGAATTTGACAAGTCAGAAGGAAGTGCTGTTACCAACTCAGGCAGAGGATTTAGGGTTCTTCTGGGAGGAGACGATAAGCCAAAACTGAGGACATGTCCAGGTGACGGTTCTGAATGATACCGCTCACACACATCCTCAGGATAAGGGGAAACCTGAAATGACCAAGTGTCCGCAGATTTGCAGCCCTGAAGATGTAGTCTCAAGCCTTGAACTTAGATATAAGATTCTTCCTCAAGGTGAACTGAATAAGCAAACAACTCAAGCCACAGTGATCCCTATCAACAACTTTTCAAATGCAATAACTAGCAGGTGAAAGACAATGACTAGCAAGAAAGGAAACAAAGTAGCAAACGTGGGAGGGGAGCCGGTGCAAATAATGAACAACAGAAACAGAACCACTAAGATTTAAGATATGGAAATTAATCGACACAGACTGTAATAGTACTTTGTTTACAAAAAAGATAAAGATTATAGCAACATCAACAGCAATATCGTACCATAGTTTCGCAAGCTGTCCCCATTAGGAGACAATGGGTTGAGAGTACGGAAGAACTCTGTATTCTATAGGGGCCTGCTAGCAAGACCCGGGCACCAGGGCATTCTGAAAAGCCATTCCAGCTCACAACTACTGCAGCACTCCGCCAGCCAGGTCCTTGAAGTAGACCCAGATTTTAGTCACAATGTATCTATTGATAAAGCTCTGCATGTTAGTTGCTTCAAAAATGCTTGTCAACAAGAATTTCAAGGAGAATTATAGACAAAGGAAGTTCGTGCTAAAAGTTCACAACTGGGAGAGCTCTCTTGGGAGAGGTGGGAAATGGACAGTGTCTTCATTAAAAATGTGGAAGGCATGTAAGAGCTACAAAAGCAAAATGTCCACGATCCTGGAAAGCAAAACAAAACAAAACAAAACAAAAACACCAAAAAAAACCCCCAAACCCTTACTGGGAGCTCACCATTCTATATCACTTTTCATTTTGAGGAATTAGCTAAATGAAAAGTAATGTCTGTGGGGCTAAACAGCATATAACCCAGATTACTTGCCAATAAGCCAAACAGATTTTTGAAGCTGTAAGAGGCTGGGGAGATTATAGTTCGGGGTCACGCTAGAAGGAAAGGTCCTAGTAAAAATCCCATGCTTTCAACTGGAACGCTCAGAGCAAGAGCAAACCAAACATGACAAAGACTGAGACCAGTTTCCAGTAAACCTCAATGCCATTTTGGATGAAGGTTCTGCCTCACCCCAAATACCTGCCTAAAGCAAAATAATCTCTGAATGAAATTTAAATCATCCATATTCTCAAGTTTTCTCTATGATTTGTTTTCAGCATTGAGGTATAATTAACACACAGGAATTGTGTATAAAGTTTACTACTTTACGCCTTCACTCACATATACATTGTGAAATAATCCCCGTCATCAAGTTAGTTAACATATCCTTCAGCTCCCGTAGTAAGTCACAGAGAGGTAAGTCTTCATGACTGCTTTTCATGATTCTTCCTTTCTCTTCGCATGTTTCTTTTCTCCTTCCTTGGTTCCCTCTCTCAGCCCTCCCTTTTTCCTCTCTCCTTCCTTCTTTCCTCCATCCCTCCTTTCTTGTATTGTTAGAGCCAACTGATGGAAAAATTAATAACAATGAACAGTAATTTTATAAGAACCACTTCTTGGGGTACCTGGGTGGCTCAGTTAAGCAGCTAACTCTTGATTTTGGCTGGGGTCATGGTCTTGGAGTCCTGGGATCAAGTCCCGCCTCAGGCTCTGCAGTCAGCAGGGAGTCTGTTTCAGGATGCTCTTTCTTTCTCTCTCTCTCTCTCTCTCTCTCTCTCTCTCTCTCTCTCTCTCTCTCTCCCTCTCTGCCTCTTACCACCCCTCCCCTCACTCACTCGCACGTGCTCTGTCTCTGAAATGGATAAAACTTTAAGAAAAGTAAGTACCACCTTTCAAAGTTCTCTGAAAAAACCGAGGACTCTTACTTTATATACAGACAGAACATAGAATTTTTCATGATAGTTGGTAGTATATAGAGATACAACTGATTTTTGTATGTTGATCTTGTACCCTACAGCTTACGGAATTTGTTTATCAGTTCTAATAGTTCTTTGGTGCTCTTTAGGATTTCCTATATGTAAAATCATATTATCTAAGAACAGTGACAGTTTACTTCTTCCATTCTGATTTGGATGTCTTTTATTTTTTTAAGATTTGTTTATATTAGAGAGAGAAAGAAAGAGAGTATACACGCAAGCGGGGTGAGGGGCAGAGAGGGAGGGAGGGAGAGAGAGAGAGAATCCCAAGCAGATTCCACACAGAGCATGGAGCCCCATGTGGCGCTCTATTCCATGACCCTAAGATTGTGACCTGAGCTGAAATCAAGAGCTGGACACTAAACTGACTGAGCCACTCAGGCGCCCCTGGGTGCCTTGTATCTCTTTACCTTGCCTAACTGCTCTAGCTAGGACTTCCAGTACCATGTTGAACAAGGAGTAATAACAGCGGGCATCCTTATTCCTAATCCTAGAGGACAGCTTTCAGTTTCTCATCATTGAGTAGGATTTTAGCTATGGTCTTGTCATTTATGGTCTTTATTATGTTGAGGTACATTTCTTCTATTCCCAATTTGTAGAAAGTTTTTACTATGAAACTGTGTTGAATTTTATAGATGCTTTTTCCGCATCTATTGAGATGACCATGAGATTTTTATTTTTCATTCATTAATGTGGTACATCACATTTATGACCTCTATATGTGGAGACATTCTTATATGCCAGGGATAAATCCCACTTTATCCTGGAATGTAATATTTTACCATGCTGTTGAATTGGGTTTCTTTTCTGTAGTGTCCTTATCTGGCTTTGGTGTCAGAGCAATGTGGGCCTCATAAAATGAGTTTGGGAGTGTTCTCTTCATTTTGGGGGAATTTGTTAACTCTTCTTTGAATGTTTGGTAGAATTCATCAGTGAAACTATATGGTCCTGTGTTTTTCTTTGTCGGAAGGTTTTGGATTATTGCTTCATTCTCCTTACTCATTATTGGTGTTCAGATTTTCTATTTCTTCCTGTTCAGTCTTGTTAGGTTGTATGTTTTTAGGAATTCATCCATTGCTTCTAGGTTCTCCAAGTTGTTGGTGTGTAGTTGTTCACTGCAGTCTCTTATGATCCTCTCTTTCTGTGGTATCAGCTGTACTGTGTCCTTTTTCCTTTCTAATTGTGAGTCTTCTCTCTTTTTGTATTAGTTACTCAAAGATTTGTCAATTTTGTTCTTCTTTTCAAAGAATGAGATCTTAGTTTTTTTGATCTTTTCTATTGTTTTTTGGTCTCTATTTTATTCATTTCTGCTCTTATCATGGTTATTTCCTTCCTTCCTCCTAACTTTAGGCTTAGTTTTTTCTTCTTTTTCCAGTTCCTTGAGCTGTAATGTTAGGTTTTCCAATTTCCTTGGTTATTTTTTACAGAGATAATTAACATATAATATTACATTAGTTTCAGGTATGCAACATAATGATTCCACGTATGTGTATATGGTGAGGGGATCATCCCAATAAGTCTAGTTAACATCCAGCATCACACACACTTTTTTCCCTCTTGTAATGAGAACTTTTAAGATTTATTCTTAGCAAATTTCAAGTATACAATACGCTAGTATTAACTATAGTCACCATGTTATATATTAACTATAAGTTTGTACTCTATGACCAATAACATCCCGTTTCTACTTCTACTTAACCCCTGGCAACCACTATTCTACTTTTTGTTTCATTAAGTTCAACTTTTCTAGATTCCACAAAGATACCATGTAATATTTGTCTTTCTGTCTCTGGCTTATCTCATTAAACATGTCCTCCAAGTTCATACACAGTATTGCAATTGGTAGGATTTCCTTTTTTGAGGGCTAAATAATATTCCATTATAGATATGTGAGTTTCCTTATCTGTTTGTCTATAAACGGACACTTAGGTTGTTTCCACATCTTGGCTATTGTGATAATGTGGCAATGAATATGGGTGTGCAGATACTTCTTTGTGATATTAATTTCTTTTCCTTCATATACATACCCACAAGCGAGATTTCTGGTTCATATAGTTCTATTTTAATTTTTTGAGGAACCTCTATATTGTTTTCTGTAGTGGCTATACTAATTTATATTCTTGCCAACTGTGTACAGGGTTCCCTTTCCTCCACATCCTAACACTTGTTACTTCTTGTCTTTCTGAGAGTACCCATTCTAACAGGAGCGAGGTGGCAGCTCATGGTGGCTTTGATTCACACGTCCCTGTTGATCAGTGCCGTTGAGCACTTTTTCATAAACTTATTGGCTATTTGCGGGTCATCTTGGAGAAATGTCTATTCAGTTCCTTTAGCCATTTTTAATCAGTTTTTTTGTTATTGATTTATGAGTTCCTTATATATTTGGATATTAATCCCTTATCAGATATATGGTCAGCAAATATTTTCTCTCACTCCATGGGTTGCCTTTTCATTTGATAATCTGAATCACTACACTAAAATAATAGAGGATAAAAATGATAAGATCATCTCAATAGATGCAGAACTAGCATTTGACAAAATTCAACATCCTTTTATAATAGAAAACTCTCAACAAATTGTATATAGAAGCAATAATCAACATAATAAAGACCATGTATGACAAGCCAAAGCTAACATGAGACCTAATAATGAAAAGCTGAAAGCTCTTCCTGTAAGATCAGAAACAAGATGGAGATGTCCAATCTTGCCACTTCTACTCAACACAGTTCTGGAAGTCCTAGCCAGAGCAATTAGGCAAGATTCAAAAAGAAAGAAATAGAAGGCACCTGAACTGGAAAGGGAAATATAAAATAGTCTGGTTTTAGATAACATGATCTTATATATAGAAAATCCTAAAGACTCTACAAAAAACTGTTAGAACTAACAAATGAATCCAGTAAAGTTGCATGATACAAAATCAACATACGAAAATCAGTTGCATTTGTATATACTAAAAAAAAAAAAAGAAAAAGAAAACCATGAAACCTTACAAAAAAGAGGGCATGAGGTTTGATCTCATTTGTATGAAATGCTAGAGCCTGCAAGAAAAGCCATTGTGAAAAAACAATCAGGACCATGGGTGTCTCTATAAGGGAGAACTAAGCCTCACTGGGAAGGGGCATAGAAGTTCCCAGGCTGATGCTAATATTCTATATAATGAGAGGGTTTGAGTTACACAGGTTGATGCATTTGCCAATTCATAGTGATTGTACATTTAAGATTCACATATTTTATGTAAATTTCCATAAAGTTGCATAGAATAAAATATGTAAGAAGTATTAAACTCTAGTTATTGCTATGTGTGCAAAACTATTGAGGAAGTGAACTGATGTCTGCAATTTCCTTTGACACATATCATAAAATGGATTAATAGATGGAAAAGTACAAAGAGACAGGTGGTAAAACAAATATAGTAAAATCTTAATGTGTGGCATAAGGTGTTTTCCAAAAACGATGACAGCAATAATTCTAGTCCCACATGCTCTTCCAGAACTTTGTCACTGTCCCATCAAGGGTTGTAATTTCTTTTCATCTCCTAGAACCCAAGTGTTACTTTCAGGCAGTCTGAATGAAAAGCACGCAGTACAAGTGAGGTAGGGCTCGAGAGTTGATTTGGCACCCACGTGGCTCTCGTGGAATGCTCACCCACAGAACCCAGTCACCACGCACATACAAAAACGGCTGAATTCTAATTTAAGGTCTCAGACAACAGCTAACTGTCAACACCCAGATTAGCGTCAACGTGATGTTCAATGTATCTGTTATCTTTATTGAGTCCAGTCTATAGGAATTCAGTTAAGTCCACGAAAATTTGGGATTGTTTACGATACAATAGTAGATACTCAGAACTATCTAGGCACTGGATACACCGACGCTGACAAGATAATCGTTGCAGTGTGGTTTTAAAAATTCATGAAATACTGGGGAAAATTTTGAGTGGCATTGCAGTCAATGGATGTTTCAATTACAGTGGATTTCCGTCTTCACCAAGGCCTTCCACAAAAGAGCTACTGCATGCGGAAGCACTCACAACAATCATTCTGTGTTCATCGTTTTTCCTACCTTTCTTCTGACTGATTCCCCAGGCAACAGCCTGTATGGTAGGCTCTCTCCCTAGCCCTGCATATAGGACAGAAGACCTCCAGGACTTGGCATATTGTCAAAACTATGGAAATAATGTTATTGAGTAGCAAGTAAAACACCCGAGGGAATCATTCATATTCCAAAATGTATTTGAACAAGTTAAATTTCAAATAAATTGTTTTTTCACATAAATAAGAGCAAACTTCACTGAATAATCACTATACTGTATCAAAATGAAAACAATGTTTTGTTTTGACATTCGCATCTCAATGAGCTCCAGGTCCACAGAGAACAATCCTCCTGGTATCTAACGGGAAGCAAGAAACTCCAAGCCGTGTCAAGGGGTAATGGTCTCAGATGACCACAAAACTCTCTTTGGAATGCGCATGGAACTCAGCTCCAACCATACGGCATAGAGAAGATGCTACCCTATGGTTATAAGAGACCTTGTAATTCCAGACAGAGTGAACTTGTCACGGTCATTCAAAGGGCAAATTGCCTTAAACACTAATCCTGAAATGACATTAGAGAAGGAACTGTAGAAAACAGCATAAGTTACTCATACAGCTTACTATTCTCTTCTTTTTAAGAGTTTGGAAGGGATTCCTCTCTGACATAAGGTAGGAACTGTATTTTATAGTTCTATTTATCATGAACTTTGTGCTCTATCCACGAACAACAAGCTGTGAGGGTTACTCGGCAGTTAACAGGTACTGAATGTAACGAAGGTACAACTGGATGGAGAATAAATGCTGTTGTTTTCCTATTCCTGGCATAATGAGCACATCGATGAAGCAATGAGAAGCTAGAAAGCTGCAGAGAAGAGGACTGCAAACTCCACCCCGAGGCGAGTGTGCAGCCCGAGAGGGACCGACTTCATACCGTTTCTTCCGCACGAGAGCACGTTCAGCATTACAGGGAACCTGTGAGCAGGCAAGGGTGGCTGAGCCCCTGCCGGAGACGTTGTCTCTACACCATGTGATGTTTTAGCAAATGGGAAAGGAACTAGCAGGTACCGTGCACTTACCCGATCAGTGTATGTGCATAGCATTGTAACCCCTCAAGGAGGTATATTTAGAGCCATGTTATAGAGGAGAAAAGTGGTTACTTGGATATATGAATGAAATAGAAGCAGAGTTTGGATTTGAACACAGGTCCCTCTAATTCTGCTCAACCCCCTACCTCAATACAAAATAGACTCCAGTATAAGTCCAGGTCTAATTTCAAGGCAAATTCGATTATTTTATTATATCAAAAGAATTAAGCAGGAAAGAGTAAAGAAAAACATTTATGAAGTCTCGCAATTTCCATATTTCTCCCATTACTTAATTGTACATTTCACTGTAAGCCACTGGCAATTTGATTCTTTGTGTGTCCCCCCCCCCCCCCCCCGCTAACCTTCACACCCTTTTCCCTTTGACCTCTTGGTATAACCATTTGGCTTCATATTTAACAGTTGTGATTTTTAAAAGCAAGTATTTCTTTGGTGGATCTAATATAGCCTCACTGAAAGAACTAAGTTTGTGTGTGTATTCTCACACACACACACACACACACACGTATATACACATATATATGAGCTCAGAAAGCCACTTACAACCAGAGAAAACATAAACCTATGAACCTCTAATTTATGTAAATCTTATTAAATTTCCTACCAGAATTCATACCTATAAATCAATAAAACACTCCTTTACTTTCCCATTAAAAATATCAATATCTTCTCTGGAAATTACAGAAAACCTGACTCATAGCGGACTTTTATTCTGATTGGGTTGGGAGAAAATTAAACACGCTTTTTCCAAAGACTTGGTTATAAACATTTACCTTTGAACATCGCCCCATGAGCACAAATCAAGCGTAGCTGCCAGTAAAATGCTCCAGTTCAGGCTGGTGGGGAATGATGAGTGACGAAGTGGTCCCAGCAGTCCCCAGACCGGCCATGGTTTTGATGTACATCTTAGGAGGCAGATCGGTTTACAGTGTCCACAGCGTGGGGTTTTGATATGGTGCTGGGACAAAAGAGTCTGCCAGCTGGCTTATGTCAAGAAACAGCCTCAAATTCTTGTCTCACTGCTAACTCAGAGGAATTAGACATACTAAATCCACCAGATCTCTAGCAAGGGTGGGGGCATGGATAAAACAGGAAAGGGGTTTTTAGGAAAAGAAGTCAGTTATGTCCCTTTCAGTCTACAGAAGTGGTACAGCCCAAGGAGGGTGAATTGATCACAAAACCCTGGCCCAGAAAACATCTCCTTCAAACTCTGCCCTTGGAGAGGGACGGGAAGTAACGGGTATGACGCCATATTGACATGTTCTCAATCACTAGTTCCTTTGAGTATTGTGAGGAGAGAAAGATTTATAATCGATAAAAATGGAAAAAGAAAGTAACAGAATCACAGTCGGAGTTTCAAAATCTACACATGTGAATTTTTCCTGAAGTTTTTCTTTTCTCTTCTTGGAAACACCTGCCAGAAATTTGGGGGTGGATGTGAGGATATGGAAGTCTTGAGAATGCTCCCCTGGTGACCCAGATATCCTGTCATAGGAGCACTTAAGGCAATCATGTGTTATGTGATCAAATAAATATTTGTGGAATTAATGGATTGGCTTTGGATCGCAGTTAGGCAACCTGAACCTTAGTGTCAATTTTCATAACATCAGGACCAACATACCTACCACATGGAGCTGTTGGGAGAAATCTGCTGAGAAAATTCTATCAAGTGCATGGCATATTGACCAGCATATTTCAGATGCTGAGTTAATACTGGTTACCTGATTGACCTCCTTGTATTTTTTGGCCCAGTAATTCAGTACATAAAGAGCATACACACTTTTTAACTAAAGGTATATTTTCCCTTTTTTCTTCAAGCTTTGTGGATCCTACAGAAGCTGTGTCTCTACCCTTCTTTCCCCAGCCTTCAACTCCACACTGATGTCTTCTCAATGTTTTCCTTTCCTTCCCAGACAATAGTGCCTGAAACCCAAACCCCACGTTGTGTGGGAGGTCCCTGGGTTACTTTCATCCTGTCATCTCACACACAGAGTGGTTAGTTTAAGAAGGGATGAAAACAACCTGAGGAACTGGAGTTCTAAAAAGAGCAGTGCTGCAAAGCAGCCCTTTCTACCAGTGTTTCAGTTAGAAAATGTCCTGGAAGTTTTCCTGAAAGCTCAAGAATTCATCAGGACGACATCATGGACACAAAGGAGTCATCCAGGATGCGATAGTCTTTTTATAACCATTTTGCCTCTAAGATCTGCCTGAATGGGAAACAGTTGTTGAACACCTCCAGCCTCATAAATTGGAAACCAGTACAAATTTCAAAATGGTAAATTCATTTATTAGGTCTACTCATTGGCATAATTGTTAGCCAAGCAGCCAGTGCCTTCTGGTGAGCAACTCTAGAGATACCAAGAATGTCCGGAAGCCATTCAAAATTTTTTACCTCTTAAAGTAGTATTGATTCAGTCAATGCTGTTAGGCACTTCTGTATGCCAAGCTAGGATTAGATCACATTTTATACCTGTTACTTCTCATAATCCTGAAGGTAATAAGCATTTTTTCTTTCCTGCAGATTCTGACTATAGAAGACAGAAAGGAGTGATAAGTGAAGGGGTTTCCAGAATATATTTCAACCTACTCTAGGGCATTCGTGCGGACTCTTCTACTAGAGTCTTTCTCCTCATCACTCTGACCTCGAATTCAGTCGGGTCCATTTAACTCCCATTTCTCAGACTCTCTCATTACGAGTTGTCTTGTCATTGCCCAGGAGCCCTTGATTAAAGGCCAAGTGACCTCAGTGCTTTTTATACTCTTGAGTCTTGACCTCAAGAACGTCAACATCTGTGGGAGAAGTTTACTGAGCCTACTGAATGATGAGCAATCATACCACAGTGAGCACATTCCTTCTGTGGGGCTTTTCCAGTTTCCCAGACTTGCGGGGTCTCCTCTTTGTGATGATTTTCTTCTCCCATGGGACCATCCTGACTGCAAATGTGTCCATAATGGTGGCCGTCAAGCTCAGCCACAACCTTCACACCCCCATGTACTTTTTCCTCTGTGGCCTGTCCTTTTCTGAAACCTGTAGCACTATGGCAATCATCCCCCGCACGTTAGCGGACTTGCTCTCTGACAGCAAGACCATTTCTCTTCCTGAGTGTGCCACGCAGATGTTTGTCTTCTTTGGCTTGGCAGCCAATAACTGCTTCATCATGGCTGCCATGTCCTATGACCGTTACACTGCCATTCACAAGCCACTGCACTACCCCATCTTGATGACCCATAAGATCTGCTTTCAGTTCATCACGGCCTCTTGGATGGTTGGCTTCCTGCTTTCTCTGTGCATCGTCATCGTTGTATTCAACTTGTCTTTCTGTGACTCCAACACCATCCAGCACTTCTTCTGTGATATCTCGCCTGTGGTCTCCCTTGCCTGTGACTACACCTCCCGTCACGAAATGGTTATTTTTGGGCTCTCTGCCTTTGTGTTGGCAGGCAGCTGTGTCTTCATCGTGATGTCCTATGTCTTCATTGTGTCCACAGTTGTGAAGATGCCCTCTGCTGAGGGGAGGTATAAGGTCTTCTCCACTTGCTCCTCCCACCTCACTGTGGTGTGCATACACTATGGATTTGCTGGCTTTGTCTACCTGAGGCCCAAGGACAGGGACTCGTTCCGTGAGGACATGCTGATGGCTGTCACCTATACAGTGCTGACACCTCTGCTTAACCCCATCGTTTACAGTCTCAGAAACAAAGAAATGCAGACGGCCCTAAGGAAGGTGCTGGGCAAGACAGGTTCATCCCTCAGAGGGTGAATAAAACACTTAAAAATGTATAGACTGCTGATAAATAGAAGTGGAAAAAGTAGAGTATTCCCAATAAAATCATCACTTTGGGTACAAAGCAATTAAAGTGCATTCTAATTGCCTGATATACCCTGGTCTCACTCCCTGGTCCTACAAAACCAGATGTAGTTTTAAAATATTTTAAAATGAGAAAAATATTTTGAAACGTTATTACATATATATGTACATATGCACATACACACGCATGTATACACACGCACATGTGAGTGTAGTAAACATATCGAAAAAGTTTGGAAAACTATTTTCATGATCTTTGTTGCTTTTGGAAGAAGGAAAAAATTATACTAAAATGGAAAAGGAGAAAAATGAAAGAGAGAGGGAGAGTGAGCCAACAAGGGAGAAGGAAAATCACTAATTTACTTAATCAAAAAAGGAGAAACTACAAACGAAATCTTTGAGTTGAAATGGGTGAAAGGCCATAATACAGAAAAATTTCAAGGAATTTTAAGAACGACCTTGTTCAGCTCTATTCAAAGAAATAAGGAAACTAGATGGGAATGGATGAATTTCTGGAAAAACAAACTGATGAAAATTACAGCGAAAGAGACATTTTTAGCATACCAGATTTCAGGAATAATATAGAAAAGGCTGTCAAAGAGCTATTCTTTCTATTCCCCAGCAAAGGAATAGGCTAGATGGTTTCACAATTAATTTTTTGAGTCCTCAAAAAGCAAATAATTCAAATGTTATTTGACTTAGAGCATAAAAATCAAAGCTTCTAATTTATGAAAATTACAGAAGTGGAAGGTGCTATATATAACTGGAGAATCTAATTGAGGCCATTGTAGTAAGGTTCTCATGTGGATTGTGGAAGATGTTAGACGCTGCAAGGAGTCTAGGCATTTCGAGGTCACATTGTCTGATGGCACAGCTGCATGGTGTGAAGGTGCCAATGCTGGAGGGCTGAGGGACTGAGATGGGAAAAGATCAAGAGGCTGGTGGCAATTTGCTAATAAATGGGAAGAAACTGGGTCGTCAGTAAAAGACTCAGAGGACAATAGTATAGCTCACCCTTGAATAACATGGGTTTGAACTGCATTCATCCACTTATATGGGGATTTTTTCCATAAGTGTAGTACAGTACTGTAAATGTATTTTCTTCCCTTATGATTTTAACATTTTCTTTTCTCTGCCTTACTTTGTTGTGAGAATGCAGTATGTAATACACATGACATACAAAATATGTGTTAAATGATTTTTAAAAAAAGATTTTATTTATTTGAGAGAGAGAGAAAGAGAGTGCATGCAATGGGGGGGAGGCAGGGACAGGCAGAGGGAAAGAGAGAAGCGGACTCTCCACTGAGTGAGGAGCGTGGAGCCCTTCATGGGACCGGGTCCCAGGACCCTGAGATCATGACCTGAGCGGAAGTCAGATGCTTAACCAACTGAGCCACCCAAGCACCCCAATTAAGTTTTGGGGGGAGTCAAAAGTTATACATGGTTTTTGATTCTGTGGAGGTCAGTGTCCATAACCCGTGCACTGTTCAAGGGTCAACCATATATTGTTTCATAGCTGGATAAGATTGGTGTCAACGTGGAAAATGTTTTATCATAAATATGCAAACAAATGATTTGGAAATATAGTAAGAAGCTAGGAGAATATCACCATTGTGGCTGGTGCCTGCAGAATAGGGGAGTGAGCAACTTCCTTTCAACAGAGCTGAGAAGCAACTGTGCCCTTCTCAGACAACAAGGTTTAGTTAAAATGAAGAGGTAGAGGACAAACTCTGTGTAAAGTTGATGGGTGAAGATTCCAGAATGGCAGCAAAGCATCTTGGGAGAAAACCCTGCAAGGAAGAAGAATCTCAAGAAAGGAAGAATGAGGTTGTGCTAGAGTGAATGCAGGTGAGGAGAGATCCTGAAGGCCTTTAACTGGGATTCAAGTCACGGCTTCATTGATCATAGGTGGTGTCAGAACATATTGGGTCTCCAGATCCCATTCTTTCACACTGGATTAAAATTTGGCTACAAGTTCTCTGACCCGCTATTTCACAAACTTCACCATTCCATTTTCACAAGTGTCCCCTAGTTAACGTGAAAGTCTCTATTTCCTCATATAATCATCTTAAACTTTTTCATCTCATTAAGTCTCAAATTTGACTGAGTGGGGTCTACCTCTGGGATGCAAGGTTGTTTTGACATATGCAAGCCAATCAATGTGATAGGCCACATTAACAGAATGAGATAAAAGCCTCACAATCGTGTCAACAGATGTGGTAGTTATACACTGTGGAATATTATGCAGCCATAAAAAAGGAAACCTTGCCATTTGCAATAACATGGATGCTGCAGGCACTATGCGAAGTAAAATGAGCCAAAGAAATAAAAACACTGCCTGATCTCACTTATATGGGGAATATAAGAAAGTGGAATCCAGAAGCAGAGAGTAAAACAGTAGTTCCCAGGGCTGGGGAGGTGGTAGATATGGGGGGACACTGGTCAGAGTGCAAAGCTGCAATTATGTAGAATGAATATGTTCTAGAGATGTAAAGTACAGCACGATATGTGCAGTTAATAGTGTATTTTATACTGGAAATTTGCTGAGAGAGTAAATTTCAGTTGTTTTCACCGCACTCAAAAAAGTAACTGTGTGAGGAGATGGATATGTTAATGAGCTTGACTGCATTAATCGTTTCTCCACGTGTGTGTCAAAGATCATGTTGTACACCTTAAATATATACATCAAACAATTTAAAAACCTTAAACATTTTTTAAGTTTAAAAAATGGCAACTAGCACTTTATTTTTACCATTTGAATGGAAACCATTGTATTTTTAAGAAACATTTCGTTGTGAACTTCTTGAAAGAAAAGCACATGATCTATTCAACTTTGTTTCCTCAGTTCATAATCGACTGCGAGGAATAAAGAGATCAAATAAATATTCATTGAATTAGAATTAATGTTTAACCAACAGATATTTGTCAAATGCTTACTGTGTACCAGACCCTGTACTTTGAGCTAAGGATAATTAGTTCAACCTCCCACAGCTCTCCTTTCGCCCACCTGTTTCTGCAACTGCATTAACAGCTAGCAATAACCGCCTTACTCCTATTTTCCTTTACGCCTCCGTTTAATGTCATTTCCTCAATAAGTCCTTCCCTGAGCCTCACAGATAAATGCATTTGCCAAACGATACCAACAGGAACGGAGAATGAGAAAAAAGCTACAGTGTGGGGGTTTTGGCAATGGGGCAGGGTGAGTACAAGAAGTTTGAGGTCAGAGATGCCTAGGCAGCTAAGATTTGTGAGGTCGAGATCCTGGAGAGCAAGAACTGTAGAGACGTGAGTCTGAAATCCTACGTGTCATTTCTCTTTAAGGAATCTGATGACTTCCAAGTTGCACGTGGGCTGGTGAGACATCCAAACACCAGGTGACAATCTGCCTGGGGGAGGCTGAAGATCTCAGCAGATTCTGGCATTTTGCAGTGCTGGGCTGAGAACAGGCTGTTCGAGGTAGAGGGGACCCATGATACCTTATGCTTCTACTGGGGGTCCTGAAAGACTAGATCTTAGGGGTAACTGCTACATCCAAGAAATAAAGCCAAACCAGAAATAGGTCATCCCCAACAAAGCACAGCCCCTAACCTACACTGGAAATATCACCACTGTTCCACCAGGATGCAAGTTTAGGAGTTATACTGTACGAGGAGACGCGGAGTTGTTTTGTTTTATGAATGACCCCTTTGGGGACTCAAATTCCATTTCTTCAAAGAGATTAACCCAGTGCTCTATCAGCCTGCTAGAAGAAAATTAAATACATTTTGGAGGAAGACAATCTCATCTAGAGCCTCTACAACTTTTTACCTATTTTGCCCATCATTCAAAAAACAAAAGGACAAGGTATGCCAATAATTTGCCAGGACCAAATGCATAAAAACTAGGTACTTCAAAATAAATATTAAAAATATATCTAAGAAAAACAGAGGAATAAGATGAAGAATCACATCAGAGAACTGAATACGAAAACATTTTTTTTTAAAAAACAAAAAGAACCAAGTTTAAATCTTAGAAATGGAAAATAAATGAGGAATTCAGATGAATTCATAGATTGGACACAGCAGTAAAGAGGATTAGTAAACTGAAAGCAGGTCAGTAGAGAACATACATGTTACTGGTTAGAGAAAAATAAAATAAAAAATACAAAAAGTGTGAGAGCTATACAGGAAATTGTGACAAGACTGAACACGTGCCCTTGAAGTCCAAGCAAAAAGGAGTAGAAGAATATTTCCTGAAGAAATAGTCAGTGATAATATTCCAAACATGAAAGACCGCGAGCTACAAATTCAAGAAACCCTGCACCTTCCAAACATGGGCAGAACAGCAGCCGCACTTTGGGAAATCGCAACAAGACCACAGGAAGCCAAACGCAGACGTTAAAAGCTTCCAGGGTGTTGGTTTGCAACCTTCTCCTGGGAGCTTCCCAGGTATGACTGGAAACCAGCCCCCTTCCACACAGGGCAGGGAAAACCCAAAAAACCAGGCTGCCACTCCAGGGTGGAAGGTGGCAGTTCTCAAAAGCAAAGGGAACTTACATTCAGGGCTCGTCTTGGGCGGCAGCAAGATGGCGAATGATCCCACCGGCCACACCTCCAACGCTTGTAAAGAGGCTTGAAGTGGGAGCCGCCACGCAGCGCGCAGACCGCGCAGGTGTTTTCAATACCAGTTACTGTCTCCAGGCTGTGTCCCTGGAGCAGCCCCTGGGACGGGAAAGGCAAGCCGAACCCCCATTCCAAGGCCAGGCCAGGCGGCCGGGGGCCACTGAATGCCTGTGTCCAGCTCTTGGGTCAACGGGCAGTCACGGCTTTTTGATGATTTCCCCAACAAGGGGGAGATACAAGACCTATTCCTTTTGAAAAAGAGGAGAGGAGAGGGAGGAAGGCTGATAGCTGAATTTTTGAGAGAAATGATAGAAACAAGAAAACAATTGCATCTTAAAAGTGCTCCAAGATTTTTAACCGTAACCTAGAATTCTACCCAAAATAGTTATCTTCAAGAACGAGGGTGCACAGAACTACAGAAATGCGTTGTTTCGGTGTCTGTGTCTTGGTTTTGATGGGGCACTTTCGTAACCGCTGGCTGAAACCGCAGAAAGGGGACACGGGACCTCTTCGTACTATAGTTTCAGCTCCTTGAATCTATAATTATTTCAAAATAAAAACATTTAAAAAGCGGGAAAAAAAGAATGAAGGTGCTGCAAAGACTCTTTGTGACCAAAAACAAACCCACCCAAGCTTAAAATTTATCACCTGCAAACATGTAAGAAAAGAAGAAATAATAGAACTTTTTTAAGCAGAAAGAGAGTGAATGCTGGTACAGGCATAGTGCTGAGGAAAGGGATGAAAGGCACCAAAACGAATAAATATCTGGGAACCAGAGGAGGTGTAACAGGTGGGGGAACAGCTTGGAGCAATAATTAAGAAAGAGAGGAATCCTGTCGCCACTGCCTGTAGCCTCAGATTAAAATGAGAAAGGAGTACTCTCTTATAGAATCTTCTAAAATAGCAACTTTATTGAAGTATAATTTACAGACACACGATTTAAGTGTATAGGTAGATGACTTTTGACAAATGTAAACACTCGTGTAACCACCATCCCAATCACAGTATTCAATGATTTCCTCACCCCCAAGAAATGACCTCTCACCCCTCTGCCTTCGATCTCCTCCAATACTCTGCCACAGGTAAGGGTCACAGAAATGAGGAATATCAGTGACCTCCTAAGTCCCAATCCACGCCAGAAGAAGACAATTTTCCTGAAATTTAGATAGACTAGAAATCTTTTAACAACACAACAGCTCAGGATCTTTAAGATTTTCTCCTAGTTCATATTTCTGCCTTCTAAGTAGCAAGACACAATCATCAGGAAACTACTTGAAAAAAAAATTCTTACAAAAGGAGTTTTTGATTGTTCTCCCAGGGATATTCTTGCTCCTTATTTTTTGATGTGCTCTTTGGGGAAAATGCTTTTTCCCATTCCTGTTATTCTCTATCCCTCTTTGGAAGAGAGAACCAAGCATAACACACCTTCCTTAGCCTTCACTCCCTCCTCCCCTAGAAGTGGCAGATTAGCTGGTGGTAAGTTTGGAGGGGAAAACTAGATCGGTGGAGAGCAGCTGTAACAAGTACCACAAACGGAGTGGCTTAAACAACAAAAATGGATTGTCTCGCAGTTCTGGAGGCTAGGAGTCCAAGATCCGGTGTTAGCAGGGTTGGTTCCTTCCAAGGGCTGTGAGACCTGTTCTAGCTCTCTCATTTAGTTCTGATGATTTGTGGGCAATCTTTGGCGTTTCTTAGCTTGTAGAAACATAACCCATTTCTCTGTCTTTATTTTCACATGAGGTTCTCCCTGTGTGTTGTCTGTGTCCAAATTCTCCTTTTTTTTTTTTTAAATAAGGATACTAGTCATATTGGATTAGAAGCCCATCCTACTCCAATATGACTTTATCTTAACTACTTACATCTGTAATATCTGTATCTAGTCCCAGATAAGGTCATATTCTGAGATATTGGTGGTTAGGACTACAACATATGAATTTTTGAGGGACACAATTCAACCCAGGAGAGCAATCCCAGCCTTTCCCCTTCCCCGTCTCTCTTGGGAGTGAGCTTGCCCTCAGTGCTCTGGGCTACTCTTGGCCATATTGCAAACAGATGGGGAAAGACCCAGTCTCACTGGGGAGACCTTAGTGTTTCCAATACTGGGATCCAGAATACGAAAAACCCTGTGTCCACAAATACGTGTCACAGACTCTAATATCAGCTTCTTCACTTGTACAGGCTCATATTTTGCTCCCTTACGTGCCTTCTCTTTTTGCCATATCCTCAGTTGATTTAGAATTTGGGAGGGAAAGAATAGGCGCCGATGTATATCCTCTCCAACAAAAGATGTACCAGTGCCACAGCACACCAGCTCCATCTGGGTGACTCGATTACTGAATCCGTAGAGTGGAAATACGGAGGAAAAACCTCTGCACGGACTTACCCTGATCAACGGGAGAGTCTGTAGGTGCCTAGAAAGGAGAGACTCAGATAAGGAAGCGGTCGGCATGCAACATGCCTTCCATCTGACAGAAGGAACGGGGTGGAGGGAGGCAGACTATTTTGACGGGTGTGCAGTGATGGTCACCCCAAATCTCTTGCAGTACTAGGCTTTACAAAGAGATGCCACTTACCGAGAAAGGACCAGAGGAGAAGGAAGAGATTTGTGAGAAGTATGATAAATTCAAGTCAGGGCGCACTGAGTTTGAGAGTCTGCGGGGAAAGGCCAGTGAAGAAGTTCATCTGTGCTCCCAGGAAGGGTATGTGGGGATTCTGTCATCACACAGGTGGCAGCTGAGCTCAGGGGAGAAGATAAGATCATTCAAGCGGATCATGGGGAGGGGGAGTAGGGCAGAGGCCTGAGGAGGTAGCCTGGTGAAAAGCAAAGTCTAAGAGGAAAAATGAAGACAGAGACTTCCAGAAACACTCAGCAAAAAGAAACCAACTTCAACTACCAGAGAGCAGAGCTCCCACCACGACTCCTAAGACGCCCTTTCTGAGACTGAAGTTACACCTTCGGGGGCCCTCTCTTTACAAAGGGCCATGTCTGTGCTGACTTTAACCCTAGAATTATTGCACTGGTGGGATTACAGGCCCATAGCTGATGCAAGTAAAGAGGCATGAACAGGGTAATAGGACCAGAGAAATTCCACAGAGTGGCTTCCAGGCAGAAAAGGAGGTTTCCTTGATCTGACCAGTGAAGAACCCAGGTCAGCTTGTAAAGCGGTCCCTCCAAACTGTCGCAGAATTTGCCTGACATTATTCATATGCTAATAATAAAATACATTAGTGAAAATATTAATCATAAATAATTGTGAAAGAAGTACAGGAAGCAGGGAATCAATTTAGACACAGTTGCCATAACCAGACTGGATCATAAGCGCCTTCAAAAAGGTCAGTGGAGGAAGCAGTGACAGTAGACGCCTCCCTGAGAGACATTACAAAATGTGTGGCAAACGTTTTATTTGCCTGAACCATAATCTCATACCTCTTATCTATCAATTATTGTTGAAAGAAAGTCCCAATATCCCAGTCTCCCTCTCCAAAGAAACTTCAGCTTTTGAAATCCTAGTCTAGACTCATCTGGTAAGACTCATATTGCGAAGAGTCCAGAGAGATGTATACAAAGTTCTTTCTGTGTTATCTGGGTTGGATCTCTTAATGGCCACACATGAATCACGATCTTTGCTCTGGCTTAAACAAAGTGAAAACAGCACCTTTTTGGAGACACTGACATCAATGTTTCCAAAAGTTTAAATATCCGTTGACAAAGGCAGGGCAGTGCCTTTAAAGGAAGTGACCTGAACAGCCTGACTTGTCAATGTCACCATTTATTACACATCTGCTGGGGACAAGTTTTTTTGCCAAATATTATTTAACAAGATGGCATTCAGTTAAGTTTGATCTTCGATGGAAATAGCTCTCTTTATTTTTTTCAAAGATTTTATTTCTTATCGTCAGAGAGAGCGCACAAGCAGGAGGAGTGGCAGGCAGAGGGGGAAGCAGACGCCCCACTGAGCAAGGAACCCCATGTGGGACTCGATCCCAGAACCCTGGCATAATGACCTGAGCCAAAGGCAGACGCTTGATCAACTGAGCCACCCAGGCGCCCCAGCTCTCTTTATTTAACTAGGACTCACAACTGACGAACGGAACTATTTCGCAAAGGTATTCTGACCTTGAAAAAGTTCATATTTAATTTGAATGTAGCAGATTTCGATGTTAATGATATATTTCACTTTCTATATGGCAGTAAACATTGGCTTTTTATATTTATAGTTCTTCACTATCGAAGCCATACAGTTAATGGTAAACTTTGTCAAAGTATCCAGCACAAATGTTTCCCCAAATCATTGGTTTGTTATTTATGGATTCATATCTAATGCAATTCAGGAGAAC
Source organism: Ursus americanus (assembly GCF_024610735.1). NCBI lineage: Eukaryota > Metazoa > Chordata > Mammalia > Carnivora > Ursidae > Ursus > Ursus americanus. The sequence continues at coordinate 2,475,762 of NC_142142.1, forward strand.
CAATGTGTTCTAGCCATAAGTTTCCTCATGGCCCCTTTCACCTCCTTGTTCCTCAGGCTGTAGATGAGGGGGTTCAACATGGGGACCACCACTGTGTAGATCACAGATGCCACTTTGACCTGATCGGCTGAATAACTCGACTTCGGCATCACGTAAACAAACACAACTGTCCCGTAAAACAAAGTGACTGCGGTGAGGTGGGAAGTGCAGGTAGAGAAGGCCTTCTTCCTCCCCTCGGTGGAGCGCACATTCAGGACTGAGCGGAGGATGCAGCTGTAGGACACGATTATGGTAAAGAGTGTGCTTGTGAGGACCGACGCAGAAGAGATGGCGGGAGATATTTCGGCAACATAAACATGGCCGCAAGAAAGCTTCAGGAGTGGAAAGAGGTCACAGAAAAAATGGTTGATTTTATTTGGTCCACAGAAGGACAGATTCATCAAACAGCCCGTAAATGATGAAGCATTCATGCACCCACCCAGGTAGGAAGCCCCCAACAGGAGGAAGCAGACCACTGGGGACATCCGGGTAGAGTAGAGCAAGGGAGAGCAGATGGCCACATAGCGATCATAGGCCATGGCAGCCAGCAGGAAGCACTCTGTAGTCCCAAAAGTGACGTCAGAGCCAAGCTGGGCGATACAGCCAGTGACGGGGATGGTCGTTTTCTCTCTTAAGAAACTCACGAGCATGATCGGCGTGACTGACGTGGAATACCCGATGTCCACAAAGGCCAAATGGCTCAGGAAAAGGTACATCGGGGTGTGAAGCTGTGGGCTGCTTCGGATTAAGAGGATTATACTGATATTTCCCACTATGGTAACTATATAAACTCCCAGGAAAATCACAAAGAAGATAGCACATAGTGTGGGGTTATCTGTTAATCCCAGAATAATGAACTCTGTCACTGTTGTATGGTTTTCAGTCTCCATCTGTCCATTTAATGGTGCCTATTGGAATCAGAACCAGAGGAGGTTAAACTGGTTGAAATTACCCCACATTTAATGTAGATGTCTAAACAGAATGGTACAATTACAATCTGTAAATGGTAACTCAGCCTCATTCGTAGTACTTTGTGCACACAAATTTTCTTTTCAAATTCCATGAAAATATTAAAATTGAAGACTCAATGATCTTAGAATTCAGCTATTTTACTCCTACTTGTATACCACAGAGCAAGTCGTCCCCACGTGTACTAGGAATACGTACAAGGGTGTTACGGCGATACTGACTGTAATAACATAAACGGTAAATCACCTAGGTGATCATGGAGAGGCCAGCTCTTGATTTTCCACCCCCACCCCAAATGTCCCTCTGCCCCAGTATTCTCTTTGTCAGTAAATATTATCACCATTTATCCAGTTATTGGACAAAAAATATGGAGTTGACCTTGACATCTCTTTCTTACTCGATCATTTTCCTGGAATGAAAAAATTACATCCTTAGTTATAATTGATACCAAGGGCTGGAAAGTGTCTATGTTCAAGAGGAAAGGGCCAAACAGAATTTTTACTATTGTTATGAGCTAAATCCTGGACATTTTGCAAAATCTTCCAGGACTTATCTCTTACACCATGCTTTTTCATCCTTCTGAGATTGTATGAAGCAATAAGAAGAGTCCAGGTATTTTTATGGCCTGGGATTAATTGGAAAGTGAACTGAAGCATTTGGGGACCTGCATTAGTAAGCTTTGGTTTCATCAGTTCTATTAAGCAACTACAGGGAAATAGGAAGTGGGAGCATATGATGGTGATGGGGGAGAGAGTAGTTAGAGAGGTATGGATGCAAGGAAGGCTAGGAAATTGGATTGAAAGAAAGATTAGCATTTCAGAATAATATTCCCTTAGTTCAAATTAGAGCACACAATCAAGGACAGGGGAGAATATATTAGTTACAGTCAGTCATTTGCATGGCTCTTCCAGTTTAAAGACCAACATATTCTTCTGAATAATTTGCTTTTTCCTGAAGAGCTTCTATCTGAAGAAGAATTAAGAAAACATACATACACGACTGTCAGCAGCCATGCACATTCTACTCAATGTCACATATGAATCATGGCAATGACGTCCTACAGTATGAACAGCCCTAGAGTTACATGTCTGAATTCTCACATCCTGGCATTTTAATAAGACAAAGCCTCAACCTGAAATGAAAAATAAATGGATGAAAGACACAAATGTTTTTAAAGCTGTCTGTGAGAGCTAGCAGGGAAGGCAAAGCGAGGTGCAGAAGCAGCTCGGACTCTGCAGCCACACACACTTGGGATCGGTTTCTAGCTCTGCCTCTGTCTATGGAATCAGGGCACGTTACAAGAAGTTGTTGATCTTCTGTTTCCTTACCTGTAAAAAGGAAATAATGATACATACCTCATGTGATTCTTGTGTTAAAAATGATATGATGTGGATGAAAAGACCAAGCGCTGTGTACGCAACAAATAAGTGCTCAGTTACTAATACTTTACTTGAAATAATCAACTTGTAACTCTTTGTACATATAAGAGAAGCAAATATTTCTGTGTCCTTAAAAAAGAACAAGGATAAATTAGCGACACTAGGGATAGGCTCCAAGGAATTGTCACTGAAGGCAGAGCGAGGCTTGTGTCATTTGAGATAAGGCCCAAGTCACTTACTTCACTTGTAATTACAAATTAATTAGTTTGTTTGTTTTGGAAAACTACATTGAGAATCCATTGGGATAGAGAAATCGCATGCACACATCTATCGGGACAGGAAAATAACATGTAAACATGATTATATAAAAGTGTGTGAATGAAATACATACTCTGAGGTTCCACTTATTTTTTTAATTAAATGAAAAACTTAAGCATTTCAACTTAATTAAATTGCAAATAATTATAACATTTTATTATCATTGAAGTTGACTATTAGATCAACATGACTGACACGGCTGTGACAATTTGTGGCATTTCCGAAATGTGGCTATGTTCAGTGGTCCAGGTTTTCATGTCACCTATGTTTAGAGATAATTTGGGGTTGCTAGTATAGCTTAATTTACAAACATGAATCCACTGGAATTGCAATATTATTTTCAACATAAGTGATGAACATTTAAAAAAATCATATATATTTTTCACATGGAATATGGATCTGACCTAGGACGCTTGACATACACACCATGTTTGTTGGTGGCAGACATTTCTCACACACATGCTCTTCCCTCTCCCCTTTGCTAACTTTGATCCACCAACATGTAAGCTTCCTAATAAAACAATGAAGCTCACACTAACATTTTTCTTAGGACTCTGCCATCCACAACGGCCACATGGACTGGCAGGTTGTCAAAGATACATGGCCACAATCGACGCTGGCTGTACTCTTGAGCCATGGCCACACAGCAGAATGTTCCTTAAGGTTGAAAGTCAGGTTCCTTTGATTCTGAGACTGAGCCCACCCACCAATAACCTTCAGAACAAAGCTAAACCTGATGATCCACATTAGGAGGGTCTAACAGCTCAAACACCTCAAATCCAGCAAATTAGGAAGTGGACATGCTATTAGACTCCCTCTGTCCTACAAAGATACTATTCCTTTAGGTTTTAAGGAAGGCTGACTGTGGCTGATGAATGACACAAATAGGTAGCCATCGATTCCACAAAAACATTCCAGGTCATATCTGGGAGGATTAAATTCCCTTCATTCCTGTCCTTCTCCCAACATTTTGTTCACACCGCTTGATTCGTACCCATTATAGTTGGAAGATCTTGTTCTTTCCCCGGTGTGAAAGTGCAGTGTCTATGACTAATTATTTTTGTATCCCTCTTTAATGGTGTAGTGCTGGGAATATAGGAGGCACTAAACAGATGTTTGTTGATTCAGGGTTAAACAATTTTCAGAAAATCTTTCTATGTATCAGATACTACACTATGACCTAGAGATAAATAGATACTCCTACATCTCGGTCTTTACCTAACTACAAACCATTTTATGATTGTATTCATTACTCCACCCTCTTCCAATGGAAGACTAATTCCTAGTCACCTTAGGTCTCAGGTTTAAATTTATTTCACCATTGAGGCATCCTCTGACACCCTGGACTAAGCCATAGTCTCACGGTGAATAGTTTCAGAGGGCCCCGAAATATGTTTTGCACTTATTACACCTTTACTTACAAAGGTACTAGTGTAAATAATTGCTCGATGTCTTTTTTTTAGACCAATATCTACAGGTGGGGTTACTGGATGATACGGTAGTTCTATTCTTGGTGAGTAACCTCCATACACCATTTTGCATTCCCAGCAACAACGTACAAAAGTTTGCTCCTTCTTCACATCCTCACCTACACTTGTCTTTTGTTTTGTTTTGTATTTTTTTTACTGACGGCCATCTTGGCACATGTGAGACGATATCTCATCGTGGTCGTGACTGGCATCGACACGATGATTAGTGATGTTGAGCATCTTTCCTTGTACCTCTTGGCCATTTTTACATTTTTATGTCTTCTTTGAAGAAACATCCATTCAAGGCTTTAGGTCATTTTTATTTTTATTTTTTTTATTTTTATTTTTTTATTTTTTTAAAGATTTTATTTATTTATTCGACAGAGATAGAGACAGCCAGCGAGAGAGGGAACACAAGCAGGGGGAGTGGGGGAGGAAGAAGCAGGCTCATAGCGGAGGAGCCTGATGTGGGGCTCGATCCCATAACGCCGGGATCACGCCCTGAGCCGAAGGCAGACGCTTAACCGCTGTGCCACCCAGGCGCCCCTAGGTCATTTTTAAATCAAGTTATTAGTGTTTTTGCTATTGAGTTGTTTTTGTTGTGTTATTCCTTATATATTTTGGAAACTAATCTCTTATCGGATATATGGTTTGCAAATATTTTCTTTCATTCTGTAGTTTGTCTTTTCACTTTGGTGATTGTTTCCATTGCTGTGCAGAAGCTTTTTAGTTTGATGTAGTCCCACTTATCTCTTTTTGTTTTTGTTGCCTGTGATTTCGATGTCATACCAAAAAAATTATTGCCAAGACCAACGATATGAAGCTTTTCCCCTATGTTTTCTTCCAGGGGTTTTCTTCTTGCAGTTTGAGTTCTTACATTTAAATCTTTAATCCATTTTGAGTTGATTCTTGTGTGTAGTGTAAGATAAGAGTTCAATTTCATTCTTTTGCATGTGGATATCCAGTTTTCCCAACACCATTTATTGACAGGACTATCTATCTTTTCCTGTGTACTCTTGGTGCCCTTGTCAAAAGTTTTTTGACTGTACATGCGTGTGTTTATTTTTGGCTCTCTATTCTATTCATTGCCCTGTATGTCTGTCTTTATGTCAGTACCATACTGTGTTAGTTACTGTAGCTCTGCAATATTATTGGAACCAGGAAGTGTGATGCCTTCAGCTTTATTCTTCCTTCTTACGATTATTTTGGCTGTTTGGGGGCCCTTTGTGCCTCCATATGATTTTTAGTTATTTTTCCTACTTCTATAACAAAATTCTATTGAGATTTTGGTAGGGATACATTGAACCTGCTTTGGGTAGTGCGGATATTTTAACAATATTAAGTCTTCCAACCCAAGAACACAGGATGTTTTTACATCTGCTTGAGTCTTGTTTAATTTCTTTTATCAATATTTTGTAGTTTTCATCCTACAAGTCTTTCCCCTCCTTCGTTAAATTTATTCCTAGGTTATTTTTTTCTTTGTGGTGTTATTGTAAATGGGATTATCTCCCTGTGTTTCCCTGTGAGCAGAGAACCGCTGCAGGTTGCACACCTGAGGGCAGGTGCGTAGTGTGGCCTGCATTCTACTGAGAGACCTTGAAGGGGTGAGAAGGAATTAGTCAATCCTTGGATAACAGTGTGGACTGCCTGGACAGACAAAAATCTAGAAGAAAGCCAAGTGCAAAAAAGAAATCATTTCACCCAAAAATTCCCTTCCTTTACCCTCCAAGGATTTTACCTAGAAAGCAGCCTTGGAGGAGGAGCTGGTAATACAAGCAAAATCACATAGTCCCACACATTCTCACAGTAAATAGAAGTGTGGGCCTCGCCTTTTTGAATTCACAGACAAAACAAAATATTTAAAATTATAGCCCAACACTGAGTTTCAAAAGTATAAAGCCTCTAGAAGAACATATGAGAGAATATCTTTGTAACCTTGGACTGGATGAAGATTTCTTGAACTTGTCGCTAAAGCACTAAACAATAAAGAAAATATTGTTAAATTAGACTTCGTTAACATTAAAAATGTTCGTTCATCAAAAGGTACAATTAAGAGAGCGACAAGGCAAACCAGAATGGGAGTGTAACTTTAAAATGTACAAATCTGACAAAGGACTTATAGATAGATTAGAGCAAGAACAAATCAGGAACAAAAGTACAATATGAGAATAAAACTGGCAAAGGATTTGAAGAGACATTACAGAAAAGAAGATACACAAATTGCTGATAAATATGTTTTTTTTAAATGTGGAACATAAGCGGTCCAGGGAGATGAGAGGGGCACTGCCTGATTACTTCACTGTAAAACCTGGTGACTAGCCTGGGATTCTCTGGTGTTATTTTTTTTAAAAAACTATGAATAAATAACTTCATCCACCAGACAGCTGAGTTACCAGGAGTTACCATTCTTTAACCTAGCTCCTTCTGTAGGCTGTCTTTATATCCCTGACTATTTGCAAAGACTTATACTTTCACCAATTTATATGCCAGAACCACTGAACTGGTGAGAATTGGAATCTACTCTTGCTCTAGGACTCATTTGACAAACACCACTTTTGTAATAATTGGAAAAGCCTATTTTACTCTTCAAACATGATGAATCGGAAGTCGTGGGGAAGATTCTGGAGGCAGGGAGGTAATTAAGGAATCTGAAAATTATCCAGGCTCAATCATAAACACCTGAAACAAAGCCGTGACCTTAGTGGTGGCAATGAACACCTTGGGAGATATTACAAAGAAGGATGGCAGGTATATTCCGTGACTGCAGCAGCCTGGGTGTGTTAATCCGTAATTTTATACCCTGGAAGTACCAACTGGCTTGCTGAAAGAAAGCTCCACTATGCCGTAGCCCCCTCCTCAGCGCCACTCCCCGGTAGTTTTTCCTACTATTCAAAGGCTTGTCAGCAAAGGTTCAAAGACAACTGTTTTCAGACAAGCCTTTGAGAAATATGAAAAACTGGGAATTCTTAAAGGAGCTCTCAAAGGCTCAGCCTTCAGAGTTCCTTCTGTGGTACCTGGATTGAGTCATCTTGGTGACAAAATTATGGAATAAATTCTTTTGGTCTGTTTTTTTTTTTTTTTTAAAGATTTTATTTATTTATTTATTCGACAGAGATAGAGACAGCCAGCGAGAGAGGGAACACAAGCAGGGGGAGTGGGAGAGGAAGAAGCAGGCTCAAAGCGGAGGAGCCTGATGTGGGGCTCGATCCCATAACGCTGGGATCACGCCCTGAACTGAAGGCAGACGCCCAACCGCTGTGCCACCCAGGCGCCCCTCTTTTGGTCTGTTTTATTTTAGGTGGGAATAAAATTTTTCAAGACTCCAGCATAACTGTTTCAAAAGATTCTGATAACCCTGTACAAGACAGGTCAAGTCTTCCAGAGAAAGTGACCTGGACTGGCAACACTACCAACAATTGCATTTCCGTTGAGTACACGATGCTTTCGAAAATGTTAACTGTATTTTAAAAATACAGAATCTAACAGGAGAAAAAGAAAACACTCTCTAATCATGGACTGTAAACAAGGAACAAAGAAGAGAAAAAGTGAAATTGTATTTTCCAAGTCTCCTAAACCTGAAATATGTACATTTAATTTTAACCCAGCAGAATTTCATGAAATGATATATTTTGTGACTCTAGAAAATTATAAATTAAAGTGGGCATTAGTTAACATACTGACATTGTGTATTTAAGATAGTTCTTCACATCAAGTGATAAGGCTAATGGAAAACATAAACATCTATCATATAGGTTCTGTAAACTATCATTTTCCAGTTTCCGGAATCACCATTGGATTTCTTTCAAAATAACCAATGTCTTCTAGCCATCAATTTTCTCATGGCCTCTTTCACCTCTTTGTTTCTCAGACTGTAGATCAAGGGGTTCAACATGGGGATCACCACTGTGTAGAACACAGACGCCACTTTAATATGGTCAGACGAGTGACCTGCCTTCGGTATGACATAGACAAACGTGACCGTCCCATAAAGCAAAGTGACCGCACTGAGGTAAGAAGTACAAGTAGAGAAGGCCTTGTGTCTTCCCTCAGGGGAGTGCATATTTAGGACGGAGTGCAGGATGCAGAGATATGAAACAGCTATGATAAACAGTGTGACTACAATGATCGACCCAGCTAGGATGGCAGGAGATATTTCAGCAACATAAATATGGGTACAAGAAAGCTTCACTAATGGTGGGAGGTCACAGAAGAAATGGTTGATTTTATTTGGTCCACAGAAAGTCAAGCTCAATAAACAGCCAGTAAACGATGAAGCATTCACACATCCCCCCAGATAGGAAGCGGCCAATAGGATGATGCAGACTCTGGAAGACATGTGTGTGGAGTAGAGAAGTGGACAGCAGATGGCCACACAGCGATCATAGGCCATGGCGGCCAGCAGGAAGCACTCCGCCGTTCCAAAGATAACATCAGAGCCAAGCTGTGCTACGCAGCCAGCGACAGGGATAGTAGTTCTCTCTCTTAGGAAACTCACAATCATAATGGGTGTGACTGAGGTGGAATAGCCAATATCCACAAAGGCTAAATGGCTGAGGAAAACGTACATCGGGGTGTGCAGCTGAGGGCTTCTGTGGATTAACAGGATTATGCTGATATTGCCCAATATGGTAGCAACATAGATTCCTAGAAAAACCACAAAGAAGATGGCACAAAGTGTAGGATCCTCTGTTAACCCCAGAATAATGAACTCTGTCACCATGGTGTAGTTTTCAGTCTCCATCTTATTTGTAATGATGCCTACTGAAATAAAAACCAGTGTATATTAAGAATAAATGAAACGAGCTCATAGGTAATGTATTTACTTTACTATTCACCCTATTAAAACATCAGAACAGTGGCGTCTGTCTAGCTCAGTCAGAAGAGAACGAGGCTCTTGATTTGGGGGTCGTGCGTTTGAGTCCCACGTTGGGTACAGAAATTAAATAAATAACCTTTAAGAAAATAAAAACATAGATCCCTTTTGTCTAATGCTTACACCCCACAAACTGTTCCCAAACATATTTACGTTATGCACGATTGGAGAATATTAACGTTCACTCCTTTAAGGCCAAAGATCCAGAGACCGTTGTCTCAGATCAGGGCACAGTTAACACTCCCATTTGCATCATTCGATTAGTTCAGGTTGTTGAATGAACACTTTAATCTGATGAGAGCCAGAAAAGTCAAAGCGATTGACCTTAAGCTAGTGTTTAGCAATATCCAATTTGCTCCTATCTTGTTCACCTTGGAGACCACACTTCCCAGGCCCTTTGTGGTTACGTGCGGGTGTGACTGTGAATAGTACATGCAGATGGGCTAGTTGAGGAAACGCAGTCTCTTCTAGATCAAATTAAATTACCAGTGGACAACTTTCTCTTCCTCTTCCGCAGTGATACAGTCTCCATGATACAACTAGAAGACAGTGGTACCTCCACCAGCCTGGGATTTGAGGGAGTGTGGAAAACAGAATAACCGGAAATATACTAGGAGTGAAAAACTAAATCTATTCTGTGTCAGACTACACTGAGTTTCCAGGGTTGATTTGTTGGTTAGAAGAGCAGAACATCACTTTACCTGGTTAACATGATTCCAGGTTGGCTGTAAACGGAAGCTGTGTGTAGAGCTTAATCCCGAGAACAACGGGAGAAATGCATCCACTTTGGATTGTTCATTGTGCGTCAGCTACCATACAGACCTACCAAGAAGATCCACTCCAACATCATGTACGATAACATATACAGAACAAGTGGGCACAATGCTTCCACGCTTATACTACGCCCGCCACGTGAGAGCGAGACGGTAATACATAAGCGTAAGGAATATCCAGGATCATTTCGCCGAACAAAAATTAATGAGTAGGTTTAATCTTAAGAATGCAAAAATTAAAATTAAAGCAGACTTTCATTTTAAGCAATACTGTGAACATGAAATATCCTAAAACATTCTCAACAAAATACTTGGATACACTGCTAACAAGTATTGAAAAACATGTTCAGAGTGCAGAAGTGAGCTTTCATGTACAAGGATACCTCAACCAACCAAACATAACGTGAGAGTGCACAATCAGCACAAAAAGCTAAAGCAGAACTGCCACTGTGGGGCCGCCTGGGTGGCTCAGTCGGTTAAGTGTCTACCTTCGGCTCTGGTCATGATCCCAGGGTCCTGGGATCAAGTCCCGCATTCGGCTCCTTGTTCAGTGGGGAGCCTGCTTCTCCCTCTGCCTGCCGCCCCTCCTGCTTGTGCTCTCTCCCTGACAAATAAATAAATAAAATCTTTAAAAAAACCAAACAAACCCTGCAACTGTCTAGACTGTTGCCAATCTCCACAACTAAGGACCTTGTACTTTAATAGCTGTGCAGGCATTGGGGGGAAGGGTTGGATACGCTGGAGAGTTGAAACTGAGGCTCTCATGCCCTCCTCACATATCTCCTCATAATTCACTCTCTGAGGATCCCGCAAACCATCATTATAATCATTCCCATGGGGGCACCTCCATTTCCCTGCAGCTCTTCTTTTTGGTTCTCTCCTAACAAAAGTGACTTCTGGCTAAATGCAATTTTCAGCTTACTCTACACCTATACTCTTAGACCAAACTGTGTCCGGGGAAAAACATGCAGATGCACTGACTGGACTCGTTTAAGTTGTGACCACAAACTTCAAATGAGCCTACAGAGATGCCTCATTATAGTACATTTTCTTAGTACATTCACTCTCTTGTCCTTTCATTCCAACTTCATCTCTGATAAGGAGTGGGTAAATCGTGGCCTACAAAGATTAGCAAATTTCACTATCACACACATTATTGATAACTAAGCTTGAAACCAGACCCTATATTTCTTTCCTAATTGATGACTACAGTTGAATAGTACATAGCATCCAGGCAATTGTCCAATGAAGAAAATCAAATATCAGAACGCATACTTGACTCACTCTATCTGGAAAGTATCTAAAAGGCACAGATTATTTTTTCATTTATAAATATTTATTGAGCACTTTCTACTTGTCAGACCCTTCTAGGTGCCTGTGAGTTTCTGCTAAATAACACATGGGCACGCCCTCATGTGTAGTACCTTCTACTGTGGAGGGCAGACAACTCAAAGAGAAAGGGAAGAAAAGTAAACAAGCAAGATAATTACCGACAATGATAAGCACTATGCGGAGACTTAAAATAAGGTGATTTGATAGAGTAAAATTCATCAGGGGGGCCTGGGTGGCTCAGTTAAGTGTCTGACTCTTGGTGTCAGCTCAGATCATGATCTTGGGGTTGTAGGATCGAGTCCACGTTGGGCTCCACGCTCAGCGTGGAGTCGGCTTGAAATTCTGCCTTTCTCCCTCCCCCTCTGAGCCTCCTCCCACTCACGCTCTCTCTCTGTCTCTCAAATAAATACATAAACAAAATCTTTAAATTGGTCAGGAGGAACCTCTCTGTGGCAGAGATATTTTAAATGATGCCTAAATGGTACAAGCAGACCAGCCATGCCGAGGGAGTGGAAGAGCGCCACATGTGAGCTGCAGTGGAAAGGGCCCCCAAGGGACAGCTTTGCACTTCTGAAGAACAGCCAAGCCCATGTGGTGGGTACAGTGATGGAAGATTAACTCAAGAACTAGGCAGAGGCCAGATCACCTACGGCTTTGTGAGTCGTCATGAGTTGAAACATTATTCTAAGGGCAATGGGAAGACAGTGCAACATTTTAAAGAGAATGTCATGATCTCATTTACGTAATGAGAAGATAACTCTGGCTACTTTAAGGGACTAACTTGTAGAGGAGTGACAGAATGAACAGAAAGACCTTTCAGAATTTTGTGGTAGTCCAGGTGCCATGTGGTGCTGGCTTGAGTGGCAGTGGTAAAGACTGAGCATAGTGGACAGAATAGGGAAGTACTTGGTTAGAGAAGAATTTGTCGCTGAGTCAAAGGAAATGGGAATACGATACCACCATAGGATTTTTTTTTAAAGGGAAGATCAACTAACCTGTAGCTACCTCTAGTTTTGAGGTCATCCCTGTATCCCAGCATCCCTGCATCCCAGAAAGAAATAAGCCAGACCACCGAAAAAGCAAGTACCAAACAATGAAAAGAATCAGCAAGTACTTTCAAATCAAAAATATTACCAAATATCAAATAATATTTTGGAAGTATTAATGAATATCAGAAGTCTGCTACTTGAGAGAAAAGAAAGAGAAGAAATGTAATTGTTTTTGAAAGGAACAAAGTTGACCCTGTTTAGTCCCCTGAATTTCCAAATGGAGTAATTGCTACTTAAAAAACTTTCAAGATTAAAAAGAATTTTTTTTTTTTTTTACAAAATACACAGGTAAATAAGTATCGGTACCCTATTGTTAGTCAGTCTTACTCTGAAAAACTGTACCCTGTGTAGTGATGATTAAACCAATGTGATTTGATCAATTTTTCATATGAATTAACTTGATACGGTATTAGAAGAATGCTAAATCTCTAGCTTCATTAACTAGTCCTGGGACTGTGTTAGAGGTTTAAAAGACACAAATCTAAAACAAATCTCATATTTTTTAAAGAAAACATATACATGAAAGACTCAAATGAGTTCAGGATAGGATGTGGGTACCAGTATGATATGGAAAACATGAGTAGAGTTGCTGCAATGAAAATAAAATCAGATTTCAGAACCAAATCTCCGGGGATAAATTTAAGGTCTGCCACTTATGAGCCAGATGATCTCGAAAAAGTTACACAACCCTTTTGAGACTCAATATCCTCATTCTGAATTTAAGATAATAATATTTAACTCAGATGGTTGCTGTGTCAAGTGAGATGGTGCATCTGAATACACCTAGCAGTGGATGGTAGTAAACAGATAATCCACAAACGAGAATCTACTTCAGATAAGCAGCTATTAGCTTCTACCAGACACGCAAGGGATGTTTATAATCAGTAACAAGGAATGAATGTTACCTGCTGGTCAAATATCATGACAGGGACAAATTCTGGGAATCATCTCTGCAGGGCAAGGCTTCTTTATGCAGCAGGACCGTCTAGAATACAAACCTTGACCTCAGCGTCAGCTACGCACACGTTTGCTAACATCCCACTGGAAATCCAGTGGGAGAAAATCCAAGGAGACGGAGAAAATCAGGTGCGTTGCGGTCTGCCCACCCCTTATGCTGGCTGAGATCCCAAGGTCTCAGGGGCGTCGTTTGCTCTTCTCATTATAGGTACTACAACGGCAAACGTCTAATGAGTTTTGAAACTGACTTGGACCGACACCATTAACGTGGGCTATCCTTTGGTCACCTGTGATATTTCTAAGCAGCAGCCATGACGAGGTGCTAGAACTGTTTTCTCAAACACTATCCTGTAGTCATGGTTCGTCGCACCTCACGGAGTTGCAAGAAGAGCCACGGCGCTTTTCTCTGTGTGAAACTGACCCGGGATCAATTCAGCATTGGCATCTCCCACCTATGCTTCCAATCCCCCCACCAAATCCCAGACACCTGAAATAGACAGAGACGCAGTTATTGAAGATACTTCCTCCTTTCCCCCACCTCCTATTTCTCTCTATCCCTACCCTCCCTTGGATAACCAAGAATCTCTTCCCTGTTCCTGATGTCCATATGGTTTTTCGTGAATGATGTCACTGTTTGTATTGTTCTGAAATTGCTTTCTTTTACTCAAAAAAAACCCACATTTTTTTAGGTAATTCCTTGTATGTATTAATCTCCTTCATTCTCTGTAAAGATCCATGGTATTCCAAGTATTTAATTAGTATTTATTTAGCTACACCCTGCCAATGCTTCACGGTGCTTATGTACCAGTTCTCTTGGGTAGATTCTGAGAAGTGGAATTACTGGGTCAAAAGCATTGCCCAATTTAAACGGATAGATACTGCCAAGCACACGTCTTCATTCTTCGCATCTGTGTGTATATAAATGTGTGTGTGTGTGATGTTCTGGCTAATTCCTAAGAGCTATTTTCCAGCTCATTAATTCTCTCTTCACTTACGTATAATCTGTTTAATCTATTTTTTTCTGAGTATATTATTTATTTCTAGGCTGTTTCTTTTTTTTTTTTTCAAATTTCTGTGCTCTTTTCTAAAACAAAAACCCTTCTGAGGTTTCTTATTCTCCTATTCCTTCAAAAATACTAACCAATATTTTATAGTGTCTATTAGATCATTCTATTACCGGAAGTTCTTGACGGTCTAAATCTGTTCTTTGATGTGTCTGCGCACATATTCTTGGTTTTCTCTGTTTTTTGCATTTGCTCTTTTATAATTTCAAATTTTGAGCACCTCTTTTTTAGTAGAGTTTGTCTGTGTTACTCTTGTCTAGCCTGGGCTGACAGTATTCCTCTCCTCCCAAAGAAGTTTTGTTCTTTATTTCCACTAGCTCTCTTCTGCTCACTGGCTCAGGATAAATTGTGATGCTATTTTCTCAACTCGAAAGTCTACAGAAGAGAGACAGTAAAATATGAACCCCAAATGCATATTTGGTACAGTTTTTGGTCTAAATTCCCACGAGAGATATTTTTTCCCTTCCAAAAGATTTTACAGTCTCATGGTTGAAAAACTGATTTTATACCATCATGCTACTTGAATATGTCCCTTTCTGCAAGTAACTGTCATGTACAGTTATTATAATCCCTGGAACTCCGGGAAGCTTGGGGACCTGGCCTTATAGAAATTTAGTCTTCCAGAACCTGATACAATTTCCCTAAAGATAAAGATTTTAACAGCAAGAGGTCATAGTTTACACCTTCAAGAGATTAGATTAAAAACTTTTAAAGACCAGTTTTATGTTGGGAAAGAGTGCGTTGCTAACTCTGATCATCGTGATACGTGTTGAATATGTCGATATGAGAACTTAAAGGGAATGTCTTCTTCTGAACGGACGGAAAAAAGCAAGATCCTATGACATTTCTGTGTGGCAGTCAACAAAAATGCCCCACTCTCGCAGGGCAAGGGAAATCTCATCATTTTTCATTTTAGAGTCAAATTTCCTTATTCTGTGATACTAGAAACTGACACGAGGTCGAAAGCTCAAAGGCTCTGTGGGTTAAAGGAGCCTCCACACCTACCTGAGGCTTGTCAACCTGGCACATCGCGGGCACATCTAAGTCTTCCTGCAAGTTTTACATTAGTAGTGTACAATAAAGAGACAAAATATAGTGACTTAAAGTCAAGAAGGCCATATTCCTAGTCAAATTGCTCAGGAAAGTGATTGATAAAATGTAACAGGAACCGCAAGATCACCTGCTGTCAAAAAAAGATTAAGATTTTGATTATAGTGTAGATTTTGCTGGATTATCTCTATGGTTAATACGAACCCCCAAACCAAAGGCCAAAGTTTTCCAGCTTCAGGGTTAAAGTATCTGTGGAAATGCCTGTTGGAGGTTTGCGTGTCCTTCCTTCTTTGTTTTGCATTTGTATTATTTGCATGTGACGTATTTTTTAAAGATTTATTTATTTGAGAGAGAGAGAGAGAGAGAGAGAGTACTAGCAGGGGGAGGGGCAGAAGAAGAGAGAGTCCCAAGCAGACTCCCCGCTGAGCTTTGAGCCCTTGGGGCTCAATCTCACGACCCTGAGATCATGACCTGAGCCGAAACCAAGAGTCAGATGCTTAACGCGCTGCGCCACCCAGGCGCCCCTGCACGTGATGTATTTTTAGCGATTTATTTTGTACAAGGGCAAAAGTTGTCACAGGAAGTTAAAGGCTTCTGGTTTGACATCTGCTCTTTTGGGCAGGTAATTTGTAAAAGTTGACAGAAAAATCTCCTATTCCTATGTGGGCATAGCTGGCATCGGTCAATCCACAAGTGTCTCTCACACACTGACCGTGTGCCAAGAACTCAGCCGATAAAGGGAAAGACACGCGCATCATCAGAGCCGCCTCCCTGTGCCACGTTGTCGACCAGGTGTATAAGTGAAGGAGATCTAGCGTTTGCCTTCTAGAAATATAAAAAATGGTGAGGAAATGTAGATTTGCAAATGCCCCCATAGATAGTACCTTAAACGACTGTCTGGCAGCTTGATTTCCCGAGTGTGCTATCAAATTATGTTTCCTCTCCTCCCCTCTCCTAACACGTGGCTATAACCACCCATTTACAACGGGAAAATAAGAGAAACAAAAATGTTTTCGCATATTCTGATGGGTTGTTTGCCAGCATGCAGCAGAACCTCGTAACAGAGACAACCTGGATGTTCGATCCTCTTGTAGACAGTGGTAACCTATACACTAAGAAGCAAGTACTGTTTGCAGATGAAACCTTAGACACCAACCACTGGGCTAGCCTGGCGGAGGCAGCATATCGATGTGGGTGTGACGGGACATGTAATATTGCTCGATCAAGACCATGCTTCTGTGGTTGACTCCCCACATCTCGCAATGATCTTTGCAAGAAACCACATTCAGAAACATCGTAAGGACATGGTTGAATGACTCAAGTCTTGGTTAATAAATAACTTTCTTTTAAATTGGCTTCTTACTGGTCTCACAGGCTTTCTATTTGGTTTTCCTTAGTCTCTCTAAAATTTCTAGGAAAAACTGAGTCTCAAAATGACTCTGAGCAAGAATACTCTCCTTTTACTACTTGGAATGCTGTGCTTGGACCAAGGCAAATCTGCAACTCTCTCTCTCCCCAAAGGTAAGTTCCAAGTGAACTCTATAACTACCTTCATCTGAAGGGATAACCTTTGCTGGCAATGGGCATCACTACTCCATGCAACGTTCCTTTGGGAAAACAGAAGCAGATGTATTTTGGAGACCTAAGTGTTTTTCATGTCATTATTTTGGGCTTCTCTCCCATACTCGGCATACGAAACTGGATAACACATTCATGGCATACAACCTGGACAAATGGCATTGATCTGGAGAAAACTGGGATTATTCACTTATTTGGACACATTACATAATCCCATCCTTTTCCATGGAGCAAATTCTGGAAATCAACATATATTTGAAAGCATTTGTAATCTTTTGGAAAATTATCTTACTGGGAAATATGAAGTATGTTTACTGTGGCACATTATGAATGGTCTCTTTTCCCTCAAGTAACATAAGGTGAGGACAGTTCTTGGCAGGCTTCTCCATAGTCAGAGCTGTGCCAGCCCCAAGAATCATCCTGTTTTCTGTCTTTGCCTCAATGAGTTCAGGAAATAGTAAGTTTTGTGTCTAATTTATTTATGATTCATTCAACTGAAACTGTTAGAAAATAAGCTTTTGATTCAATGTCATGCCTGCACTGGGTTCAAAATCAAAGGGCTCAGTGTGACATCCATCCTTTGCTGTTAATTAGCTGTGCATTTCTGTGATTCTTCATTTTCTCATCAGTAATGTGGGGCCAATAGTGCTCGATTCATGGCATAGAATGAGGATTGAATGAGAAGTCATTTGTAAGACCTTTGTGTATTTTAACATATTAATCTAAATAGCTATGCTCTCAAAGATATGCTCTCCAGAAAAAAAGCATCGGTTCATCCATCCAACTTTTCTAAGTGTCTACTGTATGTTAGGAATTGTGCAAAACCTTGGAAATACAGAGATGAATAAAACATAGGGTTTTTTCCCCTCGTGTAGTGTATAGTCCAGTGAGAGAGGCAGACACACTACTCATTATCACAACGCTGCATGGCACGATCTAGAGAAGCGGGGAGGAAAGCCTACTACGCAGTGCAGGAGAGACACTTAACACAGCTTGAGGAAATCAAGGAAGACTTCTCAGCTGAGGTGACGCCGAAGCTGAGGAATAAGGAAGAAAGGGTCCAGCTGGGAAAAGAAGTGGGTGATCATGAGGCAGGGCTTTCTGGGCCCGCCTTGAAAACAGGTAGAAAAGAATGACCTACCAAAGGGACAGAAGGTACGCCATCTTTGAATTACCGGGCAGTGCTGAACATCTTTAATCTAGCTCATCTGCCAGTTGAGGGGCCCAAAAATCACTGAGGCTAAATAAGTAAATGCAACTTTTTCAGGGGTAGAGTCCTCTCCACAAAAAGGAAAGAGCTCCTTTTGCCATTACCCAGCAACCCTTCGAGCCTAACACCACTCTGGTGTGTGAATCCAGGCACGTTCTTGAGCAACCCGCCACTTTCTACTTCCACAGAGAACGAAGCCCAATGTCTGAGAGTGTGCCGGGTAGCACGGACCATGGCCTCAGGCTCGGTCTCCTGGGTGGAGCAGAGAAGATGTACACAACCCAAGGCAGAGTACGGCACCAAACACTTCACCAGTCACTCAGCAGCTTCTATGCATAATGGACTGTTCTCGATACTTTGAATGCAGATATTTCTAAGATTAAGTTCCTCACTTGGACAAGCCCACAGTCTAACTGGGTTGAAGGACATAGAAATAACCACGACGTCATGTGATAAATGCCATAGAAGCAGAGTGCGGTGCGAAGACTGCAAAGGGCCAGATTGCTCAGAATCAAGGGGGCTACATTCCTGCTGGCCCAGTGGAATTCTACCTCTGAGGTCTTTCATCTTCATATCAGAGCAGTAGATCTCTTGATGATATGCCTGTTCTGGGTGACAAAAGCTGAACAATCCCATGTACTGCAAATCACAGCAAATCCCACAATTAACGTAAAGCCATGTAATCTTTCCACATGCTCCATGTCCTACAGTTTTTTCTTGCTCAGAAAAGCTTCCTGTATTCCTCAGTTCTAGGAGCTATCTAATCACTAAATTTTTGTCTTCTCTCTCTCCCAGCTCCCACTTGTGGGCGGAGTCTGGTGAAGGCACAGCCTTGGAATTACCTTAACATTTTCAGTCGCATTGTTGGGGGAAGCCAAGTGGAAAAGGGTACCTACCCCTGGCAGGTGAGTCTCAGGGAACATTCTCTGATGGACAGACTATGAGCTTTCTCAGGAACGGATGTCCCAGAAACACTCCTTTCTGCCTAACTCATCACCAGAGATCTCCTGAGTGTGTGCCAGGATCCGAGTCCCTCAGGATGTCCATCCGTTGAGTTCCAGAAAATGTATGTTCAGAATAATTACATGCGCTACTGGCTTGCCCCCAAAATTGGAAATGGCACCCCAAACTTTCAGCCCCTAAGACAAAAACCCCACTTCAGTAACCTAAAAAACTCTTGAATTTACAACTAAAAGAATAATTCTCTAATTCGACAACTATAATTATCTCATTATAGTTAAAGATGACCTGGTAAGTCAAAGGTGTCATATCCATAGGTCTGCTTTCTGTTTGGAGGTTTATACCTATATCATAGGACCTCTTAAGGAATAATCAAGAATACTGCCTCCTTAGAAGCTGATGTCCTAAGACTCTTCTCCCGATCTAACCTCCTGGTCTTCACATGCCATCAACACGCCTTTGTGCATCTGTTTCTAGCCTACAGTGTTCACATTTATCATCCTTGAAATTCTCCCAACTTTCTTTATTCCGAGAGCCATTTTGTTTTCTCGCCTCTTAATTTTGTGAGTAATAGCTCCTTACTTTAACTTTGTTTAAGTCAGTCACATTAATTTTTGGTCAGCGGATATTTAGTAATGGTTGGTTGATTGAGTTTATGTTTAGTAGGTTGACCGAATGGCCAAGTCATGGCCATTTGATTAACTGATGAATTAATTACTTGGTTGAAGAGTTAATTGATCAGTTGCTTATTTGATCAACTGGTTGACTAATCAATTTAGAAGTTCATATTCAAGTCAGAGTCAGTGATTTTACTTACTTTTACTTACTCTTTTTCTTTTTCTCTGTATTAAATTTTTTCAATTGTTCATTGAACACTTTTTGAAAATGTGACAATTCTAATAAATGTCTTCTTTTCTAATTCTGACAATGGAATTAAAAGCATTTACTTGAATGCTAAGCGAAATAAGTCAAGCAGAGAAAGACAATTATCATATGGTTTCACTCATTTATGGAACATAAGAAGTTGGAAGATCGGTAGGAGAAGAAAGGGAAGAAGAAAGGGGGGGTAAAGAGAAGGGGGAATGAACCATGAGAGACTATGGACTCTGGGACATCCATTCCAGACTCTGAGGGCTTCAGAGGGGAGGGAGGTGGGGGAATGGGATAGGCTGGTGATGGGTAGTAAGGAGGGCACGTATTGCACGGTGCACTGGGTGTTATATGCAACTAATAAATCATGGAACTTTACATCAAAAACCAGGGATGTACTGTATGGTGACGAACATAATATAATAAAAAAAATTATTAAAAAAAAAAAAAAAGCATTTACGTATACCCTGAAAGCATTTTAGAGTCAAATATCATGAACAGGATAAACTGAAGATAGAAAGTAATTGGTAGAGGCAGATTAAAAAACAGGCTTGAAGCAGTGATAGAGGTCAAAGAGCTAAGAGCATGAGAAAATTGTAGGCACTGACGATTTCTCTAAGAGGCTTGGAAGCACTGGAGCATGTGTTGAAAGATTTTCTTAGCCTTCACCTGTTTTTCTCCCAAATCTGTTTCTCTGGACTCTGCTATATCTTACATTTCTCTTTCTTTCTCTTCATTCACAGAAATTGTTCATATTGCTAGAGTAACAGTCTGGGTCAACAGTATTATGAAAATAAATAAATAAATATCAATCATTTTTACTACCAATTCTACTAAATCCTTATAGCCAACTGTCTCAAATTAACTACTTCTCCTACAGACCAGGGCTGGGAATCTTCTGGTTCCAACACTGCTCTTCTTTCTGAGCTGTCACGGAATGGGTTTTACTCCTTCACAGTCCATAATTTCTAGTATTTGTAAAATATTGGGGTCTGTTTTTCAGAATATGTTCAGTCTCCAGGTTTGGGGGGGGAGGGGTCCCAGGGCACTAACTTGCTCACTTAGGCTTTTTGCAAACCAGGTGTCTCTGAAACGAAGGCAGAAGCACATCTGTGGTGGGACCATCATCGCTGCACAGTGGGTGATTACAGCTGCTCACTGCGTTGCGAACAGGTAAGGAAGGCCTAGCTCATGGTGAACACCACACTACCCTCCTTCTCCTTTGGAATCAGCAGCAATAATTGTATCAAAACATGGAAATGTGTGATGTATACTTTAGCACAGGAACATAACAGAAATGCATAACACAAGCATCAGCGACATCGTCAAAGGATACTCAACTTGGTAGAAAACATACTTTGTTTGTGGGAGTGGAATACTTTGTCTACTTAAATATGACTGGAAGTAGTTAAAGAATAATATCTAAGTGAAAACAAGAATCGCAAAGACATATTTGTGAAAATTCTCTCTCAAATTTCAGTGAAAAAAAATAATCTTGTTCATTATACATCTTAAAAAGTTGATAGAAGAACCGAATTCTACTCCTGAAGCCAATGTTGCAAAGAATGTTAGCTAACTAGAATTTAAATAAAAATTTGAAGAAAAAAATTGATAAAAGAAAACAAAGGGAGGCCAGTAAAACGTAAAGAAGGCGCCCATGTCTGTTTTCCTTCTCATCCTGCCTCTCTGAGCCGCGATCTAACAACTTCCGTCCTTTAGCCAATTTCCTGTTTACTCTAAACATTCTACTGTTATCAGCGTTCTTGGTAGTCACTAGGTTGCAATCAAGATCATGTCCCATATTTGCCCTCTTTCATTTCAAGTCTGCAAACATTCCCTGGATATTTACTTGGTGCTAGACACTTCGGTGGCTACCAAAGATACAGAGATAAGATGTCATTCCTGTCCCCCGCGGAGAGCCAATAGTCTCAAGATGAGTCAACTGATCATTTCCGTGCAGTGTGGCGAGGGACTGGGCTAACGAGATGCTGTGTATTAGGTTAGGCAGCCAATATGGCCAAGAGCCAGGGAAATATACCAAGAGAAAATGATGCCCTTTCCAATTCTGTATAAAATCATCACTTTGGGGGAAAAAGGGTCCCCAAAGATGGTAAGCCCAAAGTTGTTGATCCACCTCAATGCATCCTACTGAGTTCCTTTCAGATAACCTGGCTACAGGATGAAGGGAAATAGAATGGTCTTTCCCATCTCACACCACGCCTCTAAATTACAAACATACAGGAGGTAATGAGAAGATCCCCACCTCCCACTGTTTTAATCCGTCCCGACTCTTGAGTGCATACTCCCTGAGATATCAAAGTTCCGATGCTGTTATGTCTTTCATAACATACATTGAGCATTAGGTCTTTGACACTAGAGCTGCACACTTAAGGGGAATCACCAATCATTCTCAAAGAATCACTGGTACTGAGACCAGGCCAACTACCTAGGGCAGCTGAATAAAATCCACTATGGCTTCAGACCCCTGAGTTACAACATATAAGCATTTTTAGAGGTTTTATGAATAACACTGAAAAGTATTCTATTTATATTTATTATTGGTTCCATTTGAGGCCACTCTTGACTAGTCCCCCACTTAAATTGGGAACCTTTGCATTTTTACTAGCAGTGATGAAATCATTCTCACTTTCTCTTTTCGGCATCCTCACTCACACATTATCCATCCATGTCATTTGAAAGAGGCCAGATTGTCAATCATTACAAGTGTCCTCAGAAGCTAAATGAAATTTACTCACTTTACTGATTCCTCTTCATAGAAATATTGCAACACCTTTGAACGTCACTGCTGGAGAACACGACTTGAGCCATATAGAGCCAGAGGAGCAGACCCTCACCATTGAAAGCATCATCATACATCCCTATTTCTCCATCAAGAAGCCGATGGACTATGATATTGCTCTTTTGAAGATGGATGGTGCCTTTCATTTTGGTAAACATTTGGGGCTCACCGTGAATCGTCTATACCGTGTTCCCTATAACTTCTGCTCCATAGCACATTCCCTACAACGTATGTTACGTAGCGTATGTCCAACAGTTCTGGGTCAAGCACTTCAAGACAGGGATTTGGGGTGGATGGACCCCTCCGTGAAACCCTCTTGTACGTGGCTTCAGATACAGGATTATGTGGAGTCAGGAGAGAGCCCTTCTCTGTCTGCTAAGTGACCCCTGGAGGTGCAAGGCACAGAGAACACAACTCTCCCGAGATATTTCGGGAACCACCTAGAGGCTATCTGGTGAGTGGCTTAGGATGTCCT
Source organism: Ursus americanus (assembly GCF_024610735.1). NCBI lineage: Eukaryota > Metazoa > Chordata > Mammalia > Carnivora > Ursidae > Ursus > Ursus americanus. The sequence goes on from NC_142142.1 coordinate 2,498,927, forward strand.
CTCCTCCGTGGATGAGACAAGACCTGCCCTGCTCTTTTCTTCAGGCCAGTTTGTGGGGCCCATGTGCCTTCCAGAGCCAAAGGAACGATTTGAGGCTGGGTTTCTTTGTACAACTGCAGGCTGGGGCCGCACGGCTGAAGGTAAGAACTTCTATGCCACTTCTTTTAATCAGATTTCAGAACGTTCTGGTGGGTAATCAGGAAATACTGTTTTTAATCTATTTTTTAAAAAAACCATTGTGTAAACATTTTAAAACAGAATAGCCATTAAACTGAGAAATTCAGGTCTTTCCAAAAGATATAAACCTGAATGTGGCGTCTTCAACTCAGGAAGGGTGAGAGTGCCTTGCTGGGGCTCTCACCTCTCTGTTTTCTAGATGGTGTTCTCTCGCAAGTCTTGCAGGAAGCGAACCTGCCCATTCTGACCCAGGAGGAGTGTATGGCAGCTCTGTTAACCCTAAAGAAACCTGTCAGTGGGCAGACCTTTCTCTGCACAGGTTTCCCAGATGGAGGGAGAGATGCATGTCAGGTAGGTGGGAGTGGCTGGGTTGAAATGTCCCAGGCAGGGCTTCCCTCAGCTTTGTCATCAGGGGAGGGGCTAAAAGAAGGCTGTGGATAAGACTGGACTCTGGAAAGAAGGGTCGGGAGTGACAAGGGAGGTCAAGTCAAAATAAAGGGACAGTTATACAACCTGTTTTTAGCAGGAAGTGTGGATTCAGAGGAGGTCTTCTACTTTTCCCAAAAGACAAAATAACAGAGATAATGCCAACAGTGGGCTTAGGGTTCTCTACCCCTGAAGGCTGGCTGGCTTTTTCCCTTTTAGAGGTTTCTAATTTGTGGATAATGGGAACTTTCCTTTCCTTCCATTCCTCCTGCTCACCAAGACCTGAGGTGAGTTTCACTACTGGACAAGACTACTCTGAGTCTGCAGGATGAGACAGGAGTAGGAAGAAAGTCTGATGATTGATGAAACAAACATCCCCCCAGGATGGGGAAGAAAAGGGTGTGCTTGCAGTGATATTTGAGGATTTAATGTGAATTGTGCTTGGCTGTTCTCCTGGGCCCCGAGTCCGACTTATCAGAAGCGAAGAAATGTCATTGACCCTCAACTAGCATCTCTGTGGGGAAAAGAGGGAGCACAGACCTGACAATGATGGTAAGAGAGGCTTTTTCCCCTCCAGGGAGATTCAGGAGGTTCCCTCATGTGCCGGAATAAGAAGGGGGCTTGGACTCTGGCTGGTGTGACTTCTTGGGGTTTGGGCTGTGGCCGAGGCTGGAGAAACAACATGCGGAAAGATGACCAAGGATCCCCTGGGATCTTCACAGACCTTAGAAAAGTGCTTCCCTGGATCCACAAACACATCCGAACTGGTAATAACGCCAGCACACAAGGTCAGGAAGCTGGGGCCAGTGAGAGTGTCGGCAGTCTAGGCAAGTCAGGGCCTCTGAGCGGACAGCCTCTGCTTCTGTTTCTAGTGTAGCACGTAAGAATTGTGACATTTTAAAATTTAAAATGAGTAAAATACGGTATGCAGTGCAGCAGACAACTATTCAAAGCAGCATGAATCCATCCATCCTAGGCTCTGTCAAATTTGCCTGTAGTTGAAACTAGCAGTTAGTGATGCAACTCCAGCCCTTACTTCTCAAGTGTGCTAGCGAGATGTAGCAAGCTACAGTGGTTATGAACCGGTGGAAATTTTGCGTCCCAGAGGACAATGTCTGGAGACATTTTTGGTCGTCACCATGGGGGGGGGGGTGGCACTGGCATCTAGAGGGTAGGAGCTAAGGCTGTTGCTAAGCATCCTGCAACACGCAGGACAGCACCCACGACAAAGAACAATCCGGCCCGAAATGTGAGTAGTGCTGGCACAGATCGGGGTTCCAGGAGTCTGAAGAGGTCAGGGTCTGCACACGCCCTTCTTCCAGACCAGGCAGTTAACTGAAACTTCGCTTCTGCCTCCAAAGCCAACTTCATTGTTTTCTAACTAGTAGCTTCCAGCTTCAATAGGGCTTCTATTCTGTCCCAAAGGGGTTAATTCAAATTCATTCGGTAAGAACTTGGGTTTGTTTTCAAGTGTGTGGTCCCGGGGCAGGCGTCCAAGCCCTCCAGTCATAGCTACACCAGCAGCTCCTCTGTGGTTGTGGGTCACGTATTTCCGCCTCCAGCCTCCCTTCTCACTAACAATGAGAGAGGTGGATAACCTCTTGCTCTGTGTAAACGCCAAGCTAATCACGGCCTGTTTCTTAATTAGCCCACTTAATGAAGGGAGTGAAATTTCATTAAAACACCAAGGCCACTTTCCTGCTTTGTCAATTTATCCCTTCTGTTCTTTCCACCGATTAGATTTTCATTAGTTGCATATTGACTTAAAAATGCCTGCATGTTGGAGCCAGGGAAATGCTAACTTCTTGAAATGTGGGTCAGGATACCACAGACCTTGAACAGCGTCTTTCTTTTTCTTTCCCAGGGAAGCGGAGAAAGAGCTCCAGAGGTGGGTGTTGCTCGCAGCCCGCTCTAGTATTTCTGAATGTAGGTTCCCTTTATAACCAAAAGTCCTTGCACGAGCTCTCCCTGCTCACTGGGTATAAAGCTACCCACACTCGGGGCACCCACAGCCATTCCCTGCCAGTCAGCGCAGGCCGGCGCCCAGAGGGAGCCCGGTTCCCTCCCATTTCACTTCTCGAGAGCTCCATCTCAACTCAGCAAACATTTGCCAAACCCTGGATTTGGATCCGACAGTCAGGGGCCGGGAGGTGAGGTGGTGCAGATGTGGTCAATAAGCTACGCGCCTTACTCTGAAGGTGTCCTCACAGGTACAGGGGACTCTCTCCCGGCGTTACACGGCAAGTCTGCAATGAATCCACTCTGTAGCTTTGGGAAAGCGCCTTCCTACCTCCGGACCTCAGGTTCCCCATCCATAAAGAAAAGAGTCTGGACCAGGTGGTCTCTAAGGCACCTTTAGCTCAGATTGTCAGTGGTTCTATGAGTCTGTGGAACCCTCTACAAAGAACAATGGGGGAAAAGCACCCTGAGAACTAGAGGAGTGACTAGCTGGGGAAAAAAGCAAGGGGAGGCTTTGGAGCACAGACACGTTTTTGGCTGAATCACAAAAGGCCCCCACAAAGAACCAGTAGAATATCGTCCGGTGGAAATGGGATACAGGTAAAGAAAAATATTGCAGCTCGAGGAATCATCTTTCTCGAAAGACAATGCTAAAGAATGGAGGTCTGCAAATGCAGGGGGTAGAAGAGACCAGAGCGTCAGTCAGAGCAGCTGAAGTGGGGATGTGTGTGATGGGGTTCGATGAGGGAGATTAGAAACTAAATTGAGACCAAGCGGTGGAAACTTCGGATGCCTGTCTAAAAAGTTCGGATTGACGGAGTAAAAGAAACTTGAATTAGATAAATAGATTAGAGCACTACTCTGGTGGTACAAGAACAGCACGTCGGGGATAGGCTGGGGGGACTTCTGAGATTACACATTAGTTCCAGAGACCGAGGGCAAGGGCCAGAGAATGAAAGGATGGGAAGAGAAACAAGAGGAATTGGGACCCGGTAGTCTCTTCTATGAAGGGCGGGGAGGGGCAGGGAAGAGCCAAGGCTGGAACCCAAGTTTCGAGCATGAGATGAAGCAAAGGGCACATCGGAGGAATCTAATCAGAAAGCACCTGGGGTGCCGTTGGTTGAGCATTCGATTCTTGGTTTCAGCTTAGGTGGTGATCTCAGAGTCACGGGATCAAGTCCGCGTCAGCTCCATGCTAGGCGTGGAGTCTGCTTGACTTTCTCTCTCCCTCTCCACACCCCCCCAAACTCGCACCTGCTGTCTCTCTAAAATAAATAAATCTCTCTCTCTCTCTCTTTTTTTTAAATCTAATCAGAAGCGGAAGCAGTTTTGCAGACTATTTGCAGCATGTTAAGGGGATATCTAGGAGATGGTTGAAAAACAGGTCTGAAGCTCAGGAGAGTAGAATAATAGGAAACTCAGGGTATGAATGAGACCGGTCAGAGGGCTTGTGTAGAGAGAGAGGAAAGCAGGGATGGAACCTGGGAAATACATGCAGGTAGAGGTCGAGTTATGATGCCAGAGAAAGAACAGTGAAGGAGAAGAAGTCATTGACCCTCAAGGTTAGGCAGCATATAAAAAGAACGGAAAGAATGAGGCATCACAGAAGCCAGGGCAGGGAAAGCTTTCACAAGAGAGGAAGCCTGCCTAACGACGAGCCAGGCGTTCCAGTGTCTGTACGGGCCCCCAGTCACCCTGCTTCTCATGGCTGTCTGTCCCAGCCCCGTGCAGCGAGCAGGATCGTGTGCTCCGCGAGTCTGAGGGCGAGCTGCACTTCCCAGAAGGCCCCCACCTGTATTACGAGAGCCGGCAGTGAGTAGCCCCCTGCCACTCCTCCCCCAACTGCCCCCTCCAGTCTGACTGTGCCCAGTAACTGGACCGTGACAGTCATGTTCTGTCTGGAAACGACACCCTCTTAATGGATCTGCCTGCAGACGCTGTGTCTGGACCCTGCTGGCCCCAGAGAAAATGCATGTCCTGCTCAGTGTTTCCCACTTGGATGCGGAGTCTTGTCACCACAGCCACCTCTCGATCTATTCCTTAGAAGACAGACTTCTCGGTGAGCGGATTTTCACGCTGTCAAATGGACACTTGTGCTGGGAGGGCTTCATGGGGCCGGGAGGCCGTCCGTCTGGCACCAGGACATCTATAACACAACACTGCCCATTTCCAAGCTGGAGACTCAGGACTGACTGTGGAAAGGAACTGAATCTGAGCCGTTTTGTTTGCTGCATCTGCTTTCCATGGAACCAGGCTTCCTAGATTCATGTGCCAGGCCTGGAGCCCCTCGGGAGTAAAATACGGACCTATCACAGGGCCTCTCAGGCAGGATGTTGCTTTCCTAGGCACACAAATGAGCTTTACTGCACCGTCCAGCTAAGGAGGCAGGTAGCAATGGAAAACCATGAGTGGAGGCAAAGGGCACTTACGCAAGAAATGCAGATGGAGGAGCATTTCTGTGGTTCTTAAGAGGAGGTGATTTTTGCCCCCAGGAGATACCTGGCGACGTCTCAGAGCGTTTCTAGTTGTCATGAGTACAGGGAGTATCAGTGGCATCTGGCGAGCAGAGGCCAGGGATGCTGTGAAACATCCCATGATACCCAAGACAGTCTGAATGCCAAGAATGTCCCAGTTCAATGTCAGTGGTACCAGGGAGAGAAACCCTGGCTTAGATAGTCCTGTCCTATCGTGACAGTCCGGTTCTCCGTAAGTCTCTCAATGGGTGCTGCTTCTAGACTCCGAAGCACGACTCTTCCTCCTTGTGCTGCAGGGAAGTTCTGTGGGAAGAGCGTCGCTTCCTCAGTTCTGGTTGGCTCCCACTCTGTGCGGCTGAATTTCAGCTCTGATGCCACCGATTACGCAGCTGGGTTCAACCTCACCTACAAAGCTCTAAAGCCAAGCTACCTTCCTGGTAAGACCTCCTGCTTTATCCCACTCTGTGCAGGCCGTCTAGAGAAGCCTGAGGCCCCGCACGCATGGGGAGAGGGGACCATGGGCCCGGGGAGAGGCCCCTGCAGGCGCTCCTTCCACAGTCCTGCTAACTCGTGTTTATCGCTCAGGAGCTGGGAGGGCTGAATGAGCCCTGGAAAATCAGCACACAGACATCTTCCTTCGTGCTGCCTCTGTCTGAAGAGTCAGCCGCTGCGTCATTTGTGGGAGACACGAGGGAGCACGAAAGGATTCCTCTTTGCTTCAGTGATGCTGTTGTCGCGACGTTTCCCCTTGTGTTTCAGATTCAGGTTGCGGTTCCTTTACTGTCCTTTTTGAAGAAGGCCTCATACAGAGTCTTCACTATCCTGAAGACTATAGTGATATGGCCAACTGTAACTGGGTTTTTCAAGCCCCCAAACACTACCTGATTAAGGTACTGCCTCTGGTTACCCTTAACTTTGCTCTGGTATCTCCACAGAAATCATGAGGGAAGAAGTTTGTTGTTGTTGTTGTGTGTGTGTGTTTGTGGGTTGTGTGTGGGTGTATGTGAGTTTAAGTTAGGTTTATTCCCTGCTGTATTCCTGGTCCCTGGCGTACAAGGCTCTTGATAAATAGGCATTGAATAAACAGACCAGCCTATTTTCCCTGTAACTACCCACATTTACCACTATATGGCAATTGTGTGCTTTCTGTTGGAGGGCTGTCTTCATCTGTACCCGGTAACTGGTTTAATCAGTTTCTAGTCCCTTCTAGAAACAAGCATTTCTTCCTTATCCATTAAACTGCTAACAAAACGCTTTGTAAGTAATGGCTAACAAAAGTCAATGCCAAGAAGGCCCCAAACATCAAGCTTCCCATGCAGAGGGAACAGAGCAAGCACAGAGGAGCCATGCAGACCAGGTTGAGGGACAGGCTGGTGTCAGAGGGTCGTGGGTGCATGGGGAGGGGTCGTAGGAGGTGAGGCTGAGCTGTAAGTACAGGGAGTTTCCAATGTCGGGACGCAGAGTTTAGTCCGCATTTGGTTAGTAGCGTTTGTGGCCGCCTGTTTGTTCACGAAGCACCAGCGGGCCATCGGCAGAAAGAGGCCACCCGGTGGTTTAAGACTGCAGGCAGGATGAGGTTGGATGTAGGCATTGATTTAGAAGTCTCTCTCTTAAAAAGATAATTGAGAGCGAGAGAGTATATGAGGGAAAGAAGAGGTAGAAGATAAAGGGGGAGGCGTAAGGATGGACAAGACCTCCAGGCTCTCATACATTTAAGAGGCAAAAAGAAGCCCGAGAGTCGTAGCAGGTGTGGAGTTAGGACAGTCCAGAGAATGGAGCCTTTCATTTAAAACACCAAACAAGCAAACACACGAAGAGGTGTGGCCCACAGTCCGGATTTCCCACAGAAAGTGAGTTTAAAGAAGAGGACTGAGCATTCACTACCCGGGCCTCAGCTCATCCCCCAGCAAAAGGGAAAAAGACTTGGATTGACAGTTGAGCGATGGAGAGCAGGTGGGAGAGGAAGGCCCTGGAACAGTCAGTCTGACGTCTGGAGCAGGAACAAGAGCTCGCAGGTTTTACCGAGGAGTGGGAGAAGACACAGGGGAAAGAAGTGTAGATCTCTTTCTCAAAGCTTCTGGACCCAAACAGTTGAAATAGCAACTTTCAGGAGGAAGCAGAATTAAGGGAAGCTTTGTAATGAGTGATAGAGGATAAAAGTTGAAGTGTGAGTGGATTTCTGGAAGGAGGAAGAAGACAAAATTTAGTTGAAAATCTAAACGTGCCAGAGCTGGGAGGGCCTCAAGACCACCCAGTCATTCGGTCCGTGTGTACTGAGTGCCGTGGGTCAGTGGGTCAGTGCGGTGATGCCCTCGCCCCCTGCAGTGACCGCGGCATCGTGCAGGACCCCTCCCAGAGGAACTGGGAAATTAGGATTACAAGTCATAACTATGCACATACTATTTGCCTGGGAGAGAAAAGGGACTGTTTCCAGAAAGCATCGCGGGAAGGGCTTAGAAATGTTTGAATGAATCCTGTTTCTGACCGTCTCCGTCTCCCCGTGCCTACATTCACCATCAGTGAGCATTTACTTTCACGTTGTCCCCTCCACGCAGCCCTCTGGGTCCCTCGCCCAGTGTGGGCTCCACTGAGTGTGTTTAAATCTGGGTGTTTAAAATCTGAATCCCTACCTCATCAGCCCTACCTCCCACTACTCCTCTCTTCGAAGTCAGTTGAAGGTCGGTGCTGGCCAATCGCTGCTTGTTCTTTGCTGTTTGTCTGCTCTTCATAGGAGGGCGCCAGGGAGCTCAAATAATTGCACTTTTCCCCACATTTGTGTGGGCCCGGCCCTTATTTGGTCGCTGAGATGTGTCTGGGGTGAGCAGTCTGTGGGATAGCCTCTTTCCCTAAGTAATTTAACCCATTCACATCGCAGAGCAGGCTGAATAATCCAAATTTCTCTGCGCGCTCAAAATCAGGTCATTCGTTCATATGATGTGCTTGTCTTGTCAGCTTTCCTTTCAGAGTCTGGAAGTAGAGGAAAGCGGGGACTGCACTTCTGACTACGTGACCGTGCACAGGGATGTGGAAGGGCAGGAGGAAATAGGTGTGTGTCCCCTGGAGCCTCGGCTCCCCTTGCATTCGGACCCAGTCCCTTTGGGCGACTCCTTCCTGGGAATAGAAGGGACCGGCTCCAGCTTCCTTCACTGCCCTGCGCCCCCAGCTCCATCCCTAGGCGCTCACGACCACCCCCCCTTCTCCCAGGTCAGGGGCGGGAAGAGCGGGAGGGAGGACCACAGAGCCATCTAGGGGTCAGGGGGCAAGTGCCACTGAAATAAGCCCTGTGGCTCCAACCAGTTCCTTTGGCGGCTTTCCCAGTGGGAGTGTCCGGGTAGAAACAGGTTTGAAGCACTGCCGGAGCTGAATACCCATTAGAAAGAAGGAACTGCCCCTCTACTTCGAAAACGAATTGGGACACCCACCAAAAAAGTTTCTTTCTTAACAATTACCTAAAGGACACCTTTTTTTTTTCTCTCCAACGCCACGGCTGTTTGCCGGGCCCTTGACCGCGGCTGCCTGGGCTGGGCTTCGCCAGCTCGGTTGTGTGGCTTTGCCGCCCCTGCCCCTGTGCTGAGCTCCTCTGGAGTGATGCTTATCAGCTTCCAGTCGGATGAAAACGTGACCTTCAGGGGCTTTCAGGCTACGGTCTCTTTCATCCCTGAAACGGGTAAGCCGACAGCAGCATCAGCTTCTTGGGTCCCGATTCCCATCGTCGTCATGTGGTGGGAAAGGGCAGCCTCTGCGGCCCAGCGTGGCTGCAAGGGCTTCTCAGTATTTGCAGCAGCTCGGTTCTATAAGGTCGCCGTGAGCACCAAATCAGTGACTGCTGAACCACGGCTCGGAGCGGAAGTACGGGCTCAGGCTCCTGGGAGCCCCTGGTTTTACGGGTGTTTCTGTGCAAGGTCACCTTCTCCGCTGTATGTCGTTGACCATTCACTGAGCTCACAGCCAGTACCCATCCAGCTCGCGCCTGAACAAAGCTTATGCACCACGCGTGTTTTCCCGGCAAGGCACATCCCAGCCTCCTTGCGCTTACCAACGCCAGGGGGCACCTGCGCCCTACGGTATGTTCAGGGCCATTTCAAACCGCAAAAGCACCAACAAAAAGCACAGAGAGGCAAAAAACCCCACGGCAAGGACACCTGTTTACAGTATAAGAGCTAAAACAAGAAGGCACAGCGTCGCCTCGTTGGACCTCACAAGGGGCACGGCCATCAGGTGCCTCAGATTTCTCACTGTTCTGCGTATGTCTTTGCATGGTCATGAAAACACCATTCGTCCCGAGTTACAAATAAACGAAAGGGAGTAGGTGAGTTTGCAGATGTGGAATCCATGAAGAATGAGGACCGAACTGTGTCTGAGTCACGGCCTATCCGTATGAGACGTGTGATCTGAGAGTCATCTGAGACCCCTTTTCTTCGCCTTGCCGCGGGAGAACACATGCCTCGCAAGAATATGGTGAGGACTGAGTCAGATCAGGTGCGCTGGGCCGTGAGCGAGTGTGTGACACATAACAGAGGCCCGGAAACATGAAAGGTCTTCACCGACCCCCAGTCCCCAGGCACACGGCTCCCCTCCAAGTCCTCACATCCGTGGGCATTCTGCCCAAACCCTACAAAGCCAGGGGTCGGCTTCTCAAGTTGTTCATTCTTGTTACACAAGCAGCTGCTTATGGCAAACCCAGGTGAGAGTTAAAATACTCCACTTTTCAGTGAAAATACCCACCGTCCAGCTGACTGAGATGCCCCAGAATTCTAACAACAATAATTTTCTGGTAAGTCCCAAACACTGGCCCTGTGTGTGTGATCTGAGCAACTGTGTATGCTTACCCTCAGATTTAAACGTCTCCATATCAGAGGACGAGTCGATGTTTTTGGAGACATGGAATGTTCTACCCGAAGACCGCAATGCTTCCGGTAAGCTGCTCTGGGGAATGTGACTGAGAGATACCCACAGAGTGTATCAGTCAGGGTTCAACCAGAGAATCCCAAAAAGATATGTTGGGAGTCCTAACTGCCAGTACCCCAGAACATGACCTTATTTGAAGCGAAAGTCTTTACTGAGGTCATCAAGTTACAATGGAGTCCTTAGTGTGGGCCTTAACCCAATATGACTGGTGTCCTTATAAAAGGGGAAACTTGGATGTGGAGAGAGACACCCACACACAGAGAACGTCACGCGAACGTGAAGGGGGAGACTGGGTGATGCATCATCTACAAGCCGAAGAGCACCTGTGATCACCAGCAAACCGCCGAAAGCTGGGGGAGAGGCACCGTCACCACCCTCAGAAGGAACCAACCCTACTGACACCTTGATCTCGGACCTATAGCTTCCAGAACATGACACAATAAACTTCTGTTCTTCTAAGCCCTTCGGTTTGTGATATTTTGTTTCAGCGGGCCTAGCCAGCGAATACACCAGGAACTGGCTAACAGGGCTGTGGAGGGTGACCAAGCAATTCAACCCATGGGGCAGGCAGTCACAAGAGGAGATAAGGGGCGCCTGGGTGGCTCGGTTAAGCCTCCGCCTTCGGCTCAGGTCATGATCCCAGGGTCCTGGGATCGAGCCCCGCATCGGGCTCCCTGCTTGGCGGGAAGCCTGCTTCTTCCTCCCCCACTCCCCCTGCTTGTGTTCTCTCTCTCGCTGTCTCTCTCTCTGTCAAATAAATAGATAAAATCTTAAAAAGAAAAGAAAAGAAAAGAAAAGAAAAGAAAAGAAAAGAAAGGAAAAGAAAAGAAAAGAAAAGAAAGGAAAGGAAAGGAAAGGAAAGGAAAAGAAAAAAGAAAAGAAAAGAGAAGAGGAGATTGCGGGCACTGGAACTCCACAGGCACAGCTGAAGGTACTGGCCCCTGGGGAAGAATTTCTTCTCCTTTTGGGGGAAGCTTCGGCTCTGTTCTTAAGGCCTTTCCAACTAATTAAGTCAGGCCCACCCAGACTATCCAGGATGATCTTGACCTAAAGTTCACGGATTAGGGACTTTTATTACATCTGCAAAATCCCTTCACAGCAACACCTTGATTGGTGTTTAACTGGAGGCTGTGGCTTAGCCAGGCTAACACGTCCCAAGAGCCATCACACAGAGCTGTGTAGGACATGGTCATTGTCCATTTTGCTCAAAGCAACACTGAAATATTTCCAGTCACGAGAAGCAAGACTCCCATCTAAACTGACTCATTTAGTGGAAATGGCTAACTAGGGGGTCACGTTGTGGCCTGACTCACGAATCTGTCCACTAAGAAAAGGGAGTGAGTATCCCACTCCGTGTAATGCCAGCGAGCATGGAGAAGCCTGGGCCTTCTCTTTTCCTTGTTTGTTCCCTGACATCCACTGACATGCACGTGCGACCTCCCGGTCCCTGTGGAAAACATGGTGAGCTGAGCGAGCAGGGGAGAGGGGGCAGGGAAACTTGTATCATTTGCCATTTTGATAGTTTGTCAGGACAGAGAAAATTGAAGCACCTTATTTTTAATTTTTTTTTTTTTTAGTTTTATAAAATGACACGCAGAACACAGAACAGAGTGTGGAGACAGAATATTCCTTGTAATGAGGAGGAATAAAAGCCTTAGGTAGAACCTTCTCTCAGGAGTTTCATCACAACGCTCAGCAAGGCGGACTCGTCACTCTTTCCCAGCACCCACGGCGGTGCTCAGAGCACGGCACATGCCAAATAAATACTTCGTGAATCAAATGAAAGAATCCACAGATAGCCCCTCAAGACCTCGGTAAGAGAGACTTTCCTGATTTTCTGTCACTGAACTCACACATTAGGGCCCTTTTCCTTTATACGTAGAAACTTAAGAAGGACAAGAAAAAGGGTTTACATGTGCCCTGTTTTAAACAGCATACCTACAACCTGGATGACTTCTATCGTTCAGTAAGCAATTTTGTCCTTCAATTATTTTTTTTTGAAATGTCGCGAATCTACAGAGTAGGTGAAAGAATAATACAAAAAACTCCTGTTTATCCCTCACTTACATTCATTCATTGTCGACATCCTGTCACTGGCTTATTTCTCCTCTGAGGCCTTCTCCGTACCAATCTCCGTACCAGAGCCCAGGGCAGGGGGGAGGAGGTGCAAAGAGGAACAAGATATAGTGCCTCTCTTCAAGTAATTTCTATCATAATAATGAAAATTATGTGTACAAATCAGGTGACGAAGAGCAGACACTGTGTGATCTCCATTCACATAAAGCTAAACCTGCTCGAGGCTCCCCTATGCTAGTAGATGCCAGGGTAGCGCCCACCCTGGGGGGGTACTGTCTGGAACGTCTGGAACGGCCCCCGCTGGGAATCTGCTAATGCGGTCCCTGATCTGGGTTCTGGTGATGCTCTTTGAAAATTCAAAGTACTTTTTTACTTGAGCATTTTTCCTGCGCGTGTTTTACACGTCAATAAAATTCACAACAGAAGAAAAAAGTGTACAGAAAAACTGAATATGAAAAGTACTGAAATAAGTTCTGGATGAGATGATTAGAAAACTGGCCTTTGATTCAGGCCCACAAGAATAATGTCCCCATTATTCTACGCCCTGTGGGGAACCCTTGGATGGTTGTGATCGGGGAGTGACACGATCAAAGAGCCCTTTTTGGTGGTGAATTTGGGAGTGTGAGGAGGATAAGGACAGATCACCTGTTGGGGGAGCAGCCCTGGTGAGCAGTACTGAGGACTTGAGCTCAAAGGTAGAAGACGGATGTGAGATATATTGCAGATTTGGGATCTCAAGTGTTTGGAGACCAGAGAGTTGGAGCAAAAACCTGGGGAGTCAAGATGAACTCAATATTTTACTCTTGGGTGAAATAACCACTTTGGGGAACATACGTATTTCTTTCTTTCTCTAGAATACAATAAGCATTGCTCATCACTCCCGGGTATCTGTTAAGTGCCCGGCACCACAGAGATGCTCAGACCTTACAGTCTGGGCTTGCTGGGGAGGACCCATGGGTAATAAAGATGGGTTTTCTTGGCCCCCTTCCAGGTGGCCTTTGCAGAGCCACCTCCCCCTGACCCTTCCAGGTTCCTTTCCAGCCAGACTGTTAGGAAGCAAGGGGGCAGCTCAGCCTGCAGATGGCCACCAGGCATCTCTGCAAAGGAACCTTCTTTGGGAAGACCCGGGTAGTCACCGCTGCCTGCTGCTTCACCAGGATGTAAGCACACCCAGACAGTGGAACAGGGTGGCAGCTGATGGTTTAAGCTGGTTGACTGTTAATTCTTCAGCCACCACCTCTGATACCCATCAGGATCTGCTGCCCTGTCCCCGTTCACCACCATCAAGGGCAATCCACCTCCCCAGGCAGAACTTGAGTTCCTGAATGTTCAGGAAAGTTCTGCCCCTTCATACTGTGCTTCTAGTTTATTTTAACATGAGGCTGGCAATTAGAGACATTTTATCATGGCCCTCCCAAGTATTTTCTAATCAAAGTATAAATTTTGTAAAATACTTTGAGCATCTTTCAAAGTAATTAAATGGTTTCTTCTCTGATTAATATCTTAAATCCTTAATTAATAGATTTCCTAATATTCCTACATTCCTGAAACGAATCCCACTTGGGCATGGTACATTCATCTTCAATGTACTGCCGGGTTCTATTTAACATTCCACTTAGATTTTTGTATCAACAGCCATAATTGAAATTGACTGATAGCAGAGGCTCTTAAAATGTGGCCTTTAGATGGCTGGGGATCTCTAAGATCCTTTTAGGGCATCTGTGAGGTCAAAACTATTTTCATAGTAATACTAAGACATCATTCTTCTGTCTACTCTTGTTCTCTCACAGTACGCGGTGTTTTCCAGGGGCCACACACCATGTGGTAGCTCAACAGATTGACTATAAAAAGCAGGTAGGCGGCTCCTGGTTGGGTCAGCGGGTTAAGCATCCGACTCTTGATTTCTGCTCAGGTCATGATTTCAGAGTCCTGAGATCGAGCCCCATGTGGGGCTCCCGGCTCAGCTGGGAGTCTGCTTCTCTGACCTCTCCACAGGGAGAGGGACAAGCAGATGCCAAGCTGACCAGAGCCTGACGTGAAGTTTGCCCCCAGGACCCTGAGATCCTGACCTGAGCAGAAATCAAGAGTCGGATGCTTAACCAACTGAGCCACCCGGGTGCCCCTTGCTTAAATCTTTTTTTTTTTTTTTAATATCTATCTAGTATTTGGTCATTTGACAAAGGTTTTGTTTTTATTTTAGAAGACAGATACATTCTTCTACTGAACCTACGTCCTCTGCACCCTACTGAGTCTTTCAGCTGAGCTGGACAGGCCAGCTGATCAGCGGCTGGGGACGGGACCTCGGAGATGATCCTGCGGGTGACTGACAGGCACAGCTATAATCCGTGCGGACATTACAAATGAAGCTGCAAGACTTGATTATGTTCCCATTAGAGCTCTTAACTCATTGAGTGATGTCACACAGATTGTTTCCTGCTTCTGAGCCCTAGAATCTTTTACGTACATAGAAGAGAGAACATTCTCTAGAGCCTCGCTGTACTGCTGAAAGGATTGGCTGTTGCTTTCATTGCAATGGCCAAAATGGTGGCCTTGCTATCCCTCCGGTCCCAGGCCCCCTGAGAGAGCCACCTCCTCACCCCACCTATTTTAATGAGGCCATATCTGAGGTGCCCTTTCCTCTCATTGTCCAGGGAACAGCACGCAGCTGCCTGGGTGGTGAATGCTGGAATCAGGATTGGGCCAAAGACTGCCCTCGGTAAGAGCCCTGGGAGCCTCCCTTCTGTCCAGCCAGCCTGGCCACGAGCATGTCACTGCGACCGCCACAGCCCCGAGAGATCTTCAGGTTCATAACACTAGCCAGCAGGTGGCCATAGATGTTTTGGGCATGAAGTATGGGATCTGGACTGAACTGTCTTTCCCTTTATAAGTTAGAGAACTAGGGGAGGATTCAAGAGCCAGTGCCGAGTTTGTCCATTGTGTCTAGCCTCACAATGGAGGCCCTCTTCTTTTCCTGGAAACCTACGGAAGATTTGCCTTCCGTAGGTCAGCCTTTCCTTGTTTCCAGCCCCAACAGGACTGTAGAATGAACAAAAGTCACTTGGGAAATCCTCCCTGAGGCGCATGTCCTCCTGGTGTCATGCTGGGCACTCGCAACACAAGGCGGAGTCAGACACCGTCCCACGTGGTGACCAGATACCCCGACTTCAGGCTGTTTCCCCCTGGAGGGGAGTTCAAGCACCCAAGCTCCACGTGCCTCCCTTCTTCTCTGGGTCTGCTTACGGCTCCTCTCGTCTTGTCAGAAAAGGCCCGCCAAGCACACTGTACCCCCCAGCCCCACCATGGAATGCGATCTGCCACCATTGCAGCTGGTCAGCTGGCTTCAGTTCAGCCAGTATGATCGTCTGTCTGTCCGCCTGAGAGAGGCCCAGGGCTGCCTGCTCCGGGGTGTGACAGCCACGGGATGGGGCCGTCATCCGGCTCTGCGGTGAGCCCTCGCACAAGCGTCCTTGGAACCTTCCCGCTCTACAGTCCTTCACAGACTGCGTCCTCACGCACCTTCCGTCAGTTGCTTCTCACACTGCCCGTGTGGTGTGGAAAGGTGAGGACGCTTACCCCGCGCCCAGAAAAAGAAACCGAGGCTTATAAAATTGAAGTGACAGAGTCACACAGCTGCTAAGTGAGACAGAGCCCACACCTCGTTCAAATCAGCCTAGAGATTTCCCCCTGCCCCCACACGGCCTGTCCTGGGGAATCCGCGGCTAGGTCCCCACGACTCCGGTGCTATGCCGTCCTTCCCTACTGCATATCGATCGGTCACTTGTTTCGTTCGTTCTTTCGTACGGTCACGCACAAGTCGTCACTGAACACCATCTTCTCACCTGACTTGCAATGAGGCTCTGGGGATGCAAAAGCAAATAACTCCTAATCTCTGATTTCTCGCATAGCATTTCAGAGCCATTTCAGCTGCCCCAGTACAAGGGGGTAAATGCTGGAAGACGTGAGCGTCAGTGCAGAGAGAGCACAGGGCAGGGAGTGACTTCCTAGGAGCTTCGGGGAAAGCTTAGCTAAGGATTAGACATTTATGCTGGGTCTTATGAGAATCAGAAGTTTTTCAGGTAAACAGAGAAGGGAAGGCATTCCATTCAGGGAAACTCATGAACAAAGGGTCAGAAAGATGAAGCAGAGGGGTATCCAAGGTGGAAAGTGCAGTTCTGTGTGGCTGGTGCTTTGACAGGGGGCACTGAGGGGAGATTACTTAAAATCACAGCCTAGGTCCTAGTTGTGAAGGGCCTTATTTTGACAGAAAGAACGTTGGCCTCTGCCTTGCAGCCGGGTGATGGGAATGATTGCCATTTGAGCTCAGAGGAGAAAAAAATCAGACCTGTATTCAAGAAAAATTAATCTGGCAGAAGTCAACAGGATGGATGGCTAGAGGGAGAGGGTGGAGGCAGGAAACAGCTGAGGAGATGCATAGACACAAGAGCCCAAATAAACTATGACGGGGACTACAAGATGACAGGAGGAAAAAAACAGTGTCAACAAACACTGTGGTCACAGACTCAACAAGCTCAGATGACCAATTACGTTTAAAATGGAGGGGGAAAAATCACACTTAGAAAAAATGACTCCCAGGTCCCTAACTCTAGTGATTGCATAGGTAAAAGCTAGTAAGAGTTAGCATTTATTATCTACTCCAGGCCAAATCCTTTATCTGTATTATTTCCTACAGTCCTCTCGGTAAACCTGAGAAATAAGTAGTATTATTGACCCTAATTTTACAGACGAAGAAATTGAAGCTCAGTGACCAAGTCCTTTGCCCGAATGGGTGGTGAAGGCAGGTTCTCTGATTCCCTTCTCTCAGGCTCCGTGCATACACACATCATGGTGATACTGTTGATCTTTAGGATAAACTGTAATACAAGGGCTCAGGCCACAGATTTCTTAACCACAGACACCTGGTACAGCCGTCCACCGAATACTGCGCCCCGGACAACGTGATCAGACTCAGGTGTTCCCCACTAGCCTCCATCATGCGTTTGTAAATTACACCCTGGGTGGTAACGAGGCTCCCCTCGTGTCTGCACCTAGTAGACGCTGTGTGTCTCCAAAGTTAGCGAGCAACCGAAGTCCTGGCTGTGTCCAAGTAGGAGAAAGGCCTGGCTCCCTTCATTTCTTTCTTTTGGACATTTTCCTACCCTGCCCCCGCCCCTCCACTTCCTAAAGGCCCACCTTTCCGCTATTACAGGTCTGAGGCTCCCAGCCCCAGGCTGGCAGCCCCACCCCATCTGTGCAGGTGGACCTCTGCCCTAGAAACTGCATTTGCTGCCCCATTTACACCCCATTGTCCCCCGCAGTCCAAGCTGTGAACTCACAAACTGCTGCTGTCTGGAGGCTCTAACCCAGCCCCCGCCACGACAGATCGTCTGGGAAGAGTGGGAGGCACTGCTGTGAACACGAGGGGACTTCACTAGCCCTGCTGGTGCAGCTCTGCGGATGTAGCCGCTGGCGGGGGTGGGGGGGGGCTACCCTGGTGAGGGCGGGGCAACGGGGAGAGGACTCTGCAAGCCGTTCTTTGGACACTTTCAAAAGACATTGTTTCTGGCAATTCTGCTCATTCCTGGGGTCTCAAGATTCTTACAGAAGGGGGGGAATGGGGTAACCCGGTGATGGGTATTAAGGAGGCCATGTGATGTGATGAGCACTGGGTGTTACGCGCAACTAATGAATCGTACATCAAACCTAAGGATGTATTACATGTGGGCTAATTGGATTAAAAAAAGAAAGATTCTTACCTTTATACCGTCTTACTCCATCTGGCCCATGTCAGTCCCCGACTACCAGGTGCATGCAAGGTTTCTCATGTCATATCTCTGTTACACAAATCGAGGTCCGAAGACGGTCCAGAAAGCGAAGTGTTGCTACCGTTCTCTGCCTGCCTGCAGGGCACAGTGGGGAATTGGGATCAGGTGGTATCAATACACTTTCGTTTAAAATCCTTGAAGAGGAAAACCAAGGAAACTCCAATTCAAGCAAGGTTTTACCTTGGTCACGGCGTTGGGTGCTTGGAGCGGGTGAGGTGTTTCACCAGTGTTCTCTCATAAAGCTCGGCTCAGTCAACCGGCTTGGTCTGCTGGGACCCTTTGTTCGGGATGACATTTGTGCACAATGCACAATGGACAGGCCAGAGCCAGGGTGAGGAGGAAGGGACGGAGTGGATGGCCACTCGCGTGGCCTGGCCGAGAACCAGGCGAGGACGCAGCCAGCGGCAGGAGGCGGCGGAGGGAGGTGGTTCGCAGGAGGAAGGAGTCACACAGTTAGAGCAACAAGAGCTTCGGCACCAGAGGGGAGGAGCGCTTCCGGGCTTTTCTGATCCAAATCCCAGGAAATGTTTCTGGAATGAATCCAAATATAAAGAAACAAGCCTGATGACACAAAAATAATAGTGGATTTAGTATATTAGTTTCCCGTTGCTGCTATCTTGAATTACCACAACTTTGCTGTCTTTAAACAGCACAAATGTATTAGTGTCTTTCTTACAGTTTTGGAAGCCAAAGTATACAATCAGTTTCACCGGGCTGAAGGCAAGGTATTGGCAGGGCTGGTCCTTCCAAAGGCTCTCAGGAGAAACCCTCCCTCTTGCCTTTTTCCACTGCCAGGGGCTGCCTGCCTTGCTTGGCTTGTGGACTCTCCCTCCATCTTCAAGACGGTCACTCCAAGCGCTGCTTCTGGCATCATATTGCCTTCTGATCCCCCTTGCGTCCCTCTTATAAGGAATACTGTGACCACAATGGGCCCAACGGGACAATGCAGGATAGTCTCCCCATCTCAAGATCTTTAAGTTAATCCCAGCTACAAAGCCCTCCTGCCATATAAGGCAGTATTCATGGGTTCTGGGATTTAGGATGTGGGCCTATTTGGGAAGGTCATTACCCAACCTACCACAACGTAGGCTTAAGAGCTAGGACCTCAGAGGTGGTCATCTGTTCAGGGGCAAAATGGAAATAAATCATTCTCAAGGTCAAAAAGCTAATGAAAAAGCCCACAACAGCCCAGACGCTGTTTAGAGAGCAAAGGCTCAGGGGAGTTTGACTTGGCCACAGCATCAGTCCCCCCATGGGAGTCTCGGCAGTGAAGGTGGCTTGTCCCCCCCAACGGAGAAGCTGTCTTGTGGGGCAGAGTCTCACACATCCTAAAACAATGACAACAGATATTCATTCACTCTTTTTCCAGCAAACACTTGCTGAGGGAGTCCTCTTTGCCAGGCCCTACGACCAAGCTGCAGGCCTAGAGTGAGACGTGTGCTCCCGGTCTGTTTCAGGAGAGTAGTAAAAGATGAGCCAAACCAGGTGGAACGTGGGTATACAAGCGGCGCATCTACAGTGTGCAGGGTGCTGAGGAGAGAGGGCAAGCACTGCCTTCTCAGAATTCCTGGGAGCCTGACAAATGCCTGCTTTTCATCCTGCTCCACGGGTAACAAAGGGGGATGTGCCGCTGCCTCTGTGCTCACACGGAGGGAGAAAGAGGGGGGAGAATGGGGCGTAGAGGCAAGTGCTAAGAGAGCCACTAGAAAAACAGAGGTTCCCAATGATTCCAAAGCCAAAAAGAAAGAGCTGGTTGAACCAGAGGGAGAAAATGAAGTTCATTCTTCATTCATCCACCCGCTCGGTCACTCGGTCACTCATTCGTCCTGTATTTATTGAGTATCTACCAATTGCCAGGCGCTGTTCTGAGGCCTGGGAAACAACAGGAGTTAACGCAGAGCAAGTCCCGGGGCGCCTGGGTGGCTCAGTCGGGTAAACATCTGCCTTTGGCTCAGGTCATGATCCCAGGGTCCTGGGACCGAGCCCCTCATCAGGGTCCCTGCTCAGTGGGGAGTCTGCTTCTCCCTCTCCCTCTGCTGCTCCCCCTGCTTCTGCTCTCTCCCTATCAAATATATAAATAAAATCTTAAAAAAAAAAAAAACCAAAAAACCCAGCAAGCCCTGTCTTCATGGAGATTACACTGTAGTAGAGGGAGAGAAAGAGTAAGCAAATAGGTCGGAAAAACAGTATGTCATCTGCTGACATGTCTTACGGAGACAAATTCAGCAAAAAAGGGGACACCGATGGAAGGACTGTTCCTGTCTTGAGCATTCCCGGAGCATCTACCGTGTGTTAGTGTGCTGAATGTGGCAGGGCAGAGAGGAATTCATTCATTCAATCGCTATCTATTTATTGAATGTTCTCCACGCGACAGTCACTGTGCTCAGTCGCGGAGAAACAAGGTCTCTGCCATAATGGAACGTCGAGACTAGTGTGAGAGTCAGCCATTTAACAATGAAATATACAGGATGTGTAATTACAAGCTGAAGTAAAAGCCATGAATAGAATATAATGGGTACATCCACTTAAATTGGGGGATTGGATCAGGCAACTCTAAGGAAGAAGCAATATTTGAACTGAGACCCAAAGAATGTATGCAAGAAAGATATAAACAGTCGTGATAAACAACTGTAATTAGAGCAGAATGGTATTGGCAGAAGGGCTGGGCAACAAGATTAAAAGAGAGCAGGGAGACCAGAACCAGACTCATACATACATGAAGACAGGGGTGGCATTGCAGGCCAGTGACCAGGTAAGCAAGTCAACAAATATTACTGAGACAACACATTATCCACATGGAAAAAATTAAGAAAAATTACACAGAAATCAGTTCCAGGTGGTTGAGAGACCTAAATGTTTAAGGAAAAACTTGTCAAAAAAATAGAGAATATCTTTATGATCTTGGATAGAAACAGACAAGTCATTCAAAGCACTAACCCATAAAGGCAAAAGATTGGAGACTGATACCTTTGACTACATTGCAATTACAAACTGCTATTCATCAAGAGACAGAGAGAGAGAAGGGAGAGAGGGGAGAGAAGGGGAGGGAGGGATGAAGAGGAAGGAAGGAGGGTAGGAAGGAAGGAAGGAAGGGAGGAAGGGAGGAAAGGAGAAAGTTGCATACCGGGAGAAAATATTCGTAGCTGATGTAACTGGCAAAGAAGTGGTCTCTAATATATAAAAGACTCCTAAAAATTAGTAAGAAAAAGACACCTCAAGAGAAAAATGGGCAAAAGTCATGAGCAGGCATTTTTTTGCTCGTTTCAGGAAAAAACCACCATGGGAAATAAACACATGAAGGATGTTCAATCTCCTCGGCTCTTAGGTATGATATTAGGTTCACAAGTCATCATTTTACAGTTATGAGATTGTCAATAATTAAGATCTCTTACAATAATACCCTGGTACCAGCAAGTATTACGGGAGGTGTCCACTTACTACGCGCCTGTGCTGGTGTGTATTTGGGGCTGGGGATGGGGAGGGAATCCATTTCTTGGCTTGTCTGCCTCCCTCAGGCCCATGAGGCGGGGACTACCTTTGCCACTCGCAGGGGGAGAACTGATGAAATGTGCTGCGAATGACCCCCCCCAACCGTCTGTGCCTGCCTTTCCGCCTCCTGTTGGTCTAGTGTTGGATACCAGTCCTCTCTCTGTCCCAACAGAGAATGAATGAATGAATGAATGAATGGGCTCTTCGAAGGAACGTCTTGACTCCATTACACCCCCATCCGGGCAAACACCCAGCGCTAGACCAGGCCCACAGCAGCAGCTCACTACGCGCGTCGAATGAATATATCCATGCGCTCTCTGAATTGGCCTGAATTCCCATTTCCTTTACCAGGAACCCTCCTCGCACGCAGACGCGCCTCCCGTTCTCCCACCTTGCAGTCCCGACCAGGTGCAGAGAGGAAGTTTCGCGTCCGACTGCTCCGAGAGTGCTGCGAGAGGGCAGGACGGAGCGGGGGGCCACGAATGGCCGCTAGGAACCGGGACCCCGCAGCGGTGGCGGCCCCGCGGGCAGGGAGGGGCAGGGCGAGGGTCGCGCGGGAGAGGAGCTCTGCGGGCCCCGCGGGCGGGGGCGTGTGAGCGGTGCGGACAGGGGTTGCCGGGGGTGGTCCGCGGAGGGGTTCGGGGGGGGGCGCTGTGCGCGGGGCGGCGGAGCGGTCAGGGGTTCCTGGGAGGGGGGAGCGGGGTGCGCGGGGGCGGCCGGGCGCGCGTTGCCGGCCTAGCGCCTCCCCCGGCGTCGGCCCGCGAGTCTGCGAGGCTTCCCGGTCCGCCAGGCGGAGCTGCGGGCGCGCCCCCGAGTTGGCCCGACGCGCCCCCGAGTTGGCCCGACGCGCCGCGGCCTAGCAGCCAGCCCCACTTCGACGACATGTTCGGCGTCTCGTTCCGGGTGGGTGCCCGGGGCGCGGCGGGGCGAGGCCGCGGACGTCCGACGGGGTCCCGGGCCGGCTCGGCGGGCGAGGCCCAGGGCGTGGGCCGGGCGGGGCCGCGAGGGGCGGGGAGCGGGGCGGGCCCGAGAGGCGCCAGGGCAGCGTGGGGTGGCGGCGAGCGGGGCGCCGCGGCCCTTCCCCGGTCCCGCCGCCGCTGGCTGGGGTCGGAGCCCGGGCGGGCCGGCGGAGCGGGCGGCGGGGCGGGGTTGGGGGCGGGGGCGAGAGCCCAACCGAGTGGCTGCATCGAGTGGCCAGGCCGCCTTCGCCTGCCTTGGAGGGTGCTGGTGTGTCCCGAGGCGCTAAGGTAATGGAGCACCCCCAGATCGGAGGTACTCACCCCACCCCAACCCGCCCGAACCTGGTTGAGGGAGTACTGGGGGTGGTGAGCCCCATCCCCTGCCTAGCAGTCAGCGGCAAGTACCTGCTGGAGGACACAGCGTCTATCCTCCCTCTTCAGTTCTGTCTTCGGGGGCTGGGACGTTCATAATAGACTGTGGGTTAGAAGCAGTGCCATCAGGGGTGCCTGGGTAGCTCAGTTGGTTAAGCTTCCGAAATGATCCCAAGGCCCTAAGATTGAGCCCCACATCAGACTCAGACGGTAGAGCCTGCTTGGAATTCTCTCTCTCCCTCCCCACCCACCCTCACTCTCAAAAAAAAAAAAAAAAAAGAAAGAAAGAAAGTAGAAAGAAAGAGAAAGAAAGAAAGAGAAAAAAAGCAGCAGCAGCAGCAGCACCATCCCCTCAAGGAGGGGACTCCCAGGACTTGTACCCCTGGATGTACCAAGTTGGAGGCAGCTGGGAAGGAAGGGCCTGGTGACATTAATTCTGCCTGGCCTTGTCTCATCTGCAGCTGGCTCCTCCCTATCCTCCAGGTCCTCCATAGGATCAGCCTGCATTGTCTTTGTGTGTGTTTTTTTAAGATTTTATTTATTTATTTGAGAAAGAGAGAGCGTGGAGGTGGGGGGGGTTGGAGGGAGGAGCAGAGGGAGACAGAGAAGCAGACTCCCCACTGAACAGGGAGCCTGATGTGGGGCTCAATCCCAGGACCCTGAGATCCTGACCTGAGCTGAAGGCAGACACCCAACGGATGGAGCCACCCAGGCACCCTGCATTCTGTTTTATTACCTCTCCCTCTGTCTGGATTCTGGGCACAGCCCAGCTTCTTCTGTGCCTTTGGTGTGGGGGGAGGGCGCTGCTGTGCCCAGGGCAGGCAGGACCTGAGGTGCTCTGCTCACATTCTGTCCGGCTAGGACCCGTCCCTGCTCCTTGCCATCACCATCATTGGAGTCACCGTGGTCCTGTTGGCCCTGAGGAATATGAACTCACGGAGAAGACATACCACCTTACAGGACTCTGAAACCAAGTACCCGCTGCCCCTGATTGAGAAAGAGGTAGTGGAGTCAGCCCACCCCCCCCACTGTCAGCTTGAAAGAGAAGAGGACAAGAGTGGTGGAGAATGTGCTGGCTGGGAAGGCAGGGCCGTGGGACAGGCATTTCATGGCCTCCAGTTTGCTCCCCACTGCCTCCGTGTGTGTGTGTGTGTGTGTGTGTGTGTGTGTGTGTGTGCGTGTGTGCGCGCACGCGCTGGGCTCTTACCAAATAGAGCCCTTTTCCAGGCATTTGAGTTGCTCAGAAAGGCTTCTGGAAAGCTGACAGAGCTTGCTCTGTTTTCTATTTTATAGGAAATCAACCACAACACCCGGAGGTTCCGCTTTGGACTGCCCTCACCAGACCATGTCTTGGGGCTTCCTGTAGGTGAGTGGGGTTTGGGGTCATCACCAGGACTGGGTCTTGCAGGCACTCTCTTCCTCTCTGAAACTCAGTGGGGCTGTAGAGGTTGCCCTGTTAACCTTTCGTAAGACAGGTAATCTCAGAGCTGTAGAGAGATATGCTAGGGGGCAGTCCGTTTCCTTTCTCATTGTTCGATTTGGGCTGACACAGTGATGTCTCAGTGAGTATTGAAAAGAAGTGAATCTAGAATCAGAAAGTCTAAGACCTCATCACAGGCTCCTTGCTGGGCAACCTTAGGCAAGTCCTTCAACCTCTCTGAGCCTTGGTCTATGAAATGGAGTTTCCCGGGCCTGCCTGCCACTTGGGCTGTTGTGAAGGTAAAGTGACCGATGGGTGTGAAAATTGACAACGTGCAAAGTGCTGTGTTCATGTGAGGGATGGAGGGAACTGATGTCCTCTACAGTCAGGAGAAAGGCCCAGAATATGTAGAGAGGCAGGAGGGAGTCAGGTGTGTCTTCCCTGCACGGTGTCTTTTTAGCAGACACCTCAGACCCACACAAGGAGGGACCCAGCATGAATACCAGCCCTAGGAGGCCTAGAGTTCCGAGTTACCCCATTTCTAGTCTGTAACACTGCCAGACGCCCAAGTCCGTCTTAGTGAGATAGAAAACCTCTGCTAGGTCCACAGCCTGGGGATTCAGAGCATTGAACAAACTGCCAGTGCTGCTTGCCAGTCTGGTGGAGACCCTAATCCCTGCCTCCTTGTACTGTGTGTGTTGGACAAAACCTTGACCTCTCCTCTATCAGGTCATGAAATCACTCACCAGGCAGCCAGCCTGGCCCCTGAGCCTTCTTGCTGCTGCTTCTTCCTGTCTCCATTCACAAGAGCTCCGCGTCAGCCTGCCTTCCAGCCCTCTGCCTGGCCTGTGGGGTCAGTCCTGTTGGCAAGAAGCCTAAAAGAAGGAAAAATGATGAGAAATAGAATTTCTTAGAATCTGCCATGACCCATCGTCTTCTTCACCCTGGTGCAGGCAGTGCAGAGTTAGCATGACAGGTAGTTTAGAGGCTTCTGGAAGAGTCCGCTATGAGGGACTCCCAGCTCAGCTGAAACAAAGCAGGTGAGAAATGGGGCCCACCAGGGCAGCCCCATTTTCTCTGGGGATGGACATGGCCAGGCCAGGCCTAGGTTGGCTGCATCTGAACAAGCCTTTCTGAGGTCCCCGGGTTCACATTTGTTCTCAGGAGGAAGCTGCCTCGGGCATTTATTTCTGCGTGTCCCCAATATGCAGACAGGCCATAGCCAGAGTGGCTGAGCCTGTTCTTTCTTCTTTCCCTTCCCTTCAGTTTAATTCCAGTGTAGAGCCTGTCCTTTCTTAACCCCGAGTGTTTGCACCTCAGTCTTCAGGGCCTCCTCAGAGACCCCGAGGACTTCCAGGGCTTCCACTCCGAAGCAACTGGAAGGACCCGCTCCTCAGGTGCCGCCTTCCTCCTCTCTGCCCTTCCTCCTCCTCCTTTCTGTCTCTGCCAGCTCTCCCCAACTGTCTGCATATCCGCCCCGTCTTTCCTGCAGTTTCTACTCCCTGGGATGGCACAGAGCTTCCTCTTGCCTCTGTCTCCTAGCGGCTCCTGCCCGCACCACTATTCACACCACTATTCCTCGTAGTCACCCAAGTGTCCCACTGGAGATCCAGCAGCGACCTGAGCAGCCCCGCCCATCCTGTGACACTGGGAGGTAGTCCCGGTCCGTTCGGTTCTACCCTGCAGGGGCAGAATTCCACGGCTCAAAACTTTACTTTTCCTCAAGCAGAGCCATAGGCCAGGAAGACACGATACTCTTTCTAGAATTCCTGGTCTGTGGTGTCTAAACCCGGGGACCCAGCGTGCGTGTGAGCCTAGGCCAGCCCTGTGCCAGGCAGCAGGGGCCAGATGAGGGGGCGGTGATTCATTCACAGACCCCAGCGATCCACCCAGGTCAGGAAGAAATGACTTTGTGAAGGCAACAGATTTTGCTTTAAAAGGGAAGCACCCCTTTCTGTTATTTTTAATACTCAGCCTCCAACCTGAGCGAGCTCGTCCCGTTCTACAGGGGACTCTGACGCCGGCAGCGGGCACTCACGTGAAGCTCCCAACTCCACCGGGAGGGAGGCAGGGCAGGCCTATCGTCCCCACTCACCCGGAGAGGCGAAGTCACTTGCCCAGGGCTGTATGCAGAGCGACAAGGGCAGGCCTGGGACCCAGGCATCGCGGCTCTGGGCGCCTTCCCCGCCCGGCCCTGCTGCCGTGCACGCCGCCACACCAGGCACTCGCCTCCCTGAAGCTCGCCCTTTGTGGGAGTCCTGGGTCCTGTTTCGGCGGGCTGTGCTCACGTTTAACATGGGATGCCTTTCCTGTAGGTAACTATGTCCATCTCCTGGCCAAAATTGATGGTGTTCTGGTGGTCAGGGCTTACACGCCGGTGTCCAGCGATGATGACCGAGGCTTTGTGGACTTGATTATAAAGGTAAGTGTGCCCGCCGCGTCCGGCTGCCTCACCCCCCCGAGCCTAGGAAAGGTGGTGGGGTGGAGAAGGAACCCATGTCCTCGGAAGGGCTTTGCGGCAATGGCATGGAACAGCGAAGCTACGGGCTCGGTGAAGTCCTCAGGGGTGCTTCGAGCAACTGTGAGTGCAGAGGACTCGCACAGCAATGTTTCCAGCAGCAAATGGAATTCTGAGTTGTATGCAGCTGTGGCCTCCAGTCTGAGGGTATACAAGCCAGGCTGTCTTATGTTTCAGATCTACTTCAAAGACGTGCACCCCAATTATCCAGAAGGGGGGAAGATGACTCAGCACTTGGAGAACATGAACATTGGGGACACCATCCTTTTCCGAGGGCCAAGCGGTCGCCTGTTCTATCATGAGCCAGGTACTGGGGGGCTCACACTGGGCCTCCCGCTGAAAGGAAGAAGATTCCTGTGGTGGTTCCACTGCTGTAGAAAACCTCTCAGGGTTGAGTCCTAGGACTTGTGCTTAAAGCCTTCGTACATTCACTCAACACACATACTTGACGAGATCGTAAGCTTCACTAAGGTAGGAGAGTGCTGGGGTGTTTCCTCACGGAAACTGGACCTCCAGCATGATGCCCGATGTAGAAGAGGTGCCTGCGAAGGCTGAGCAGTGGAAAGACGGAGGGATGGCGTCCACACTCGTCCTTACCACGTACTCCTCACTGACTCGCTCGTTCATGCTGTGGCTGGCAGTGCTCTGTGAGGCTCGCTTAACTTCACCGCGAACCCCTCCTCCCTCAGAGCAAAAGGTCCAGCGAGTCCTCGGCTCGGTTTCCACTTTGCGCACCGGGGCACCGGGGATGGCAGAGGGGGCCGCCCTGGCAGGCTTCTCTGGTTAAGAACCGTGCGGCCCCTTCCTTGGGTGGCCGTGCCTCCTGGGAGACCCAAGGAAAGCCCGTGATCTCTTACAAGCTCTCAGGCAAGGGCTGCAGAAGTCAGAGGGGGCCTCTGTGTTTCTAGGGAACTTTTCAATCAAGGCATACAAGACGAGTGAGCCTGAAAGGAAGCTGGTCAGTCACCTGGGAATGATCGCTGGGGGCACAGGTGAGAGGCTTCCGGGGCTTCATCCACAGGGTGGGCCCCGAGACCTTTCTCACTTTGGAGTCATTTGATCCTGGAGGAGACCCTTCCATGGCTGCTTCAGATGGGAGTGCAGGGTTGGTGACAGGCCTGGGAACGGACCCCACGTACCCTGCTCCCCTGACCCAACATGCTGGCCGCCCCAGGAAGTCAGGCTGGGGCCCCTGGAAGAGTCTGGGGACCGAGCTGAGTAGGCCCACACATGGTCTCCCAGCAGGTCAAGCCCGATGCTTCCCATCTCTTGAGAATTCATGTCTGAAAGACTAGAACAGATGTGTAAGGACACCTGCAATGCGCCAGGCACCATCATAGGTGCTTATAAAACGATCGCACTTACTTGTCATTCATTCTGTTGCACGCATGGGGACACCGAAGAGCTCAGACGGGCACCTGACTCACCCTCCTCAGACAGCAAGATGGGGGGGTGAAGAGGGGGGGCGGGGGCTGGGTGTGAAACCAGCCTGTTCAGAGCCAGGGCTCCTTCCATCTTGCCATGTGGACATGAGAACAGAAGGGGGAACCAACATGAAGGGCAGTTTTCCACTCTGAGTCTGGGGGCAGGCGTGAGACAAGTAGGACTGGGGCTAAGGCAGACTGTTAGGGGCTGCAGACCGGGGATCACGGGTGCTGGAGGGGGAGGGCGAGCTGCTAGCTGTGTCCCGCCCGCTCCCGTCCCAGGGATTACGCCCATGCTGCAGCTCATTCGCCACATCACCAAGGACCCCAGCGACAGGACCAGGATGTCCCTCATCTTTGCCAACCAGGTCAGTTCTGCCGAGTTGGCCCTGAGCTTGGAGGGGCAGGATGGCATGTTTGCTCAGCGGGGCGCCCGTGTTCACGCCCCCCACCCCAGCTCTCACTGCCCCTGCTCAGCCGGGGTTTGGGGGTGCAGCCGCCAGAGGAGAGAAGTCCAGGCCTGGTTTTCCACTTGTTTTTGTTTTTAACTGTCTCCCCAGCCACCCTATGGACTAAGCTTTCCTTCCTTCACATGGAATTCTGTTTTTCTGAGTATAAAATCATAGATACCCTCAGTAGAAATGTCAGAAAATACAGAAGTATCTAAATACTTGACTTTTCTTTCTTCTCTACACACCAGTATTTGCAGTTACATTTATGTATTGCTTGGTTTTCTCACTCAACATTACGTGAACATTTTCTTCTCATCGAACCTCTTTATATCTTCATCGGTCTGTATCAAGTTGCACCATAATTTACTGTATTTTCTGCATTCAGATTGTTTTCAGTTTTCACAGTTGTAAAGGATAAAATGAACGATACTGCCTAGGCTTGATGCCTTTTAGATTATTTTCTTAAATAGGATCCTAGAAGTAGAATTGCTGGCCCAAGAACGGTGACGAGAACATTTTAAGACCCAGGCCCTCTCTGCGGCACTTCTGAGCCGGGGACGAGCTCCAGCCTCTGCTTCCCGCTGCTTCAGCTCTCCCGCGCTGTTGTGTCGGCTGGTACCTTACATGTTGCTGCCTTCACCCCTTGCACTCCCTGAAGATCTCCTGGGCCCACACTCAGCTCGTTCCAACTGGGTTCCAACTGGGGGTGGGGGGGTGGGACCTCTGAGTGAGGCCACCCCGCTGGGGCCCGGCCGTGGCCTCCAGCTGGACAGCAGTGCCCACGAGAGAGAGGGCTGGGAGTGCGGGAGCTGCAGCAGAACCTTTGTTTGCCCCAGGAGTCATGGCGAGAGCACTCCCACTCGAGTGGGGGCAGCTAGGGCAGAAGTGTGCTGAGCCATGTGCTCAGTGTGGGGACCAAGTAGGACGTCCCCAGAGGGGCTTTGCTCCTGTTGCTTCTTTTCTAGACAGAGGAGGATATCTTGGTGAGAAAGGAGCTTGAAGAAGTTGCCAGAACTCACCCAGAGCAGTTCGACCTATGGTACACCCTGGACAGGCCTCCTGTTGGTACGATCCCCATGGTCCCCACTGTGGGTTAGCTCCAACCCTGACCCACCTCAGAACTAGTCCCTGGGTTTGTTTGCTAAAAGGACTGTGCTTGGGAGCTGAGACCATCATTTCTGTCCCCGCGCTTGAGGGAGAGAGGAGTGGGGACAACCTGCTTGTAAGAGCAGTCAGGGGCAGGTGTCTGATAGCAGCAGTCCATACACGCACTAAACCTCAGGAGGGACTTGGAGGGATACCCAAGGGATACCCATGCTACATTCGACAAGCATCCAGACATCACACACATGGCCATGGACCCCTCGCCCCCTTACCACCCAGCTTCTCCTGGACAGCAGCCATCACATGGGGAGCCCCAGGCAGTTGCGGCAGCCCTAGCCAGCACCCAGCCACTACCCACACCCTGCACCTTCAAGCTGCCTCTGCTATGGCACCCGGCTGTGCCTGCCTTGTCATATAGCTCAATGCCCAGCAGAGGGCGCCCCCCAACTGAGCCACAGACCCCAGGCCTGCTCCACCCTGCCCAGCCCCAGCTCCGCGCCTTGACTCACACCACACCTCACCGTTGTGTTCTCCATCCCTGCCCCTGCTTGCGGCATCAGACACTAGCTGGGGGCCTCACGGTCCCAGCAGTGAGCCTGGGATCCGGGGTCAATACTGAAGAAGGCTGCCTGGGTCTCCCATGTCCTTGCTTCCCGGCTTCTCTGCAGAGAGCAGCAGTGCAGAC
The DNA here is from genome assembly GCF_024610735.1 of Ursus americanus. Classification (NCBI taxonomy): domain Eukaryota; kingdom Metazoa; phylum Chordata; class Mammalia; order Carnivora; family Ursidae; genus Ursus; species Ursus americanus. The sequence goes on from NC_142142.1 coordinate 2,529,192, forward strand.
TTCTAAGCCTTGGAGAGTAGCCTTGCCTCCCTCTTTGGAGGTGGGGGGGTGAGGACCGGAGGCTTGGGGTCAGGGGCTGCACCCGGCACCCTCACAGCTCTTTTCTCCTTGTGCTTCATCTCAGGCTGGAAGTACAGCTCAGGCTACATCACCGCCAACATGATCAAGGAGCACCTCCCTCCTCCTGGGCCGTCCACGCTCATCCTGGTGTGTGGCCCACTGCCCCTGATCCAGACGGCTGCTCGCCCTAACCTGGAGAAACTGGGCTACACCACGGATATGATTTTCACTTACTGATACCGCCCTCGCTCCCGGCAGATTTGCCTGGCTCCTGGCATCTGTTTCAGAGCGAGCTTCGCCTCACCACATTAAACCGGGATGTGCTCCCAAGTGCCTTGTAACGCACCCTCCGGCACGTGGCTTCTCACTCGGGGTGGGCCTAAGAAGCGTTCAAGGGGCCAGAGGCAGACTGGTTTCTGAGGCCTCCTAGCTTGGGAGGCTCGGAGGAACTCCACTTCAGAATCTTGCCCCATAGTTTAATGAAATCAACTTCAGGACAAAGCAGATGGCCCGGGAGATGTGGCTCTGTGGGGAACCCGCCAGGCAGTTAGGAGGCCTTGGCCAGCCCTACATGTGAACGGTCTTGTGTGTGTCCAAGGGAGGTCAGAACTGGCGAAAGTACAGGGGCAGAATTCCAGAAGGATCCAAGTGGGGTCATATCAACTCCACTACTCTCTCTCGAACTCCCCTCTCCAGAACGTTGTTGTTACAGTCAGACCTGTTAGAGGGCCCAGGCACCCCCATGTGCACTCTTCTTCCACAGGAGACCCTGGAAGTGGGAACGGTGTTACAAGGCATTAGAGCAGTCGTAGAGCCGCAGGGCAGGCAGGCCCCAGCCATGCTAGACTCCCTGGGCTTTGCGCAATGGACGGAGACAAGGGCCCTGTTTTTTTAGCATCTTCTAAATGCCAGGCCCCATTCTGGTGTGGCGGGGTGGGTGGTGAGCACAGAAGCTTCGGAACTTGCAAAGGAGATTAGGCTCCAGGAGTATTCCTGAAATCCTTCCCACTGCTAACCCCAAGTGACGTGACCACACCAGCCTTGGCTGTTTGTGGCCAGGCTGACGTGCTGCTCCGTGACCTGGCGTGGGTAGAACCCGTCCGGCACCTTAGTTTGAGTCATTCTCATAACAAGGCAGAGATTCCCTGGGGACTTTGTTCTCCGAGTTACAGATGAGGAAAGTGAGGCTCTAAGACGAAGTTGTTGTCCTCCCGTCATTCCAACAGGAGGCAGCGACGCTGGCCTTCAGACCTGGGTGCTTAATTCCAAGTCCTTCCCTTTCTGCAAAAACTGGCATTGTAGCATTGTTGCTGCGACAAGTGTCACTGGATTAGTGTGTGCGTGCACGTGCATGTGTGAGGGGTACAGGAGAGGGTAAGATGGCTCTAGAGAATTCACCGAAGTGCAGCTGTGCCCTGCCTAGGGATGGTCTCACAGAGGGCAGGTAGGGGTGCAGTGGGTGTGGGGGGGAGGGGCTGCGAGCCTTCACCCATGCGTGTTCAGCGCCCCCCCAGCAGATCCCTACTTGGAGGAAGACACTCCGCTGGGTGCAGGAGGAGGAGAAAGAACCCACCCTCATTCTTTCCTCTAGCACAGAGCTTACCTGCTTACTCCCTGCTTTCGCTGGTCCCCGCCCGGCCACCTGTGTTTCCACAGGACCTGGCTCACAGGGCCTTTCCTGATCTGCCAGCAGCTGACCTTACCAGGTTTTCCTTCCCTGGGCCTCCCACTTTTACCCCATCAGTGGTTCTCAATGAGGGGCAGTTTTGCCCCCCGGGGAACATTCGGCGCAGTCTGGAGGCACTTTTGGTTGTCACAAGCAGAGGAGGGGTGCTCCCGGCTTCCAGGAAGTGGAGGACGGTGCTCGACGTCCCGCAGCACATGAGACAGCCCCCATCACGACCAGCTATCCAGCCTTAAGTGACAACCGCACAGAGGCTGAGCCACCCTGCTCTGGTCTGAGCGGCTTCGGGCACTTGCTTGGATGTGCTGGGATGTTCCAGGGCCATTTGCCTGGAGCTCCTTTCCCCTCTGTTACACTCGGGGAACGAGACTCATCTCTGAAATCAAGTAGCCCCTCTTCCTGAAGCCTTTTCCGTCCGCTCCCCCAGCTCTCCGTTAAACATGACTACTACTTTCTATCAGAGCACCTGTAACTTTCAGCACACGTGTTTGAAACAGAGGTGTACCCACTAGACCAGCAGCACCTCAGACAAGGACCTTGACATTCGTGCCTAGATCTCCGGCCCTTCTCAGCCTGGCACGGAACACACTTAACCCGCACACACGAAGGGGTGAGTGGACGGAACACGGCATCACGGCCTGCGTGGAGTCCCGGTGCGGTCTGAGGACCAGGGCTCTCTTACTCCCGTCTGTACAGGAGTGAGCCCACAGCAGGTGCTCGGTGCGTCTGTGCCGAGAGTGGCTGTGGTGAGCGAGACAGACGCACAATGGGAGGACCAGGCGGTCCCAGGCTCGAGCACAGACAGCACAGTGGGACACACGCACCTCCAAGCAACGCATCAGTGAGGGCTTCCTGAAAGAAGTGGTGGCTTGCTGGCTCTTGACGGGCAGAACTTGGCCTTGTGAGGGGGACCAGGGGGAAAACGACACCTCACAGTGAGGGAAGACAGGGGCACAGGCGACAGAGTGGGTTTGTGAGGCTGAAGACTCAGAAGGGCCCTGGGTGCTGCCTAAGGCTTTTGAACTCCTCTCTCAATTCTGGAACTGAGGGGTTCTGAGCAGAACGGTAACAGGATGAAAATGGGGTTTTGGGGGGAAGGCCACTCTGGGATAGGGGACAACTTCTGGAAGGACCAACTGGGGAGGTGACAGACCAAGGAGGAGACCAGCTTTGGAAAGCAGAGGAGAGACGATGCCTGAGCTGTGACAGGGAGGAAGAGGATGGGGCTGTCATTGGTGGGGGGACTGGCTGGGAGGGACGGTATGGCTGGGGGCACGTACCTGGGCCTCTCCCCAGGTAGGGGACACCACAGGGAACAGGCTGCTGTGGGCCGGACAGCTGGGTGGAAACGTTCGGGGTGTGCGAGGACCGTCCACCGGGGGGAGCTGTGTGATCAGACTAGGGTGACGGTGCCAGTGTGCCTGCGCGTGCTGGGGCCGCCTCTGCTCAGACCCGAGGAGGCCCAGCCACACTGACCACCTGACGCCCTGTTGCAGAGGAGGGTAGGACGAGGGCAGTGAGGGCCGTGGGAGGAGTCCCACTGCTCCTTCCCTGTGCTCTCCCTGGCCGGGCTCCTGGGAAGGGAAGTACCCCATGTGTGGAAGCAGCCAGGAGGGGCTCCCTGTCATTTCAGCCAGCTCAGCCACTACAGGACAGCTTGAACTTTTTTTTCCCAGAATTTTCTTCCAGCAGAGCTTTTATGAACTCCCTGCCCTTCCCCTTTGGCACGAGAACCTCCCAAACGTCACCTGGAAGAGCATGAGCCATTGAGTCTGTGCTGACGTCTCACTGCCCTCCCACAGAAGTGGGGTGCAGTCCACGTATAAAAGTAGAAAAGGTATAAAAGCTGTGGTGAGGAGCACAGCATGGTTGAAAACACCAGGCCCCCAGGGCCACCTGCTGGACATCTGTTCCCCGCTCTGCTTGCTCCTGTCCGCACACACGTCCGAGGTGTCCCGCCAGCCTGTCTGGGCTCTGCAGGTGGCCGTGCCAGCTCCCCCTGGACGCAAAGACTCAGGGCCCCCACACGTGCCTCTCTGGGCTCTCGGCCACGAAGAACGTCATCTCCAGTCCTCAGAGTTGGGAGCGGCCAGGCGAGAGTCGTTCAGCAGCTGGTCCTGGCTCAGCAGCGTCTGAAAGGACACAGCCCAGGGGCAGTTGAGCGGGGTTTTGGTCAAGGCTTCCCTGCAGCAGCTACGTGGGAAGCAGTGGGACGCTCGGTGTGGTCCCGTCTGACACTCGCACCCTCTAAGTTCACGGGGTTCCAGGGACCCCACGTACGGAATCAGAACAGACTGCGCTATCAAGACAATACATCGCTCATACCTTAGACGTGAAGTTGCCATTTCAAGACCACCCAAGGCCTATTAGTGGCGATGAGGGCAAGGCTGGGTGCATTCCCTTCAGTGTGTGAGCCAGGGGAAACAGAAGAATAAAAATGCTCCCATCTCGATTCAGGGAGTCCCCCCCACTCCCTTCCATCTTGTCCTTGGGTACAGCCTTCATGTGCCCTGACAGATCAGTGAGCGAAGGACGGTGACGGGGGCCTCCGCGGGGACCGACGCCACAGCCAGCGGGCTCAGTGACGGGACCACCCAGGACTCACGGGCAGGGGAAGGTGCGGGGCCTCCACACTGTGAACCTTCCCTGTGGCTGTCTCTTACCGCCAGCTCTCGTCTGTCTGCGAAGAGGCTCTTATCAGCCCCACTCTACAGATAAAGAAGCTGGCGCTCGGAGAGAGGACTCGCCTGACGTCCCACAGTTAGGAAGAGGCAGAGCACCAGCTCGAACCAGACTGGCCTACTCCAAAGCGGCTTCTCTCCCCGACACCATCTGCCCCTTCATGAGACCGTTTGTCCCCACGAGGCACACCAGGATGTGTCCACATGCCTAGGACATCCATGAAGTCAGAGGCATGTCACGAAATACGTGTGTCTCATGGGCAGAGAGGGCAGCACAGCGCCCACCAGGTCAGAGAGGAGGCCCGGGCACTGGGCTGACGAGGCAGGTGACCCCGAACTGCCAAGCATCTTGGTTTCCTCACCAGCTCCGAGCCTGGGAAGAGGACCAAGACCTGGCACGCTTTAGCTGGTTTCGGCTCAAGGCCCGTGACCCTTCTCAGTGCCCCCAGCAGCCCAGGGCTCAGCAGCAGGCCCACGGAGGGCTGGCTCCTGCTCAGGCCACAGTGCTCGGCACCATCCTTCGAATTCCTAGCAGAGGCCAGGACACAGGCTTGGGATTGGCAGGGGGTGGGGGGAGGTCTCAGGCCATGGGTGTCATGCCGCCAAACTCGTGGGGCCACCCCGGCACCTGGCCTACTGTGGAGACAGGGTCAGAATCCTACCGTGAGGCGGTGAATGTCTTGGGAGAGGAGCCCTATCTGCGTCACAGCACCTTCCGAAGGGGCCATCTGTAAAATGGGCACAGTCTGGTCAGCACACGCGGACGGACTCAGCTTGTGATTCACAGGGAGGCATGCAAGGCCTGTCCTGGGGGAGCGGCTGAGGAGGGGGCCCAGGCCCTGAGGAGGGACAGCTGCGCAGCACACATGCTGTTCGTGTCCTTGGGAAGGCCGGAGCTTCCAGCATCCCGCGCGGCCATGTGCGCGCTCTCCCGAGGCCCGTCCTGGCGCCGACACTAGGGTGCACGCGAGATGGGCACACACGGCCTCTCAGAAGCAGCCCTGCCACACGTGCTCCGTGCTCCAGCTATTTCTAGGAGCAGGAAGCGGCAGGGACGAGGGCCTCAGCATGCTGAATACACCGACAACTTCCGGAGACAACGGGACCCCACATGCTGCCGCCCCGGTGTCGGTGCGGGTGGGCACCCCGGGGAGCGGGTCACAAGCTTCCTCACTGCCAGCAGCCTCCCTCGCCTCCCCTCCTCCTCACGTAATGCTGGTCTGCTCCCTCTTCCCTAAGCCCGCGTAGACACTGTAGATTTAGAAGCATCCTCAGAGGGCTTCAACTATCATCCCACATTTTCCAGGTGGGAAAACTGAGGCCCACAAAGGGACACAGGCCCTGCTTGAGGCCACAGAGAAATGCAGTGATGTTATTCATGCGGGGTTTAAAAACAGGTGCATGCAGAGACGCTCTCCCCAGGACACTATAGGAAATCAGGCACAAAGCCTGCCCGTGAGCTCGACGACAGCCATGCCCAGCTACCAGCCCCCGAGAAGCACTGTCGTTCAGTGTCCAGGGTACTGGGACCAAGCACCAGCCGTGCCAGCTGGAGCACTCGTCCAGTTCTCACTGGCTGACTTCAGGGGTCCCAGGAGGTCACGGCCTAGGGTTATTGGTCCTCCCTGGGGCTGCTGGTAGTTTAAGAAGCAAATCAGAGCATTGCCTCCGCCTGGGACAGAATCAGAGTGCCCTCAATGGGGCCATCAAGCCCTGCCCCTGCCGCCAGACGGTTACGAGGCCGCTGTTATTTTGCAGATGACGCCCAGGGGACCCAGTAGGGCCAAACCCTGCCCTGGGCAAACTGGAATCTCATGAGCAGGAACCCAGACTGGCGAGATGTGTCTCTCCCGCCAGTCCTCGTCCAGACAAGGCCCATGTGGAAGAGCCATTATCAGTTAGCCAGCCTCTAAATCAGGAGGCCAGGGCTGGTCCCATTCTGCCAACACACAGACCAGCCCCCACAACGGTTATGGGCCCAGGCAGGTCAACAGCAGAGAGGCTAACAAACCACACAAAGAACAGAGGCGGGTTCCACGAGGCCGCTTTCTTGTCTCCCCCTCCCCCCTAGGGGGCTCACGCTGCTGAAGCGGAAGCCGACTCTGGGGTCTGCACGACAGATGTGATGGACAGTCAGTGAGCACCAGGTTCCCCACAGCGTCACAAAGGGAGGTGGAGCCTGAAGCGAAGAGGCCACAGACCTTCTCGGAAGGCTACAGGGTCCCTCCCCGCTCCAGCCCCCTTGTCCACCACACTTGGCAAATGCCGAGTGCGCCCCTGGCTGAGCACCGGCTCAGGGCCACCCGCTGCCACGCTGGGCAACACACAGGACTCCATCTCCAGCTGTGCCCAGCTCTCTTCCCCGCCCAGTGAGGTTAAAGGTTAAAGGTATGCGGCGCTGTTTGCTTTCTACATAAATATTGTCTTTATTACCAGAAAGAAGTGACCACCTCTGTGGGTAAGGCACAACAGTTACGCTGTCACTGCGGCAGGAGTCCCTGCTGCCATCCCTGGGATCTCAGCCACGACTCTGTGGCCACAGGCCTAAGGCATTTGACATTGCCCTTCAATGGGAGCCCAGCAGAGGGGCCTGAGAGCCGAGCCTCTGGGGATCGTCCGTGGTCTCTGGACCCGTGTCCAGGGTCGTGTGTTTCCACCGGTGCTGAAGACGGCCACTAAGAATGACTACAGAAGTACAAGCACCTTTGTGTCTTTCCTCCCACGTCCATCTTTGGCAACAGTCCCCAAAGCCTGGCCCCTTAGCAGAAGTGCCAGTTCACACCCTGGCCACCCCCAGAGTTCAGAGAGAGACTGGCCTGGGGTACACAGCAGCCGGAACGTTCTCTGTGAGGCATGCACAGGGGTGGGGGGTGAGGTGCAGCTCTATGGGGACACACGCGGTGTTACGATGAAGCTCTCAGGGTGCACAGAGAGGACAGGTAGCAAGGCCATCAGCTAATCTGTCCCACCTGGTCCAGCCCGTCCAGTTCAGATGTATCGAGGGGGCTGAGGCCCCGGCAGCCACTGTAGGCCCTGTGACTGTCACCAGCACTGTCACTGGACTCCATGGGGCAAATGTAGTCCGTCGACTCATCGAATTTCTTTTTTCTTATGTTTCCAAAATGCGAAAATCCTAGTTTCCTTGGCTAAAACACAATAAATGCAAGATTAGGAGAAGGGGATTATCAAATCGGTGTGCAGACAGGACTCACAATGTAGGAGCGGGCCCATGAGCAGAGGAAGAAGGCAAACGACGTCTGGAAAAATTCTCAACAAAATAGAGCTCCTGGCTAGGGAAAGGCCAACAGATAAATAAGCTTGAGCAAGGAGAGAGTATCTTGCTCCTCCGAGACTGTGTATGAGAAACTCAGGCCCTGCTGGCCCACGAGTGACGTTGTGCTTTCCCCAGGGGAGACCGGGAACTTCTCGAGGGAGCCGAGGTGGAGGACCTGCCTCACGCATGGTGGCTCGCAGCGCCTCGTTCCCCGGGGAGGCCGCACCGGGAGCCCTAGGCGGCCCCTCCTGCTTGTTCAGGCTTCTCTCGGCACTGTATCTGCTGGCCTCCCCAGACACATGCGTGATCCCGCTCCCTTGGGGACGGCAGTCTGTGCGTGAACTGCAGCTAGACCTAGGCATCCCTGCACTGCTGGGGACACTGTGTGTGGGGGCCCGCAGTCTGAGGAGGACAGTGTGGCTCAGGCAGTTCCTCACAGGCTCTGTGGGGTTCAGAGAGCCCCACTGAGTGCTGCTGCTGCTCACACGACCTCGGGACCCCTGGACAGCTGTGCACCGGCCGCGTCCCCAGCACAAGGCCATCGGAGCACTCCCTGGGGGGGCAGGACAGTTCTGACGAAGACCCCCACGGCAGGGCGGCCCACGGATGAGCCTGGCTGAAGGGAACTCAGAATCATGAAGTCAGATCTGCTTGCAAGATGACTCAAGGTGGCATTGGGACAGAGGACAGACGCTAGCTGCCCGAGAGCAGTGCTTCCTGGATGTGGTGTCTGTCTGTGTGCAGAAAACTCTACTCTCGGGGCGCCTGGGTGGCTCAGTCCTTAAGCGTCTGCCGTTGGCTCAGGGCGTGATCCCAGCGTTCTGGGATCCAGCCCCACATCAGGCTCCCCCACTGGAAGCCTGCTTCTTCCTCTCCCACTCCCCCTGCTTGTGTTCCCTCTCTCGCTGGCTGTCTCTCTCTCTGTCAAATTAATTTATAAAATCTTAAAAAAAAAAAAAGAATACTCTCTTCCTTAGACTCGGGTACGGCAGGGAACTGGCTGAGCAAGGACAGACGAGGAGACCAATCTCTGAGGACAGGACCTGAGACAGCCTCCTCATCCGTGTGCCCCAGGCCCTTGCTGGCTTGGCTCCGGGCCCGCTGCAGCACGACAGGCATGCCAGAAGGCAGTCCCCTGTGGCCACCCCGGGAAGGGCCTGGCAACTCACCCGGACTTTGGCTGTGGTGGTCAGTGGTGTGTAAGCCGGTGAGGCCATTTTCTCTCGCTTTTCCTGCTCAGCCTCAGGACCAATCAGGGCATTGAATTTGGTGGTTAGGTGGCGTCTGAGGAGCGTCTTTTGTGGTGGAATATTGAGAAGCATAGCTAGGGTGTCCCCAGTGAAGCGTGGCTCCAGGATCTAAGAAACAACAGAGACCACCTGGTGAGGACCACAGATGGCTCCAGGAGGGGGCACTGAGAAACAGGCCCTCATGGGCTGAGGGGTGTCTCCAGAGAGGGGTGGATGCTCACCCACTTGTCCTGTATCCCACTCCCCTCTGTTTACCCGGCACAGGGCCTGGCTCCGAGTAGATGCTAACACACTGACTGACTGACCTCATTTTCATAGACCAGCAGAAAGCGGTGGCTTCCTGGATAAGGCTGTCTCCCTGGGTCCACCCCGGTTTACACGAAACAGGTGGGCTAGTCTAAAGAGCCACTCACGATGAGGCCTCCGTGGACACCACTCCCGCGAAGGTTGGGTGCGTACTCTGCCAGGTCCACAGATCGCAACCACTCCATCACCCTGTGGTTGGACCACTGCACAACTTCGGAAGGAGAAAGGTTACTCTATGAGAGGGAGAGGGAGAAAGTTAGGTCGAATAAGTCCTACCTGTGGTCTCCCGTGGGGCCAGCCCCTGGGAATCAGCCTGCCCGATGCCCGACCGGAAGACGGCCCTCATGCCCACAGGGCCAGGCAGCCAGCCCAGCCTCCCGAGAGCCTTCCTGGTTTCCAAGACATAGAGTTCTCACAGAATCTTGCAAGGTCTTTTCCACTGAAATGTCTGATTCCAGAACCCTGTGACTCCCCAGTTCTCTGGCTGGGACTAGTCAATGAGGGCACAGAGTCATTCATTCAGTGATTCAACAGAACTTGAAAGAGGACTATCGTTTACAAGTCAAGTGTTCTACAGACAAGAGATCTCCGGGCTGCGGCCAAATGTTTTAGGGGAACACGCATGAAGATGCTTACACCTAAGTGCCATCTAGTCGTCAAAATGCTCAGCGCCGTGTGTGACACAAAGAAGGATTTCAAAACTTATTTGCTCAATAGGGAGAACATGAAATGGAAGGAGGAGGCAGGAGTTTTTAATCCCTCAGGAAGAGGAGTTAATCTTACAGCACCGTTACACTTAGTTCCTAGGAATACGGGAGACAGGGTGTGACTGACAAACCTTTAGCTTCAGGGCCCAGCAAGAGCTCCGCGGCACCCAACACATGACCAGGCACTTCTCCAGGACGTGGGCTGCGGTGTTTACCTACACTGTTTCTTCTCTAGCAAAACTGGCTCACGATCCCGTGCGCCTGGGACTAGAGGTCAGCTAATTTTGTGGCCACAAGTACGGAGATCTGAAATGTCTGGTTCCGGATGGGCTCTCCTCGCCTCTCTCTACTTTGACCCCACTTTTCCGTTTTGCTTCCCCCTCCTTCTCCTTTGCACCACCTGCTCTTCATCTTTGATCACTGTGATGGCTTTCAAAGACTTGTTGTTGCCGCCTCTGGCCCGAACATGGGTCTCCCCGAGAGTGGTGAGAGCTTAGAGGACTAGTGTTCTGTGGTGGGACACAAAATGCAGGCAAACGGGGGGCGTCTGGGGCACCGTGAAGCACTAGCAAAGGAAAGAATCCCCAGCACCCGGGTTCAGAAGGCAGCCATGTTGTGCTGAGGTCATTCTCGCTTTCTCACACCTCATCCTGCAGGTGTCCCGACACAGGGCTACCAGGCTAGGTACCGTCCGGCCCTCACCTCGTCGGCTGGCCGCCGGTGTAGGCAGTGGGGGTTGAACTTGTTGACATGCAGCACATGAATGGCACATTTGATGCTGAGATGATGTAGTTGGCTGGTGACTTTCAAGAAGAGGAGATCATTCTGGAAGAGAAAAGTTTGTGTCGATAAACCAGAACTTCCAAGGTGACTAAGACCCTTAAGACTCCTTCCCAGACCACACACAGACAAGTCTAGCGCATCTCAGAAGGTGCGCATGGACACGCCAGCAGCTTCTCTTAGCACGGTGGTTCCTACGCTGCTACCTTGGACCTCTTGCGTGACCAACAATACCACTTAGAGACCTCAGGGATAGGAGGGAGGAGGTGGAATCGAGTTTAGAATAAGCACCGTGGGGATACCTGAGCTGGGCTCGCAGGGACAGGCGACACTGAAAGGGAAAACCCTCACCACAGTTAGGTACTGCAGCATTCGCCCGTCCACTCGGGACTCGTGAAACTGGTCTTTGTATTGTGGTAAGCCAATGTCATCAAGCCAACCTGCAGAAACCAGAAGGAACAGGTGTGCTCGGGCTCGCGCGAATGGGAGACTGTGAATGCAGATAAAAAGCAACGAATGATCCTCTTGCAGACCCAGCTGTACTCCCCGTAAGGAATTCCCCCATCGCCCTTCCCAACGAGCGCGCAGGCTCTGAGGCACGCGCTCCCAGGCCAGTGCCATCTACCCTTAGCAGCCGCCAGAGACAGGCTATACACGGCCCGTCCTTACGTGTCACCCAGATGTGGTCCAGCAGGGCCGACTTCTCCTCCTGCTTGGTGTTGATGGCTTTCACGGCTAAAATCAGCTTCTTCCTGTGCAGAGGTTGCTTAATTCCCAACTCCTGCAATTGAAAGATAAGACAGATGTGAACTTCCTGCTGGCAGCTTGACCCTCGGAGGGCGCCATGTCTGGGTGGAGACAGTCCATCTTGTGTGTGTGTGGGGGGGTGTCAGTGGACCCCTGCACAGTGCCTGGGATCAACCTGCAGTCACAGAGGACATCTTGGCCTCCTCCACGCCCCCTTGTGTGTGTTTGTGTGCGCGTGCGCGCGTGCGTGTAAGGGCAAGGGAAGGAGAAGTGGGGCCTCACCTCCCCAGACATTGGTTTGAGGAGAAAGGGGAACCTCCTTCCCGGGGCTCAGTCCCTACCTTTTCCATGTCCTGGGGGGTAGCTGACAGTAAAGTGTGGCCGGAAGTCACCCACTGCCGGGCAAAGATCACGTACTGGCCCAGACCGAAGTCTTCCAGCCACGCACACACGCGCTCGGTGCTCCACTGGCCAAAGGGGGCGCTGGCGTCACTGGGGAGCAGGAAAACGGCATGGCCCTGTTAGTGGGAGAGCTCGAGGCTGCATCTGAGCACAACGGAGCCTCACAGGAAAGGGAACTGTATTTTAAACCATCCCCATCACGGGATGTAGCTACACAAAAGTCCCTACAACACGCATTTGCAGTGGACTCTAGAGTTTCCTGTGGTAACACCTGGTGTGAATTTCGACTCTGCAGGGACTGTGAGCACGGGTCTGTCATGGGGTCCTCAGGAGGCTGTGTCTATGTGCCGTCGGTCCGCTTACGAGGCACATGTGCCACGAGCCCAGAATCGTGACACGTTACGAGGATGATTATATTATCAACAAGATTTTTATGGATCGACACTATCTTTAGGGAAATGCTTAGAAAACTAGGAAAACAGGGTCCGTTCTCTAACATTAAAAAAAAAAAACTCTTCTAAACAGCTAATGCTTTATTAATGAAGCACTAGGGACATTCCCATGAAAGTCAATAAAAAGAGTATTTTTATCAGGACTGATAACATGGGTCTAAGAGTACAGCCAGTATAAGAAGAGAGAAAAAGGCAGCTAGAAGGTAAAAGACAGCTACTCTTCTCAGATGACGTGCCTGTCCACCTGGAAATCCCAACAGAACCCAGGAAGGTGGCTACTTATAACACATGCGTGTCATATTTATATGACTTAGAAAATCAACAGCACACAGACTAACATTTTTGTTACAATAATTTAAAAATCTCATTCATAGCAACTAGAATTAAAGTTGTTTCACAGGGGTGTCTGGGTGGCTCAGTTGTTAAGCATCTGACTTCGGCTCAGGTCATGATCCCAGCATTCTGGGATTGAGCCCCGCATCGGGCTCCCTGCTCAGCAGGAAGCCTGCTTCCCCTCTCCCACTCCCCCTGCTTGTGTTCCCTCTCTCGCTGCCTCTCTGTCAAATAAATAAATAAAATCTTAAGGAAAAAAAAAAGTTGTTTCACAAGCAATGCCTCGGTCTTATGTACATGTGTGCGGGGATGCGGGCATGCAGGGGGAGGTGGTGACGATAACACGTAACCGTGCAACATCAAGTCATGAATAAGTCAGGAGCGAGATCATGTTCCTAGACAGGATGACTGGGTGTTACAAAGCCATCAGTTCTTAAAGACATAAATTTTTCATTTAAGTGTGAATATAATGGCACACCCGAAACCTCCATGGAGTCTGAGATGGGGGGAGGTTGACAAAGCAGCTTTATGTTCATTGGAAGAAAAAACAAACCAGGATTTATGGAATGTAGAAAACTAGACCGTCTGTAAGGTTCCTTCCGGGAAAGTACCCCTAACATGCTGGTTAAAAAATTGTTCTGGAATGCCTGGTTGAGTTGTTCTTAAGGTGAAGGCATTAAAAGACTAGAATGACAAGAAAGCATGAGTCTACACTGCCCTCTACCCCTGAAACCAATAATACAGTATATGTTAATTAATTGCATTTTAATTAAAAAATAAAATGTCAGTGATTAGAATGTAAAATAAATAAATAAATATTTTTTTAAAAAAGAAAAGAACAAGCAAGCATGATTCTAGGTGTCCTGGGGTAAGTGCTGGCCACATGGAGTAATGAGCCATGGGTATCGCTCCAGGTTTTGTGAGACCTAGAACTTGGAAAATGGGAGGACCTCCTTAAGAAAAGTACAAAATTTGAATATGGACTTAGGAACAAATATTTAGAATGAGAAATCACAAAAGATTACAAATTTAAACAAACTGAAAAACATCACAAAATCTAAAAATATTTTTATAAATTCCTACTACGAGTCTGTTATCTTTGCTGATGCGTTACATCATGTTAAATGAAGAAATTTTCAGCTTTTTCCAGTGTGTTCATATGATTCACTGTATATGAACATTAATCTAGGGACCTATTCACTATTTTTGTTTGTAATTTATCTTTTTTTTTTTTTTTTTAAAGATTTTATTTATTTATTCGACAGAGATAGAGACAGCCAGCGAGAGAGGGAACACAAGCAGGGGCAGTGGGAGAGGAAGAAGCAGGCTCACAGCGGAGGAGCCTGATGTGGGGCTCGATCCATAACGCCGGGATCACGCCCTGAGCCAAAGGCAGACGCTTAACCGCTGTGCCACCCAGGCGCCCCTGTAATTTATCTTTTGCTTTTAATGAATTACTGCTTTTGATATGACCTAGAATTTTTTTTGTTTATTCTTTTTTTTTGAGATACTCATTTTTTAAATCAATTAACATATGGTGTATTATTAGTTTCAGAGGTAGAGTTTAGTCATTTCATCAGCTGCACGTAACACCAATGCTCATTACATCAAGTGCCTCTTTAACGCCCACCACCCAGTTACCTCATCTCCCTACCCACCTCTCCTCCAGCAACCCTCAGTTTGTTTCCTATAGTTAAAAGTCGCTTACGGTTTGTCTGTTCTTTTTTTTAAGGTCTTTTATTTATTTATTTGAGATAGAGAAAGATAGAGCACTCATGAGAGTATGGGGGGGGGCAGAGGGAGAAGCAGACTCCTCACTGAGCAGGGAGCCTAAAGGGGGACTGGATCCCAGGACCCCAGGATCACGACCTGAGCTGAAGACAGACACTTAACCAACAACGCTGACTAGGCGCCCTGGTTGTCTGTTCTTAATGCCAGAATACTTTCAATTTCAAATGTTCATTTTATCATTTTTATTTCACATTCTATTAGCTTTTGATTTCACTCCTTTTCTTATTTCTGGAAATTGGCAAAAAATATATATTCAATATATCAGAGGGGTATTTCAGTTCTGAAGGAAAAATGTGTTTTTGAGTTCATGATTTGAAAACCTCACTCTTGTACACCTTTTCGAAACCTTCCAAGCGCTGGTGCTCACCTTCGACAGAATTCCCATGTCCTTCTTTGTAAATGGTCTCTACCCTCCTACACCTGCGTTGTCCCCACAGTGGCAGACCCTGCTTCTCCACGCCCCTGACCCCACTAGGTTCTCTCAGTTCTGGGGTCCCCCTCAGTTGAACGTGCAATTAAGCAATTTAGAGAGGTTAGAGAAGGTACCCTTCGGGCACAGCAAAATCACGTGCTTTACTGACGTGCTCCAAAGCATCTTTCCAAACTGCGGTGAAAATGATGTAAGAGATGATCAGATATACCATCTCCATGAAAGAGGGACAGCATGTGGTGCATCTGTAATTGGATACACTTCATCAGTAAGTGCATTTCCGACTAGACAGCACTTCTGTTTTGACTAACCATCCAGGAGAACCAAATCCCTTGCCTGGGATTTTGCAGGTCTAATGACTGGAAAAAATTTTCACAGAATAGCTTCTGTGAATACATTTGCAATGTTTCTTTTCCACTACCCCATACTTCTGATACTGAGAGCCAACGGACACGTTCATACTGGGACATGATTGCCAATTCAGTGTCTTTGTATCAGAGTGCTGGGTGGACTGGCACATTGGGAGGTAGCAGGAATCCTGGGAGCCATTTTTACACGGGACAGCTAGTCAACTAAACGCGAAGTGAGTGCACACCACATCAGCACATCCCAACAAATCCAAACTAAATGGAGACCCAAAACTCAACTTCCCCTTAGCCAGATCCCCCAAATGCCCATGCTGCTCCAACATCATCCGGCAGAAGGCAGTGTGTAGACGGAGGGAAGGTTGGAGTAAAGAGTCAGCAGTCAAAAACTAGTTGTGTTAAAATACCTTACTTGGGAAAGTTTTGCAAAACACACGGCTTTGTTGGCACATTGACTGGACTCTCTCTAGATCCTAGAAGACACCCAGGTGCAAGAAAAGGACCTCGAAGCTTAGACCTTCTCACGTTCAAGATGAACTATGACACCATGAATACGGGAGAAACGCGATGAAAGAGTCTGACTGGAGACCCTCATAAAGCTACAGTCCCGTAGGACGGCGGACTCAGGAGGCCAATGCAGAAATCATCTCTGCACAGAGATGAGATCCAGCCAGGTCATCGAGTCGGCCTGATTTCAACATTATATACACTACTGCTTTTTCTTGGGAAAATCAAAATACTTCTTGCCACATACCAAAATAAATCCCCAAATAGAGGATTCAGACACCGTTTTTTTAAAAAATCATTGAACAAATTTAACATGAACGAAACCACAGAGGAAAAAGTTCATGAACCTCGTTATACATAAACATAAAAATTCCATATGTCCAAGTGTCACAGAATAAAGTAAAATTCTGCAACAAGCCTAAAACATAATTTATCACAATTATTAGACATAGCTTCATGTGTTGATACATAGCAGAGAGAAGTCTGTAAGACAGACAACAAAAATGGGCAAAAAATGCAGACAATTCACAAAAAAAAAAAAGACAAACATCTGCAAACTAAATTAACAATAAAATGTCATTTTTTGTGGGTGTGACAGGCACTCTGTGAAGCAGAGCCGACTGGAACGGAAATCAGTAAAACTTTATTGGAGAGAAAAAAAATACAATAAAATTTGTTCTATAAACCTCAGAGAAGAGTCATAGGAAATGTCATTATCAAATATGATTATTTTAAAAAGAAATATTTTGTTAGAAAAAAAGAGACTGGGGCTGGAGACTTTCCGTAACCAAGTACTTCTGCTACAGCGATACTGGTGACGAGACTTTTTAAGGCTATACCGAAACATCTATAAATACCAGAGGACATTACTTTATATCAAATTTCTGCTGATGAGTAATAAAGACCTTTCTTTTCTACCAGCCAACGCAGGGCCTTACCACAAGCACCGTTAGCATAATAGCAGCCAGTTCCTCAGGACGGCCTTCTCTCTCTCTTCCTGGTCCTTGTTATGGTTAACAAAGCACAAAGACATTCACACGAGGCAGCCCTATGGCTAGAAAGGCAGTTTTTCCTTCAGCTGAGAAGTTCCTGACTTTGGTTAGCGTATCCCAGAATGGCTGGCCGGGCGTCCTAACCATGCGGTCCTGCACTAAGGAAAAACGCCGAAGGGTCTTAGAGAACGTTCTTACACCCCTGCCACTCAAACAACGCTAAAGAAATCGTCAGAATGGGAGCTGTGATTAATCACGCAAGCTTACTGTAGATTTTTTTCCATGTCTCAAAAATCAGAAACGTTTAAGTCTAAATTGAAAAAACGGCTATCAAATTAGAACGTTCTGGCAGAATATGTACGCTTTCTCTGGCTCACTTTTTAATGGCTCTGAATGGGTCTCTGCCTTCTCAGACCATGTCCTTAGATTCTCCTGCCTCCCCAGGCGACCGTGTACTGACCATTTACATTTGTAACGCCAACGCCTCGGTCCCCAGACAGCAGGTACAGAAGCCTACGATCCTCACATCTCTCTGCACGGCATCTGGACAGTACGTCTGAGGACGCCCATCAAAGCGCAAGTGGATCTGGAAAGGCCCCGTGTCTCGAACCCAAGAAAGCCTAGAACCCCGGGGGTCGCAGGGTGGGGAAGGGGAGTGGGCTTCCATGGGTTCCCTTTCTGGGGGGTGGGGAAGGTCCACCAACAAGAGGATGCTTCGGGGAAACGTGCTTCTCTCGTCTCCACTGCACTGTTTCTGAGGATTGTTATCTGAGCTGTGCATATCTTACTCACTACCTGCGCTTGGCCCTGGGCAGACGGCGGTCTCAGAGGGATTAAATATAAGAGACTTAACCGTTACTTTTCACTGCTGGGTTAGATTGAAAATGTCGCAATCCAATCCTGACAAAGGCTACCAGAGGCCCCCAGAAGCCTGATCTTGGCTGAGTAACTCAGACTTCAGAGATAGTTCCTGGAGGTAATATTCTGTGGAAATTGTCTGATGGGAACAGAGCATCAGAGGACATGGAAAGGGATTTTTCAAAACACAGGAGTACTCTTTGGCCCGCGCAGGCCTGAGGCAGGCACGCTTTCTGAGAATAGGGCGGCCTAAGGAAAGGGGGCAGAGCTAGGAACTGGAGAGTGTCTACTGGTGCAGACAGGGCGGTCCAGGAAAAGTTTAACTTCTTTTCATGCTTTTTCGTTCGGGCGTGAAGGGAGACTCCTGCAAAAGTTCCCATAGTGGTTCCCATGGCATATACCCTCTGCCACCCCCTTCAGCTAACACCCTTCAGCAAAGTTTGGTGCCCTGTCTTAGGAGGCAAAATGGCAGCGTGACCTGCTCGGGTGGTGGGGGACAATGCCCTTCTTCGCATTTACTGGAGGAGGTCGACCCGTGAAGTGGCAGCCTGCTGATGCCTGGGTTAGATGGGTGGTAGCGATGTAGTCCTCATGAGAACTTTAATAAAATACTTCTTTTGACTCCTCACTTCACAAATGAGGAAACTGAGGCACAGAGAAGTGACAGAACTTGGTTTAGGGCTCGCCGCTAACAACTCAGGTCTATGATTCGCACCAGAGCTTCTCCATCCAGCGTGCCCAGCTTCTGAGAACGACCGCATGCGTGCGAGCTGCTGAGGTCCCCAGGGAGGCCAGAGGGCCCACCACCCACAGCAGCTTGTCGGAGCCTCTGGCCTTTACATCAGTGTGCCTGGGAAAGGGGGAGAAGCTCTGCACTAGGGGCTCCTGGCTCTCAGGAGGGAAGTTCTCGGTCTATGGAGTGGAGGGAGCCTTACCATTTCTGACCCTTGGGGTCTCTGGTCCTAGAGAGCCTCGGCCCTGCTGTCGCCCGGAGCCCACCTCGTCGAAACTCTGCCATTCCTGGGGCATCGGTGTTGAAGTTCCCGGACTGAGTTCTTCGGATTCTGTGTGGAGAGGAGTCCGTGGAGACTGTCAGGGGGCAGCTGGGAGCACGTAGGCAGAGACCATCCCCTACGCAGGCCACACCAGCTGGACCCCCGGACTCCCCACGGCACTGCCGCCCAGGGCCTCCCACAGGTCAAGGATCACGGCCCGTGACACCTCCCCAGACCCAAGTCTCCATTCTCATTCTGCCTCTGGGATTTGGGGCACGCCCTGTGGGGTCCAAGTGAGGAGTGATGTGGGGTAGGAGACCCGTTTCTGCCGCATGTCACAGACTGGGTCAGTGGGGCCAGCAAGTCTTTCTTCAGACACAGACTGACCCCTCGGAAGGGAGCAGTTGGTCTCATCTGTGGGTCTCTCCCAAAGTGCATGTGGTGTAAGCTGCAGAGAATGTGCTCGGGGCTCGTGGGAAGGAGTGACGCCTGGAAGAAGGGCAGGTTAAGGCAACTGCTGGGTTAGTGCTCTCCTCCTCTGGGCCCTCAGAGGGAGCTCACATTCTTCCCTCTAACGGCCGTTCTGTTTCTACTGCTGCTCCAACATCTAATTAAACAGGGGGCTATGTGGTTCTTTGCCCGGTCAAGAAGAGTATCAATTCTAAGCAACACAATTATGATCACCACCACCAACTTACTTTCCCCAGAACTTCCTGATGCCTTTGGGGCTCCGTTTACCATCTGGAGTCAGGGGAGACTGGGGGCTTGAGTCAGTGCCCGATGACGTGGATGAGAGGTCGTTGGCCACGGCAGTGTCGTCCCAACCACTCTCTGTCTCCCCTGAGATGGAAAGAATGGAATGGTGTGTGAAGGACAGGAAGGAACACGACCTTCGAAACCTCATCCCCAGGCCAGGGCCATCCTTCAGTGGGAGTGGGAAAGTATGCTCTGCCTGCTGGGCAGAACGTTACACCTTCATCGCAGAGACCAGCAGGGGGCTCAGGCACACTCCAGCCTCTCTCTCTGAGGAGGGGACGGGATAAGGCTCCCAATCGGGGTGAACTAATGTCTTCAAGTGCTTGCAGGTAACTCCAACAAGGAGCTTCCTCCTTCTCCCAAGGGAGATGCAGGGATGCAGGCAGGAGGCGGATGTGGCTGAATGTTCCAGAAGGGGAGGGTGTCTGGGAAGGGAAACAAGGGCATCTCACTCCCCACCTCACCTGGAAGGGTACAGTACCTAACACGGGGGCACTGACACTCCGGCCACGATCTCCAGGCAATCAAGAAGCAGAGAAGCCACATGAAGAAGCAAGAGAGGCCAAAGTCCAGCCCAACAGAGTTATAGGGAAGCAAAGAAATAAACAAAAGAGTCATCGAGCAAGAGAGAAAAACTCAAACAGAAAGAAAAATAATCCCACGAGAAAAGAAGGGGGGGGGAAACGGTGACTAACTTGGCCCACAGGGTCAGTGTGGGGAGAGGCGGCCTCACGTGAGGGGGCCAAATACTCCTGGGGCCACTCCCTGGCAGGCTGAGGCATCCACACACACGTAGGGAGAGGGAGGGAGAGCGGCAGGGGCTGATAGCCTGGGCCACATGCTGCTCTCGTGTGGGTACCAAGGCTCCCTTAGATCGGACTAGAATGGTCTGAAGCTGTTGCAAGTCCAGAGTCTCAGTGTTACTAGGACAGACTCATTGAAGAGCTTCTCTAGAGTTCTCGCAGCCAGAGGCAGAACTGGCCAAGGGCAGAAGCCAACCCACGGGCCGGCTCGGAACTACCAGGGATGAGGAGGGGGGTAGGGAGAGCTCTGCAGGGACCAGAACATTCCCTCCTAAGCTCTACCGATCTGTTGTTGTTGAGGAAAATGGCCTACTCTGCATGAAAAGCAGCAAACACCTCCACGGTTCCAGGCCCTAAGTACCAAAAGGGTCCCTGGGGATGGACATCCTTGCCCACTAGCCACTCCATTTCCCTAAGGAAACACTCTCCCTTGGAAGAGTGCATATCATCCTACTGGTAATAGGGAGGCTGCAAGAGGAAGGCAGAGACAGGAGAGAGATCAGGACGACAGAGGGGGAGGGAGGGACAGGAAGGATGCAGTCAGGGGTCTACGAGGGAAGGAACAGAGGAATGATGGGAAAGACACGAAGGGCCAAGAGAGGAGGACTGGAAGAGGGCAAATGGGGGTGGAGTGAGTGCAGAAACAAAGGGTGGACTCACAGCCTGGGTGTCTGGCGCTCTACGGCGCTCACCGAAGGAAACAATGTACCCAGACAGGGAGCCATCATCTCTGCCAGTGAAGCCGACCAGAGGGACGGCCCGTCCTGTCCCCCCACCCCCTCCAACTGGGGGCTGCCGCGGCGGTAACCGGAAGTGCCAAGGCCACTGCCCCAGGACACGCCAGCCCCAGGGCCTGGACGCTCACTCAGCCGCAGCAGGCTGCTCCCTGCAGGGTCGGGCTGGGAGGCAGTGGGAGTCGACTTGGCAGCCTCGCCGTTGGGCGTAGCTCCTGAAAGCTTCCCAGGTAACGTGGGGTATTTGTGCTCTGCCAGGAAAGGGCTGTCCTATTGGAAGGAGAGAGAGAGACGTGTTGAATCAACTCATCGGCCTCAGACTCAAACCCAGTTAGGAAATCTTTGGATGCAGGGACAACTCAGCTTTCCAAGAGCCATTTGTCACTTAGGCCAACTCAAAGACCTTGCAAAGATCATTTAGTCCAGGGAAAGGGACCAGAGTTCTGAGAAAGAAACTTGCCCAAGGGCCACACAATGAGACAGGGACAGAGTCAGGCCCAAATCCAGGGCTGACTGCAACTGACCCTGAACAGGAAGTGGAAGTGTCTTGCAAAGGGGGGGCCTTTGCCCTTTGGCTGGACGCTTGGACGCTCGATGAATTAGCAGCCGTGAATGACCCTTTGAGCACTTTGAATGAACAAACCCAAATTCTAGTAAAGGGTATACCTATTGCTTTATAACATACATTTATGATATATGTCATATATAAATTATATTTATATATTATGGTAACAGTTACTTTGAAAAACACCAGGTTAAGGCCAAGCGAGAAGGGACGCACACACTCGAGAGATGACAAGAGAAAACAGGCCGGGGGCAACATGCCGACTATTCCCTTACGAACTTAGGGTCATAGTCTGCACGAGGTTCGGCCCCAGTGCAATGGGCCTGTGCACACACCCTGGCCACAGGAAGGGTACCCAAAAAACCAAGATCATGTAAAGGGAAAAGAAGTGCACTCAGTTGGTCAGGATGGACATAAAGCAGTCAGAGAAAAACACCATAGGATTTCGCTCATGTGTGGAATTTAAGAAATAAAACAAATGAACAAAGTGAAAAAGAGACAAAACAAAAAACAGACTCTTAAGTGTAGAGAACACAGGGTTGGTCACAGGGTGGGGGGACAGGCGAAGAGGACCAAGAGCACAGTTACCACCATGAGCACTGAGTAACGTACAGAATTACTGAACCACTATGTTGTGGGCCTGAAACTAATATGATACTGTATGTTAACTATACCGGAATTTTTTTTTTAGAAAAAGGACATAATGGCCCCTAAACCCACAAACCTAAGGGAAACCCAGTGGGATGCATTTGAGTAAGAAGAGAAAACAGGGGCGCCTGGGTAGCGCAGTCGTTAAAGCGTCTGCCTTCGGCTCAGGGCGTGATCCTGGCGATCCGGGATCGAGTCCCACATCAGGCTCTTCCGCTATGAGCCTGCTTCTTCCTCTCCCACTCCCCCTGCTGTGTTCCCTCTCTCGCTGGCTGTCTTTCTGTCACATAAATAAATAAAATCTTTAAAAAAAAAAAAAAAAAGAAGAGAAAACGAAGCAACATTACCAAGGAAATCGACTGTGGATTACTTGTTTGGGCCCAGAAGAAAAGTAATATGAAAGTTCTGACTTCAAAACGGACAAGTCAGAAAAGTAATGGAGAGTTTAAGGACCGAGGCATCTTTTGAAGTTTTATTTAAAGTCCAAGTGTCCAACGAATTTCTGAATTTGGTGTGCTTACAAAATACATGTCCTAAGAAATGGTTTGAAATCCGATTCCTTCACTGAACGTGGACTACTAACCCTATAAACTAGCTCAGAAAGAAGAGATGTGGAAAAAAAGGAGACTAAATTTCCAAGGAAGTCTGAAAGAACTGGCTGGTGAAGTAGAGATACTCAGAACCTTAAGATAGGGAGACCGCATGATTTTTAAGCTCATGATGACCCACGAGGTAGAGACTGGACCTGGTCAGACCAAGAGTTTGCAAATGCCAGTCCCTGCACCAGCTGCTCCACGGTCACCTGGGACACGTGCAAAGACAGAGCTCCTGGGCTGCACCTGGTCCCGTGAATCCCCGCTCCCTGCCCCCCACCCCCACCCCGGGGAATGCACCCCAAGCGTTTTTTTTTTTTTTTTAAGATTTTATTTATTTATTATCAGAGAGAAAAAGCACAAGCAGGGGGAGCAGCAAGGCAGAGGGAGAAGCAGGCTCCCTGCTGACCCCCCAGGTGGGGCTGAACCCCAGGACCCTGGGATCATGACCTGAGCTGAGGGCAGATGCTTAACGGACTAAGCCACCCAGGTGTCCCAAGTGTCCGTATTTTTAACAAGCATTTCAGATTACCTTGATGCACAGTCAGACCTGGAAGCACTGTGATTGTGGAAAAGGCAACGCTCAAAAGGCTTAGGCAACTGTGACTCCAGGTTCCCCATGACACGGGAAAGAGGGAGGTGGGGGAGGGCTCTCAAAACCAGATTTCCGGTTGTATCATCACACATGCCACCCCACCCCCCACCGCCGCCCAAGACAGGGCAGAGACCCCTGAGGCCACCGACGTGGGCTGTCCTCGGTGCTCACTGAGGAGCTGAGCGGGAAGGAGGACAGAACCTAACCCAGATATGGGCAGCTCAGACCTATAAGAAAGACAACCAAAGGAATCAAGGGCGACAGAAAGGGCTTTCAGCTCTGCTCAGCCAAGGACAGCTGGCAAGGAAGGCCTCACTGCTGGAGAAGGTCAAGGTCAGGACAGGACCCAGAAGGAACAGAAGAATAAGGCTGGTTGTGGAGGAACGGAAATCCCAGCTGCCGTACGCTGGAACGGAGAGGCAGCGCAGGCGAGCAGCAGGGACACCGGCTTTGCGTCAGACGGACTCAGGCGAGGCACTTTTCCTTCAGCCTCCCACAACCTGTTTTACTGTTTCTCAATGGGGAACAATCCTGCCACAGGCTGAGCGCACCAGGACAGCACATTAGCAGAGGCACAAAAACTACCCCGTGCCCAGGGCCTGGAGTGACCGCGGTAAGGACAAGAGCCGTCCCTAGATCAGGCCCCATCTAGAACAGGCTCGAGTGTGGTCCGGGGCACAAGCTGGAGAAACAGTGCTGACGGAGAATGAATAGGAACTTTAAAGGCTCGTGGTCTGCACACTGAAGAAGAGGATGTTCGACTCGGGCCTGAGAAACTTGGACTCTGGAGCAGTCAGGAGCAGGGGAGACTGGTTCATTCCAGGGGCTCCAGAGGGACAGCCGGCATCAGCGGGCGCACACTCTAGGAAGTCCACAAGATGTGTCTACTAGCGCGGGGAAACATGGAATGAGCTCTCACTCCCAGAAAGCAAGGGCCAGACGCCAGCATGAGGGGATTCCACGGAAAGATTCTTGCCCCGGTGGCTGAGTGTGCCCCTGTGTTCAGCCACGCACGTGCGCGCGGAAAGGATGAGAGCTGTCCCACTCCTGTGTGTGTGGGAATCCCAACCTCCCCCTTCCCGGCAATCAGATGGACAATGCCTTGTTAAAGATGAGTTTTTCTGAGCCTGTAAAATGGAGGAGACACTAAGAAATCCCATCCCACGGACAATGAGGCGAAATTACACTACACAGCAGGGCGCGCACAAGCAGAGAACGGCAGAGGAAGCTTTGTCTTTCCTCCTGCGCTCTTCCCCTTATAATTCATGTATTTTACAGGTGCAAAGCCGTACCCTGCTCCGTGAAAACCCCAGCAGACACACAATCACGACAGGGGCCGGCGGTTACCGTACCTTGGGTTCTACCGCTGGGGAGAGCTGGCTCCCACTGACACGCTGCGCAGGGGCGAGAAGGATTTCAATCATGCGGAGAAAGAGAGGCCGGTGTTAGTCACAAACAACAACCCGGGACCGCCAGCCTGCCAGCTGCAAGGCTCATTCCCTCCCTCCCCGTCTTTCTGTCAGGTAATCCCCGTCCACGGAGGAAACACAGGTCATCGTCTAAGCCGTGGACAGAAGTTCTGGGCAGCTGCCAGCAATCTGACCAGGGAGAGCAAGAGGCACAGGACCACAGGGGCCAAGCCACCAAAGGGGCCCCGTGGCTCCTGCCAGCTCCAGCCTTCATGGGTTTCCTCTGTCGTCACCAGTGCTGGCGCACTGCTCAAAGCCAGGGACTGCATGCAGCAGGCCTCCATAAGGTGCTCCATCAGGGAAGGGGCCCTGGTCTCCAGTGACCTTGCTCAAGAAACTGCGACCTACCCCTCCAGCACGGGGGTCATCCACATGGTCAAGGGCTACCCTCAAATGAGGGGCCACAAAGCCCTCCTCGCATCTCTCTCTAGACTCTTAAAAAAGCTTCCTCTCCAATCTAATTATCCCAGAACTCACTCCTGGGCGCATCAACTGTATCCACATTATTTCCTTGTTCAAAATCCCTGCAATGCTCCCAGAGTGGCTCTGGGGATGTAGGGCCGGGACTCAAGCCCTTCTAGGGTTTGACCTGACTCACGGCTCTGAACTTACAGCCTCCCGCTCCCCTCCACTCCCCAGAACCTGCCTGTGCTCACCTCTACACCTTCCCCATCAACTCCAGGCAGCATGCTCTGCCCTGCCTGCTCTGTGATGCCTGGGGCCACACTGACTGGTTTTCTCAGAAGGTTCGTATACTTCCTGCCTCCCTCTCAGCTTCAGAAAGGCCTCTACAAGGTGGGACCTGTGTGTCCCAGCACTGCTGGGTCAGTAACTCAGGAATCTCTACGGAGAGACTGAGGGGCTGACCTTGTCCACAGGTTCACTTCTCAGGTCTTCTAGACTACATGAGAGTTTCTTCTGAGCCCTGGAAAGACACAAAAGAAAGCAAACACGGAAACAGTTACTGGAGAAGGAGGTGTGTCCTTCACGCAGAGGACATACCAAGTGTTTTACCAGTAGTCTGTTAAGTGGCTGTAGGGTCAAGGTCAGGAAAAAAACCCACCCCCTCATCACAACCACTACATAGGAGACTGGCCCATCTTGGTGGATAGCCTGGTCGGACAACGTGCTGCTGAAGCCTGAGAGCATTACTTAAATCCAAATCGACAGGCCTGGGCATTTGAAAATCCACACTCAATTCTATTACATCAGCGGGAGCTCAGTGTTCTGTAGTCACAAAGGACTCTGCAGCACCAGACGACAGGAAAGGTGTGGACACTGCCTCGTCCATGTGTCTGAGGCGTGATCCAGGAGGAAGGAGCTGTGCCACACCAGAGTGGAGAGGAGTGCGTCAGCCAGCCACAGCTCCAGAGAATCACCTGCGAGGGTCTTCCTACCCTCTGCCCTAGCTCTGTATGCCCTGACTAGTCTCCTCACAGGAATCTGCTTTTTCAGAGGTTATTTTCCAGAGGAGGGCACCGATTGTAGAGAGAAGAGGCCATGCCACCCGTGGTTACAAGGGCTACCTTGTGACAAGTCTCCCTGGCAGTGATGTTTCTCGGTTTCTATGAATAAAACAAAATGTCTTCGTACACTGGTCTCCTGTGAGTCTGGTCAATGTGAGTCAATCAGTGTTGCCTTCCCCGAGTGAACTCATGAACTAAATTACTTATTGTGCAAAACTGACTGGCCAGTTGCCATCTTTGACACTGATATTTTTCTCTAGGGCTAAAGGCCGAGGGAAACAATGGCTCTAGAAAGTGGGGTCCTGAGTACGTAGGTTCTGGGGCCTCAGCACCATTCTGGGGAAGCTTCCATTATACTTATGGCCAATTTCTCAGACACCCTCGCTGAAAGACAGCCTGCTCCTGGCAGGCAGGGGAGCCTCTTTATCTCCATTACATGGGGCCCAACTTGGAAGTGTGTTCTAAATTGCTGACGTAGGGAGCTAGAAATGGGTTCATTTTAGAGGGAACCAGACAGGTGGCAGCCAGGTGACCCCACAGGCCAGCCCATTATAAGCTCATTGCCATGTGAAGCTCCCCAAAGCAATTGGACCAACCTCCCTGTAGAAGAAATGTCTCTCCCTGGGGAGCCGGGACTGTCACAGGGCTCTAGGACTCCTGAGAGCAGGAAGGACTTTCAAGAGGGGGCTGATGAAAATGAGACCTATGTCATGGAATGCTCTCAGCCCCGAGGAGTGCTGGTGGGCACAAATGACCTGCAGCCCCCTCTCCTTTGAGACTCCAACCCCTGGCCAGGTCTCTTCTCAGTGACAGTGGCCCAGACCCTTACCCATGGGAAGGGAAGCCCTTCTGTGGCCAGGTGAGGTAGACACGGTTCGTGACTGCTCCACGGCGTGGGCCACACTGTGGACACTGCCAGGGTCTGGAGGGCTGCTCAACGGAAGGGCAGCAGGTGTGTCCAGGACATGTGGCTGTGCTCACCATGCACGGCCAGTCCCTGCCATGCAGGCACCCCAAGGGTGCGCTGAGGGCACAGCAGCTCTGGGGACAAGATCAGGACCCCTACCTGGTTTCCAGTGATTTCTGCGGTAGTGGAGGTGGCCCCACGGTGGGAGAGCTACATCTTGGAGGCATCTGCACCAAAGACAGAAGTCACTGTAGGGGACAGTTACTGTCTGGAGACCACCTACCATCCTTTCTCCTTCTTTGGACAATTCCCCTTGAGGAGTTCCACTTCTTCCCCTCGATACAGCCATGATGGCTGTGTCAATACGTGTGCCTTGCTCTTCCAGGATGGCCAGGAGAAAGGAGTACTGGAACCCTGGGCCAACATGCCCCTCCTCCCCAGACCTAAGTCCATATCCCTGCACTAGAGTCCTGACACCTGCACCCTGGGGACCCTGCCACTCCTGCCCTTTCTGAGCCGGCGTCTGCAGCTTTTCTTTCATGCCGGAAGCCACCACACACCCTTTCAAAAACATGCCCTGTTGGTGTAGGTTAGCCAGAGTCAATTTCTGGTGCTTGCAATGGGAAGCACTAGAATTGATATATTCACTTAGCAAGCATAAGCAATGTCTATGGCCTGCCAGGCCCCATGCTGGGTGTGGGGTAGGTGCTCCCACAGCAGACAAGCAGACAGGTAGACAGGATAAAAGATCAGTGTAGACGTTCTTATGGTACTGTTATCTATAACGCAATATAGGCATCGGGGGAGGGAAGGATACTTCAGAAGAGGGCTTCAGAGGGGAGAACACTTGAGAAACGAGAATGGGCTTAGTGAGAAAGCAAAAAGGGAAGAGCATTATGGGTGGACCAAACATGAGCTAATGGTGGTGTCTAAGGAAGACACAGTTCGACGTTTTCAGTATTGTACTAAGTGCAAAGGTGACCTTTTCTCTAGAGCCCAGTAAGTACCTTTTTGGTCTACTGTTGGGAGAAACCCGGCATTATAATACAGTTGTTAAAAGCCTGGGCTTTTTGGTCAGAGAGACACGGGTCCAATTCCAGGTTCTGCCATCTAGCCGCTGTGTGACCTAAAGCAGATTAATGACCCTCTCTGAGCCTCAGCTTCACAATAAAGTAAGAATCCCAATGGGGTGTCCTGAGGAGAAATGAGGTGAGAGCCATGTACAGCAGTCATCAGTGACCACACAGGGATACTGAGCGTCAGTCATCGCTGCCATATGATAGTCAGCAACCTGGAATGTTTGTCTGACTTGATAACCGGGTCGCTTGGTGACACTTTTGCCCCTCCCTTAATTAAGAGAGTTCAGCTAGACTCCCTAAGATCCTCTTCAGTTTGGCCATCTAGAGTTTCATGAACCTTTTACATCCTGGGCCGAAGCCCCTTCTCTACCTGAGATCAGGATCTATGAGTTTATTCGCTTATTTGTATCTAGTCTAAATGCAGAGACACTCGTGTAAGAGAAAGAAAATCTGTCTACTGGCTATAGGGGCTGGAGGGGTGTCTGAGATAGGAGCAGATCCCTGCAATAGCTAAATTTATTCCCCTCGACGAGCGAGACACATTCATCCATTCGACAGATAGCTGTATTCTCCTGGGCATCAGGCACTATTACGGACACTGGAGAAACGGGGAAATGAAATGAAACCACCTTCGGTCTCTGCTTATATCCCAGGAGGAGAGACAAAAAGAAACAAGGAACTGGATTGAGAATTCTTATCCTTCCAAGTCCAGTATCCACGATACCGTCCTTCCCGGTCAGAACACAGGCCAGGACCTGGGTACCTTCCCGCCCTCAATCCTTTCCCCAAGGCCTCTGGGGCCACTCCATCCATATTTAACTTCTCACCTGTCAAGATTTAGACCTGACAGGTACCTGATTAGATCCTCCCCCAAGCTCAGTGTGAGCTCCTAGGGCCTGCTGAAACCCCACATCATGGATGAAACGGAGCACCTCTGGTTTAAATAATTCTTCAGGGCCTTTATTCGCAGCGTTCCGCTTTCTGAAACTTCCCTCGAGTTCTTCTTCATTGATTGAGAGAGTTCGTTCTGAAGGCCCTGGAAGCATTAAAGCAGACGGGGGTATCACTACCACGGGAGTTGTTCAGAAACCTGTAATTATGCAAAATTCTAACAGTCTTTCTCCTTCATTAAGAAAGCCTACGAAATATATAAAGGTACATGAAGAGTGTGACTCGTAAGATTCTTCAGGGCATATGAAGGGCTGTCATGAAGCTCATCTCAAGGGCAAAGCTCATGTGTTGAACATAGAGAAACCCCTAGTATTCCTCCCCAACCTTCTCATTCCTTGGCCACAGGCAATCGGGCTCTGACTTGACCCCAAATACCAAAGGAAGAGAGGAAACAGGGCAGCGAGACGTGTGCAGGGCCAACAGAAGCTCAGCCGGAACAAGAGGTCTCTAAACACCCCCAGAGCGGCCCCCTCCTGCGATACGGAGCCCAGGCCAAGGGCATGCAGGGGAAGGCAGGCAGCCTGGCACACGCCCCGCCGTGCCCACACGAGCACTCACGGCATACTCAGCCGGCGCAGCAAATACGAAACACGGACAGCTCTCCCCGCCCTGTGCCTTCCTCCGGGAACCCAGGCACCCAGAGACGCGGAGAAGGTTCCCCGAGTCCCTGGGAATCTGCTGGGGGAGCTTTTAGAGTCCTCAGGAGGTGGACAAGCTCTAATCCCCCATGAGGGTACCGAACCGATTTTTGGTCCGGGTTTGACTGCACTCACTGCCCCTAAGGGGTATCCTGGAAAGACACACAGCGGGTCTCCAAGGATGCGGATTCCCAAGGGCTCACACTGATGGCTTTACTTCCTTGGTATCCGCTCAGTCTTTGGGAGCTCTGGACTGTCATTAGACACAGTTTCTAGAAGTCAACAGCTGCCAATTTCCCACCGTCCAGGACAGTCTAACCAGCCATCCCCCACAGAGGATCTTCTCCAAACGAAGCCAAAGAGCCTTCTGGCGAAATGCCCCTGGGTTTAACGCAGTGGACGGAATCCCTCTGGGAGAAAACGGCAGAACGCTCCGCGCCCTCACCTTGAGCTGCCATCATCACCTCCTTCACCCTTCGGTACTGGTTCAGCAGCCCCGTGAGCTCCTCTATCCGACGGTCCTGTCACAGCGTGAGAACAGACGACACGTCAACACCACCGCTGGCCCCTCAGAGGGTTTCGCGTGGGGGCCCACACTATGTGGGGGCACGCTGAGAAGAGATGCTACATGGAGCCTCAGGAACACTTCAACGCGAAGCTCAGCCTCCAGCCTCCTTCCCACAGGGCCAGGGTTCTCGGTGGTCCGCCCCCTGGGCCGCTGCTCAGCCTCCAGCCTCCTTCCCACAGGGCCGGGGTTCTCGGTGGTCCGCCCCCTGGGCCGCTGCTCAGCCTCCAGCCTCCTTCCCACAGAGCCGGGGTTCTCGGTGGTCCGCCCCCTGGGCCGCTGCTCAGCCTCCAGCCTCCTTCCCACAGGGCCGGGGTTCTCGGTGGTCCGCCCCCTGGGCCGCTGCTCAGCCTCCAGCCTCCTTCCCACAGAGCCGGGGTTCTCGGTGGTCCGCCCCCTGGGCCGCTGCGAACGTTCCTGCCTCTGCTCGGAGGCTAGGAGTCCAGGCTCTAGCCATAAACAAGCCTTCGAGGGGCTTAAACGTTTCCGATCTGGAAGCTCACTACCTCCCTGCTCCCCCCCCCCGAGGCAGCCTCAGAAGTCTGTTTCCCGGTTCGACCATTGTCCTCTGCAGCTACACGCGAAGATGGATTAAACTAATGCCGGCGGCCGGCGTGTTTATCCCCAACACCCTCCCCTGTTCCGGGGGAGTCAGAGATTCCTTGCACAACAGTCGAATTCCCAGAGGAGATCATTTCTTTCAGCAAAGGTCTGGGGGCTTGGGAGGCCACACAGATTCTGGCATTAGACGGACTGGGGGGCGGGGGGATGAATCCTGGCTCCACTACCTACTATTACCCGAGCTTGGACAAAACCCTCAAGTACTTTGAATCTCAGTCTCCTCCTCTGTAAAACGCAGGGCTGCGACCCTCAGAGCTGTGTCCGTCCCAGGTAGACGCTCTCCGGTTACAGAGGGGCCACTCTAGGGTGACGCGGGAATCGGACATGAAGGACGGAAGGCACGGGGGTAAGCACATCACGTGCTGCCTAGTGTCTCCGTGATGAGTCCACCACCAGACTGCGCACACAGGAGATCAGCGCACCGTTGTCACGTTGTGCCAGGAGTCTAAGCAGCAGTTATGACATTGGCAATAACCGCGGCGGTATTTCTTTCCCCCACACCCGCACAAACAGGTATGACTTTACTCTGCCTTTGGGACATTTCACTCAGGCGAAGTTCCCGGGCATCAACGCCAAAAACGGGGGCTGAGGCTCAGTCTCTAAGAGGCAGAAGCCATTCTCCTGACACGTCCCTGGGTCACTGGCCTCGCCCAGAATATCAGAGACCTGTAGGCACTGAACAGAGATGTCAGCAGAGGAAGAACAGGGCTGCCCGATGACCGTCTTACCTTATCTTCATTGGCGACAAGCAAGGTTTCCATCCCCATTTTCAGACGTTGAATCTCTTGGTCTAAAAGAATTAGGTGTAGAAAGAATTATGTAAACACAGACAGCCATCCCCACAGGCTAAGCTGCAGACACTCTCCCTGTGAATAAACTGCACACGGGCTCCTTTACTTCTTTAAGAGCCTCGTGACAATGTCTGACATAGTCAGTCTCATTAAATATTTGTTGGACTAGTAAATGAATGAATGAACCTATTATTTTATCTTCTCTTTATAGACATTAGTAGGGAAAAATCAAAATGCCATTTACTCAAAGGTGACACAGAAGAACTCTACAATTTTTCAAATCAACACCTCAGAAGAATACAGACATTTATTGCTAATTACCTGAGTGGGCATGCACCTGGGCTGCTAACTGGTTTTGGAGAAAAGCCTACAGTCCCATGGATTGTAGCAGGTGAATTTAAAAAAAGAAAAAAAAAGTCTACAGCTGAATGAAGAGGAGAAAAGAATGATTATGTAAAAGAGCGGGATACCTGGCTTAATTTAAAATGGTATAATCAGAACTGACTAACAAATGTTTAGACACATCCATAAATATATTAAAACAAACTCTACTGTTAAGGAAAACTATCTTATTTCATAAACCTACAGAATTTCCCCGGGGGCCAAGGTACCTGTGTCCATCTGTGGTGGACAACCCATGCCCTGCTCTCACTCTGGGCCTAAGACGGACCCTTGATTTCTTCCCCAGCTGGTCTGCAGGGCCAAAGGCCAATGCCTACAGGAGCTGGAGGTCATTCTGATAAATATTTAGGTCTAGGGATTGTCACATAGTTGGAGTTTCAAAACAAGGACCTATCCCCATTTCTCAACTGATTACTGCAAAAGGGACAGGGACGGCCACGTAAGCCGAGTGCAGGAGACAAGGGAACCGGAGCACAGGCATCCCACTTCCAACAGGAACAGGAAGAGTCAATGTGTGGACTTTGTGGAAACAGTCATAGGGATTCATTTTCAGGGGAAGTACAGAGTGCCTGCTCACTGTCTTAGGCTCTCGGCAGCTGAAGATCAGCTCTGCAGCTCCGTCTCTGGGAAGAGGGTGGTAAGCTCCGTAGAAAGACTGGCAAACCTCCGTGCTTTGGGCAGAACCCAACCTGAGCAGCAAATGACCAAAGGACCAGCTCCAAGAGTTACCTGATGATGGATTAGAAGGTCTGGACTATAGAGAAGCATAGGGTGGCGGCGGAAGGCTGCCTGCACTACAGTCGGGGCACAGAAAGCGTTCTGTGCAGGTTAAGCACTGCAGAGAGTTTAGGATATCTTAGGGGGCCCCAGCCTCCGCCTTGGCAGGTAGGGGTGCACTCAAAGGCTTGGGAAGACACCGAGAAAGGCTGGGGGAGGGATGAACAGATGGGTCACCAATTTCCTTCTCCAGCCCGAGTCATTGCTTCAGGGCCGCATGGCTTCCCCACCCCAGCCAGGGACCCAAGCTAAGCACCGCTAAGGCTGATAGGGGACCCGGCAGTGGGGCCAATCTCCAGGGCTCCAGGACCTCCTCCAGCGTCGCTCTGCAGCCTGGAGCTGGAGGAGAAGTCAGAAGGTGTGTGATCATTTTACACACCAGGTGAATAACTGGAAATAGTAAATAGGTGTGAAAAAGACGATTTGAGGATTCATTCCCTCTTTTTAATCAGCAGACATGAACTTATCAAGGTCCATTCACCATCCTTTCACTTAGTATTTCTTAGGAGCCCACCGTGTCTGAATGCTGTGCAGATCCGGTCTTAAAGAGACAGACACAGGCCTGGCCCCACAGTGAGGACGACAGTCTACACCAAGAGACCTCCCCCAATGCAGCCCTGATATGTTTTAAGTGCTAGGATGGAAACAAGGAGAATGCCAAGTTAGAGAAAAATAGGACTGGGGGGCACCTCGTTGAGGTAGGGTGGCCAGGAAAGGTCTGAGGGGTAACGCTGAAGTCGAGACCTAAAGGATGAGCAGTAACTGATCGTCTCTGCGACCTGAGGGTCTAGTCTGAGTATCAGGCGCGCATCCATCAAGTGAGTGAATCACTAAAGCCTCCCCCGTGGGGATGACACAAAAACAGGTCCTTTCAATCAAGTGAAAGAAAAGGTCCAGAGGTGGCTACACGGAGCTTAGCGATCAGACTGCACTGACAAGTTCACGGCATGATTCCACAATAGAGCTGTGCTTCATAGGCCCGTTCACGCACACGCACACACACACGTGCATCTGTTCACTTGGACGTGTTTGCACACAGGACATATGTGCACATCAGCATGCCTACTCACACAGGCATACACACGCCCACTCACGGACACATGTGCCAGGGGCCTGGGGCAACCACATCCTATCACAGTCCAGCCAGTTACCTTTCTCTGCATGGTCACTCTGGAGGGCCGCAGTCCGGGAGAGCTGGCTGTGTAGACGCTCAATTTCTGCATCCTTCAGGGCCACCTGCTCTTGTAGCTGGGCGACCTCAGCCTGGAAGAGCAACAGAGGATCCCCAGCAGCTCAGAGGGACTACCAGACTGTGATGGAGAACCTCAAGTCATTCACAGCCCAGGACCAGCGGGTCCCAGGACCAGCGGGTCCTAGGACCTGTGGGCAAGGCAGGAGCAGAGGCCTCAGAGGCGAGCAGTTGGAGGTGCTTACTGCCCTCCCCGCAAGGGGGAGCTCTGCCCCCTGAACTCCTTCTTCCTGGCCAATCTGACCCCGCCCATGGCTGGGGCTGGTCACCTGTATCCTCCTACCTGACCAGGCTCTTTCCCTTCCCCGCCCTGAGGCCCAATCCCCACGGAGGCCTGACGAGCTGGGATGGTGTGCAATGGGACGGCTGCTGATGGGTATTCTCTTTCTGGCTGTGGTCTTCCCTCTCCCAAGAGATTCCCATAATAGCATGTCTGTGTATCACTGTGACAGGTGCACACATCTCGCATTTTCCCAGCCCGTACAGGAAGGACAGTGGAAATCAAATCACTACTGCTAGACACAGAGTGAGTGCAGAGTTCCCCCACAGGTACTCTCCCACCCGTCATGCACAGCCACGGGCTCTGCCCGGCTTCCAGGCGCCCATGCACACGTACCCACCTGTCCACACAAACAGGCATTCAGGTGTGCTGAGTGGATACACTGCTGCAGATAAAGCAGTAAGTACAGTCACGAACCCCATACGCACATTCATACACAGACGTACGTGCATCCCCGTACGGGATGGTGCCCGTCTCTCTACGAAGCAGAGCAGGTTAAACTTCACACAGAACAGCAGGTGGGATTGTCCGCGCCTTCCCATTCTCAGGGGAAGATCAGAACTGTGTTGGTCCCATCCCACCGGGCACATTGGCCCTGGAGCCTAACTTGGATTCTCTCATTTCCTAGTTGGGTGACCTTAGGCAAGTTAACCTTTCCGAGTCTTGCCTCATCTATAAAATGGGGAAACTGCATTTACCTCATAGGGCCGTGGTGAGGATTAAGTAAGATAATGGTCACGGACAAATTAGCCTAATGCTCAATAGACAGTAAGTGCTCGATAAATGCTGCCACCGTGACTCCTCTCGTCGTACTCCTTTCCTTGTGGACAACCAGCTAGTTCTCCGAGCATCAAACCAAAGAAAGGAAGTAAGGACTCACTCCGGAGCCCATCTACACACAGCAGAGCCCTGTGGGATGGTGTGCAGTGGGAGGCCATCCCTCCCCGTGGGGGAGCCCAGCCACATCCCCCATCATGCCTCAAGGTTACAGAACGGGCCACCCTTTCCCACAGAGGCCGGAGTTAACCTTTGAACAATTTCAAGTAACCAGATGAGCCCTGAGCCTGTTGGTGGCTCCTTGCCCAACAGGCCTTGCGTTCCGTTTCAGGACACACTGACGGGGCGCCCACTCTGCCCCGGCCCCTGTGCTCGCGGATTCCTTACATCAAACCCCACTCACTGCTCACAGGAAACCACGGGAGGAAGCAATATCCCTGCACGTCACTTCCGGGGAGACACCAGCACCAGTGCCTGGCATGCAAAACCCACCTGCTCCAAGCCGAGTGCTACCCACTGCAGCCCTCATGCTTCGGAGTTGACAGCATGGGTGGAGGCCGCCATTATGGGGCGAGGGCTCCCTGAGCCCACCTCAGGGTCCCTGAGTAAACCTTCCCTAATATCCCCCAAATGGAAAAGAGATGACCATGTAAAGAAAAAGGAGGCAGCAAGGGGTAGATCTCCTTACTCCAAAGCGTCCTATGGAGCGCTGCCCCTTGGCTCTGTGCTATCGACCCACAGAGGCCAGAGAGCCTAGCCTGGCTATGTCCAACTGCCTGCTGAGACCCACAGCCACACGGCAGCTCTCCACAGCTCACTGAGGGCCTCGCTGCCATGGTTGACCACCGACAGCATCAGTGGCTTCTGAAAACCTGAGCCAGTCCAAACTCTTCTCATTTCTACAAGGACCATGCTATTCTTAGAAGACAGTCTCCTAAGCTTTCCTGTACCTCCCACAACCATTTTCCCCTCTCTTTGCAGTCCAAGCGAGAGCTGGTCTCTGCAAGGAATCTGGATGCCCAACGCTTGTCTGCAGGAATAGCGGCGGATCTCAGTGATGGGGGCCCATGGAGGCAGAGCCCAGCACCTGGCACGAGGTCGTCTCTTCTCTTTGAGGCCTGCCTCTCGTGAGGTCCTCTACTTCAAACCCTATAGACTAAGTGGCTGGGCCCAACCTCCCATGTGCCAGTTTGCCAGAAATGGCAGGTGTCCCCATAGCTGGGGAGTCTTGTCTCCAACAGCCCACAAGCTACTTGACCACGAGGGCAAAGGACGCTCCTGCCACGGCCGCTGAGGCTGCAGCTGTGTGGCAAGCGGTCTGAGGCAAAGGCAGGCTAGCACCAGGCAGAGGGGTGCCCCAGCGCCCTGCAAGTACCCAGCCTCGTTAATCCCAGGGAGCACGCCCTGCTGCTGCTGCACTGGAACCTGAAAGGCCTTCAGGGACTGACAAGCTCTACACAGAAAACTGAAGAGAACTTTCAAGAACAGTACGGGTTTTCACCGCAGGGGATCAGGATTCTATAAGGAAGAGAGCATGGTTTTGGGAATGACACAGATCCAGATCGGAACCTCACCTTGGCCACTCTGAGCCTCAGTTTCCTCACCACTAAAATGAGGATAATAAATCCATAGACCTCACTAGCTTATTTTATGAATCAAACGAGGAAACCGTGGGCAAAGGGCCTGACACGTTCCGGCACGCAGCAGGTGCCCCACACCTGGGTGGTACTAAATAGCCTGTCGTATCTCAAGGGTCTATACGCCAAGGCAAAGAGCTCAGTGATCTAAAGAGAGTTATCTGGTTTTATAAGAAGCGGTGTGTACAACTTCAGAGGCTTCCCCGAGGCAGGACTCGCTTGAGTGGAGCCCTGTGACGGAAGGTTCTGAGCTGAGAAAACCACTGCTCCCAGAACAGGAACGGAAGCAGAGTACTTACAAGGGTGCCCTTAGAGACAGAGCCGTAGATAAGCGGGTGTGCACCGCCCAGGGCTGCGCTGACTTGGTAAGATCTTGGGGAAGTTACTCAACTGCTCTGTGTCTCAGCTCCCCATCCATACAATGGCGAAGAGAATCATTTTATACAATAGGTTAGGCAGACATCGGTTATCATGTTCAGCGTTTTAACAGAGTTTTATTTCCTAGAAGGAAATATTACAAATGGTAGCTCCTGGGTGGCACAGAAGTGAACTTTATTCATTTTTTATGGTTTAAAAATCCCCTATAATGAGCATTATTTTTATAATCATTAAAAGTTAACTTAAAGGAAAAAATAAAATTACAAACTAGAAGTGAAGAAAATTCTCCAGGATTTTTTAAAACTCTAGTGAGTTTCTCATAGTCCATAGTCTCTCATGTTTCATTCCCCCTTCTGATTACCCCCCCTTTCTTTATCCCTTTCTTATGAGAAACAAACTGAGGGCCTCAGAGGGGAGGGGGGTGGGGGAATGGGATAGACCGGTGATGGGTAGTAAGGAGGGCACGTATTGCATGGTGCACTGGGTGTTATACGCAACTAATGAATCATCGAACTTTACATCGGAAACCGGGGATGTACTGTATGGTGACTAACATAATAAAAAAAAAAATTAAAAATAAATAAATAAAACTCTAGTGAGAAGTAAAAATGAAAATCTGGTAACACCCTGGGTGGCGCTGCAGAGACCTTAGTGAAATAGCAGATGTGTGTTCAGAGACCCCGTCACGCAGGAATGCTGCTCCCAGGCTGTTCCTTTCCCCCACCCTCCCAAGGCAGCCTAGCTCCCCAATTCAATAGAGACGTGATTTAGTTAAAACAATAGTCAAAGTATATTTATATATATATATAAAACTCCCATTCAAGGCTAAAAATAAACCATGCCTTCTTAAAAACATTATTAAAGCGACTGCTATATTTCAAATGATGCAGCCAGTATAACGCTGGCGTTCATCCCCCTTAAGACTTCTCACTTGCTCACAGCCCCTTCCTGGTCCCATGTCAGTCTCGGGCTGCTAAGGGACACAGCAGGAGGAAGGAGACCCAGCTACTCCAGCAGGGCATAATCCCAGGGGGCTTTCCCTGTGAGAAGAGCCTTCTGGATCAAAGCTGTCTGCGTGTGCACAGGGTAGGGTCGATGTGCATGTTTCCGGCGGAGGCTACTACAAACCCCGAGCCGGAACACAGACCCTCCCCAGCAACCTCGGCGACCCTCCGAAAGCGTCAGAACTGCCTCTTACCTTAGTGGCCTTCAGCTTCCACTCATACTGATTCCGTTCATTCTCCAACTCTTCCACCTTGATTCTGAGGTGCCTGAGCTCTTGCAGTAACTCCTAGAGGGGCGAGGGACAGAAACAGCGTTCTGATGGTGACAGAGCACGATGCTCCCTGGATCTGTAACCCTGGCGAGGCTCATGCAGAGGGTGCCAGGGGCAGGAGCACCGCGTCATGCCCCACACCGCGGTTCGACTCTTGAACCACGGTCCCGTGCCAGGAAAAGCTGTTTGGGCCATTAGAGAACAGGAGCCAGGGACTTTCAGGCACAGGAGGGGAAAACATTCCTCGTTTTAGAACCTGCTCTGCCTGCCCCTCTCTGACATCCACGTTCTCCGCGGGGTGTGCCCAGATCATGCACAGTGTGTGAGGCCAGGACAGGTAGGACTCGGGAGCGAGAGCAACAGAGACGCCAAAATGAGACAGCTTCATACAGAGTATCGGGCAGCAGGCGAGGTGGGAGCCTCTCTCTGTGCTGGGAGGTCGGAGCCTGGAAGGCTCCAAAGAGGAAGGGTCAACCAGCAGGACAGAAAACACTAAGAGGCCAAATGCCAAATATAGAGCCAGGCTAGTGTTCCGGGGCAGGAGAATGGGTCCCCTTGAAGGAAGGAGGGAGGGAGAAGGCATCCCAGCAGAGGGCAGACGCAGGAGGCAGAAAGGGAGATGGGCTGTGGGGCTGGGCAGAGGATAGGTGGCACGCAGTGGGAGGTGAGGCCAGAGAGATAAGGTGGGGCCCTCCTGGAAAGGCTTTGGATGAGGATACAAGGAGCTCAGATGCCATTCTTTGGCCAGTAGGGAGCCACTGAAGGTGGCTGAATGAAGAAGGGGTCATTGAACGACTTGCCCGTGGTGAGTCAGGTTTGTTTCTTCTGACTACAGGGCCCTTGCTCTCTAAACTACCCTTTTACCAACGATGACACGGCTAAGAACGCTTGTCCCAAAACAAGGCTCCTTTAACGGACCATTGGTCCTGCTGAGTGGTTCCTATCAGAAAAATTAGTCTGAAAGTGATCAATTCCAGACTTGCTGAACTCCAGATTCCCACAGACTCCCTACTTAACACCTGCACGCAGGCGTCGGGACGGTCGTGGCCCAGGTGGAACACTTAATTCCCCCTTGTAGACATTCCCGTCCCACTAAACAGCATCTCCGCGTACCTACTCGCCTGTGCCCGAAACCTGGGGCCCATTCTCGGCACCTCGCTCTCCCCCACAGATGTAATCCATCCCCAAGCCTTCCTAATTCTACCTCCAGGGGAAGGAATCTCTCCTATCTCCCCAGCTCGTGTCCACGGCCTGGGCAGTCTCTCCAGGGCCTGCTCCTCTGTCCTCTTGCCCTCTTGAAGCCCCTGACCCCCACAGCATCCAGGGGAACAAGATGATTAAAGCACACCCCTGCTCCTCAAACCTCCTCAGCTCTCATCAGCACTGCCCTGCCTGCCTCTCGGTATTACCCTCTCCTAGTCAGGCCCCAGCCACACTGGCTCCTTTTAGTTCTTCACCGTGGCCGTCACGCACACAACTCCCTCCTGTCTGGAGCCGTCTGCCGGGTTCATTCCCGCCGACTGGACCTCCACACTCTCCCGGGGCCCCCTGGGGCCCTCCTACACCATTTGCAACCAGACATTTACTGATACGATGGCTCACGGCTGGCTCTCCCCCTACACTGAGAACCTCGTGAGGGGTCTGGCTACCTCCAAGTCTGTTTCGCTCACTTCTGGAACACAGCAGGTGTGCATTACCGCCTGATGAACGAAATGTGAAATTCAATTCAGCATTTAACTGGCCTGGAGCTGAGACAATCCGCCAAAAAGTCACACTGCTTACCCTTGAATGTTGTAGGGTAATTCATCAAGATTTTCTCACAGGTAAGGAAAACATTTTTTTGATACCCTTAAAAAAAAAATGTCTTCCAAGCAAAGATCATTACACCCACAACCTGCAGCCTTAGACTTCAAGGCCCGGTGGGACGTGCAGCTGATCAGGATGGTTCGGGGAGCACATTTCTGGCCCTGCCTGAGAGACCACCGCCAGGGGACACAGAGCACGACACAGCCAGGCTCTGGTGACCTCTTGGGCACATCCTCCTCTTTCTAGGTTGTCTGCTGCCCATCATTGGCTATAAACACTGGTGCAAATTTTAGCCTCTTTTAGACGTCTTTCTGGGGTGACCCACTCAACATGGGGTACGCCCAGCACCTTCTCAGCACTTCCCTATCCAAATCCACACTTATATCTGGACTCTCATTTTTTTTCCCCTCTTATTTAAGGTAGAAGGAAATCTCCCCCCAACCTCACTCCCCTGCCCCTAAGCTCCTCCCCTAATGCCTGAGTCTGGGTAGAATTGCCCCACGTTCCACAGTGGAGTATGGATCGTGGTAACTACCCACAGAGCCGAGGCAGACCCTCTGCAGTGCTCATGGCTACCGTGACCTTGACCTTCCCTCAGGCTTTCAAGTCCTCTTTGACAGTGGGTCTCGGGGACACACGTCATTTCCATGCAGCTTCCATCACCAGGCCCAGCCAGGGCACACACGACCCAGTCCCACCGGTGTGAGGGGCCAAGTCCAGGACACCAATCAGATACACTCCATGGGGCCCAGAGGTTGTCAAATCCCTCTAATGTGCTTAAGGGGGAAATTTTTCCTAGACATTCAGATGATGACCTCACGGTCATAGCAAATGGAAATTTGTGTTCTATTTTCTCACTGGGATCAACTTCTTTAAAAATAAACTTGAAAGGATTCTTTCATGATGCTATATTTTCTTTAAAAAAAAAAAAAATCCTGGGGCGCCTGAGTGGCTCAGTCAGTTAAGCGTTTGCCTTCAGCTCGGGTCACAATCCCGGGGTCCTGGGATCGAGTCCCCTGGGCTGAGCAGGGAGCCTGCTTCTCCCTCTGACTCTCCCCCCACCCCTGGCTTATGCTCTCTCTCTCTCTTGCTCTCTCTCAAATACATAAATAAAATCTTTAAAAAAAAATCCCATGAGATGGAACTTTAATCAATCTCCCAGCCCAGGGGGAGAATCAATACCTGAATCATGTATGGGAAGGGGACTCCCCTGGCTTTCTTTTGCACGAATGCCCCATCCCTCAGGGCACCTGACACACCTCATTCCCAGATCTGCGGAAGACGAGTGCCACCACCTGTCCGAGGGCTGGCCTCACTTGTTCAGACCCTGCTCAGCGAGGGTCACAGAGCTCAGCCTCCAGGGACCAAGGGAGCCGTGTTAAGCCACTGCACGCACTGGTGGTTAGGAGAAACCCCAGCCCCTCCACCCGTGAAATGCCCCCACACGCATGCTCTGATATACTTAAGTGTGGTTCCTACAGGTGACCCCTCCCAACAGGCACAGTCCTGGCTGCAGGGCGGGGGCTCGGCCACGCCGTCACCGGCGGCACTGTCACCGGCGGCACTGTCACCAGCCGCCGCCTCGTCAGGGTAGCCCCTGCCGAGTAAGAGGCGCTCCTGGATCTGCCTGTGGATGTCCAGCTGCAGCCTACACATCTGCTCCTGCAGCTCACTGATCACATTCAGAACTGACTGCAGGGAGGGAGAGAGAGGAGAAAAGGCGCTCAGGGTCAGTCAGCTCTCAGACACAGGTCCTGGCAAGAGCGGCCCAGGAGGAGGGCGGCACGCAGACGGTGAGCAGCAGGTGGCCCCAGGGGTGACCGCCCACTTTCCGCACAGGAACCGAAAGACACGGCCTTTTTCCTGAGACCTGCCCCATGGATGGGGCTGCGCCGCACTTTGAACGAACCCCCAGCAGCTCCCCAGTGCCACACTGGGGGGCCCTCCTTGCACATCGGCAATGACGCACAGGGCCTGGTGAGAGCAGACAGGCACGCATACGGACGCAACCCCTCCCACACACGCGACAGGTGCCAGCCGCCCCCCAGCACACAGCACACGTACGCACACTAACACGGCCGACTGACCTCTCCCTCACACCCCGTACCAGACCTCACTCCTTACCTCCCACTCCAAACCACACTCCTCTGCAGCCTCGAGAACATCTTGGCCTTTTATGGCAACTTTGAAAAATAACTGCAATCCCTGCACATCACAGCTGCTCAGTTGTAAGTTGCACTTGTTCGCGGC
Organism: Ursus americanus; assembly: GCF_024610735.1. NCBI lineage: Eukaryota > Metazoa > Chordata > Mammalia > Carnivora > Ursidae > Ursus > Ursus americanus. The sequence goes on from NC_142142.1 coordinate 2,571,819, forward strand.
TCTACCGGGCTTTCCGTTTTCTGCTCCAGAGACGCTTAGTCACCCGTGGCCACAGCAAGCAGGGGTGCTCACAGGCGAGTGGGGAGACACACACATCACCATGACAGGCTGTAAGGGCCACCACCCAGAAAACACGGGGCTTCCAGGGAGCAGAGTGACTAGTTCCACCAGGGTAGAGAGGAAGGGATGGCGTGAGTCCAGGTGATGACGGCAGGCACGGGGTGGGAGTAAAGGGGAGAGCGAGCCATGAGCCTGGGTTAACACCATAGACGACGGTGTCACTCGTGGCAGCAAGAACCCGAGGGGCTGGGGGAAGCTGCGAGCAGCCTCTAGCAAGGGGATGTGGACTTAAGGGAACACCTGGAAACAGCAGAGCAGAGCCCTGGGTGGACCGGGGCAGGGGGTCAGCCAATGAAACTGCTTAGGTCTCCCCGCCCCGCTTACTGATATTCTGAGCACCGGCGTCTGGTACTGGGGTCTGCCACGGGCACCATGGGAACTGCCCAGGTGGGCCAGAAGGAAATTGTCCATCCTCACCAAAGACAATGGTGTCTGAGAAGACAAAGTCCCACCCATATCTTGTTTTATAATTCCCTTCTCCAATGTAGATGGGAAACGGGGTCTGAGTGGCCGTTTGGGGCGGAGAGGGCACCAACTCTTCTCTCTGCTGATGCGATTTGGACTGAGGTCTGAGCTGCAGTCCTTGCCCACAGAAGCAGGCCCCTGGCCTTGCAGCCACTTTCCCTGTGACTCAGCCCCCCCCTGAACTGGCCCCCACACATCCCCGGCTGTCTTCCCCCAGGACCATCTAACAAGACATTTTTCTACCAAGACCAGAGGACTGGGCTGAGAAATCAAGGTGAGTCTTATGGGCCTCAGTGCCCTGGACCTCAGACCTCTACCCAGCTCCACTGTTACTGGTCCCTGCACCCTGATGGCCATGCACCAATGGGCTGGGGCCACACCTGCCCTCTGTGTTCTTATCCGCAGGCCCAGTGCAGACCCTGGGCTCTGACTTGGCCTGTGCTCCGTTTACCACCAGCTTCCAAACCCCTTGCTGGCTTAGTGCACACACCTGACAAAGCCAGAGGATTCCCGCCTGACTAGCCTGAGCCACCGGGCATCACAGGGCAGCTCTGTCTCTACTGCCCATGGACTTGGCCACCACTGGGAGGTGCTCCATGGGGAAAAGACAGTCTACTTCAGTTTGTTCATGCTTTCTCTTCTGAGAAGTCTCAAAGTCTTTTGGTACTTTAACCACGTAGCAGGCAGGACCAAGAAGCTGTACAGGAGGAATTAGGAGGGAGGAAAGGCACCGGAATTGGCAGCCAAGGTGGGGGAATTCGCTAAGCACAAAGGAACGTTGAAGGTCAGGCAGTCTTAGATGAGTAACAGCAAGGTGAGGGAGATCTTCCCAATGGCCTTGATCTCTGTAAAGCAGGCAAGGCTACCTTCTCAAAGGACACAGCAGTGAAACACAACAGGGTACAGATTTCGAGTGGTCACTGTGAGGCACGAGAAGAGGAAAGGCAGGTGTGGATAAAAGCAATACTGAGGAGAAGGGGAGATGGACCTGGCAATTCATTAGCATGGAGGCCACTTTTCTAAAAATTGTACATCTAACCCTCTAACCAAGAGCCCTGGGGCAGAAGGAAGGACGGCAGGTTAATCAAGGATGGAGCCAAAAGCAATCCCTCAAGGTAACGTGAGCCTCTACCTCCCCGAAGAGGGAGGTCAGCCCGCTATGGGCAGCCGCGCCGTGAGCAGCCCCGGCATGACGCAGGCGAAGTGTGCGAGCTGCAGACTCGTGCAGGCTCGTTTTCACTTCTGTGGAAATGAGGGTCTATCTCAGGGTTAATCAAGTGAGCCCTAGGTGAAGCACCTGGCACAGGGCCTGGCACACGCGGGGCATCTGATAGATGTGAGTTCACTTCCCTCCTCTGCTTCTCCTTTGCCAAGTGTTCGATCCGTAAGAAAGGAACTGGGTGAACAATGGAAAACACCTAATGGTCATGGGACACAGTTAAGGCCCATGGCATTGATCGTGGACAACAAAGGCCCAGCGGCTCTGCACTCCCTGGCATGCTCACCTTACTGGCCATTCTTTTCCAGAATCTTTATTTAGTCCCTTATGCACTGGCCCTGCTCTTGTCTTTAGACCTGCTGGTCTCTCTTATAGAAGCTTCTAGAATTTCACTGCCCTCTTCCTTCTTTTGTTCTCTCTATTGCTAAACCTCTCAAATGAAGAGTCCAGACCTGTTGTCAGATTTCATCACCCCCATCCATCCCCCGCCCCCCGCCCCGCCTCCAGGCAGACAAGGTCTGTCTCCACCAGGCGGGGCACCTCTCTTCCTCAGGGTCCTCTTCCTGGTCAAATCACAGCCATGTTCCTGTCCTCAAGCTGCCTGGCTCTGTCTCACAGTGCTTCCTTCCCTACTGTTAGTGATCTTCCACGCCTCAGGTTCTTCTGACCCCTTTCACCCTCTTCCTGCCCATCTAGCCATCGCTCCCGTCTAGGAAGGTTTTTATGGATCCCAATGTCGGCTGATCCAGTCCGGCTTTCTTTGGTTTCACATCATCAGAGCTTCAAGACCTTCTAGAACAGCTTCCACATTATACGTTAAAAATGCTGAACAGGCAGGACGGCTAAGGGCAGAGGATTATCACCCTCTCCAATACATCCTCCTAGAGATGGTCTCTAGGTGCTATGATCACCGGGTACCTCTCTTAGCACCCATCCTGTTTCCTCCAGCTCACTCTCCAGACTCCCTGGGCAGAGTGTGCGCAATTCCTCTCAAAGTCCGCGTCTACTCGGTCTACCCTGCATGATGCGTCCCTGGCCCAACACACGAGGTCAAGTTGATGTAACTCGCTCTTAACCAACGCAATCCCTACTTCATCTCCTAGCCTCCCACAAACCATCATAGGGTCAACCCCAGCCTCAACAGACCAAATTTCACAGAACCTGGCTAACTTTCTTGGCCATGATGGGGCGGGGGGTAGAAAATGGTAAACTCCTAGTTTGCTAGTAACTCACCTCATTTCCTGGGTATTTTAAAATTCACTTACAACAAGCAGTTTGGGGACCAGGGCCCTAAGTTCTTTGTGCCAGAGGCATTGTGGGAATCGAGCCCATTCTCTCTTTGATCTTCTTCTGGAGAATGTAACTTTTAAAGTCTCTCTCCCATCCCTGGCACTGTCCTTCTGTTCGGGGCTCGCCCTTGCTGGCGCTGCTCACACAGCCACACCCTGCTGGGTCCTTTCCAGCTTTTATACGAGCCCCTCTCGGGATGCCTCTAAGCTTCTCCTTTTTGTCAGTGTTATTTGAGACTGCGGTCAGAAATCACATTATTTTTAAGTTCAACATTCTTGAGTCATCTTCTGTGTTATTTCTGAACTTTCGAAGCTATGATTTACCAAAGCCTATAGCGCACGTGTGTCCATGCCCGGCTCCCCTGTCTCGCTCTATGGACTCACAATACAGTGGCTGCTCTCTCTCAAGGTACCCGACGCTTTGCCCTCATAAACCAGTCTTCCCTCTGCTGCAACATTACAGCCAGAGTGGCAGTTTCCCAGGGTCCTTCTCTGCCCCCCTGGGTAAAACAAGTAAGGGGTGGGGCACCAAAAGCCAACCTCTCAAATACTTACGTGTTGTGCTGGAGGAGACTTTGGGGAGCCATGCAAACTGCTGCCCGCCTCCACGTGTCTGGGGATCTGTATCAGAGCACGCCTATTTTCCTCCTCGGCTTAGGGGGACTGTGTGCTGCACCCCAACCCTTCTGGGACACTGCCCTCCCACTCTCCTGACCCACGTGTTATTTTCCAGGGCGTCCATCCTCAGGCTCAGCATTTCAGTGGACTTTTAGACTTCTTTCTCTCCAGGGCTGGCCCACCTCCCCTCTCAACAGGTCTGGAGCCCCCCCACCGGGCAGACCCTTTTGTAGCTGTGTCCCATTCTTGGGTCCCGCGTCACGAAGTCCAGCTGACATTTCTGAGGTTCTACTTGCCACTCTGTATTGTACCCTCAGCTGGCTTTATTACTCCTGCTTCGCTAGCCACCAAAGTCCTTCTTTGTGGTTCTTTTCTATGTGAAACCACCGAGCACCTCCCATAATCATGGTCTTCTCCACCCCTTCTTACCTGTTAAACTTGCTCACAGTTTTCCTTAGTTCTCTTTCTTTCTCGTCCTTCATGCTCAGTTTAATACTGGGCTGGCATTTACACATCACTGATGGGAACATAATCTCTATGCTCCACAGGACAACGTGGACATATCTGTCAAGATTTCAGATGCCTGCAGCCTTTGGCCCATGGACTGCACCCCACTATCCTCACACACGTGCAAGATCATTCACAGAGGTGTTCTTTGTGATAACAAACACTTAGAAACCACTTACATGTCCAGCAGAAGAGGACAGGTCAAGCAAATTAGGGCACAGTCAGATAATGAAGTAATACGCAGATATAAATAGAAATACATTTTTTAAATGTGGTTGGTATGAAATAAACTCCGAGAGTGCTAAATTAGAAGGTCTAGACGTGTACAAAAATGAGGGCGAGAATATGTGTATGTGTGTGTGTAACTCTCTCTCCATATAAACCGGCTCGTCCGCGCGTCACTCTGGGAGGATACAAACTGACCACAGTGTTTCTGACGGTGGGCGCGGGGGGCATGGAAGGGGACTTTCTGCTGCATATACCTTTATGAACTCTTAATTTCTGAATTGTGGGAATGTACTTCCCATGCTAAAAAAAAAAATCAGTAAATAAAACAAAATAAATAAAATAAAAACCGTAAGATTCCCCCGCTCAGGCCAGTTCTTCCCGGAGCAAATACCATCTTCTCAGCCCCTGCTCTGTGCTCCAAGTCCATCCCTCCGGTTGCCCAGCTCAGAAATCAGAGTTCGTCCCTTCCAGGGTGCGAACCCCAGGAAGGAAGAAGGATGATACCACCACCCGTGCTGCAAGATATTCCGTCTAAAGCCTCTTTCTGGTTCTCTTCATACTTGCGTATACCTCTGATCAACAGGGCTGACTCCGCTTTCCAGGCCCTGCTCCCTTCTTTACAGGATGCTCTGGGACTGCACGCAGACCCACAGAGGGATCTGCTTCAGGCCCCCCTGCAACTCCAGTGTGGGGGAAACTAGACTCCCTTCTCCAAGGAAGACACCTCCTGAAGGACGTGCCTGTGACACGGTGTGCCACCCAGAGGGTTCCCTTTGCCTCTGGCTCTTTTATGTTCCATCCTCCTAATTCTGGTATTTACTTTCCATGGCAGCCATTCCTCCTCTGCAGTCCTGCTTCTCAGGAGTAAACCTAACTGAACCAAGCCTGGGTCTCCTGAAATGACCCAGAACCACTGCAAAAGGCTCACGAGGAAAGGCAAACGGAAACCCAGTTTTCCCCCACATCTCACCGACAGATTCCTAAGGAAGGCCGCTGCCACGATGGTTTCAATCTGACAAGAAACCTATACCTTGAAGTCCTCAGGTTTCTAGACAACCATCTAGAATCACTTCCGTAACTTTTTACAGGCAGGATACAGGCTTCGGCGGGGGGGGGGGGGGGGGGGGGGACCAGAGCCAGACAGAAAAAAGCAGCCTGCAATGCTCTTGTTAACAGCATCCTTTTTTAATTTTCACTGAAACATAAAATGGAATTTGGGGATAAAGCCTGAACTACACAGAGGAAACTTCAGATCCAGCTACCCCGGAAAACAAACAAAACAAAGAGAAAGGTCCTGCCTTTCCAAACCACAAGCCATGAGGCCTTGGGCTAAGTATATTCACTGGAAAAAACCCAGCAGCAGTGCAGGCTGGGAAGCAGCATTCCCCTTATTCATGTAGCCTCTGGTGACCTTAGCTAAATGCCCCCCCTCGGACACGTCCACACACGACGATGGGGCAGCGGTAGCAGCGGCCCCGTGGTTTTAAGCCTCCGGTGCTCCAGAGGGCTGCAAGGAGTCGCGGAGCCTCTGAGCACACCGGCAGAGATTATGCTCAGGTCTAAGAAGGAGAAATGCGTGTCAGGTCACGTGGCTGTTCATGGCGTATCGCAGGTTGGAACAGCCTAAAAAAATTTCTCCACATAGAAACCTAATGTTTGTACTAGCAACTGGGAAGGGCTGTTATCTGGTAGGACTGAGGCCAGCGGCAAAGGGTCCATGTCGTCTCAGGCATGAATGGCCTGATGGAACACAAAAACAAAAAATTCTGATCGAAACATAATCCCTCAGAAAAGAAAAAATAAAGCAAACAGCAAAATGAGTGCTTGCTTTAGTGACACTTGGCCCGGAAGCAGGAGCCCTCCTTCCATCCCGTCTTCCCCAGAACGGAACTCAGCTGTCCCAGGTTGGTACTAACTCCGCGTTCTCTCCTGGATGGACTCACGCCCACCCGCGTGCTCCCTACACGTCAGAACCAGGCACGTGACCCAAACCGGCCCCACGAGATGCAGTCCTGGGGCTTCTGCTGGACCTCTGAGAAAGAGACTCTCTCTGCAGGGGCTGTCTGGCAGGTGGGTTCTAGAGCTGCTGACGGCCATCTACGTCACCACACGGGGAGACTTCCCGAGAATAAGGCTAACGCAAAACCAAGCCATAGACTAAGGCCGGTTTTTAATGACATTGTGAGGTCTCCTGGATCTAGATACTGGACTTTAAACCCCAGACGCGTCAAGTTGTGTGACCTAATAACCTCCCGTCTTTACTTATTTTTTTTAGAATTTAAGTGGTTTTGAGTTGTCTCTACCACTTTAAGACGTCTCAGAGTTTACTGAATTCTGCTCCCAGAGCCTTAACATATGTTCACATGTAATCACACAGCTTGAAACATTGGTAAAAAAAAAAAAAAAAAGAAAACAAAACAAAACAAAAAAACCAACAGAAGAAAAAAACAACAAAAACCCTCTGAACCTAGAGACATTTCAGTTTCCTTCCTTCTGAACATTTAAGAAGCAAAGTCTATTCAACTAACACTTCACCCAGATAAGCTTTCAGTCTGCGTGACCTCTACAGTTTTTCAATGTATCTTAATCTACGTTTCCATCTGCAGCATGCTTAAGGACACAATCGGTAAGCAATTGATAAAAGCTAGCTGTTACTACGTGTCCAACACTATGCTAAGGACGACACACGTGGTATCATTCCCTGCTCAGAACCAGCCAGGAAACCGCAAGTTACTCTCTCCATTTTACAGAGGAAGAAGCAGAGGTTACGTGACTTGCCTAAGATCTCAAAGCTAATGAGCAGCTCAGCTTGCATTACAGGTGGAACACCTGGTTGGAGGGCCTGCGCTCTTAATCACTAGAAGACACTGTCTTGAGAGTTCTTTTGGCAACGTTACTTACCAACAAGCAGCTTCTCAAAAGCAATGCACAGAATTTTCCACATATCAGATGTGTCTCTATCATCAGTGTTAACCCAGTAAACACAGAAATAGGGCAGGTTTCAGTGCACACTAATGGCGGTGCTTAATAGAAAGGAACAAGATCCACTTCCAGATTTTGGAGATTCCTAAATGGGGCTGTGTGTGTGAAGATAACCAAGTACCTACATTGTGCCAGATACTGTGACAGGGACTTAACTTTTTTGATTTGATTTGGACTTCACACAGTTACCATTGTACAGATAAAGAAACTGAAGTTCAGAGAAATTAAGCGGCTAGCTTATTGAATGAAGTTCAAAGATCTGTTAAGCAGTTAGGTCAGTAATTGAACCAAGGTGCTTCTAAACCGAAAGCCTATCTTCTTTTCCCATCTTATATCACCAGGTGCAAATAGGGGGACTTAGGTAGAGAGGTACAGGGAAGGTGGTTATCTAAGGTTAAAACAGGATATTCTCTCTCAACAAAAGCAGCTCTGAGCCTAGAATTTGTCCAAAACATTTATCCCAAAAAGGAGTCTGGTTTGCTCTGGCCAATGGCATTATGGACCCCGAAATAAAAACAGGAACAATGCAGGAAAACATTACATGGGCTCCCTCCTATGACTTATCAGGAGAAAAGAAACACATAATCTAAGGGCTCCATCTGGGTCTGTGAAATGCATTCCTTTGATAGGGGGACAGTGGCCTCCTGGACAGTGGACTTCATCCCAGTACATGGTCATTACCTTCGCTCTCACAGAGGACATATTGGGTCCCTTCACATCTTGTCTGATCCTTTCCCCCTTACTGCTTCCCTTTCCATCCTTGTCAGCAGCTTGAGGGAGGATAAAGCCCTAGAGCCAAAACTGGGTGGTTTGGGCATGGCTGAAATTTGCAGCCACAGCAAAACATGATAACTTGGTATTAACAGATCATTGCGTCTCTAGTGCATAGATGCTTGTGGCGCCCAGTGGCTGCCCGGCTTGGGGTTGACCAGATGGCCTGAGTCCACATTAGGCTAGCTTTCTCTGCTCTGAGTTTAGCACAGTATGGATCCCCACCCCCTCCAGAATTTAGTGTATCACACCCACCTCTGCTTTTCTCTGCTTCTCCTCCTGATCTCTCTGTTCCTTCTCCATGCCAACCAGCTTGAGCTTCAACTCAGACACTTCAGTCATCAGATCGAGCTTCTGGGTCTCAAGAGATGTGCGGCTTAGCAGCTCCTGCAAGCAAAACCAGATCTCAAAATCACAGCCCCCATGGCAACAAGGGCAACTGTAGCTCCATCCAGAGTGCAGAAGGCAATCTCTAAGTTGTATGTTGCACAACAGAGTTGAGACTGCTGCATGTGAGCCACGGGTCTAGTAGGGACGGACCTGGGCTGCTCCTGGGTCACTCAGAGAGAGCACAGCCCCTGCCACTACCCATTGTGTTCTGAAAAACGATGGGAACCATAGCTCTCAAAGACACGTTTGCCTCTAGAAACCATTATTTCCAAATATAGAGAAATGGACAGTTTTGTTCAAAGACCTAAATTTCTCCACCTCTATATTTAAGGCAAACCAGCAGGTCCTCTCAACTAAAACAAACGAACAAACAAATCAAGCTTACATTAACAATATATTTTTCAAAACCAAGGATTCCAAATCACCTCCTGGGCTGAACGTTCAGCCCATGTCCTCAACAAATTTCATTGTAAGGTTTCATGACAATGAGCCTAGAAGGGAGCTAGAGCATAGAGCAGATATTCAATGAGTATTTATTGAATGATTAGAATCTTATCTATGTGATATGGATTTTTCCTAGCCTATGTGCTATGGAGCTTTCTGAGCCACTAGGGGATTAAGTAGGAAGACTGTCCTTTCCTTACTGTAAGGCTGGACCAGGGGAGGTTTTAAGTCCTGCCATCACTAGAACAGTAACAGACAACAACCTGCCATTAACACATACACTTAATAAGCATAAATAAGACAAACAAAGGTGAGAGACAAAATAGCTGCTGGGAACTACTAGGGATTACAAAGGTCCTCAAAAACCACGAGCATTCCCAAAGTCCAGGGGTAACACTTCCCCACTGGCAAAAGACAATGGTCCATGAGCTCCCAAATCTGGGCACATGGTAGACACTGGCTACGCAGTTCCCAGCAAAGAGACTGGAATATGGGGATTTGGAGACTCCAGCCAAATGAGCAGCCAGAAAAGATACACTATCCCGTCACAGGACGAACATTCTCTATTCTCTTGGGCAGCCCAACCCAAGTACCAGAATGGTGATCAACAGCTATGATTTCACATACTCTGAACTGTCCTCAGACCATAAGCCAAACCACACAGGACCAAGATTTTAACTGGGAAAGGCCCTCAAAGCCAAGCTACAAGCTCTCCATCTGTTAATGTGAGGGGACGAGTATCTAGACATTCAGCAGAAATGAGCTCACTGAGCAGGGGAAGAAGAGGCCGGCTCTTCCTGTTTCAGCTCGACTCGAAGCCAGCGTATAGGGCAGAGGCAGCAATGCTCAATGCGGAACGGCAGGTGACTGGGTCCTGAGGAGTCTGCCAGGTGAATGTGTGTAAAGCTGGAGGGGGAAGGAGAGCAGACACACAGATTCAGTGAGAGCCTGCTCGGCGCCAGACCCCGCCGGGTACTTTGCATACATGCTCTCAAAAACCTTCCTCGTGATCTGACAGTAAATATTATCCTAATTTAACAGAGGAGCAACCAGGCCCAGAGACTGGCCTGTCTTGGCCAAAGACACATGCCACTCAACAACAGCCGAGTCAGTTTCCAAACCAAAGTCTGTCGCACTCCAAAACTCATTTCTGTCTAACGTATCACATTGTTTCCCAAACAAAGGAAGAAGTCCAAGAATTTTAAGAAAAATAACAAAATACGTGCTGAAAAAAGCCAATCAACAAATATTCACTGAGTCAAGGAAATTGTCAAATTGTCAAGATTTTTTTTTTTTAAGATTTTATTTATCCACTTGAGAGAGAGCGAGCGCGAGCGGGGTGAGGGGCACAGGGAGAAGGAGACTCCCTGCTGAGCAGGGACCCCCCCCCCCCCATGTGGGGCTTGATCCTGGAACTCCAGGATCATGACCTGAGCTGAAGGCAAACACTTCACTGAGCCACCCACACACCCCGCAAACTGTCAAGATTTTGTTGAGCACACACTTTCTACCAGGGCCTGGCGCTAAGGCTACCTTAAGATGCACTCCTCCCTGACACTAGCTACTCACTCCCGCCTCCCCCTCCTCCCTGCTTCCTTCCACCTCCACCACCTCATTCTGTGTTTCCCTCTCCATCCTTTCATATACCTGCTTTGTTCCAAAAACGATCTGAGGCAGTATGAAAAATGGGCAATTTCAGTTAACATGTAAAATCATAAAATGAAAGCAGGTAGGAAAAGAAGTTAAAGCCAGAGCCACGGTTGGTATAAAAGGCCTACCCGAAGGTTCTGAGGACTGCTAGAGATGGACCGCACTGCACACAGGAGCTTTCCAGCCACCAATGCGAAGAAAAAGTAGAGCAATTCTACAAATCAAGGTCCAGCACACAACTGCTTTGGAGCACTGACAACGGAGAAAATACTCTTCCATGAGACTTTAATCATTCACTCAACAAATACGTTCTTAAATATCTACCAGATGTCAAGGCCCAGGGATACGACCGTTGAAAACACGGCCCCCTGAGTGCTTGACTACCTTAAGACGCAGTTTGTCTACTCACTACATTCAGGACACTGCGTTGGTTCAAAAAAGCCTCAGAATGTATCTCTCTTGAAAATTTAAGAACCTACTCTATTTCCACTCTTGTCAAAATCCCTCTAGCTGTTTTACTTGGTCACACCCACGTTCCAGCTGACGAGGCTAATAATCTAAGTGGTCGTACTAAAGCTCCAACAGCCCCTCCAGGTGGTCATGTCATGTTCCAAACGGTCACCCTGACGTAGCACATGGGCATTCCAGTTATTAGCGATCATAGTCCAGCTACTCTATTAGCATAAGCCTCTACCTTTCATTAAGGTCACCGCTCATCCTTGTCCTAAGTACTGTCCTACTCCCTGAACTCAAAATCAGCCTTCCCACGCTCATCCCCGTCCGGCTCCACGTCCCATCTCCAGGCCCACATGGCCTCCAGGCACTATTATGTGCTATACCCCCCACCATGTGTGTCCTAAGAGGGCTTAACTACCCTGCATTTTCAACTGTTCCTTCTCCTTCCAGCCTAAACCGATCCTGACTTTGACGTCCTTTGACTGACCGTTCCCAGTCACCTCAAGCAGAGTCCACTCTGCCCCGACAATCCAACTTACTGGACAACTTTCTCCCTGCTTCCAGACCACGACTGTCCTTACTGACCACCTACGTCTGCCCTCCTCTTCTAAGGCAGCACCATTCAGTTGTAGCAACTTCTCCCAGACATCCAGAACCCAAGAGCTTTTGTCAGCTTTTGTCCAGACCCTCAGGGCTTTTATCTCTAGGTAGTTTGGGCACATTCCATTTCCTCAGTAACTCTGACATCCTTGTTAGTCTGCCCATATCCACTCTGGCTTCACCTTTCTTGACCACAATGCCAACGGGCTTTGCTTCCACTTTGCCTCAACTTCTCCGCGGGATGGTCACCACTTGGCCCTCAACTTTGTCCAGAATGCGTTCACTCTGCTTCTAAAATCTTCAGCTCTGAAATGGTCTCCTCTGGCCACAGTCCTCTGACCTTTAAACTTTCTCAATTAGCGACTTAAATAATCTTTAATTTCTTCTTCTGTGGCCACTAGCTTATCAACTACCATTAAGTAATATTTGCCTCCTTATCCATTTCATACCTTGAGGTCATTTCAGCTGTATCACATCCCCACCAGAAAATTCCCCATCCAGCTCATCCCTGCCCCCAGACCTGAAGTGCATTTGCTTTGCCAGAGCCCAGTCCATGCCAAACCTCAGAGCCTTTTGTCTATGTTTCTAGTCCCCATGGCCTGAAACTGCTGCTAAACGACACTTAACGAAGCCAACTGGTTTCCATACAAATGTATGCCATCTAATTACAGCTGATCTTCCAGTACCGCCGCACCCCTGCATTCATCGCTGGTTGGTTCCCTTTAGAGATTGCTCCAAACCTTTCCCATGCTTCTCCAGCCATAAGCCCCACCATTTCTCCCTCTTCTCCTCAAATAACCTCTCCTGTTTAGTGAAAAGATATTTAAAAATAATCTGATCATTCGTTGAATTTACATCTTTTCTATTTCAAAGTTTCCCAGAATCATCTCTCATTCAAATCTCTTACATCCGTGTCTTAGAGCAAGCAAGCCCACAACTCATGTTGGGTTCTTTCCCCTTTAAGAATCACGCTGAAGCCCAGTAAGTTTCCAGGTTGCACATAAAAAGCGTATGTTCAAGGAGCAACGATTCTAGAGCTTGCCCTGGAATTGCCCCATCTGACCCACCTTCCTGTTGCTGACTCTGTCTCGTTCTCTACACTTCGTTGCATCCCCACACAGCTTGACGTCCAGGCTTTCAAGTTACCTCCCCAGTCAGTCAGTAGCGTTTGGCTGGGATCTCCGAATTCTGGTCCGGTTTCTCCCTCCGAAGGACGCCTACTCACCTGGTCCTAGGCTCTCCCTCACCTCTGTCCTGCCTGTGAGGAAGTTCCCACCCGCTCTGCGCCACACTAGGGCAGGACCATTAATCATCCACTCTGACAGGCATTTAATCTCTTTCACCATCAGCTCCCATTCCTCAGGCTATAAACATGATCAAATTTCTGACATTCGAAAGAACTTCCCCTCTTGACCTTGCCTTCCCCTGAAGCAACCGCCATCAACTCTCTTCTGCTCTCGCAAGGCAAACGCATGCTCTGTGTGCTGGTATGAATGTGCTCTTTCTTCATCCCCGCCCTCACCCCTTCACAGCCAAGCTCTAAAAGAATAATGTACCCTTGCTGCCTCTTCTTCCTCACTTTCCCGTCACTTCTCCACCAGACGTCTGCATGCCTGCAACCCAGCTTCTGCCTTCACCAGGTGGGGCACCGAAATAGTTCTGGTTCTAGGGACCAGTGTCCTAACTTTCAGATGCGACCTGTACTTCTCAGCTTTCAACCACATACCCTTCATCCACTGATCAGTCTAGATACTACTTTCCACCTCATCCTTGCGGTTTTCCTGATCTTTCTTTTTCTCCTCCGTCTCCTTTGCTAGCTGCTTTTACTCAGCCTGTGCCTTAAGAGAAAGGTTGTTGGCTCCCTAGCTCTCACGCTGAAGCCTGGAGTCCTCTCTGGATCCAGCCTTTCTGTCTGGGGCACCAAGGCAAGGCTCGGTCCCCACTCAGATCCACACGGTGGATCCGGCTGGGAACCTCTTGGAATCGTGCAGCTACAGTAATGCAGGGAGAGGTGAGGTGTGGGGAGGCAGGGGCTGGAGATAAGGGGGACAGGTTTCACCAGCTGCATGAGCTTCTGCTCTCCCAACTGTTTTAAGGTTGCCTATGGAGAGCACAAAGGAAGAGGAGGGGTGGTATGTGAGGCAGGTGACTGTTGTACTATGAAGCATCATAAAACTAGGTCATGAAACTTTAAGAAAAAACCCCCAATGAACAAAATTATCACTCACCCCTCTCGCTTCACCACTACCAGTAACCTCCTCCAGAAGGGCAAATCCATCTCCTTTCGTGGAGATGGAAAAAAAACTTACATCTCCGAGAGAACCGTCATTTCCTTTTTCCAAAGCTCAGTTTGAGACTGGAGCTGATAAAAAGAAGTGGCCTTTCCATTTGTTCTCTCCTTAAGGGGCCACATCTTGAAGCAATTACTTCCATCTTTAAGTGTGGAACACGACCCAGGGAGTTACTGACCAATGACAGAGGACTGGAGCCAGACTGGCAATCTGAAACCAGAAGGAAAGATTGGGGCCATGGAAAGACATGAAAAGAAAAATGCATTCCTTTGCCCTCTGAAGTAAGAGGCCTAGGCCGTGCCAGAAAGCTGCTTTCGTGAGTAACACCACAGAGAGGTGCCTGTAGTCAACCTGGGTTCGAGTCCAGACTCAGTCCCCACTAATGAAACCATCTCTCTGCGCCTCAGAACCCTCATCCTGTGAACAGAGGGTAAAGCACCCACTTCACGCGGTGGTACGGAGATGCGACATCAAAGATCAACTTGAAAAAAGCAGTTATTTCTGCCTCAGAAATCTCCCAGGGGGAGGGTTAGGGGATAACTAGCAAATCCCTGTTTTGCTCACTCGTGACTCAAGTGTCTTACCTCCTGAGACAGACTTGTGCTCCCACAGGACCGCGTACAGAGCTCTGTTTAATATTCTTTGTGAGACAGAAATCTCTCCTTAGAGGCGTTCTGGGAAATTTACCAGCCAGGTGCTGACGACACGTGGAGTTCACATGCCTGGACCCACTGTCCTTCACTCAACTCGAGGGCCCCGAATCCCCACGCTCAATGTCTTCAAACTGGTGATCTGTGACATAGTTCTGTTTTAACGAAACGGAAATAACCATCCTCCAGCCCTAAGAGGTGGGCAATGTAGAGCGCACACGGTCGTCCGCCTTCTCCACACATAAGAACACAGGTTTGACGATTCTCCCACATCGACGGTAAGAGGTGAGTCTACGGAAAGTCATGGGAACTGACTGCAAATCCCTGAAATCTGTCTCTCCACACCTCACCTAAAAGGGCAGCCAAAACAAGGAGGCTGCCTAACACCTAGGGCTCCAGGTCAGGTGGGAGGACTGAAATCGAGGCTGGTGTCCTTTAACGTTACCCCAAAGCAGGGGTGTGTCCTCACAAGGAGGTTTCATCCTTTCTTCCCCCCCATGTGGCTCCCCTAGCCTGTCTTCTTTTTGACAGTGCTCATCTTTGCTGCTCTTGACACTGATTACATCTGTAAATGGCTAGTCTCTGGACGGCGCTCCATTTCACTGCCAGCTCTGTGTAAAGTCCATTAACCACTAAGTAGCATCAGCTTCTTCCTTGAAGTCATCATCCTCTGGAGAAAGGTCAGAGGCTGAGGAGCGTGGTGGGAAGGACTCCAATGGACTCTAGAGGCCACTTCAGAAAAGCCACCAGGGACCTCAGTGCATCCACAGGCCACGGAGAACCCGCCCTATGACATAGAGTTTGTTGCCAGTCTGAGCTAGGTATGACAAGGAGGCCGCTGCTCCATGTCTGAGTTCCTGGGGTGCTAATACTGGAGAGCCCAGAGCACAGCCCTCAGAGACACTGCTAGGCAATGTCTTGACCTGCTCAGGAAACAGAAGGCGAAGGTCAGCCCCGAGGCCCAGACTACCCAGACCTGGGAAAACGAACCCAGGCTGTGGCCTCAGGAAGACCCATTTATAGATTTTCTGGAAAATGACTCTTTCTAATGGAGAAGGTTCCCTGGGAAATCCACACCTGTTCAGTGAGTCCGAGACCATACCTGAGTAGGTGCTTCCAGAGGCAGTCCCCAAAGATGCTCACAGCTGCCCCCTTGCCGCCCTGAATCTTGCAGAGGGCTTCAGACAAAGATTTTTGCCCTCAAATGGGTCCATCGTCTATGTGCTGCTCGTGTGGACCAGCGCGCGCTGATGCTATTTGGTCCTGCTTTGCCTGTCTAACCCCAAGGTCTTCATGCTCCTTCATTCTGGAGACCAGATGGATTAATGCATAGAAAAAAACAGATGGGGATCGAGAGATCAGCATTCAGCAGGGGCAGGTGGAGGGGTGTGAGGCTCATGAGTTGGGTGAGGCGCTAACTCCGGCCCGTCTTCGGCTCCTGGAAGGAGGCGGGCAGAACAGCTGTGGGGAGACATGGCTCAGTGGTGTTGCTGGAGCCTATGTAAGTAAGCACAGAGCTGGGGCTATGCTGTTGCCTTCGGGTTTCCGTAAGTCCTACGAGTGCTCCTGCCGCCAGGGGAGGGGGCAGCGTCTAGAGCAGGGGCTGCAGGTTAGAGGTCTGTGGGCCAGGCCTCACCTGCAGGTAAGCGTGGTGTGGTTTACACAGTCTTCTTTTTTTCCATTTAAATTAGTTGCCAGTATTTTTAAAATAGAAAGACTTATCTTTAAATCTGGATTTCCAGCCTCTTGTGAAAAAATGAGAATATCTAACAGCACTGGGCTTACGTGAACAGTCCGCTCAAGGCAAGCAGCGGCTGCCTCCTGCAGACAAGGCTACTCCGAGCCGGGAGGAGTGCTACCAGGAACAGAGTCCCCAAGGGCGTCAGTGTCAATACGCAGTTTGGTGAGAAAGGACCTCGTTCAGAGCCCCTCGGGCCTTGGAGCAAGAGGCTGGGCTTGGCTCAGGACAGGAACAGTCTCTGAGGGCGGGCAAAAAGAGGCAATTGTTTGCCTCCCTTCTCTGCCTCAGGGCTGGGAGTCTTCCCTGTTCCTATCACCAGAAGCCAAGAGCCCTGTAGTCCAGGATCTCACCCGCAGACAAGCAAGTCCGTGCCTGCCCCCAGTTCCCAGGACAGAGGCGAACGCAGTCCGAGCTCTCCACGGCACCGCCTCAGCACTGTGGGGCAAGAGTTAAGTGCCTTTTCAAACAGCATCAAGCACATCTGAGGAAAGGGTCAGCATGTGCTGACCAGAATGTTCAACCCGGGATTTGGAGTGGGGAACCCAAACATCTCCAGCTCAGGTACCACCAAGCACAGCAGACACACGAGTGGGAGCTGAGACCCAAATGGGTCCTATGACTAGAACCTAGAATGTGCCAAAAGTGAGTATTCCACACTCCCTTCATGTTATCCTTGAAAGATGGAAAGAACACAGGGAAAGTGATGAGCATAACAATAACTTGGTTTAGGGGCGCCTGGGTGGCTCAGATGGTTAAGTGTCCAACTCTTGATTTCAGCTCAGGTCATGATCCCAGTATCCTGGGATCGAGCCCCACATCCGGCACCTTGCTCAGTGGGGAGTCAACTTCTCCTTCTCCCTCTGCCCCTCCCCTGATTGTGTGCACCTGCGCGTGCTCTCTCTCTCAAGTAAATAAATAAAATCTTTAAAAATATATTAACTTGGTTAAGTTCAGGAAGATCTCTAAACCTGAGACGTGACACCTAAGGCCTACTGCACTCCAAATTCTACCAAGCCGCGACATCTACCTCTGTGCCTGGGACCTCACCCGTAACACAAAACAGATTTAAATACACAAGAAATAAAAGGTATCTGGGCTTAAGACTTTTTCAAAAGTCGAAAACCCAGTCTGTGGGCTGACGCCTAGAAGGACAAGACAGCTTGCCCAGCTGCCCAACATCGGACTCCCTGGCCCAGAGAAGCTGACAAGGGGGCAGAGCCTGGAAGAGGAGCCAGGGCAGGCAGTCAGGTGGCTCAGGCACCCCTGCAGCCAACTTTGACCCCTGACTACGGGGTTACCCACCAGGCACTGCCTTCCTGAAACATCAACCCTCTGACATTTTCCTGACACGCTTCCCTTCCACATTCAGATCTTCTTGGTCTTTGGGGTTTCGTAACACTCCATGGCCTTCCTCCCTCATCCCCACCTCAAAGCCACACCTTGTTCAGCCTTGAAAATACAGTCTAGGGGGCTCTCCCATCACTCTGTGTGAAAATGCTTTCCCACCGTTCAAGATCTTTCTATCAGGCTATTCTCTTTCCTGGTCTTCAAAAGAAAGATTCTGCTTGAAAAAATAAACTCAATTCCTACTGAGACTCAGATTTTCAGGGAGTAGGATGAGCAAGAGAAATGCAGGCAATTTAAATAGAAAAATCAAATGGAGCCAAGAATGTGGTAACTTATTAATCAGAGATGAAAAGAAAGCAAACGAGAGAGCAAACAGCTTCTGAGCTTTGGAACTAGTTTTTTTTTTTTTTTTTTTTTTTTTCTTAAGATACCTGCATAGAAATACTGACTTAAAAAAAAAAAAAGTTCTTCAAATGCACTCAAAACTAAGAAATACTTGGGAACCAAAACATTTATCCTAAGACCGAAGGTCAGACTCAAAGCTTGTGTTCATCACCATTCTACCAAGAAACAATTTGAATGCTGATCATGACAATAAAAAATGTTAGAGCTTTGGGGGAAAGACGTAAGCAGTTATCTGACTGAACCCATTTGTGTTCAGGGACTGTCATTCCTTAAATATTAGTGAACACCTCCTCCGTGCCACGCACTACAGCAGAAGTTACAAAGCATAAACCGTGATGACGTTTATGTGTCTATTTCCCAAAATAACTGAAAATGCAAGAAGGACTCAAGGACATTAGGTTGATCATCTTGACAGACCTCACAAAATTTCTTATCAGCTTCTCCACAGACTCTGAAAAGACTGAATCAAAATTCAACACCCCATCCTTTACAATAGGGTAAAACTTGTCAAGAGTAGAATGATTATCACACTTTACCCTAAAAAAAAAAGCTTCTAAGTGGCAGTAAGAAAATTATACAGCAAGATTTAAAAATGGGGAAAACGTCCCTCTGATGGGAAGCGTAACAAGATCAGAGGACTAACTGTATCCACGGCGGGAGCAGCTCTGTAAATTATATGCACGCCTGATACCAACGAGGACCGAAGGCAAACAAGGCACTGAAGAGAGTCATTTAAATGGTAGGAAGACAGCTAAATTTTTCATTTCGACAACCATTACACTGAGATAGTCTTTATGAATTAAACTCTATCAAAGACTACACAGAGTGGGGAGGGCAAGAGTGAGATGGGAAAGAGGCACCAAGAGAAGCCGACTGACTTTCTAACACCCCAGATGCCCTGGAGCTGCTGGCTGGAGAAGAGAAGGGTGACTTTGAACCTGAACGCAGGAGAAAGTGCCACCCGGGAATCTGTCTAACCTGCCCAACAGGTTATTCCTCTCAGGCCAGTCCTTCCTGCCCTCTCCTCCCTGCGACTCAGTTCGGCTGGTTTCACCTGCTGTATAAACACCACACACGGAGCGGCCCAGCCCACCTCCAGGCAGGATGGGGAAGTAAGCAGCGAGCGCCGTGACCTGGACACAGAACGTGACTTTAATACACGAGCTGCTTTGGAACCCGCGGGCCCTCGCGAGTGCGCATGCGCCCCCCCTTACCTGTTGAAGCATCTCTTCAGCGGCATTGAGTTTCACCTGGTGTCCTTCCAGACATACTTCCAGGTCCCGAATCTTCTCTCCTTGGGCTTCCACTTGGTCTGTGAGGACACTCACCTGTTCCAAGAAATAAAGCAATGGTGGAGGAGCAGAGAAGGCTCACCGGGACCTGTGAAACCACGCTGCCGATCCTTCCAGAGAGATGGCTTTTCTTTTTGGCAGGCGGCGGGTGGGGGGAGCGAGGGTCCTGGATGAGGAAAACTCCAGCTGCCTTCCTACCTTGCCACTGCCTAACTGACGCTGCGGCGTTTCCCTGCCCTGGACGCACTGGAGAGAGAAACACCCCGCGGTCAGGAGCGCTGCCTCTGGGCTGGCCTCCTGCTCCGCAGTCCTCTCGCAGAGCTGGCTCGGGCAGTCGGGACCTCCAGGCATATCTGGGCTGGCTGGCCGGGGCTCCTGCCACCTCGCCTGGAAGAGCAGGCCAAACTCCTGGGAAACTAACCAATGACCTTCCGTCTCTCATCAGGGTGTGAGGACTGCTCACCTATCAGGCGAGGCTTCTGAAGCAATTAAGGAATGTGGGATGTAAAGGGCATGTATTAGCACTGACAAAACTTGGCTCGGGGAAGGTGTTTGTGCCTCACAGGCCAAAACATGACTCCAAGTCATAACACACACCAGCCACACGGCCCATACAGCAGGCGGGGAAGTCCTCTACCTAAAAATCATGGAGAGATCTGTTGGAATTCATAAAAAACCCATTTAGAGAAAGTCATTTAAATTATGCCCTCAATACATACTGAGAAGATTTTCATAGGCTGCTCTCATAGCAAAGTGCCCCCAGATCCTCCTTTTTATTAAAAAGGAGCCTCAGAGCAGGAAGATGAAGAAAGAATGAGTGGCCTCCCCAAACAGAGAAATCAAGATCCTTTAGACACTTCGGGTTTTTAACCAATGGTGGAGTCATGGCCATTCACATACAGATTTTCCCAGTGATTTCTCAGTCTGTAATGGAATGATGGCCGGAGCGTGAAGGAGTTAGTGTGAATTCACTGCTGAGTGTTTAAATAGACTATCAATCATAAAGCTCCCTTTACAAAAGAAAAAAAAATCTCAATTAATACCGCTACTTTAAGCTTTCCATTTTTATATTCCCACATGATTAAAGAATGATTGGAACATATTCCTGGAGTTGATATGTAGTGTGCTAATATTCCACTTAGAGTCCCCAAAACAGGTGCCTTCGGTCAATTAGGCCCATCTTAACCCTTTGTGGTGGTGGTTTCAGCAGTCCTGGCTTTTAGAGCTACCAACCCCGTCTTCAAAAGGGTAGGATGGGGGGGCAGGGAGGGTAGCCTTTCAAAGCTCCCTGGATTCCAGAGTTTCTGTTTGGGAAGGATGTGTGAGGGTTAATCTGATTATGGGGATTAACACATATCATCTGCTCCACCCCTCGGAGCCATGTGCTGGGGGTACCTGGAGGAATAATCCCAGGTCTCCTGCACTCCCTAGCCTGCAGCCCAGCTGTGCGTAACACTCAGGATACACAGGGCTAAAACGTCCTTACCAACTTGAATACTCACTAGAAGGACCATGGAGAGGCCCAGAAAATTGGGACAAATGTATAAAGATCCTAGAATGTGACCTTTAATTAATAAAAGTAAATATTTTTTAGTCCCTACTACATGCTAGGCATAATTTTAGGCATTCGAGGGAATACAGAAGTGGTAAAAAAAAAAAAAAAAAAAGAGAGGGGGTGAAAAGCCTTACCTTAAAAAATTACATTCTCATGAAGATAGAAAAGATTTTGGTTTTAGTATATATGGTGCTGCAGTGAGCACGGAAGATTTGGGGTTTGTTTTGAACTTAGTCTGTAAACAAGTATTTTGTTATGTGTGACTTGCCTTGCTCCTCTACGAGGAGACCTAAGAAAACATTCTGGGCCACGTGCTTCAATTAATTCACTCTGCTGAGCTGCCTTGTAAGTTAAGGAAGAGGCTCTCCCGTGTTGAGGGGCTAACTAGCTCCGTGGGGCCACCACAAAACAGAGTGATCACCTAAGAGCGGCTCCCAAAGTCTGTTCACAAGCTCCTGGAATAGAAACCACTAGGATCCACTTCTGACTTCTGCGAGAAGCAGCTTCCCAATTGTCTTAGGACTGCTGCAATAAGGATTATTCAAGGATTCAGAATTTTTTTAAAAAACTGTGCCTGTCAAAGAGAACATCACCACATAGGACTTCTTTATTAAATTAAATTCCTTTAAAACAGGAATGTTCGTTCAGCCATGAAGGTTCCTGGTTCAAAAGTTTGCGAGATCACCCTGTTTGCTGCAAAAGTTTAAACTGGACACTGACTAGTCATGTCATTGGGATAGACTTTCAAATTACACATCCCTGAGGATACATGTGATATCATGTGCTATATAATCCGGCCCTCCTACCTGTCTGAAGGCAGCTCCCTACCAGACTTCTTCACAGTCACAAACTCCAGCCACATAGACCCTTGCTTGCTTCTTCCTCCACACCAGGCACACTCCTCGCTCGGGGTATGTGCTGGACTACCTCCTCTGCCTGGAATGTGCTTCTCCAGGCATCTGAGGGGCGCCCTCCCTCGCTTCCTTCAGGACTCCCCCTCTCATCTCAGGGAGGTCTCCTCTGATGACACAGTCCTTCCTTTGCCTTATTTTTCTCCACAGTATTTATCACTGCCAGAAACATTTTACGTACTGGTTTATTGTACACACACGTACACACACACACACACACACACACACACACACACACGCTCTGTAAGAACAGGGAGTTAGTTTATTTTCGTCACCATTACAACCCTAGCACCTAAAACCAGTGTCTGCCGAGTTGTGGGCACTCGAATCTTTTTTAATGAACAAATTATGGAGAAAAAAAAATCCCCGAAGATGCAAAATTATATAACTGTATGCTTGGTCTGAGCTTAATTTTTTTTTAAAATAGGGTCAGGACAGGGGGAAAAAAAAAGTCTAGAAAGAAAGGTCAAATGTTAAACTCGTTTTGACTGGATTTCCAAAGTTCCTAAAATAATCATTTATTACTCTTACATTCATAAAACGAAGTAAAAAGGTGAAGTAGAAGGACAAAAACCAAACGTATGGCAGCCTCTTCACTCCAGTGCTCTAAGCTAAAGCCCAGTCTGTGGAGGGTTCCAGAACCCTACCTGCCCGCTCTTCTGTTTCACTACCAGTCCAGTCTACCACCATTCAAAAGCTTTTTAATGAGCCAGGATTGGAATAGTCATCTTCTTATTCTCCAAATCAACAATCACAGTGTCTGATACATACCAGACAGCGAACAAATGCTCGATTTACGCATCTGAGAGCTAACATAGCCACGGAACCCCATCACAGCGACAAGCCTCACATGAGAAGGCTCAACACTATGTCTTGCCAAGGAACGTGAGTTTTCAGAACAGAAAATGTTCCTTTGACTATCTTTCTCCATAAAAAGTTTTGGCGTTCCTCTCTGAGAAGCAAGAGAGTCATCGAAGACTCATTAGCCCATGTTACCAGCTGCAGGGCATTTGGCCTTAAAGGGATCAGTCTAGATCCAGCTCCAGATGATTAGGGCCGGATCCAGTTAGCATCCACCCTACGTCCATACCACTCAGGGCTGTTCTATTAGAGACAGGAAGACACATCTTATCTCCCTTACAAGGCTCTGGGCTCCTAAAGGACAGGGCCTCATTCATCAGCCTGGCCACAGAGCTTCCAGTGTATGGAAGAAGTGGCTACTCAGCAGTACAAGATGAATAAGTGAATGCATTCACAGCCCCAAGGCCAAGTCCAGTTAAGCTGTGCCTTCAGTTACTTTCTGCTTTGTTTCAAGAAGAGTCTTTTTAAAAACATACACTTTTGGAACAGAATAAATCCAACAGAAAAAACCTCTTGTGCTTCCCTCCCACTTAGGGTACGTACAGAGTTGGAGTTAACAGGATAAGCTGTTTCCCATGAAAATAGACCCACCTGTAAAATGAGGGACTCCTTATCTCCTTCTAG
This sequence comes from Ursus americanus, assembly GCF_024610735.1. Classification (NCBI taxonomy): domain Eukaryota; kingdom Metazoa; phylum Chordata; class Mammalia; order Carnivora; family Ursidae; genus Ursus; species Ursus americanus. Next base: position 2,595,235 of record NC_142142.1, read on the forward strand.
ACGCGCCAAGCGTTCCTGGTACGTCTCATTACTAGCAGCACCTTGGTGATTTACCTGGGACTGAAAGGGGGAAAAACAAAGCACACACTTAAAAGGCTGGAAAAACATCTCACCAACTTCTAAATGAAGTACGCAATTTGTGAGGACAGTTTCGCTGGTTGCATGTGCAAAACCACCCACCTAAACAGGAAACCACAGGATTTCGAAACTACTACGAGGAGGACCATTGATAGGTGTGCCCTGAAAGCTGGCCAAACCACCCCCTGGATGACCTCACCCTTGGCCGGGAGGGCCTCGATGGAACTCCAGACCCAGCGATGCTCGACTTGACTGGGCACGTCGGGTCCGCTGTAGGTGGAGGCACAGCCTGCCAGGGGCACCAACAGCAATGAGTCTACTCTTTGAGAGGGCCAGGGAGCTGGGACCACTCACCAGGGAACTCTGTGGGAACCAGTCCCGCACAGATCTCAGTCTCTCCTAACTCTCACATGAGGGTTCTGCAGAGCCAAGGCACCCCTCCCAGCACGGAGGCCCGTCTAGAGCACTGCAGGGAGCCGGAGGCTGGGGGACACCAGCCACAAAGCCCTTCATCCAGTCACACGTCCCTTCCAGGACTGGCCAATCCCTCCCCTCCACTAGGGCTCCAGCAGCCAGGCTGGCATCCCCGTGTGCTTGCTTCTCTCAGCTCTAACACTGCAGGAAAAGGTGGACCATTGGAGACCCCAAGTGACAGTCAGAGGGACCTCAAAGAGCTAACAGGAAACAGAGTATCCAGAAAACGGAAAACAGAGGAGAGGGAGAAGCTGTGAGTTGGCAGATGGGAGGCAGAATTTATAAAATGCCCTGAGCAAGAGACAGGAGGCTGCAGGCACTTTTTGGGTGTGTCTGACCTGGTTGGAGGCAGGGAGGAGGGAGAGAGGTGGCTGCTAATGGCACTGAATTGGCCCAATGCCATCAACACTCCCTTCCTCCATGCTTAATGGAAGGCCGAGACCCAGAAGCCCTGAGTAGGCCATTCAGGGGTTTGGCAGCCCGAAAAAGCAGATCTTATTGCTAAATGGGTAAGTGACACTCACCATAATCTGGGCTGGTCCAGAGGGCTAAATGAGGGAGGGTTATGAGGCAGTATCCTCCATTCCGAAGGCAAGTTACGGCTGTGCAAAGGAGTGGGTCAGAGAGGAACCCAGGTACAGAGGCCCGGAGTGGCTCCCTTCTCCTGAGCCCGTTTCCCATGTTCTGACCTTCAGAATGGGCTTGCCAACACCCCCTCCATGAAGAAGGGGCACCTCCTTCCTTCCTTTGTCCTACCCCTTCCCCAGGGCACACCAGGTAAGGGCAGGGGACAGAGCCAGGCCCAGTCCTGGGACAGAAGCAGGGACCGCATTCAAGCCCTGGAGTGTCACTTGTGAGAAAAGCACCTGCCGTTGGAGGTGCGGGGGGGGGGGGGGGGCAGCCCGGGCGCCGGTTTCCAGGGCAGCTGTGCCAGGCACAGGCTCTAGGCCGGCCAGGCCACAGTGCCCACCGCCACACCACTGCCCTTGGCTCCCAGTCCGCATCTTGTTCATTGTTAGGGAAGCTCCTTCACACCACAGACAAAGGGCCTTCACAATCACAAACGACTTCTTTGTGTGGATGGCAGTTGACTGTTGTGACGTTAATTCTGCTCCTCACATGGTCAAACTCTGGCGAGTATGCAAGGATGTAATTATAACCCATGTTTTCTCCGAACCTCAAAAGACAGGAAAGTAATTGCTACCAGCAGGTCAAGTGCTTCTCTGTGGAATAACTCACACGCTGGTGAGGAAAGGACCCCCGCCCCCACGGGCAGCTGTGCGTGTCTGGCCCCAGGACCACAGTCAGCACGTGTGAGGGGCCGCCCGGCACGGCCAGCTGCCCCTTCTCCGCAGGAGGTTGAGGACAGGCTCCGGCAGGCCAGCGTGCCACCGTGCCTCAGGCCAACTGAGCGCAGTACGCTCCTCACGTTATAGGGCTACCCATACAATCACCCAGAGACGCGGCTATTTTTACCAACCGACCCAAAACCAAGCTGATGTCATAAGTTAACACATAAAATGTGTGCCATAGAGTCTGTGAACAGATGCTAGCCGTGGGTTAAAAAGAAAAAAAATCTGGATCCACTCTAGCAGCCAATGGGAAAAGCAAAACACAGTGAATTACAAGATGCACTGATGAGTCTGGTGAATGAACTCAAACTGACTGCCTAGGAGAGACGACTCTTCCTACAGAACGGAGAAACTTCAAAGTTTTCACAGAGACTCAGGGCAGTGGGGTAAACATCCAACATCCGTGATGCTGTCCTCCCAGGACACAGAGCCCAGCAGAACTCACTGCTTTCTGGGGCTACCCTCTAGGTCAAAGGTTAATGGATCCCATGGGCCAAAGGCAAAAGAAATTCAATGCAGACCAATCCCAAGTGGCCCAAGCACTTACTCCCGCTCAGCAAGGCCAGGTGCTGTTGAGAGCACTTTACACGCCCTAACTCTTTTAATGCTTCCCATAATCCTCTGAGAGAAGTACTATTTTGCAGATAAAGGAACCGAGGCACAAAGTGTATGAACGAGGCATAAATGGATGTTTTGCCTAAGTGACTCTGCAGTAAATTAGTAAGTTTTCTGTTATGGCTTAATTGAGGAGATCAAGTACAAATTTTGTTTTATATATAGGAATTGTATGAAACTTCACTTAAAGTAAGGGTTGAAAACGCTGAACCTGTGTCCATTAATAAGGGAGTGGCTAAATAAACCCCGGTACATCCACGCTGCGGACCATCTGTGGCATTTCCAACACATCAGGCAGACACTTAGGAACCATCACAATAATAGAAGACATATTGGATAGTGAGAATAGCAAGATCCAAAGAACTGTACAGAGTGATGTTAGAAAACAATACCATAGGGCTCCATGGGCACAAGACACATGCATGAAAATAAATGGACCCAGTGTCTGGAAGGCTACACAGCAACCCTAACAGTGCTCTCTTCTGAGGAAGTGTCTGGGCTATGGAAAGCTGGGGGTGGGAGGTTCGGTCAAGGTGGGCTTTTATTTCAACCATAACCATTTTTGTAAGAAGCTCAAGTATTTTCTTGAATAAATAAAATACATTTTAAAATCTAGAAGCACTGTTTGAGTACCTACAATGATGGCTCCTGGTACTTCTTTCCTCCCACAGCAGCCTTGAAGGACACACCCTCTCCCGCCAGGCACGCTGGTCCATCAGGACACTATGCTCCTGGCAGGAAGGCACCTCCCTTGCCCCAAATCACTGTTCGAGAGTAACAGCACACTCCCCTCACGTTCAGTCTGCCAAAATCACCACTGTTCGCTAGCAAGCTTCCGAGAGGTGTTAAACAGCAGTGAAACAGAGACAGTGTCCTGAACACAAGTCTGCAGTATCGCCTTCCCATGCTTTTCCTGACACGCTGAGCCAGGTCTTCGCAATCTAGATAAGATCGATAACCTTGAAAACTGCAATCCCGTAGAAAGGCACAGACCAGGATAAAACACCGTCTCCACTGAGCACAGAGCCAAGAAGAGGATTATTTTAGAATTATCTTGTTGAATGCCAATACTCATCGGCCAAAGGTGAGGAATTTCATTAGGGCAGAAAAGGCAGGTGGTTATGAAAATGTCATTCCGGTTACTCAGAAACATGTTTAAGGAGAGTTGAGACCCAGCTCGGTTTTTGTCCTACTTTAAAAAGAGCTTGTTTGTCCAAGGGTATACCGGTTTCCCTCATTCTAACAGTGAAACTGCAATAGAAGCTCAGATCAGTTTGGAGATTGTCCATCTGGATCCCCGAGTGGCTCAGGTCTGGGAGTCTCTGAAATGCTTGCCCACGTTCTCTAGGAGGTAAATCCATGATAGAGTAGCTGCCCAGCTCTCCGTGCGTGAGGTCAGACTGAGAGACCCATGCTGGAATCGCACCAAGGGAAGACAGGTCGAATTCTGACGGGTGCTACGAGCTGAATTTCTATTCCCCCACACTCCAGCATGGCAGGTGAACTTAAACGAGTTCTACCCTCTTCTACTCCTTCAAGGATGCCCATCCCGGTGAGGAGCAAAAATGACCTCTTGTTTATATTCAACTAACGAGGTGATCCCCAAGGCTAGACCCGTCTAACAGGTCACCAACGTGCTAGCTGGGATATACATCTGTTTGATGTTCTCTTCTGTTTTGATGGTTATTTCTACAGATGTGACAGAAGAAAATGGATCTTCTCATTCAAATGTTCTATGGTCAGATCTGCTCCTCAAACTATAACCAAGGTCAGTTACCTGATACATCGTGTGGGGCCAAGGAATCTGTGTATTCTATGGAGGCGGGATGGGAACTACAGATGGACATTTCCATGTCCTCTTGCATCTTGACCAAAGAATGCCACAGTGGAACATGCTTCCTCTCTCGTACCACAGAACGGAAGAGATGTGGAGGTCTTCTTGCACGTATGTTGTCAATAACCGGGAAACTTCAGCCTAGATTACTGAAGCCAAACCACCTTTGCCTTTCTCAAAGGTTTGCTCTCAAGAGTCTGGGAAATCCATGCTATAAAGCCCAGAATTCTCGAAGGCATATAGAAGACACAGTCCATAACGGTCAGATCAAGGTCTTCCTGAGGCCTTGACAGTGATGTTTCTGAAAGTCCTCAAGAACAGAAAAAACACAGCACCTTGACTCTTGCAAGGTTAATGGATTTCTAGAAGACCCCAAATGCTACTGCTGCCAGGGCTGAGCAAGCCTAACACACAGCTCCAACAATCAACGGTCTAAGGTGGGGCTACTTTCTAAGCTATTCTTAAGCAGAGAAGAGAGGCTTTAGGATGATGTAGCAGCCATGCAGGGTGTTCTGTGGTTGGGGTCATAGAGCTGATTGTGAGAGTTAATCAGCCTTAGTGATTAGGAGAGCAGGGAGGGGGTGGAGAGAGAACTGTGTGTGTCCAGGAAGGAGAGCACTGGCCAGGAAGATTCCAGCATGGATAGTCTCTACAGAAACACAAGTCTGGGGCCAAACAAGGAGACTAGCCTAATGTAGACTGAGTCCTGCCTTCACCTCTCCCACAGGTCAGTGAATAAGGAGTTTACTCTTGATAAGTTCCTCATACACTGAGAGCTGAATGCCAGCAGACACAAGAAATAAAGTAGGCCTTCCATATCTTGGCGGGGGGCGGGGCACGGCATTTTAATTAGGAATGAGATTATCCAGGGACATTTAAGACCTAAAAAAGAACTACCATTAGTTGTAAAAACAAAACAAACAAACCTCCAGACTAGTCAATTTTCCCCTTGCTTTCTCGATCAGAGGGGGGAAAAATGAAGATCAATACAGAGAATTCTTCTACACCCTACATTCTCCTGTCCGTCCAACCAGAATAGGCTGGATCATCAGCTTTACTGTAAGCATATTGCACAAGTGAGGGCTGCCACCTTCTTAGAGATACTCTCACCCCTCCCAGCCACCTGATGCAAGCGTGAATGGTCGCATCCTTCCTCAGAAATTTTAAACTTGGGAATAGAAAATGGTAGTGGTTGTGCTGGAAGGTTCTCAGGTTTGTCAGTAGCCATATCTTCATTCATGTGGATGAAGAAGATTTGCACAGGAGTCAGCTAAGAAGCCAACATGCATGGAAACACAAACAAAAGCCAAGAGACTGGTGGTATTCTCATCTCTGGCTCGTGTGGTCTAAAGGCAACAATATATTTCTGCTTTCCCTTTGGTTCCCTCTTAACCTGCACCGGTTCAAACCGAGTTTCTGTTGCTTGCAATCAAAAGTCCTGGCCAATGCATTTGTCTCAAAGGGTGATAAATCAACTGACCTAATTTACTCCTTTGGAAACAAGAAAGAATTCCTGCTATTTGGGGAAAATACTAAGTTACAAAGAAATTCTGCCTACTGTTGACTTCTTGAACTGGCAGTTGAAGAAAGAATGGTCAGTTCTGAGCCAACTATAGTTAAAATCAGGATCGTCATTGAGGGCCAACAGGGATCTACTCTGTGGCACAGAGTGTGTCTGTGTGGGATGTACTGGGATAAAAATGGCACCCAGTCTCCTTCATGTGTGAAAGGGAGGATTTCCTATCCATCATCTGTTGGTCTCCATGATTTCCCATGTAGAGCAAGAAGGTTAAGGAAGGGAATGTTACAAGATGCAACAGCCCATGGGTATCCACTGCGCATGCATGGTGGGGGATGGATGGGGGGGAGATAAAAATAAGTGAAAACACAACAATAAACAGGAAGGTAAAGTAGGGCTAAGAGGATGAATGGGAAACGAATAAATGAAGGGTGATAAGAAAATGAAACCACCTAACCACCACTTAAGAAGTTATGTTGAAAGACTCGTCCTACACAGCTCAACAGATGTGAAGTCTGGGAGCTGGGAGGCCAGGTGCTGTGGGTCCCCTGTACCCACCCTTTGCCCACCTGGAATTCAAGGAAGGGGATCCCTGGACACTTTGCTGTGGGGCTTCCAAGTGCACATACAGAATTCCTACAGCCCCCTCCTACACAGGCAGGACCTCTGCAAAATGGCAGCTAAGAATGGCTAGGAGGCAGGGCTGCACTAACCATGCGTGATCTCATTTCGGGTCTTGCCCTCATTTCAGGTCTTCCCAGCCTTTAAATGGAGAAAGTTCTACCTCGCAGAGCAATCAATGAAGACGGTCAGTTAGGTCACTAAACACAAAAAGAATACAAGTACAGAATGTTCTTTATAGAGGGATTGCTCTAGTATTTCCAGTTCTTGAATGATCGTGGAAATATGGAAATAATTTAAACGGCATTGTTTAAGCTAAAAGACCAAAGTACAGTTAGAAGCAGTTCCTCCCTTATACTGACTTTTTTAATTAAGTCATTCTTTTTGTGCAAGAGAACAAAAAGGCAATGTTTTTGATCAGGACACCGATGGAGCATCTGTAAAGATCTGTACAAACAGCCCAAGGGAACAATAACCAAAATACTTTGGTTGGGAAGAAAAAAAAATGCCTAAGTGACAACACAGACCCCACCGCTAACCAAGCGCTCTGGGATCATGCTCGTGGAGTAAACAGCTGAGGACGTGTTCATTTCTCCGTCATCCCCGAAAAGATGCCCATGTTCTGAGTCAGATCTACAGGACCACAATTTCTTCCTCGTTGTGAGCAGTTTACTCCGTGCTCTACGGAGTACGTGCTACACACGTAATAAACGAGCATGATGAGAACTTCAATAGCTAATTAATGACCGATGATAAAAACTTCAATGTCTTATTTCTGTTCCAATCTGGAAGTCAGGTCCCACTTAAGTTAGACATGAGCGTGCCAGCCGCATCAGCCCTGGCACCTTCTTCAGAGCCATCACCCTCTGACTCTGATGGCTCGTTAGATTCCATGATGCTTGCTCACTCTTGGCCTGGCCTCTCCACTGTAGCTTGGCCAAGGGACAGCCATGTTAGGTCTCTGCGGAGTTCTGGATGGAGTGCTTAATGCCAGGGCCGGGAGCCATGCAGAATCCCCGGGAGGGTTCTTTCACAGCCCGGCCAGCCTCTGCCAGGAGAGCATGCCCTCCGCGTACGCGCTCTGGTCCACTCCCAGGGATGCGGGGTGGGCCGCTTCTGTAGCAATCCCCTGACTGGTACACGCTAGGGGACCTCCCGTCAGCACCTCACTTCTCTGAACATGGGGAAAGGCCTGGTTCTAGAACAGTCAAGTTGGGGAGATAAGAGGTCACATGGGGGTATCATCTGGTATGCAAGCAGGGGGTGTGGGAAAATCCTAAGGCAGTCGGCTCCCCAGTGTGACAGCTCTAGCCATCAGGGTGTTCTTCAGAGCCAATAGCTACTTCTCAGAGCTGCTGCCCTGGGGTCCGAAATACATCTGCCCCCCCTCTTTTGACAGAGAGATCTACAGTCTTCAGCGTGTAAAGCCCTATTTCCTTCAGTGCTTCTACGAAGCTGTGAATTCCAGTTCCCTCAGAATCCTGGCCACAGTTACTGTGGGACATATACTGTCCCAACCAGTCAGATCATTTTATAGGATGGTCCCTTGCTTGTAAACACATGGAGACTTTGAACAATGTGCTGGATAAGCCTTGGTCTCAGATAAGTCTTGGGACGGCTCCCCCTTCTTTAGTCATTAGAAATGTAGATGACATGTGTTTTTAGCTTAATAAGAAAACAAGAGAAAATGTGTAGTATTTCCAGGCTGCCTGGTCAAGGGGATTTTATCAAATCCAGAAAACCAATTTCAAGTGAGCCATGGCTGCAGGCACAGGGGAGACATCGGAGTCGCTAAAGCTAGTCTTCAAGCTCAGAAGTACCACTCACATACCAAACTGCTTAGAAACTTGAAAAATGCAGACCTTAAAAATAAGGGGACAAAAAAAAAGTAAAAATAAGTGGATCCTAGAGGCTGTACTCAATTCCTGTTACATAGTTCAGGTTCTCTATCAGGGAGATTGAGCGTAGGCACTGCTTGTAAATAAGAAAATCTCCCTAGATTTTTTGGTTAGGGAATTAAAGGATTTTCTGGCAGTTCTTATAAAAACAACTGTTCCCAGGACCCGTTCCACCTTTTCTAAGCAAAGAAAAGTCAAGCCAGTTTACTATCCTTGGCACAGAGTTAAAGAAGTTTCTTCCAAATGCAGCGTGAGTGGAGTGCAATCAGATCCTTAACTACTAGGAGTCCAGTGAGAGAGATCTATCCTGACCTTGACCTCTTTATGCCCTCTACCTTTTGGTTTCAATTGGAGGATAAGTGTTGCTAGTAGAGTTGTCACTGTCAAATGATCTAAATGACCACCTTCAGGGCAATGCAACGCCAAGTTCATAAGCGGCAAGCGGTCTGGTTGTGACTAAATTTCCTGGAATTGCATGTTCTTCATGCATCTATTCAACAACTCAGATATTCCTGAATACCTACTAGGCGCTACTCCGTGCTGAACAAATGATTCAGTCCCCACCCTCAGAAGGCTCTGTAGTCGGACAGTGAGACATGATAAATACAGTCATAGAATAAGCCGCCAGCAGTGGCACAGGAGACGGGCGAATCGATTATACCGTCAAAGGAGAAGAGAGGCTTTACAGTGAATGAGCTGAATGAAAACTACGAAGGAATCTCCCCAGGAGAATGGGAGACCAGGATCTCTGGAAAGTCTTCCCAATACAGAAAGACTATCCATAAAACCAAGACAATCACTACCCTTCGGACGCTCTGGCTTCTCAGACTAACCCAGAAAACAAAAGATCCCGTGAAGACCGTCTCTAGAAGCTGCCCGGGCAGGGAGCTGGTGTGCTGCACATGAAAGCTCCTACTGCTCACCCTGAGGAGGACCTGGAGTGAAAGAAATGCATTTCATTTACCAAGATCTTGTTCCAAAATTATAGCCTTGGGTAAGCTTGGTCCTTGCCAAGTTCTCCTGACGAGGTGTCTGGATACATCAGGGGCCTACAGCACTGGGCTGCAGGAGAATCCGTATTCGCAAGTGTGCTGGTATCTTGTGAAGGGAGGACAGGAAAGCCAGGGGGAGGGGACACACGGGAGGTTCTTCAAGTGCGCACTTCCCTCATCTTGCCAATACCAACAGACGCACTGGCTCTTTGTGATTAAAAACATTTTCGGGGACAGAGGGGCAGCATCAGGTGCTGGGGCTGGAGTGGAGAGGGTGCTGTGACTGGAGACACCAGAATGAAATGCCCAGTGCCTCCTCCTGCTGAGGAGCCAGCAGTCAAGTCGGCAGGAGAGAAAGACCCAGAGGTGGAAAACACGGGATGAGCTGGAGGGCCGAAGTGAGGAACGGGTCCTTTGGGACCCAAATGGGAATGAATTCTGGGGAAGACGGATGGAAAAAGTTGGTTGGGAACTGATGGCAGGAAGAACGTTATAGAAGGAATGTGAAGAAGTCATGAGGGACCTTGGGCGGTGCGCGGTGGGCCTGGGAGTTGTCAGGGAGACGGTGAGTCTTCAAACCACTCTTTCAAGCTTCCTGATGGTGAAAGGCAGGCAAGTTATCCAGCGGTGTGGAGAGGCAAGTACAGGGTCAAAGACAGTCTTGATTTGTTTTTCCCTAAGAATGGAGGAGAAGCATTTTCTGCCAAGGACAGGGACCAGCAGGCGGGGCAGAGGTGAGAGAAGAAAGGATCGGAGGAACGAGAGGCAGTGGAACCAGGCTGGGTCAGGAGGACAGGATCCCGAGGTAGCCTTGGCCCATGAAACAGACGTTGAAAATGTTGGCTGTGAACATAGTTACATTTTGTAGTGAAGGGGAGAGAAGAGGAGAGCTTCCTCTACGGGTGGCTCTCCCCGCTCCCTGAAAGTGAAGTGGGTGGTGACATCAGCTGAGATGGGAGCATACAGTTGGGGACAAATGGAAAGGTGTGAAAGGGCTGACACAGAGATGGAAGAGGGAAGAATGCAGGGAGGAGCCCGGGATCCCCAGGCACGGCTGCCAGCCCGCTACCAATGGCTGTGCTGTTCTGCCGTATCCACAAGCTATTTAGCAAAGGGCCCTGGTATGATGTCACCTTGTTAAACCCTGCTGGGAAAGAGGCCTGGGGGCCTCTCCAAGAAGCTGACAGACAGGACTCACAGGTGCCAGAGGTCAGAGATGGTGGAATTCTAGCTCCTCAATTATACCGAGGAATAGGATGCTTGGGCACGTTGGGTACATCGGCTAAAGAGGGCACGTACCTACAGGAAACTGCAAACAGCTAGAACCCTTGAGTGACCATACCCGCTGTTACCTGACTCATGGTCTTGGAAAAGCTCTCCACCCAGAATCATGGTGGAGCCCACGACTATGGAGCAACCAAAGGCTGATGGTCCAGATCACTGCCACCATAACGAATGCCTGCAATGAATTTTCTCAGCACTTTCCATATATCGAATTATCTATCCATATTTTACAGTCAAGGAGACCGAATCCCTGGGGGGTTAAACCAATCACCCAAGGTCACATGGACAGGAGACGTGAGCCTAAGGAGCTGGATCCAGGATCCCTGCTGTCAGCCCGTAGGAGTGGCTTTCAGAGGCTGCTGCCTACGTCTCCCCCTTGCACTGCAGTCCAACTTGAGTGCAAGGTAGTCAAGGTCTGGAGCTCGGATGCCTGTGTGTCTGTCCTGCGGCTCTTCTGGCCCAGGCCACTGGAACAATCACTGGAGTACCAGATGACACAAAATAAAGTCACCCATCAGCAGCTTGAGTTCATTCCACATTCTACTACAGAACCCAAGCTCATTGCAGAGGGGACCCACGGTAATTCCCTTTTCTTTTGTGACTGCAGCCTGGAAGCTGGCATGAACACTGAATGTGCTAGAAACCAGCAACAGTGTGAAGACGCTGACAGTGGTGGGATTTCTGTTCCTGGGAAAATAAGCTCCACACAGAGGGCAGTGGGTGGGCCCCGCAGACCCTGCCTGGAAGTATTTTTGGACACTCTTTCATGACTACGTGGGCTGGATCCACTGATCTCAAAGCAGGGCAGTTGTGAGCCGTTGGTGAGTCAGTCAGGAACCAAAGAGCTGAGGGGCAGAGGCCCTCTGGATGCTTGCAGCACATTGCCTTGTCCCTGGGCTCTCTCTGTTGGCGAGGGAGCTGAAGGAGCAGCTCCAGTCAGCCTTCGCTCAGCAGCCACGGCCAAGCCGGCCAGAGCCAGCAGCTGCTGGGAACTCTGGTTACTCCCTGTGGGCCGGGTCACAGCTGCCTCTTTCAGGTCTTCAGTTCCAGACCTCGACGTGGTACGCAGCAAGGGGCCGAGAGCTGGAGAGGAACGGACTAGCATGTGCTGCTAGGAGAGAACCCAACTGGCCCCACCGTTCCCCCTTTGGTTCCCACCTCCCTCACAGTGGCCAGAAGCAGACATTAGCTTACCTGACCCGTGCAAAACCTGTCTGCGGCTGGCACTATTACCTTCTTATTTCAGAGATGAAGAAATCCACGGCGGGTCACAGGGCTAGCAGGTGCGGCAAGGCCAAGATTCCAGTGCGGGCCTTACTTCAAACCACGTGTTCTTAATTACAACAGTACATGGTATCCCATCCCCCAAAGGCCACAGAACAATGTCCCCTTTTTCTGAGCCAATGCTTCCCTGCTAGCTCTGTGTCTCCTTGCCTACAGGCATCTCCCCCGTTGCCCCCAGATTCAGAGACTTGGTCTTGCTCCGAGACCCTGCCCTCCCAGGCTGGTCCTAAGGGCCAGGGTTTCTAGTTTGTGCCCCAGGTCACCCCTCATCCATCTCTTCTAGAGTCACCCCTTCTGCATGGGAAAATGAAGGAGATAGTGTTTGTACCTTCAAAACCCTGGGCCAATTGAAACCCACTCTCCAAGCCACTTCGGCTTGAGGACAAGCGGGAGAAGGGAGGTGTGAGCCGGGCAGATGGGAGGAGCCCACTGCAGGGATGGGGTCAGCGAGGACTGCTGGAAAACGAGCGCCTTGATGGCGTCACATGAAGTGGGTGGCAGTGAGGAGGGCGTTGGGCATAAGCCCAGAAAAGGGAGGGAGCACACGCGGAAGCTCAGAGTAGATACAAAGGATGAGACTAAAAAGATAAGTTGAGGCTGGGTTGCAAAAACTCTCAAAGGTCACACAGGCAGGTGAGCCTGGCTTTCTTTTCCAGACTAAAGGCAAGTCCTGGGAGCTCAGGATTAGGGTCACAAGATGAAGGGATTTTTTTTTAAGGGGATTTAAAAGAGAAGAATCTGGCAGTAGTGTTTCGGGTAGAGATACCTGATTATTCTTCCTAGGTCATATGCTTTGTGCTTTGTTTTTAATGATCCTTAACTTTCTAGAAGTAGAAGAAAAATATCTGTTTTGCTAGGAGTCATCCCAGTGGTTTCTAACGTCTCCCTGCTTCGAGCTTCCCTCAGCTGACTTGCACTGTGCACAGGAGCCAGCCTGCACAGCCTGGGTCTCAGGACAAAGGGCCTTCTGACATCGCGGCACATGCAAAATCAGTTCCTCTACAGACAGAACTTGGGCACGAGGTGTGGGGTCTGAGCCACTGGGATGTGCGCCGATGGTCCCAGGCACATCACAGCTGGAAGACCTGCTGACTTAACAGCTTCGTCTGGATACATAGGGAAACAAACTCAGTGATGGGAAGTGATGGCAAGTGCACTCCTCCCCTATTTTCCCCCAGAATCTCCAGTGAAGGCTTTTGAATGCTTCAGATAATGGATCCAAACCTTTGCCAAAATTTCTGGACCCCTCAGCGCACTCTCCGCTGGCTGCAGCGCCCCCGTCCCAAAGCGGAGCAGGAGCTGAGCACACACGGCATTTCTGCTGGGTTCTAAACCAATAATTTCCTACATGTTTGGCAAAAGAGAGGAGGAAAGAGAACTGGCCTGGGGGACAGAAAGCAGGGTTCAAGGTCAGGCTGCACCACAAGCAGCTCTAACACTAATCATCACGAGGTCCTTAGGCTCTCCGGGGCTTTGTTAAATGGAGGGTTTGTACCAGTTGGTCCCAGTGTGGCCCCAATGCTCTAGTTTTGTGCAGCCGCCTTACTTTTCACACCACGGCTTGCCATACACCACATCCCAGCGAGTAATTTTCCTAAAATACAAACTGGATTCCCCCCATGTGTCCCAGGTCACTCTCCTGCCAGAAGTCCCCCATCACACAAACCATGTCCCCCACAACCCGTACCCTCCCCTCCCCTTCCCTGTGTGACCGGGCATCTGCCAGCCCCCCGACCACGGAGCTCAGCCACACGGGCTTTCTCTCCGTCTTGAAGCTTGCCCAACTCCCTCTTGCTTTAGGACCTTTACACACACTAGCCTCTCTGCCTGGAATGTTCTTCCCCTCACTTTCCACCTGACTCACTCCTACTTCTCAGGTCTCAGTGAAGTGTTCCTTGCTCGGAGGGCTCCCTGACTGCTCCTCCTCCTCGTTCCTCGCCCTCCATGGTGCCTATTAACGTGCCCGTTCCTCACTGCACTCAATTTGTAACTTCAGCTTTATTTACTGGGACGGTACCCTCTGCCCGCCCCATCGGAGGGCCGATCCACAAGGGTAGAACCGGCTTCCACCTTGCTCACCACCGGACGCCCAGCACCCCCGTCTCTATAGATATTTGCAGAATGCATGCTGCAGAGGGTGCCCGCAAAAGCCAGTGTCCCCGCGTCTGGGGGTGGGGATCGGGGGCCTTGCGAGCTGGACACGTCCTGTCCCTCCTCTGTTACAAGGTCCGATCTCTTATCTGTCAGCCGCTTTTTGCCCTTCCTGCTTCTGAGAAACACTCAGCCTCCGTGTGAAAATGCACAGACAACCATCTCGGCCGGTTTAAAGATGGTCACGAAGGAGGAAAGAGCCCGAGTTCTGCGAGTGTGGGTGCCACTCCAGCCCAACATCCACTCCATTCATTCATTCGCAGCTCGCACCGCACGCCTGAGCTCGTCCCCTACAGAAAGGGCATCAACAAGCTGCAGCCCCAACCCTTGGCTTCAGAGCGCTCAGAAGAGAAGTCCCCAGGAGGCTTCCTCGGGAAACACAGAAGCTCTCCCACTGACAGCAGCGAGCACTCTGCCCCGGGGACATCAGAGCGGAGCAGCTCCGAGGTCTGAACTTGCAAGGCGGCAGCTGCCTCTCTGCGTCCTCGAACCCCACGGCAGTGGGACACCTTTCTCTGGTCACAGTGTTTGGAGCCTCCAGCTGTTTCAGCGCCAGAGTTAACCTAACTTTCTTCACTCCGTTCGTGCCTTTCTGTACAGAGGTTCATTCACCAGAACGTCAGTGGAGAAACAAAGACAGCTGACTGTTTTCTCCCCTAGTGCCTATAATTAGATTCTCATGGAGAACTTGGCCACGACAGGGCTTTGCCGGACAAATGCTCCCCCCCCGCTCCCCCCTCCAGCGTCTCTCTTGCCCTCATCTCCAGGGAGACCCAGATAAAGCAGCCAGTCACTTACCCTCTTCAGCCACGCAAAGTGCTTGTACACATCAATGTCCCCATCCATGCTGGGCACCCATGTCCGCAGTTAGATTCCTTGGTGGAAAAGCCCTTTCTCTGGCTAGAGACCAAATTCTCTCTTCTTCCTTCCGTCTGCCCCCTCCCCCTCGGGACGTCAAGCTGTGTTCAGGTTTCCCCACTTCCCCGGCCCCTGTCCTTCAGCCTTTCCCTAAACAGTTACAGATACACAAGGGCTCAGCCCAGACCGTGCTGCTCCAGAGCCCTCCCCCTCCGCCCCCAGACACACACAGGCACCAGCGCTGGGATTTAGAGCCGCCGAGCAATCAAACCTAGCAAAAAGGTAGGGAAAACGGACAGACTTGGACAGGAGTTGTAAACACACACACACACACACACACACACACACACACACACACACACACGAACGTTCTTTTTGGTGATAATACCAGAGCCTGCCAGAGGGAAACAGTCCTGAAGAAAATTCCTCGTCTGGCTTCCCCTTTCTGCAGTGGCTGGAACTCATTACCGAGAGACCCTGATTTCCTGTCTCTGCTCCACTCTGCGTTTACCCACAGGCTCCCAGCTGCTCTCAGTTTATTTGGGACTGGGGAGAAGACTAAAAATAAGTGCTACTCTTGGAGGAGCTGCTGGTTCCCACACACAGCCTGACCCCCACCCCGAAGCCCACGCCTACCCCTTTTCCAGGCGGGTGTCAGGCTGGGCCCTGAGGAAAAGACTGTCATTTCCAAAAAAGAACATATTCAGAACCAGCTCCGGTCTGGGTTGCTGGCCCGCTGGGTGTCTGCTGTCCTTGGCTCTGGTGGCACTGTCTGCCAGGGGCCAACTGCTACTACCCAGGGGACATCTGCCATCGGGGAGTTTGGCCTGGGGCTGCTGTCAGCCACCACCACGACCAGGCCTTCCTGGGGCACAGTCAGCTCTGGGATGGGTACAGCTCCTGTTGAGCCCGAGGCCTGCCTTGCTGGGTGTCCCCCGCTCCAGCTTAGCTGCCTCAGAAGCCACGGAGGGGGGAAGGCGAGGCCCCCTCATGCGGGTGCCCACGAGATGTAGGGAGAGCTCTGGGGAGGAGCCCTGGGAGGGCAGGGGCTGGGGGAGACAGGCAATTGTGCCTGTTTTCCTGGGCTGGCCTCCCAGGGTGGTCTCCCCGGCACGGCCTGCCCCTCCTCCCCCACAAGGCTGCCCTTCACCGCCACTCACCCCCCACTCCTCTGAGAGCTTCCCTAAACATAGCTTTTCTCCCTTGCCTGGCCCTTAACGTGCGGCCTTCGGCTAGAGGGATTATGAAAGCGGTCCTTGATGTGGCCACAGCGGGAACTGTGGTTGCACACAAGGCCTCAAGGCCTCCGAGCTCTGCGGCTGCAAATGACTGGCAGACGTACATCTTGTGAAGGCGGGGGCCTGCCCGGGGCCCTCAGGGGTCGCCAGGGGGGTTCCTGCAATTGCAGGCCCGAAGAAAAGGCTCTACTGGGTTGCGGCACGCCCCTTCCCATGGCCTGGACACCCAGCCCTGGCCAGAAGCGGGCCCGGCAGCACAATCGCCAGCAGGCCCAGTCCGCAGAGATCAGAGGCGGCAGCGGGAGAGCTCCGGCCAGCAGCTGGCACGAGGGGAGGAGTAAATTCCTGGAGACACACCCAGATCAGAGGCTAGAAAGGAAAAGCAGGCTCTGCTGTCCCTGTGCTGAGCTCTAGGCCCTTCTCGCCTCTGGCCCAGTTCAATCAAGGCCTGGGCCCCACCTGGTCCAAGTTCCCTGACCAGACTAGGGTCCGATGTGTTGGGGAAACAGCTCTCTAAGGTTGCAGGGGTAGGTAAAGCTTTGGGTTTTTTTTTTTTTCTGTCTGAACGTCTGGGAAAGCCGAAGGAAGAATTCATTTGGTCAACATGCATTTGCCCGGCGTCCAAAGCAAATGAAACAGACTTCCTACCCTGAGCAAATAAAGAATCATCACATAGTATGTGGTCAAGGTGTTTCTGGGGCCCTAGGGAAGAAGAGGCAGAGTGGGTTTGGGGGCTGGATGGGGAGAGACGGGGCACAGTCCCAGCCCCTGCACCCCCTGGGTCATGGCTCGGTCGTCTTCAGTAGGTTCTGGTGTGAGGAGGAAGGAAAGGACCAGGCAGCAATGTGGTGGCCTCTCTCAACCTTGTTAGCTCCCACCTGCCCGTGGGGTTGGCTCCAGTGGCAGCCCCTCCTCAGCAGCCATACCCCTCTCCACTTCACCACCTGTCCTGTTGTACAGAACCACCATGGACCGCTGACAGGTCTGTGCACTGCACCAGACTGGAGAACATGTGTCTGAGCTCTGACCTCCATGCCTATCACAATTCTTTCGCACACAATAAGAACTTAAACATTCTTTGAGTGAAAGAGTGAGGCTCACGTGCTAAGACCGGCAAGATAAGCCTAAAATTCTACTAGGAGAACACGAGTCTTGAAGGTGTGTTTCCCCAGGGTAGCAATGCTCCACCGAGAGGAAAAGGTGGAGCTGATGTTCATCTCTTAACTCACCTCACATGTGATAAATGTGAGGCGGGAGGGTGGAGAAAGGGAAAGGAGAGGAGGGAGGAATCTAGACAAGCTGCAGCTAAATTCTTGACATATTTTTATGGTGCCCTCAAGTAGCAATTGCTACCTCAGCCTTGGGAGGGAAAAAAAGTGTATTTTATAATTCAACTAAAAAAATCACAGAGTAACACTCGAAAAGACCTAGGAGCAGGACATGTGTGTGGCTGGTGGGCAGAGCGACCTAGGACACGGGAGCCATACACACCTTTTCACTCACTAACCCCAGGTGGCAGGTGGCAGGTGGCTATGGCCCCGTCATCCCGCTGGCAAGGCAGACAAACCCATGGCTGCACCACCTCACTCAGGAGGCCATCCCGGCCTGGGGCACCTCTCAGTGGTCCACAGGCAGGCTTTGGGGGGATAAGACAAGCCTCTGAATAGGGTCATAAAATACATACATAAAAAGTACTATTTGGATGTATAAACCACTATTTCTCTGAAAACAAAGTTTCTAGATTATCAGAACGTTGTGTGACTCCCAAAGGATTAGGGCCTGGGCTTTATCTGGCCTATGCAGTTATCCTGAAAGGTTTAACCTTCCCTTAAAGGAGCGTGGGGGATGGTCCTGCTATCTGGTGTACCGCCTGCCTGGGCCGCACTGCTGAAGAGGTTCTCAGGAACCACAGGGGGCACACAAATAGGAGTTCTTATGGTGACCCTGAAAGCCCTGGGGGCCTTCCCGAAAGCAAGTCACTCCCCAACAACCACACTCGACTCATCATGTCTGGAACACGAGGTAGCCAGCTGAGGGCACGACATGGAGCTACTGAGCATCCGGGGCCTAAAAACACAGCTAAGAGGACAGAGTGGTCGGGTCTGGACAGGGAAATGCAGGTAGCTAACCCCCCCGCCCAATCCCAGGGCTTAGCAGGGAACCCCAGGAGAGTCGCCTCTGTGGCTGGACTCCCGTATACGTGTGAGGAGGACTGAGGACGGCTTCCTAAGGCTCTACTTCCCCCGCCAGAAGCGAGCAGCATCTGATGCAGCAGAACTGTGGACTGATGGGGTCTCATGGGTCACATGCCATTCTGACAGGTCACCTGCATCCCGAGCTCTAGCTCAGCCCCGAGCCTTGGGCTCTGGGCCATGGTGACAGGTGTCAGGATGGCCATGGAATGCCAGACACAGGTCTGTGTCCTTCCACAGGCGTGCTGCACGGTGGGCTGGCCACTGGGGAGCGGAGGGAGAGGGCAGAGGAGGGGGAGGACAGGGAGGGGCCCAGCCCGAGGACACTGGTGCTCTGGGCTGGTAAGCAAGTCCTACTTGTAAAACAGCATCCTGGCCACCACAGCCCAAGTCCCCGTGGGGCACAAGCACGGGAACCCACCGCCACAAGGAGATGGAACGAGGATCTGCAGACTTCTCCCATAAAGGACCAGATGGCAAATGTTTTAGGCTTTGCGGCCCATATGGTCTCGGTTACACTCAACTCTGCCATTTGGAAGCTCAAAAGCAGCCGCCGCTAACATGTAAACCAAAGAGTGTGGCTATGTTAACACCTTCTTTGTGGACACTGGAATTAGATTTCAGACCATTTTCACATAAAATATGCTCATAATTTCTCAATCACTGAAAAACATAGAAATCATCCTCAGCTCATGCGGCATAAGAAACAGCGAGCCAGATGCAGGCCAGGGGTTGCTGACCCCTGGCCAGGGCACGACTTCGCCGTTTATAATGAACCACCTGGGTCGGAGGGCGTTCTTGCAAAAATGCAGATTCTGACCCAAAAGGTTGAGGATGGGACCTGACACAGCACATCGCTAACAAGCTCCCAGGTGATGCTGGTATTTGACGATCTCAGGGCCATATTTGAATAGTCAGAGGTTAGGAAACCACTTTCAGAAGTTTCTTAAAGCACAGGGTATTGAGAAAGTTTGCCTGGAAGCACGAATCCTCCGGAGCCAGCCTCCCTCCCAGTGGTGCCTGAAAGGGCAGAAGGTTCCTGGTGGGTGCAGGGTGGGTGGGTGTCTACATGCTCAGACCCCAAGTTATGCTAACCTGGCAACATCAGCCACCATGTCCCCTGGGCCTGAAGCAGGAAACTCGGTGGGGAAGGGTTTATTTGCTCGTCTACCAGTGTTTGCACGTTCCTGGTCATTTATAAACACTGGTTCTTAGGGACTGAAATAGTTTCCTCAAGTCAGGTCTGAAAGGAGCCAGACCTCTAGAATTTAGGAGGGTACAGTTTACTGGGGGGCAGCACAAATCCAGGAAAGTGAAAACTGCAAGGTTTACAGTCGCTGCAAGGTCCCCACTCTGAGATGCTATGCCAGGAAAGATGGGTTAAAGAAATCCAAGGTACAGGTTTCCTCTAGGGCAGGGCCTGGCAGCACAGGGCCAAGAAATGCCTCCTGGAATGCGAGGAGCCATCCTAAGAGCGCCCCAGCAAAAGGCACCGGAACGAAGGGGTTTGGAGAGGGTCTTCTCTGCCTTGACAATGGAAGGCCAGGTCTCTGCTCCCGGAGCAGCCCTCAGCCCTCCCATTTCCTCTTCCCCAGCACGAACAGTAGAGGCCTCTCAGGCCTGCCCTTTGTGCAGCAGATTCCACGGAAAATGGGAAAGAACTCTGCCACCTGAGCCAGGCACGCTGTCCAGCGGCTTCATTAACGAGGGGAGCTTGGGTCATCTTTCTAACTGAAATAAACAAAGCTATTTTTCTTACATAAAGCCTGTACCTTCTTCCCTGGGACTTAGACTTTCTAGCATGTATCCCTGACTCCCACCTAGCGGCTTCGTCCAGTACTGCACAGGAACAAAGACCAGGACTAGCACACCAGCCCTGCTCAGGGGATGAGTTCCTTGGGAGCACAGCTGGGGGTGGCGGTAGTGGTGATTGGTGCCTATCCCTATGATTTTCAGCTTTCACTCAAGGGAAAGGCAAGAAACTCATACTGCGAATTGGCTCACATAAGCTCTAGTTTTTTTCCCCCTTGAAATGTAAGCACCAAGTTTGCCCTTCTCTCAAGATCCCTAGGAAGGGATACGTGGGTGGCTCAGTAGGTTAAGCATCTGTCTTCCACTCAGGTCATGATCCCAGGGTCCTGGGATCGAGTCCCACATCAGGCTCCCTGCTCATCTGGGAGCCTGCTTCTCCCTCTGCCTCTCACTCCCCCCTGCTTGTGCATGCTCTCTCTCTCTCTCTCTCTCTCACACACACACACATACACATAAATAAATAAAATCTATTTAAAAAAAAAAGATCCAGAGGAAAAAAGTTTCCCTATAAAACCCCTGTAACTTTTCAAAACGAGTGTATCCAACATGCACATATCCTGATCCATCTTTTGTTCTAGGCCCTGGGTGCAGAATAGACACAGAGACAAATTACAGGGCACAAGAAACAAGCTCCCAGCTCAGAACTCCTAGAGCAGCTTTCTCTCCCTACCTTTTCTTGAAACTCCTCCTGCTTTTCAATATGGTAAACAGATCTGCTTTGGCCAGAATGAGAGATTGCAAGCTGATCTAGCAGGACTGGCAGGGGGCTCTGTCTGAGGAGCTGAGAGCTGAGGAAGAAGCCGTCTGTGACAAGACAGTGGAGTAGTGAGGGGGTGGCCCCGTGCCTCCTGGGCCTGGGCCACTCCGTTTCCTGAAAGATAGCGCAGAAGGGAACCGAGGGCTCCCGAAGCTATGGCAGGCTGGCAGAGGTGACCACACAGACTAGAGAGGGCCTCACTTCCCCACCATCCCATCTCATGCTCCTGAGAGGTCAGCCTCCGCCAAGCCTGGACTGTGGGGCCACGGCACCTGCAGAGGCTCCCTGACCTGTCTCCACTTTAGAAACCAAAAGTCCTCGGCTGGGGGAAGGCCGTGCCTGGTACCGACCATGAAGCCAGGAATGGAATGCCTGGCCAGATCCCGCAGGCGACTGTCAAACCAGCTGTCACGTCCAGTAGGGAGATGGAGTCCCAGAGGAGGGAAGAGGGTCATCCAAAGTCACACGCCAGTGGCAGGCCACTGGCCTCTTAACGCCTCCCTACCTCCCATGCTTCCTCACCCTGCTTCGGTGCTGCCCCAGCACACTGGCCAGGACGCCTGCAGCCTGGTGGAGGAAAGCCAGGGCCCTGTTGGGTGGCTGAGCCACGCCGGGAGCCCTGCTTGCAGAGAGAGGCCTGGCGTATGGTCCCGCTGAGGGTTCTCTGCCCACCTCTTCTGCCCCCCCCCGGAGCCTGAGCTCGCCCTGACTTGTCCTCACTCTGCTGCTTCTGGCTTCACCAGCCTTGCCTTGGACTTCATCTTGAGCCCCTGAAGCCTCCGGTCTTTATGCAGGATTCCCCTGACCCGCATCCAAAGCCATTAAACAGCAAGCTACACCTAGCCCTTTATCGGACGAGAGGAGGCGTCTATACTGAATGGTTAGAGAAGCCCCCGAGCTGCTCCATCCAGAAACGCTGCTGGCTCTGACAGCTCTTGGGCATCACCCAGCGACCTGAGTCACCACCCTGCTGCTAGCTGGCTGTCCCCAGCCCTGCTGAGCCCGCCGGAAGACTAGTCCTTTGATGGGCTCTACCCCCAGCTCAGCCCTGGTTCCCCAACCAGCCTCCATCCAGCCAAGGCAAGCAGGCGTAGAGGAACAGGGACACCCCTTCCAGGCCCTGGAAAAGCCCCACTCAGATCCAGCCAGATTCCGGGATGTGGCCATAGCGGCATGAATGCCCCCTGCTCGTGCTGTGTGTCAGGGCCACCGATGAGCACCTCTAGCTTTTCTGGCCTTCAGGACCATCTGGCGGGACTGAGGGGCTCTTGACCAGAAACGGTCACGCTCTCCCTGAGGGCATCACCCTCACTCCGCCACAGGTCAAAGCGGCGGCTGCAGGGCAGGGAAGGAGGCCGCCCCTGGTGGAGCTCAGCTCCGTGCCCAGCCCAGCAGAGAGGCCTCAGCCCTGCAGTCAGGGCCTCAGCTTCATCTTCTCTAGCGCTAACCCTAGGTGGGCCCGGCCTTCCCCATGTGAAGGGCGCCCCTTTCCTCTCCTGAGCTCACACAGGACAGCGCCACAGAAGCTTCTCTGCCGGTCAGGCCCTGCTCACCCTGGACCCCAGGATGCTTTCCCTACAGGAGTGCCTTATCAGAAGCTCCCAGCTACCCTACCGACTTCCCGGTGAGAGGCCTGGAATTCAGATACAGATACCAGTTCCAGGCCAAGGGAATCTGGGCACTTGGTTCCTTTCCTCAATGAAGCCCCAGAGGGGGTCCCCAGCTTAGAGCCCCCCACACATACCCTCTGGGCCTGGAGCCCACTTTCTCTCACTCCACTGCCTGCCAAGGAAGGGAAGACCCTGTTTTAGGCCCCAAACCTCTGGAAACTCACTCACAACCCAGCACCACTGAATCCTGGGCAGGTCTGCTCCACGGGCTCTTTAGGAGGCTGGCCTGTTTCTGACTATCCCCAGGCAGAGTCTTTGCTGCTGCCTACAGTTCTCTGTCCAGCCCGCCAGCCCCCCGCAGCAGGAGACCAGCCCCACCGTGGAGACACAGCTGCCTGCGATACTCTAGGACCAGGAGCTCCTTCTGCACCTGAGACAAAGGCAGGGCCCGGACTCGTCTGCTATTTGTTCTTGTTCGAACCACCACCCATTCCCCCACAGCCCCCTCTGCCTCCACAGCCCCCGTTTTCCTTGTGTACCCCAGCTGCCGACATCGGTGTGGCCCGACAGCGTCCTCTACCACACAGTCCTCTCACCACACCCAAGGGCAGCCAAACCACAGCTGTGTGTAAATGAAGGGTCCTTAATTTCCATTTCCTTTGCACCTAACATCTCTTTGTAGGCCTGGAGGATTTGACGCAAAAGCCAATTAAGATTCTCCTTTAGGAATTTGACACACACATGCAGACGGAATAAATGCAGGAGAGAAAACATGAAAAGAATTTGTCAACAAGAAGACTAAAATCAAGTCCGAGGCCATGTGGCAGTTGCTCTGGGCTGTCTTCCTAAGAGCCATTCATGCCCACTCCCTTCCATCATCCTTCCTTCCGGACAAAGGCCACCTCCCAGCACGGTGAAAGAAAGTGCCCATACTTGCTTCCCGGGCTCCCTTGCAGCTACGGTATGCACATGTGAACAAATCTGGACCTTGGGAGCATGTGGGAAGTCTGCTGCAGGGCTTCAGAGAAAAAGATTTCCCTTCCTGATTGGGAAAAAAGGAGAAAAGAAAAGAAAAAAAAGAAAAAAGGGGAGGGGAGGGGAGGGGAGGGGAGGGGAGGGGAGGGGAGGGAGAAACGACAAGTCCTCCCTCGGGACACGCTGCCGAGAGCTACAGTCGTACTGCCTGTAAGTGATACCCCTGAGGAAACACCAACCCCCTAAGGATCATGGGGCAGAAAGACGGGGAGAGCCAGAGCCCTTGAGGTCATCCCAGAGCCACTGACTTGACCCTGGGACCACCCATCTTCTGGGTTTCTTGTTAGTGACATACAAAGCTCCTTCCTGTTTATGCCACTTCTCTGGAGAAAGAACAGCTGACGGGGGCACAAGGCAGAGCTGGACCACACCAGGCCAACGCAGGACGGAGCAGCAATGGGGGGATGTGGCGAAGCCAGCTGACTAAAGAGGAGTACAGGACAAACACGCGAGGGATGCGAAGGCATAAAAGCTGCCCGCCTGATCCTTCGAGCTGCCTTATTAGTCCCTATTCTAAGCCACATGTATTTTTTTTAAATAAAAGTGAGTCTCTGTGTTTTAAAGTAGTGTGTCTCAAACTTTAATGTGAATACGAGTCACTGGGAGATGGTTCAGTGGCAAAAGGGGCGGGGGGCCCATATTCTGCCCTTTTATAAAGACACCAAGCAGCAAGCAAACTACCAGGGATGGCAAGGCTGCTGGTCCACAGACTACAACTGAAATGGCAAAGTCTTCTGAAAGTACCTATCTAAAACCAATGAAAAAGTACTGGTGGGTTTGTTCACTACTTTGGCCTCTATTTCCATACAGGTACGACCTACTATGGAATGTGTACGCCCCCAGATTATAAAAGGACTTTAGGCATGCAAGATCTAATACAGACAGGCTGTCTCTGTCCAGAAGCAAAACTTCACATCCTGTCCTGGTATCCTGGCATGTTTATATGAACTTTTGACCCACCCTAAAAGAACACCATTCAGAGGTTGCTGATGGCCGTAATTACTCTAAAAGACTCTGAATGCAACAATGTTTCCGAAGGAAGGCATTCCCCCCCAACCACTGTAGAGAACCTCAAAACAGATCTGTAAATCTTAATATAAGCGGTTTTCTGCAACAGAGCTTGAAAAACCAACAACCATGCTGACTGCCTTTGGATCAAAAATATTTAAGAATCCTTTTTTAATAAGTACAGAAATTAGATCCGTATTTCACCCCACACACTAAGAAATACTGCAGGTGAATTCAAGTTAACCCTAAGATCTAGATCAAACCGTAAGCTTTCTGGAGAAGATCCAGGTGAATAGTGTTTGAGCTGAGGTTAAGAAAAGCCCTTGTAGGGATAAAAGGAACACAAGAAACCCAAACAGGAAAGATAGTTAATTACAATCCTTTTAAAGTTTTGTCTCAAAAAGCACTACAAACAGCATTTAAAAAACAAAGTGAGGAAAATGCCACAAATAAAGCAAAAGGGCTTTAAAAGGGTCAATATGGAAGAAAAGCAGTAAAACCCTAACAGGAAGGGGAGAGAAGAGCATAGGACATGAACAGGGTGCGGCAGGGACACCCAAAGTGATCTCTGGGCTGTGTGGGAAGAAAGTATTAGTGCAATTTTTTTAACCTGACCCTTAAAAAAAATCTCCATTTGGGGCCATGTTTCATAATTTACATACACTAGGACAATACTGTGTATATGAGTACGTGGAAATGAATTTTTTTTCAGATAGGGGTAGAGACCAAAACTTTGGAGACCACACAGAAAAGTACTAATACAAAAAAAATGTTTGGCCTCCCATTAGGCAAAGAAATGCAAAAGTGGTAAAAAGACATTTTTTCCTAAGAGATAGTAAAGCTGTTTCATCTTAGTGATTGTTGTCGATCAAGAATGTGCCTCAAACCCTGCCAGTGAAAATATCAATGAGTAAAATCTTCCTGAAAAGTGGTTTGGGAAAAAAGTGTCAGAGGCGTAAAGATAGGAATACCTTTGGATTAGCAGACTGCATGGGACATACTTATTAAGATATTTATCTACTGCTTATCTAAAACTCTAGTTTAATACAGTCTCCCGTATTTGGTCTGTTAACTCTACTTTAATCCCACCTTTAGGACTCTACCTTATGGAAATATCTAGAGAGAAAGACAAATATTCCTGGACATCCTCTGCAGCAAAGCTATGTATTGGTGAAAGGTGAAGAAGAATCTAAACGTCAGTATTAGAGAAGTGGTCACATAAACGCAGCATGTTCACACAAGGCAGAAGTACGTAATCATCGTAAACTGTGCAGTGAAGGATAAAACCGCGAGCTGCTTCCCGCACTCTGGGCAGACTGGGCGTTTGCTGGGGAAGCCACTCCAGTGAATCTCTTGGTTGCGGGATGGTGAAGGTCCCGAGCAAGCTGAGAGGGGACATGCTAAACTCCTCTGCAGCCTGATGCAAGGATTCAGGGAACCGAGGAGGAGGCTCTGTCTGGAAGTTTCCAATGGGCCCCCGGCACATGGTGACAGGCCAGCCCAAGGACGGACAGAGTCAACAAGCGACTTCAGGAGAATTCTGGCTGATGGATATTGGGAGCAGTGACATCCGAGAGCTAACATTTGGTTTTAAGGTTTTGTGTTCTACACGGAAACCTTCCACATATAAGCTCACCATCCCTGACCTGCCATTCGGAAACCCCTAAGCTCTGAAGACCCAAAGGTTTTGTTTTGTAATGCTTTTAAAGATACTGGTGCCGAATTTATTTGGCAGCCTAACTGGACCTGAACTAGCAGGAGAATATTTATAGTTTTTCTTTATCCCACTTCATTGGATATTCATACGCTTTGCCGAAGAAAGGTCAATGCGTTCCTGCTCCCATTCTGCTAGAGAGAGAATATATCCTACAGTGTAGACGCACGGTCTCACCTTTCTGAAGCTAAGTTCTGAGTTCTAAATGCATCTGGATCCAGGATTTCAGATGGAGGCGCTAAGGATCAGTAATTCTCCTGAGGCATCAGCAAGTTCCCTTTATAAAAACACTGCAGTCAGGCGAGCGGGAACAGAGGGAGGGAAGGGTGTCCACACCCGTGGCAAGTGGGCCTAGGAAAGCTCAGCTGTCCACACAGGTGGGCAAAAGATGGTCACAGTGGACTGGAGGGAGGCAGGCACAGCCTCGTAGAGCTGGAAGGATGGGAACAGCCGGAATTCCTGATGGAACTCCAGGGAGGCAGAGACCCTCTGGCCTGGGATGGGAGAGAGAACGAAACTCCTCAAAGCCCCCCTGCGAAACCCGGCCACGGGTTGGAAACAGTGGGTGGAGGGGCGGACACGGTCTTCTGTCTGGTCGTGGCGTAAGTCTGAGAGCCCACCGAGGGCAGTCTTCATCTGGGGGTGACACGAGGCGGTTCTCAAACCTACATGGCAACAGGCCCACCAGAGACCCATCCCACAGGCTTCCCCACCTTCTCCAGGCAACATCCGGCTGTGTTCCCTACTGCTGCCTCACCAACGACTACAAACCTCGTGGCTTCCAACAAGGCAAACGGACGCTCTCACAGCTCTGGAGGTCAGGAGTCCCCAGTGGGTGTCTCTGGGCTAAAGCCACGGTGCTGGGAGCACTGCTTCCCCGGCTGGAGGCTCTAGGGGAGGGCCACCTTGCTAGCCCCCAGCCCCTGCCCGCGGCCCTGGGCTCCTGACTTGCTTCCACCTGGAAAGGCCAGCTCCCACCGCTCCCACACCGACCCTTCCGCCGCCCCCCTCCTAAGGACGCCGGTGACCACACTGGGCCCACCTGGACGATCCACGCCAATTGCTCTTCCTGTTTCAACTCTGCTGATCAGCAACCTTCATTCCATCCGCTGCCCTCCCCTTGGCCGTGTTCGGTAATATTCACAGGATCTGGCGACTAGCACACAGACATCTTTGGGAGGTCCCTACGCTCCCTACCACAGGGGACCAGGCAGGCAGCCTACACGCTGAAACTACTGAGTACCACATGACTACAACGAAGGATTCTTCAGCGTTCGGAGGGAGGCACGGGTAGAAGGCTGTATTGATGGAGGGCCCCGAACAGCTAGGACGTGCGGCATGTAAACTGTCTCATCACAAACGACGTGGCCTCTGGACAACGATGTCTCAACCGCCTTGGTTTCCAACGTCAACCTCTACCTCCCAGTTTAGTGGGCCCATTCCTGCCTTTCCCACGTCAGTGTGTACTTTCCCGTTTGGAATCAGTCTGCAGGACTCCAGCTTTAGAAGACTGCATTTTGGCTTTCATCCTCAAACTCAGCTCAGGCAATCACAGGCTCCCTCAAGCTTCCCAGGTTCCTCCCTCCCACCCTGCAATGGCTGCATCGCAGACACCTCGGCGGGCAAGCTCCTCACCTGCTCCCAATCCCGACTATCACGAGGCTCTTAAAGTGGACCAGCTGGTCTCCCCGGGGAAGGAGACCGGTCACTAAAGCCATGTATTTACAGCTCGGGTTTCTCCTCTGCCTCCCTTAGAGACTAGCAGACATGCAGCCTTGATCTAGAGAGAGCGGGAGTGGGGTCAGGAACCCTGCATCCCGCTCTAGGGACGGAGCGTCCCAGGGCAAGGAGGTCTGAAGGGCAGGGGCGGCAGTGAAGGGTGCAGCTATTGTAAGAGAAAAGGAGCAGGGGGGACAGCCGAAGATAGGGACCCCACTGAAATTATAATTAGGAAGTTGTGCTTGTAATCCCGCAGGGAAGAACTCTCCTTTTTGCTCTCCTCTGGGTGCCCTGGGTGTCTCCCTTCTCAGAGAGCGTGACTGGAGGCCACAGGCAGGCTGGCCGTGCAGCCTGAGCTGCTGGCCTGGGGCTCTCCCCTCCTGCTGGAAAGGACCAGCTAGTGGGGGCTCTGGCCAAAGCCGGATGGGAAGCAAGAAGAGGCTGGAAGGTACACAGATGAGGTAACAGTCCCAGTCAGTGTGGCATTCCGTACGCCCCGTGGTTATGTGGTTATGTTCCCAATGGCCTCCCGAACGGGCCACGGGCCCACTCACCAAGCTCTCCTTTATGTAGGCAGCTGTGGGGCCCGGGATCTGGCTCAGGAGGGCTGCTCTCTCCTGAGGCTGCTCCAGCATTTCCAGGGCCAGTCTCAAGTCCTCAACGAGATGGAGCACTGGAAAAGGGTTCGTGTGGGAGGCCGGGGAGGCCAGCACAGGCTCACAGCCACTGTCACTGATATCTGCGCCTGTTTTAGTGCCTGGAACGAGAGAGAGGTGGGAACCTTGGTAAGAAGGGTGGACGCCACGGCAAGGAACTGGCAAAGGGCGAACAGAGAGGGGATAGGGGTCAGAGATGGAAAGGAAGCCTAGAAAACCACTTCTTCCCCCAGCAGAACCATTCACACAGCAAACTCGGCAGACACCATCTTTAAACCTGGACCGATGTATGGAAGCTCACACCCCTAGACAACTGGGAGGACACAGCCAGCCCTGACCATGACCCAAAACACACTAGCTGAAACAATGAGCTGCCAATCTCCTACTGTTCAATTCCTAACTTGAAGTTAACGTGGTAGGGCAGTTTGCACAGATGGCACCAAAAAGCTCCCCTCTCCTCTCCTCCTGGAATGGTTCCCGACTCCGGGCTGGCCCCGTGCCGCAGTGCCAGCTCTGGTGAGGGCGTCCAGCGGATTGGAATCCTTCTGGATCTTTCCACTTGGAGGATCTCTACATCGCCTTAGGGACTCACGCTTTCCAGATGTATGAGTTACCGTGTAATCGACATCTCCTCTCCCCGTCATGGGCTGTGACGCTCTGAGGCCAGGGTCCCTGGCCCAGTGGGTGGACTTCCTGGCGTCCCAGCCCCTGCCCGTGCTGAAGGGGCATCTGACTACTGACTATCTGCACGTGTGCCTGGAGGAACAGCTAAGAGGGAGACAGCTTGGACTGGGTCAGCTCTTTCTAATTTCAAGTGACCCAAACAAGACTGTTTCTGCCTTTCTGAACCTTACCATTTAAGCAAACAAACAAAAAGTCTTCTTTGCATAAACACAGTGGTCTATTTTTCAGACCAAAAACCGGGGTGACACAGTCTGACAAAAGATTTCTGTGCTTCTTTCAGCAATAAAACACACTTTAGAAAATATGGTGTCGGCGGTGGAATTTCTAGGGCATTCGGATTGTTTATAAGGCCAACAGGAATCAGGGCTCTGCTGGAAAATGTGGGCAATGGGGCCACCGCATCCCTAGTTATACGGCAGGTCTGACGTCTAAATGTAGGCCCCCTCCACCCTTCTAAGAGCCAGCTTCCTAGTTGCCACGGCAGTCTTTGCAAGGAAAAAATCCACACAGAAGGAAACAATTACTATTTGATTGCTGGTTTGCTTTCTGAAAGCACAGGCTAGAGGGAATTGTGGGTCACAATCCACAAACAAGCCCATGGCTCTGGGGAGCTGGGAAACGGCCGATTACCCACACTCCAGTGTGCACTCAGCAGTTTCTGGGCCCTGCAAATCCAATGGAGAGTTGACTGGGAAGGGCCACAGCTGAGTTCAGGGAAGAAAATGGACTGGAACAGAGCAAGACCTCCCAGTCTCCAAGCAAATGCTGAGTAGTACCCGATCATCTCGGACACGCTCTAACATACATACCTTTGTACACGGAGGACACGGAGGACACGTCAGGCCAGGGCAGGTGGGAAGACTGAGATTTTCATTCGCTCTATGTCACTCTGTGGTACTGGACAAGTCTCTTCCTTCTCTGGGCCTTCCCTGCCCTAAAGCCTTGGGATGTCTCCCTACTGTTCAAGGTGTGTGTGCACGCGTGTGTGTGTGCGTGCACGTGCACGTGTGTGTGCACACATGTGTATCTAAACCTATTTTTGTTCTCTGCCTATGTTTGTATGTGATGTATGTATACGTAAAATACTTTTTTTTTTTAAGATTTTATTTATTTATTTGACAGAGAGAGAGACAGCCAGCGAGAGAGGGAACACAGGCAGGGGGAGTGGGAGAGGAAGAAGCAGGCTCCAGTGGAGGAGCCCGATGTGGGGCCCAATCCCAGAACGCCGGGATCACGCCCTGAGCCAAAGGCAGATGCTTAACGACTGAGCCACTCAGGCGCCCCATGTATACAAGAAATACTTAAATCCCCCCCCTTTTTTTTTTTTTGCAATTTACATCAACACATAGGCTCACAAAATGGTCCAGAATGGTGAAACTCCTAGGGCCCAGCATTAGCAAATGCAAAAATCACCCAGAATATTCAATTCTGTACTCCACACAGTCCCTTAGGATGATTACCTCCTATGAAAAATTACAACCACAGAGGGAAGCAAATCAAAATAGAACACGAGATACAACAAAGAAGAAATTACATGCCCTCATACTTGAGGATAACAGAGCAAGATAAAAGAGATGGTAACATAACAGAAAACACAAAATATAAAAGAGACAAGGTGTTGTTCCCCAAATTACTTCTCAGAAAAGGGCAATTCACCTTAGACTCAAACCCTAATAAAAGTTTCTCTCTGGGGGCACTCTATCACTTTATTGTGAACAATGAAGCACTCTTTGGGGAAGACAGATTAGCACAAAGGGTTTCAATTTTATATGCACATTGAGTTTTACAAACTCTAGATGCCTGGGCCCCACATCAGAGGTTCTAATTGGTCTGAGGTGTGACCTGGAAGAATGAAAAGCTCCCCAGATGACTTTAATGTGCAGCCCAAGTTGAAACCATTGCACTAGCAAATCACCACAATCGATACTAAATTTTGATGTTTAGGGAGGTCACCTGGGAATCTTTATTTTAAGGATGCAAAAACTAAAGCTTAATACAGATTCAGTAATTATTAGAGGAAATAAGACCACATAAAATGCAAGCATAGGATTTTACTGAAAGCCTTTTAATGATTACTTTCAAAGGCAAGTAAGTAGGTATGCAGTAATAATTAGGGTTATTTATATATGCTTTGGTTCTCCTTTACTTGAGCTCATAGTGGGATTACAAGTTTGCTCAAAGTTACTTAAGGCCACATGACTTTTTTGTCCAATAAATATGAAAGTCTTTAAGAACCAATATGTAATTCCCCATATCTCTTCTATTTGCACTGGCCTCTGGTAACGGTGGAGACTGAATCAGCCCACATCCAAGAGGGGTGATGACAGGGACCAGAGCTCCCAGCAGATCTGGGGGGAACTTAGAATATGAACAAGAAATAAACTATACTGCTTCAAGCTACTGATCTTTTCGGCTGTTATGCTGCAGTAACAAACAGTCCTATCTTCACTTATACAAAGTACGTATGTCATACAGTTCAGAAATACTATGTGAAAGATAAACTTTTCAAAAATGATCTTTTAATGGGTTCAAACTTAAGCGACCATCAACTTAATACAGACTGCCATATGTGTAAGATGGTAACCACAAATCAAAAACTGGTAACAGACATGCAAAAAATAAAGAGAAAGGAATCCCAGTATATTAGTAAAGAAAGCCAGCAAATTGTGAGAAAAGATCAAGAAATAAAGGAACAGAAAAGAATCACAAAAACCACCACAAAGCAAGTAACAAAATGGCAATAAGTACATACCTAAAAATAATTACTTTGACTGTAAATGGACTAAACATTCCAAACAAAAGCCACAGGGTGACAGAACGGATAAAAAACAAGATCCATCTCTATGCTGCCTAAAGAGACTCATTTCAGACCTACAGACACATGCAGACTGAAAGTGAAGGGATACAAAAGCATTTATCGGGCAAATGTGAAAAGAAAGCCTTAGTAGTAATACTCATACTGGAGAAAATAGACTTTAAAACAAAGACTGTAACAAAAGAAAAAGGACACTATATAATCATAAAGGGAACAATCCAACAGGAATATATAACAGTTGTAAGTATTTATGCACTCAACATGGGAGCACCCAAATACATAAAGCAGCTAATAATAAACACAAGGGAGTAATTGAGAGTAATATAATAATAGTAGGGGATTTTAACACGCCACTTACATCAATGGATAAATCATCCAAGCAGAAAATCAACAAGGAAACAGTGGCTTTGAATGACATCTTGGACCAGATGGAGCTAACAGATATGTTCAGAACATTCCATCTTAAAAAACAGCAGGATACACATTCTTTTCAAGTGCATATGGAACATTTTCCAGAACACATATTAGGCCACAAAACAAGTCTCAACAAATTTAAAAGCACTGAAGTTATACCATGCATCTTTTCCGACTACAACACTATGAAACTAGGAATTAACCACAAGAAAAAGTCTGAGAAGAACAACAAATACACGGAGGTTAAATAACAGGCTACTAAACAATGAACGGGTCAAAGATGAAATTAAAAAAGACATGGAGACAAATGAAAATGAAAATACAATAGTCCAAAATCTTTGGGATGCAGTAAAGCTATTCTAAGAGGGAAGTTTATAGCAATATAGGCCTACTTCAAGAAGCAAGAAAAATCTCAAATAAACAGCCTAATCTTATACCTAAAGGAGTCAGAAAAAGAACAAACAAAACTCAAATGTTTTGTTTGGGTAGAAGGCAGGAAATAATAAGATTAGAGCAGAAATAAACAAAATAGAAACTAAATAAACTATAGAACAGATCAATGAAAACAGGAGTTGGTTCTTTGAGAAGATCATTCATATTAACAAACCTTTAGCCAGACTCAACAAAGAGGGAGAGAGACAGAGACAGAGAGAGAAAGGACTCAAACAAAATCAGAAATGAAAGAGGAGATATAAGAAAACAACACAACAGAAATACAAAGGATTATAAGAGCATATTATGAAAAATTACATGCCAACAAACTGGAAAAGCTAGAAGAAATGGATAAATTCCTAGGAGCATATAACCTTCAAAAACTGAAACAGGAATAAATAGAAAATTTGAACAGACTGACTACCAGCAATGAAACTGAATCAGTAAAAAAAAAAAAAAAAACCAAAAAAAGAAACCCACAAAAACTCCCAAGAACAACAAAACTCCCAATAAACAAAAGTCCAGGACCAGATGGTTTCACAGGTAAATTCTTTTAAACACTTAAAGAAGAGTTAATGCATAGTCTTCTCAAACTATTCCAAAAAAGTAGAAGAGGAAGGAAAGCTTCTAAATTCATTCTATGAAGTCAGCATTACCCTGATACCAAAACCAGATAAAGACACTACCAAAAAAAGAGAACACTACAGGCCAACACCTCTGATGAACACAGATGTAAAAATCCTCAAAAAAAATATTATGAAACCAAATCCCACAATATATTTTAAAAAACATTCACCACAGTCAAGTGGGATTTATTCCTAGGATGCAAGGGTGGTTCCATGTTCACAAATTAATCGACATCATACATCACATCAATAAGAGAAAGGATAAAAACCGTATGATCATCTCAATAATGCAGAGGAGCATTTCACTAAGTACAACATCCATACATGATAAAAACAAACCCTCAACAAAGTAGGTTTAGAGGGAACACACCTCAACATAATAAAGGCCATATATGAAAACCCACAGCTGACATCATACCCAATGGCGAAAAACTGAGACCCTTTCCCCTAAGGTCAGGGACAAACAGGGATGTCCACTCTCACCACTTTCATCCAACATAGCATTAGCTCAGTGGAAATACAGATTCTCAGGTCCTATCTTGGCCCTACAAACATGGATCCGCATTTTCTCAACATTTCCAAACGCTCTACAACTACTCTGGATTGCTAAAATTATTCAAAAGGTAGTGTTCGTAATGATCGAAAAGAGCATATTGGAGATAAACATAATGCTTGAATAAAATTGTTAAAAATGTGCCACCAAGACAAGAAATTCATAAATATACTATTTTACCTAAGTCTTTATAAATACACGTAAGTCCAAACCAATCAATTAATATTTTGAGTACATATTTGTCTATTTGGGAATGCTGGTCTATTGGGGCACACACACTATGTTTTACATCATTCAAGAGGAAAAGGAAGAAATAGAAACCTCAATGAAAGAGTAAGAAAGCATAAGAAAAAGAACAGGAAATTTTGAAACAGAACCGAGTGGAAACCAAGACAAAGAAT
The DNA here is from genome assembly GCF_024610735.1 of Ursus americanus. NCBI lineage: Eukaryota > Metazoa > Chordata > Mammalia > Carnivora > Ursidae > Ursus > Ursus americanus. The sequence goes on from NC_142142.1 coordinate 2,629,861, forward strand.
AGAACACGTTAGTTTTAAGTTAAGTGGACAGCTGAAAGAACAGACGAGAGAATTATGGGAGTGGAAGGTGGGACAGAGCCTGGAGAATGAAGCAGAGGCAACAAACAGGAAACCACTGTGGATTCCTCACAGTTGAAAACTTGAGTCCTCTCATTTTGAAGACACACACTGCATCCCCAAAAGGATACATATCAAAACACGCCCACCCTAGAAACCACACACGGTGAAACTCAAGAACACCAAAGACAAAGAGGACGTTTAAAAGCAACTAGAGAGAAAAGGCAAATATTGTACAGTTATCTTGTCAACAGGCTTCTCGTGGGCAATAAATCCCAATGACCACAAAACAGCATCTACGACCTGTAACCCGCACAAGGTAAGCGGTCACTCAAGATCAAGAATAACATAAGGACATTTTTCAGATGGTGACGCATGCAATTTACTCCTCATGGAATTTTCAAGGGTCTACCTCATGAAGAAGGAAACCGCACCAAGCAGGGGGTGTGGGGTGAAAGAATCAATTACGTCGGAGCAGTTGCTCAAATTTTTTGTTAAGCAAAATAAACACCGTCAATTAAAAATCACAATAATTTGGAAGCTATGAATCAAAATGATACTGGAATACTACATATAAATAATGCAGACAATGGGGCAGTGGTAGCAATCAAAGCATTCTAAGAGTCAGGTATTAATGGCGAAGAATTCCTCTTCTTTGAAGATGTTTACCTTTAGCCTTTGTGGTAAGGAGGCGTGTTAAAGACGTAAGAATGAGCATTAGAAGGCTAGAAAGAGATATTTAACTTTCTAGCAGAGGTTAAAAACAACAACAGAGGCCAGCAAGACAAAACCAAAAACAAGTTAAAAAAAAAAAGTTAAAACAGAGAAATAAGCCCTAACACCCCTGTATACCAGTAAGTATAATTATTATAAATGCATTAAACACACCTACTTAAACTAAAAATTTTGAATAGAAAAAAATCCAGTCCTTTGATGTTATTAAGAGAGACATAGAAGAGACACACAAAAAATTATGACACTGAATGACTGAAATATAAGGTATTCAAAGAGGGACAGCAAAGGACTCCACCTATTAGAACACTGGGTCAAGCTATTAAAAACAGTCACAAACACACACGCGTGCACAAAATCACTGGATGAAATGACAAAACAAAGAAAAAGTGATCTGAGTACTCCCATAAAAAATAATTTAAATTGTCATTTGTTGAACCATTTGAACCATATTCATTTTTTTCCAAAGAAAGTTTCAGGCCAAATGTTTTCACAAGTTGGTTCTGTCAAACCTTCAGGAAGTGACGAATTCTACTCTATACCGTGTAAGTGGAGGAAGGGACCGCCCCCAACATTCTCGATAAGGAGAAGCCGAAAGCACAGCCTGTAAATGGAAACCGTGCAACTCCGCAGTCCTGAGCGCCTCAGGGACTTCCATGCCTTCTCACTGAGGCACCTGGACGCACAGATCCTAAGCAGAAATTCTGAACACCGAATCCATAGTCGGAGATAGCACACTGGGACCATGGCGCCTGGGAAAGGACAGATCAAGCAGAGCTAAATAGGAAATAACGAATCAAGTGGTGATCTATCGGAACAAAGGCCAGAGAAGCCTGCCCCGACGTCTGCCCCAGCGTCTGCCCCAGCGTCTGCCCCGACAGCTAGACGGGCTCACCGCATTCAAGGACAGAGAAGCCTGCCCCGACAGCTAGACGGGCTCACCGCATTCAAGGACAGAGAAGCCTGCCCCAACAGCTAGACGGGCTCACCGCATTCAAGGACAGAGAAGTCTGTCCCGACAGCTAGACGGGCACACTGCATTCAAGGACACAGAAGTCTGCCCCGACAGCTAGACGGGTACACTGCATTCAAGGACAGAGAAGTCTGTCCCAACAGCTAGACGGGCACACTGCATTCAAGGACAGAGAAGTCTGTCCCGACAGCTAGACGGGCACACTGCATTCAAGGACAGAGAAGTCTGTCCCGACAGCTAGACGGGCGCACTGCATTCAAGCCCATGTGAAGCATTTGTGTCCCACTGACCGCAGACGTAGTAGAATGACCAAAATTAAAAGAAGACAAGAAGCAACAGGTGTTGGTGAGGATGTGGAGAAAAAGGAACCCTCACTCACTGTTGGTGGGAGTGCAAACTGCTGTAGTCACTGTGGAAAACAGCATGGAGTTTCCTCCAAAAATTAGAAATAGAAATACCATATGATCTAGTAATTCCACTATTTGGTATTGACCCAAAGAAACAAAAACACTAATTCAAAAAGATACATGCACCCCTATGTTTACTGCAACATTGTTTACAATAGCCCAGATACGGAAGCAACCCCAGGGTCCATGGGGGTAGACAGATGAATGGATAAGGAAAATGTGATATATTAATATCACACGCAGCCATAAAAAAGATGAGATCATGCCGTTTATGACAACATGGGTGGACCTACGGGGTATTCTGCTAAGCGAAAATAAATCAGACTGAGAAAGACAAATACCACATGATTTCACTCATATGTGGAATCTGAACACACACACACACACACACACACACACACACACACACACACACAGCAGAATCAGACCTATAAATACAGAGAACCAGCTGAGGGTTGCCAGAGGGGCGGGGGTGGGGAATGGGCAAGATGGGTGAAGGGGAGGGGGAGATACAGGCTCCTCTGATACGGAATGAGTAAGTCACCAGCGTACTGAGAGGCACAGCATAAGGAATATAGTCAGCGAGGCTGTAACAGAGATATATGGGGGTGTATAAACCTTTGAATCACTATGTTCCACAGGCGAAACTAATGTAACATCGTGTGTCAGCTAGTCGAACATATTCAATAATACATTCAAATTAAAAAAAACTGACCATAGATTAGGCCATACAGGAAGTCTCAACGAGACTCAAGAATCCTATTAGGGGGACCTATTCCTGTCTCCGTATTTCTGTGGGAAGGGAAGGTGGTTGCCATGAAGGCCATATCTGTGGCCTCGCCCCTGCCTCCCCTCACTCAACTTTTCCTCAAAGGAAGAACACGTCTTCTGATGAGAGAGCTGACAGAAGGGCCTCTGCAGAGAGTCGCCCATTCCTGGATGCAAGCACCATCCTCCTGGGAAGCTTTCTCAGACCAGCTCTGCCTGTGGAGGTCTGTCGTTTGGGATTCAATTCAATTTCCGATGTAAGTGTGTGTCTGGGATGTCTGGTATTCAAGGTCCTGATGGTGGCTTCGGGTCAAGCGAACTTTCCTAATCAGTAAAACTAAGATAAAGCCACTATTTTGTTTCTCTTTCTGTTTGACCCCTTTGTCTATTCCTTAATTGGTTTAAAACTAAGGAAGGGACTAATGGGATGTTACTTAATCATTATTGACGGAATAATGACACCCCCCCAAAGATGTCCAAGTCCTAAACCATGGAACCTATGAATGCGTTACCTCGCATTGCAGACGGGACTATATAGATGTGATTAAGGTGACGAATTTTGAGACAAAGCGGTTATCCTGTACTGTTAATCACATGAGCTCTTAAATAAGAAGAGGGAGGCAGAAGATTGGGTCAGAGGGACATGTCCTGGGGATTCGACCTGTCACTGTGGGCTCTGAAGACAGGAGGAAGGGGACAGTGAGCCAAGGAAGGTGACAGCATTATAGCAGCAACAGGGCAGGCAGGGGCAGACTAGCTGTACAGAGGAAACCATCCAAGAACACCCCAAAATTAAAAACCCATGTATACACACTCTTTTAGGCAATGAACTGACGGAAATCTTCAGAGCTCAGAACCTTGGGGTTAAGAGAGCATCTGAGCTGGTGTTTGCCCTATGCACCACTGCCAGTTCCCCGATGGCCTATCACCTGGGCCACAGGCCACTCAAGGGGGGCAGGGGACAAAGCTCAGCCTGAGCACAGGGAGAGGTCAGAGGGGAGAGCTCTGCCCAGAGCTGGGATACGAAAGGGCACTACCCTCAGTCACCTGGAGAAGCCCACCCCCCGAGAAGGACACTGGGGCTTGACTCTGGAATAAAAGCACATACAAATAATTCAATGTTTTGAACAATAAAAAAAAAAAAAGGGGTGAGGGAACCACAGAAAGTGTGCGATGGGGAGGAATCAGACGCTAAGTGGATAAAAGGTCAGATGTATTGTCAAAATAAATCTATACAGACTAAACTGGCCAATTAAAAGACAGATATTGTTAACTTGGTTAAAAAGTGAAAACGCATCTATAATGCCGTGGCAAAAGCTACACTTAAGACAAAAGCACATGGAAAGCTTTCAATTGAAAAAAGATGGAAGAAGGATAATACCAAGAAAAATAATAACCAAAAGGAAGCTGGGACGGCCAGATTAACATGAGACAAAACACTCTTTAAGACAAAATGCACTGGGGCGCCTGGGTGGCTCAGTTGTTAAGCATCTGCCTTCTGCTCAGGTCCCGATCCCAGGGTCCTAGGATCAAGTCCCGCATGGGTCTCCCTGCTCAGCAGGGGGCCTTCTCCCTCTGCCTGCTGCTCCCTGCCCACTCGTGCTCTATCACGCTTTCTCTCTCTCTCTCAAATAAATGAATAAAATCTTAAAAAAAAATAAAGACAAAAAGCATTGCTAGAGATGAAGAGTATAACTATATGATGATGAAAGCCTTTACCAGGAAGTACTAATTCTAAATGTATATTCATATAATACAAAACACAGCTTCAAAACAGAATTATGAGACAAAATCCACTCTATAGTAGAATTTTAATATGCATTTCTAAGAAACTGATTAGATCAAGCAGACAAAAAACAATCAGTAATGGTAGGAAAGATTTAAACAAAGTGCATGTACTGAGCAAGCAGAGAACATTGCCCCGACCACTGGGAGAAGGCGCACACCTCCCAACCACGCAGGGACAGTAATGACAGCCGACAGCGCTGTAGTCCAGGCCATAAAGCAAGTAAGTATCAATAAATTTCAAAGGATAAGTACTGGAGACACTTAACCACAACACAATGAAGTGAGCAGGCAGTTGAAAATATGTATTATTGATTGGCTTTTTAATTTGTTTTTTAAAAGAGTACAGATACATTTAAGTAAGTAGAGAAGAAAATGCTAAAACTATTCAAATGTTAAACATGAATATATAGTAAGTATTGCTACGGAATGCATACGTATCTATAGATACTGTGATGGTTAATTTTACGTGTCAACTTGGCTAGGCCACAGTACCCAGATATTTGATCAGACGTTATTCTAGAGGTTTTTGTGAAGGTATTTTCAGACAAGATTAACACTGAAATCAGTACATCGTGACTAAGGCAGATGGTTCTTCATAAGGTGGGGGGGGGGCCTCGTCAAATCAGTGAAAAGGACTTATCTCCCTGGAAAAAGAAGGAATTCTGCCAGCAGAGAGCCTTCACATTGGGGCTGCAACACTGGCTCTTCCCTGGATCGCCAGCCTGCTGGCCTGGCCTGTAGATTTTGAACTTGCTAGCTTCCATAATCACGTGAGCCAATACCTTAAAATCAATCAATCACCCAATCTCTCAGAAATCTCTCTCTCTCTCTCTCTCTGCACACACACACACACACACACACACACGTTGGTTTTGTTTCTCTGGAGAACCTGGACTAATATATATACAAATTTATCTATTTACAGGAGAAATAATATATACAAATATACCACACACATATAATAAGACTGATCAACAAAGACCAAAGTCAGTTCTCTGAAAATAATAATAAAAATGATAACCCTGGCAGTGGGTGTTATACGCAAATAATGAATCATGGAACACTACATCAAAAACTAAGAATGTACTGTGTGGTGACTAACATAACATAATAAAAAATTGTTATTAAAAAAAAAAGAAAAGATAACTCTGATAAGGGGTACCTGGGTAGCTCAGTTGGTTAAGTGACCTACACTTGGTTTCAGGTCAGGATCTCAGGGTCATGAGATTGAGCCCTGGGTTGGCCCTGTGCTGGGCATGGAGCCTCCTTAAGACTCTCTCTCCCTCTCATATTCTCATTCTCTCTCTCTCTCTCTGCCCCCGCCACTCTCTCAAAAAGAAAAAGAAAGAAAGAAAGAGAAGAAAAGAAAAGAAAAAAAGATTAACTCTGGCAAGACAAAAAAATAGAGGGTACAATTAAACAATATGAGGAATATAAACAGAGATATAACAAGTGTAGCAGATCTTTAAAAAATATGATAGCTAGGATGCCTGGGTGGCTCCGGTTAAGCGACCACTCTTGATTTTCACTCAGGTCATCATGATCTCAGGATCCTGAGATCAAGCCCCAGGAGGGCTCCGTGCTCACCATGGGATCTGCTTAAGATTTTCTCGCTCCCTCTGCCCACCCCCCTCAGGAGCGTGCACATGGGCACGCTCTCTCTCAAATAAATAAATAAATCTTTAAAAAAAAATGTAGGCTAGCCATGTTATGTTAACAAAATTAAAGAACTTGGGGCACCTGGGTGGCTCCGTGGGTTAAGCATCCGACATCCAACTCTTGGTTTCAGCTCAGGTCATGATCTCAGGGTTGTGAGACCGAGGCCTTATTGGGCTCCGGCTCCGGCGTGGAGTCTGCCTGGGGGATTCCTGCCTTCTTCCTCTCCCTCCCCCTCTGCTCCCCCCCCCTACTTGCACATGCGCTGGCGTGCTCTCTCTCTCTCAAGTAAATAAATAAAATCTATAATAAGATAAACATAATAAAATCTATATAAAACCCCAAGAAACAAAACTGAAGCTCTTAGTAAAATTAGAGGGTTAGATAGATATAACTTGCCAAAACTCAACGGAGAATTAAACCATTGTTTATAACCGTGAAGAAAAGAAAGCCTTTCAATAAGAAAACACCAGGCCCACTTGGTTTTGCAGGTCAGTTCCTAGACCTGCAACTATAGCAAGTATCTGAGGAAGGAGTGGTAACTCCAGTTTTACTCCAACTCCCTCAGAGCATAGAAAACGAGGCTACGCAGCCCTGAAGTTGTGGAGGAGGGCTCCGCCAGTGAGAGGGAAAATCGAAATGATGGCTGTCGAACAGGGCTTGCCACCGTGGGCCATTCTGATCCCTTTACATAAAGATTAGTCTTTGATAGCTCAGCCCACGGGACCCCTCCGAACTTCCACTCTGGGTCAGAATCAGAGCCGAGCCCTCTCAGCCTGCATCCTGAGTGGGCAACAGGCAGTTCCGGTTCTGCCCCTCCCTCACTGATGACGGCTCTGCGCTGACCCACCTCACACAGGGCCCCGACATGGCCTATTAACGGACCACGTTCCCAGCCCGGACTCAGCAGCAGCCTTCAACGCCACAGCTGAAGCCGTTCAACAGTCAAGGTGAATAATCTAGTCTTGACCAGAACTTTCTCTGCTCCCAACCTAAATCTTGAAAAAAACAAAAAACAAAAACCCAACACCCAGACACAAATCAGAGTTAGCAGAAAGGCAGGGAGCAGCCTCTTTTTTTAACCGTCATAAAACAGCCTCCTTTTAAATGGTCCTCATCGGTGGGTACAGCTTGCAGATGCCTGCCCGAGGGACCTCCTGCTACCATGAAGAGGAATGCATGGTCCTCGGTGTCCTGACCACGGGATTCTCTGCTACTATCACAGAAACGGCCTCACAGAGCAGCCACTGAACCTGTTACCCCACAAATTAAGCCTCATGCAAAATGAGACTATGTGGCAGTTGTTCTGGGTCACCCAGAGGGACGTATCCAGCAATATACAGTTCGATTGCAATTGTCAAGAGCGTAATTCAGTTATGGTATCATCTGCAGGCCAAATCACCGGATTAATCAGGAGCAAGAGCAAAGGTTAATACTGTACTGGAAGCTAACAACAATGGTCTTTTGTACTAGAAACAAATCATTTTGACAAGGGGGCTGGGGTCTTTCAGTCACCTTTTTCCAACTTTCCAGGATAGAATTTTGGTGTTCCAATCAAGTACCGTCACACCCGGGAAACACCCATTCAGGTTTCAAGAATTCAACCCTGTAAGGTGTTTCATTTACTAGTCCTGTTTCTGCTTGCAAGGCATTTCTTTTCCTCACACCCCCAGGGCCACTGGGTGCCTGGAGATACGGGCCACCATGACACTTTTTTTTTTTTTTGTCTTAAAGACTTAATTACATAAATATTGATACCACATGCCCTAAGTGTACTCTTTTTGGAAAGAGTTTCAGAACGTGAACCTGAGCCTATCATAGTACAGAGTAATTAATAAAGAGAAATCCCTTGTTCTGTAGCGTTATAACTAGGAATCATTATTGAAGGAACTTTGTCCGTTTTAGGAGGAATCCACGTTGTTTTTGCATAAATGATTGCTATGTGGGGCACGCAGGAAGCCTGTAAAACTTTCTTCCATTTGAAGTAAGTGGTAATTGTGTCTTCAGAAAGTGAGAGAATACAGTCCGTGGGTACTCATCTGAGCACCTTAACAGCTGCAGAAGTAATTGTGTTTTGGTAGTGTTGGCATCACTAGACGTCATTCTAACTAATACCAGGATAGAAATACAGAAAGGACGATGTAAACGTTCACATAAAAATGTCATTTCCGCGGGATTTGTGGCATCGTGATGTGGTAACGCAGTTTTCAAACACTCTCTTGGATGCCGCCCTTCCAGCAAAGGAAACCTTACTTGGAAGTCTGATGCGTAAGAGAGACGAGAGCAGAGTCACTCTGGCTGGGGAACTGGGAGCAAGAACAGAACTTGACCCCACTCCCAGTTAACTCTTCTCTACAGATGGCCCCACAGAGCCCCCGGGGCTCTATTACACATCATCATAAAACCAGTGTGGGCACAAAAGCAGCCTGGAAGAGCCTCAGATGGCCCTGGACCCAAAATCCTGACATTTACCAGCACTGTGACCTTGGGCGGTAAAAATCATAGTGTCAGTACTAATCTCAACAAACAGTAACTTATATCAACTGAGCACTTCCTATGTGCCTTCTCTGCATTAATGTAATCCTCCCAATAATATGAAATAGGTACTAATACCACTATTGTACATGAGGAAACTGAACTCAGACAGGGATTGAACAATTTGCCTAAATATCCCATAGCCAGTCCTAAGTGACGGGGCTGGGATTCAAACCTCAACTTGAACAACCATAAAAACTCTTACGTTCTTTCATCCAGTTTGGCCCAACCACCTTGAATATGAGGAGGGTATTAATAACCTTGCGAAAGAGTATTCTGCACAAAGACATTCAATAATTATCGTTCTTGGGCACCTGGGTGGCCCAGTTGGCTAAGCGTCTGCCTTCAGCTCAGGTCATGACCCCAGGGTCCTGGGATTGAGCCCCACATCAGGCTCCCTGCTCAGCGGGGAGTCTGCTTCTCCCTCTATTCCTCCCCCCTGCTCATGCTCTCTTTAGCTCTCAAATAAATAAATAGAGTCTTTTAAAAAAAATAAAAAATAATTATCATTCTTGTCATCACAAATAGTGTAGAACGTATACCCTCCAGACACTCACTAATTACCTCAATGTTCAATTATCTGCCAAATGGTTCCTGTCTAATTACTACTTGAGAGATGGTTCACGGGACATGGCAAACACTGAATCTTCAAAAAAAAGTAGTGATTTGTGAGCGCAGAAGAATCAGTGAAGGGCACCAGAGAAAATAATAAATGAAGTTCCATGCACAGCCCGGGAAGCAGACACTATAGAGGAGGAGCCTATTCACAAAAGTAAATAAAATGTGTACGTGACAAGAACTCATTACACACCGAATACGTGCTGGCAGACCTACTGAGGTGTTGGAGATGGAGCAGCAAAGCCTCGGTCCTCGTGGAACCTACAACCTGGTGCGGGAGGCCGATGATACACAAAGAGACAAATGTGAATGTAATAGGTCAGATGACGATCAGTGCCATAAAGAAATATAGACAGGATATGAGGACAGAGTGATGGGAGGGGGAGGGTGCTAATTAGAGAGGGTCAGGGAAGACCTCTCTGATGTGGCAACATTGTGGCAGAGATCAGATCCGAGGGTATGTGGAGGACAGCATTCCAGCAAAGGGGGCAGCAAGCACAAAGGTCCTGAGACAGCCGGCGTGCAGGCTACAGCAAGGTATGTCAGGAGGAAAGTGGTAGGAGGTATGGCCATAAAGGCGGCCAAAGGCCAAGTGGCGTCTGGAAGTGCTGGCTCCGTTGAAGACTTCAGATTTTACCCTGAGATGGGAAGCCATTGACGAGCTTTGGAGAGAGGAATGCTGGGATTTGATGTATGTTTCAAAGATGGCTCTGCTGCTCTGTGGAAGACAGCCTGTAAAGGGCCAGGAACAGGGCAGAGACCACTCAGAAGACCATGCGTGAATCTTGCAGACCCCAGGCGAGTCCAGCAAGGCATGCACAAGCCTTATACAATGAAAGACACAAAACTCAAATGGGTGAATGAGGTCCTGAGTAAGTAAGAACTCTACCACGTCCTTGAGAAGATGTAACATAATGAAGACTTTTTTTTATCCCTTGTTAATTTATCAAAAACTAACATTTTTGGTGCTTAGTATGTGCCAGGCACTGTTCTTGGCACCTTATGTGTGTAAACCCTCTAGGGTGGGTACTATTATTATTCCCATTCTAAATATGAGGAGACTGAGGCCTGGTCAGGTAAACAGCTTGTTGTAGAGCTAGGATCTGAGCCAAGCAGCCTGGCTGCAGGGGTTCCTCCTGACCAATCTGCAAAGAATGCCTTGGTTTGTCTTAGATCGCCTCTCTACAAAACTCTCACACCTGTTCCAGGCACAGCGGCCCAAGAGGCCCTCCTAGAAGGAATAAGCCAGGGTGGAGGATGAAGGAAAGAGAAGGAGGAGGGAGAACTTTGTGCTAGGAAGGCAGAAGGATGGGCCTCCTGGGTTCTGCATAACCCATGCCAAAGGCCTTTCCTCCTTGTCCATCCCAGACCCTCACCAGCAGATCCCTTGTTAGGCCAAAGGCCCTGGGGGTCACATATAGCTCTCTGAGACAGGGCATTCTGCCAGAGGCTTCATGATTTTCAGAATGCCAATGTGCAGAAACTGGGAGGCAGGAAGAGCACTGACCCCATGCCAACTGCCCTCTTTAGGTGGTGTCCATTCATCTCTCACAGCTATCCAAGAGCTCTAAGCTGTGAGGGTCTGACCCTGTGGCTCTGATCTCCATTCACATGAGCCCCTGGCAGCTTCCAGATGAGACTCTATGAAAGTCCTGCTGCGAAACCCACGCTCTTGACTATTTCCTCTCAGTGGGGCTTCAGAGGCCCTAACCTAGACCAGGACATCCGATCTATGGAGCCTGTGAAAAGCATTAGTCAGGGCTCTCAAGAGCCCTTCTGTTTGCTGAGAAATTCACCGAGCCTGAAAGATGACAGCTACAACATGTGCCACCAAGACCATGAAGACTCGTCAACACACAACCCGAGCCCCACCCCAGGCCCCAACACCCAGAACCCTCAGCGAGTCAGGTTGTCTCCGCAGGGTGGAAGCAGCAGCCAAGTGCCTGGCAAGGGGCAGCATCAGGTACCCACACACATCCTGGGCTTTAGCCACACTCAGCCCAAGCCTGCCTCCCCCCACACCGCCCTCCCCGGCCTCCTCCAGCTGAAGGGCCACACGATGACAAGCAAAGTCCCAAAAAAAGCATGCCCGGCATGCAAATAAGGCCACTGACTTGTTATCAGGTCAGAACAGAAGGAGGACCTGGGACCTTCGGGAAAGATTTGCAATGACAGGTTTATTCTAATCAGCATGGGCTTGGGCTCCCCCCTGTCGAAGAGTTAATTAGCCCAAAGAGCCCACTGGGAGCCTTTTCCAATTAACCAGTTTTACTGGGTCTTTTCTAAGGAATATTCCTAATGGACAAATGTGAATGTTAAGTCAGTTATGATAGGTAAAATACAATATGACATAGAGAACATTCTTTTTCTTAAGATTTATTTAATTATTTGAGAGAGAGAGAGAGTGCGCACGAGCAGGAGGGGCAGAGGGGGAGGGAAAGAGAATCCTCAGGCAGACTCCCTGCTAAGCATGGAGCCCACGTGAGGCTCAATCCCAGAACGCTGACATCATGACCTGAGCCAAAATCAAGAGTCAGATGCTGGGGCACCTGGGTGGTTCAGTCAGTTAAGTGTCTGCCTTCACCTCTGGTCATGATCCCAGGGTCCTGGGATCGAGCCCCATGCCGGGCTCCCTGTTCAGAGGGGGAGTCTGCTTCTCCCTCTCCCCCCGCCCCGCTCATGTGTGTGCTCTCTCACTCTCTCTCACATAAATAAAAAAAATCTTAAAAAAAAAAGTCAGATGCTTACCAACTGAGCCACCCAGGCACCCCAACAACAATCTTTAGGTGATGAGATGAATCAATACCAAACTGCCTCCTGATTCCCAAAGACACTGGAGACTAGCTGGGGAAGGGAGCTGACACGTGCATTCTGGTGGCAAAGTCGCCAGACTTTTAAGTTTTATTTCGGCTCAACTGTGACAAGCCATGATGTGTTCTGGCCAATTTGCAGTAAAAGCGATCTTACTGCAGCCAAGCTGCCTTAGAGCCGGGACCCACGCTGTGCCGCCGTTCGACACCTGCCACCATGCAGTGCGCCCACGCTGTCTCGGCGGCCCTAACCTCGCACCAGGTAGCAAAGAATTCTGCGAGTCTGAACTCCTACACACAGAGCTGGCATGCACAATGAGATACAATAAATCCACCGAGGGGCTTCTCGCTGAGCCAGAAAGAAAGGTCAGAGGGGAGAACACGGTTCCGCAAGTGTGGAGTGCAAGCCATGAGCCGCGAGGGCTCCCTGCCCATACCTGCCAGGATCCCGTCCATTTGCTCCAGAGCTGCTTCCAGCGCGTGACTGGCATCGGAAGCCATGACTCCTTCGCCCTCGGTCTCCTCCTCCTCCTACTGAAAATGCAAGCACAGAACAAAGGAAGAGTTACAGAGAGGTCCACGTGATGCGCACAAGCCTGCAAGCCCTCCTTCCTCGGCCCAGGGGCACTCTCTCCCAAGGATCCTGGCAGGCGACCCCCGATCCTGCCACCTCTAGAGCCTCGCCCTCCTGGCACGAGCGCTCTGTCTCCACGACCCTTCAGCATGCGATCCCGCTCGCTTCTGAAAATAAGAGCCACCGTGAAGAGTCCCAGGTTCCAGAAGCTGCAGCCAGCACTTGGGAAGCACCCCTACGAGTCAGGGAAGGTGACTCCAGAGGACGCGTCCTGCAGCAGAGGGGATCACGACAGTCTCAGCAAGTGCGCAGCTGTCCTCCGGCTGCCTTCATCCCGCACCTGCAATGCTTTCGTGGGGTAGGTGTGATCCGGGCTGAGCCCTCTACGACCACTTTCACTTCTCAGGCGGTCAACAAGGGCCTGGCCTCGGAAGGCTGCCAGCACACTGTCGTGGGGAGAGATCTGTCCTACGAAGCTGGAGCCCTTCCTCTTACCATTTTAGTTCTAGTCTACCGGACACTATGCAAGGTGCAACAGCCCATCTCCTCGGGACTGAAGAGCTTCTCCAAGGACACACAGAGCAGCCAATCCCCCATCTAATGGAGAAGATGGCAGTTGGTACCATCTCCGCACAACCCTGCCTCTACGAAAGGTCCTTCGGCTAAATGGTCTTCCTGCAGCCTCTTCTCATTTTTCTGGCTTCCCACCTTCTCCCTGGCTGGCAGGGAGAGACTGACAATGTATTTGTAATCCCTAGGTCATGTCTATGAACAGGAGGCAGGAGTCATTTGCTCCTTCAGCAAAAGCCATGCACATGCCCAGTGGGCGTAAGCACTGTGGAGAACAGAGGCCTGGCTCCTCTACCCCAGGATGGCACGTGTCAGGAAGCAGGGGTTCCTGGGGGTCTCAGCTCACGTTCCCTGTGGAGCTGGACTTTCGAAGAGAAGAAAGCAAAGCGAGCAGCCATAGAGAAGTGGCTTTGGAGATGGTGTGGGTAAAGATTTGAGGACCACAAAGAACCACAGGGGACTGTACCAGGCCGTAGCAGCTCAAACAGTCGGGTTCAAACACTGTTCTGTTGTTTATGTGACCTCTGAGCCTCAGTATCCTCATCTGTAAAATGGGGATAATGCCATTCACCAGGTTGATGTCATGATTAAATGAGGAATGACTATTTCACAGAAAATACTTCGTACATTCCCTCACAGATAGTAAGTGCTCAATGTAAGCTAGCTGTTTTCGTTTTTGTTTTTGAAGTGAGGCAATAATTTCAGGATGTATTTGTGCCAGGACAGCTCACTGGAGGAGAGACTTTAAACTCAATGGGGTAGGCTCAGGGAGGGAGAACCCGGGTGAGTCCAAGAGGCTGGTTCCCCTGGCATGGCACAGAGAGATAAGCAACAATGTGTGTGGAGGGGAAGGGCAGTGATTCATAGGAGCAAAGGCCAAGGAAGGTTTGGGAACAGGCACTGGGCTTCAGCAGGCCAAGAACCATTGCACAATCAACTTGGGAAGGAGAATGGGAGCTTGTGGAGGGGGTGGGAGCCTCGTCGGCACCTCAGGGCTATGGCAGGAGCCAGGCGAGGCTGCAGCAAGGAACAGAGCTGGCCCTGCTGAGAAGAGCAGCCCGGATACCTGGAGACCCCAAACACCATGTACAGATCTCAGGGCCTGAATGGAAGCAAGCCAGGGGGTGGGGCAGGGGTGGGGGAGAAAGGAGAGGTAGCAGGAAGGGGCGGGGAGGAGAAGCAGGGCAATAATCAGCATATTCCCATCTACTCAGAGACGAAGGTCTGAAACACTTCCCTCTGAGGACTTCCCACTGCTCCTGATGAAAAGTCCCAACTGCTCGCTCACTGTGACCTACGAAAGAGGCAGTGCAGGATCCGGCCAGGCCAGCCCCACATCGCTCTCCCCATTGCTCATGTTCCAGCAGCACCGGTCTCCTGTCTGCCCCCCAACACTCCAAGACCTTCTCCTCTGCAACTTTCCACCTGCCATCCCCTCAGCCCTGAGCACGCTTTCCCAGCTCTCTGCACGGCTGGTTTCTTCCCATCTTCCAGGTTCCAGCTTCCCTGTGTCTTCTGAGAGAGGCCTTCCTGGCACACCTCCATCCATAGCAGCCCCATCGAAGCACAGCAATTCTCAAGTATCTCGTCCGTATACTTGCTTCCTTGGTAACTGGCCTTGCTCCCCCTCCCCATGGAGGCAGGGGGACCCCGTCTGCCTCGCTCACCCCTCTGCGCCCAGTGCCTAGCTGAGTGCCTGGCACGCGGAAGCTGATGAGCAAATACTTCCACCAACATTCCCCGAGCCCTGCCGTGCTGGGTACTGGGGAGATACTGATCCATCAGACCGAGTCCCCGCGCCCATGGACCACGCAGGTGGTGAAGACGAAGTGTGAACGAGTCCTTATGACGCAGTACGGGCTGTATGCTCACTGAGGCGGGTGTGCGGCTTCCTCGGGTCTTGCAGGGTGAGTAGAAGCTTTCTCAGAAGATAAGGGGGAGAATGCTATTCCAGGCAGAGGGCGGGTGGGAAGGCAGGGAAGCGTGTAAGGGCAGGATGGAGTTGGCAAATACCAAAACGGTTAATGAGAGTCTACCAGGGCATCCGGCCGCTCAGGGTGAGTCAGAACCTTCCACAGAACTCATGTAAGGGTGACAAGGGCAGTTATCGAGAGGAGCTTGGGAATCACCCACCACTTCAGGGGTCTGGATGCCGGTACGCAACACACCAAGGGGCTTCCGATGTAAACAGGACAGATTTCTGAGAAGAAAGGTCACATCTTTCAACAGAAGGCCCTACAGGGGGCCTTATTAGCAGGGTAAGAGGGAGAGGACAGTTGGAAGGTGCCCAGCCCCGAGGGCCCAGGCCACGTCCCCCTGCAACAGAAGGGCCATAAAAGGAGGCCCATGGGCCTTCTGCCCAGTGATGAGTTTGTACTTGGCAAACAGCAAGCTGGGTGGACCCGCGGGAGGTGGTGTGAAGTGAAACGTGAGTCAAAGGTGTATCATATTGACACCCCGGGAGCCTGGGCCGGCAGGCTGGGAGCACTCCGAAGCCAGAACCTGTTTAGAGCAGCTGATGAGCTCAGTTCCAGACCTGCCAGGTCTGAGGCGATGGCAGGATACCTGGGTAAGAAGGGGCCCCGCCAGCCGCTGTCACGGGGCAGCTGTGAGGTGTCAGTGGTGTGGGGGACAGAGAGACCGTGGAAGGGCCAAACATGCCATCGATGTGAGGCCTCCAGCCCCCATCTGTGAGCACAGACTCTCATCAGAACAGGGAAGCCACAAGGCCGCCGATCATTCCTGTTCTGGCAGCTAGTAGGCCTTTTCCCCGCTGACCATGGTTGAGGTTAGAGCTCCTTTCAGTAACAGGTGACAGGGACAATCACCGCCCTCAAGGAACTTGGGGCCTCAGTGGCAAACCCATCAGACAGCAGCATTCAGCGTCTGTTCATCCTGCAGGGACACAGCACCTCCCCTGGGAGCCTGGGTTCATCAGGGAGGTGGGGCTTCCCGGAGAGAAGCGAGGTGAGAGGCGACGACCCAAAGCAGCTGGGAGAGAGCCGCATTCCAGGGAAAACGCCGAAGGCCCAAGCGAAAGCAGGGCAAGCTCCAACTAAGCAGGTGGGGGGAGTGGGAGTGAAATCACGTTCTCCGCCATTGACAGGAGACCCAACCAGGGGCCTGGCACAGCACGGACCCAGCCCAGGAAGGAGAGGGGCAGGCAGAGGGTGACGGTGCTCTTAACGAGCTCAGTCCAGTGACAGTCGTTCTAGTGGCCAAAACCAGCTTTCACTCTCTGGACACCTGGACTTTTCCCGGAGCCCTGCACTGACGGTGGGGGAGTAGGCTGACTTCGCTTACCAAGAGCCTAGCTCACCCCTAGCTACAACGAAGAGGTGCAAATGTTAAGAAAAGGTGCAGCCCACATACCATTCCCCCTTCCCTTCAGCCACAGGCCTCTCTAGATGCTGTCACATCATCCTATCTGTGACGATGTCCCACTAACACAGAACTTTACCCTCTTTGCTACCAGCCAGCCAGAAAATGACCCCCTAGCTATAAGCCAAGCCAACATGGGACCGCCATGTTTTAGAAAGACAGTGTCTGGTGACAGATGTCACAGCCACCCGAACTGTACCACACAAAGGCCAGCTGGGAACCTGGACGTTGATCAGGGTGCAGGAGCAGGGGTTCTGAAGTGCAGAAAGTGAGCCACAGTTAGCCGTCCATTCTCTGACGCACTCTCAGACGGGCGGTCATTTAGACCCTGCACTAGCGGGGACTGTTGATTAAGATGAATCTTGGCGAGTAGCCTTGACTTATCCCACCCATGCTGAAGTGCAAGCTGCCATTCCATTTTATGAAGTACCTTTCTCTCAGTGAAAGTGGTTAGAGCTGCCAGTGTTTCGGGCAGGCTGCCCACGGCCCGGACAAAGGAAGGCATCGGGGACAGATCCAGAGTCCCCGGTACGCCTACGCCTGCAAGGCCTCCTGTGCCACGGACACAGCTGAGCCAGAGCTGGGACCAGACTCCTTGACAGCTGCATCCAGGTGGAGGGGTGCAGGAGGACAGTGTCCCCAAGTAGAAGGCAAGGCCTGGGGAAGGAACCCTCAGCCAAGAACCTACCACCACCAAACTTGGACTCACCACACGCCTCCTCCTTCCCCACATGGCCACCAGGTGGTAAAGAAGTGTCACCGTATCACAACCAACCACAGCCTTTTCCCCACATTTACAGGTTGCCCGGAAACCAGAGCTGCTCCCAAATGGTCATTTTAAGACATACATCTTGCTGTCCCTATGCTTGGGGGGCAGCTTCTTAACAGGGTATAGGACATTTATCAATTTGGGATAAAAGAGCAAGAAGCCATTTTCAGCATTAAAAAAAAAAAAGGAAGATGGAAGAAGACATACAAGGGACACTGATGGCAGTGCCAACATTCTCGACCACATCCCATATCAACCGATAAGAACTCTATTCTCAGAGCACACAGAAGAAAGACCGTAGGGTTCACAGCCAGACAGTCTTGAGTTAAAACATGCGCTCTGCTGCGTAACGGCTGTGGGTCTTTAGACAAGTTGTTTAACCCCTCTCGGTCTCAACGTCCCATCTATAAAATCAGTATAACCAATCGCATTGTTGCCAGTGAAAGTAAACAAGATCGAGCTCAGGAAATACAGCACATTGAACCGAACATCTAATTCAGCTGTCCACTGCAACAACAGTAGAGGAATTTATTTAGGAAGACATAAGCCCACAAGGACACGAAGTGATAGGAGACGTAAGGTCAACGGCTCTGCAGCAAATGTAAAAGGGCAGCTGCTCCACGTTGGAGAGCTTCCCAAAGCTCGGGGATGAGTTCTCCCGCAACACGAAACTCACACGACACCTCGTGCATCAGAACACCCAAAGAGAGTTATATAATTGGTGAGGACTTTGTTTAATTCCATGATAATAAAACGGAAAACCAAGCAAGTGACAAAAGAACTGCACGGAAACCAAAAAAGTAGAAGAAACCCCGGGACTTTATCTAACTGGAAGTGCGTGGGGAGCACGGTGGGGATGGAACGCGCTTGTGAGCGGTGGGGGTGGGGCTGGAAAGGCAGGGGAGGATTCCTCCCTTCTCGAGTGAGGACTCAGAAGTCTCTAGATAATGACAAGTGAAAAAAAATAACAAAACAGCCAAACGCAGCATTTTTCAGCAATATGGATAAAAATACTCAGAAATGTAAAGAGGCTGCATTTGAAGAAGAGCAATGGGGAGGGGTAGGTGGGGAGACAACAGCTGTGTGAACAAATCAGGTACAAGTAGTTGACTGTTTAAATTGTGTGGATATATCCTCGTGATCAAAATAAAAACAATCAAGATGATTTAAAAAGGTGATACTGCGGCGTGCCCGGCACAGAGCAGAGACTCGGCGTGTGCTCCTCCCTCCTCTCCCGCACGCGTCTGTTAGCTACTCTCCAGCTTACCCAGCGCTGTCTCCCGTAATCCCCACATGCCACTGAGGAGTTCTCCCACTTTGCTGATGAGCAAAAACTTAGGCAGCTCTCCTGAGGACGCACACCACCCTTCCACTTTGCCTCTGAGATGCGAACCGACGGGAGGGTTTGGTCACAGGAGGATACCTTTGCCACAAGGAACACTGGCTGAAGATGGACGGGGGTGGTGGCGGTGCAGTGCACTGGTGAGCGCAGGAAAACCAGGTGAGAGAGGAAGGTAGCCTGGACCGGAATGATGGTGGTAAATGTTCTAATTCTTGATGGAGTGGACATGGGAGACAGGGGTCAGAATGACTACGAGGTTTTTGCCCTGAGTCTCTGGGAGAGAGGGAGGGGTGCAGGAACAAATGGAGGGGAAGAAGGGATCAGGAGATTCTGTTTTGGAAACATTCCTAAGGTGGGGGGAGGGGGTACCTGGGTGGCTCAGTCAGTTAAGCATCTGCCTTCAGCTCAGGTCATGATCGCAGGGTCCTGGGATGGAGTCTACTTCTCCCTTTCCCTCTACCCTCCCCCTCCCCCGCCCCATGTTCTGTCTCTCTCTCAAATAAATAAATAAAATCCTTTAAAAAAAAAAAGATGCTTTAGGGGACATCTAGGAAGATATGTTGAGTAAGGCATTTTGAAATACGAGTCTGATGTGAATCTGATGTTTGGAGGTAAGTCTGGCTGGAGAGAATTGGGGAGCCATCTGCAGAGAGATGGAATTCAAAACAACTGCATGAAGTAACCTACGTAGTGCAGAGAGAGAGAGAGAGAGAGAGGAAGAGAAAGAAGGAAAAAAGAAGAAAAGCAAGAGGCCCCAGAACTCTCTGGAACACTTCAACACAGCCATCAGGGAGAAGAAGCAACAAAGGGGACTGAGGAGGAACAGCCAGGTGAATTGAGGAAGTGCTGCCATAGAAATCACACAGAGGGTTTAGGATGGAGAAGGATGCAATCAGGAGATCCGAGGGCTGCTGAGTCAGACCTGACGGTCTTCTCTCCCAGCACTTGCTGCTGGTGATCTCATCTGCTCCCACAGCCTCACCTGTCCCTGCACTACCGCACCCTAGACTCCCACAAGCACCCCCTAACTGGCTGCCTGCCTCCAGGCAGCCCCGTGCACCCACCCTGCACTGAAGATTCACCTGACTCAGTGGTCCTCAAACACTGGTGTTCATCAGTCACCCGGACAACAACACAAGCACAGAGGTCCAGCCTCATTTAAGTAGAAGATGGCCTGAGCTCTGTATCCCGTCCCAGCTCCTCGGTGACTCCGATACTGAACGAAGCTGAGGAGCCAATGAAAGAATGCAAACACAACTCCTACCAGGCACTCCGCTGAGAAAGTCTCAGGGGCTCACCATCAGCCCCTAGAATTCATGCCTTTCGCCACATGCGTTGCAGATTACCTTCCAGCACACCACTCAGGCCAAGCTCTGCCCCATCCCATCCAAATGTCTTAGTCATCAGTGCACAGACGACAGCTGACTATACCAGTTGCTTTCCTGCTTTATGCCCAAGCCAGTGGCTTTCCTTACTAAATTCCCATCTTCTCTTCAAGCCAATTCTTCCAGGAAACCAAAGCTGATCCTGCCTACCTCAATGGGATCTCCCCATCTCTTTGTTTTTTTCGGGAAAGGGAGGAGAAGTGGCAGTGCACAGCCATCTCTCCTGCAACTCTTCCATGTGTCTCGGCCCCTGAGGGCACCCCCATTCTGTAAGCCCTGAGGACACTTTCACAGATTCACTGATAGAACTATTCATTGTCAGTGGGAAACCAGAGCCTGAGTGATAGGTGTGCCCCCCCAACACCTGATACCCACTACCCTCTCCATGCCCTCACACTTGGCAGGCCCCCCAAAATGGTCTTCTCCAATATGCTCCCCACCCGCTGTGGTGATGCCACCACAGTCACCAAGACAGAAACCTGGGAGTCATCCCGGGCCTTCCCGTCTGTCATCCACATCCAGTTGGGTCTCCACAACCAGCAAAGTCTCCCTCGTCAGCCCCTCTCACATCTGTCCCTTCCTCTTCTCCTGCCCCACGTCAGGCCACATCATCTCTCATCAGAATGACCACAATGGCTTCCTGACTGCCTTTCGTACCTACAGCCTCACTCCCACACACCCCTCCCGTCCACCCTGCTGCCAAGAGCACACCTAACCCAGGCACTCCAGCACTTGTATGACTGTTCACCAGCTCGCACGCCAGAGAGAAGGTGAAGGAGCCATGACATAGTCAAGAGCATGCACTCTCTAGTCAGGCTGCATTTGGGCCCGCATTCTTCCCGTCATGGGCTCTGTCCTTGGACAAGTTCCTTAACATCACTGAGCTTCATTTTCCCTATTTACAAAGTGCAGGTGAAAATATACACATCGTGGGATTATGGGGACTCGGTGAAATAACGTATGCAGAAGTCCTCTGCATATAGCTGGCTGGGAGTTCACAACCACAGCAGTGATAATTCTCTCAGCCACACTTGGCCCCCTCTTGAGTGCTAACCATTTCGCCCCTCCTGATTTTGCTCTAAGGCCCCTTCAACATGCAACATTTTAGCCCATGACCCCCATTCCACCTGCTCAATTCCTGCTCTCACCCAAGGCCCAAATCCAGCATCATGATTCTAGGGATCCCCTCCCATCCCCCACATGGCAGTGACTGCTCCAGCTCAGTCCCCCTCTCCATGCCCATGACAGACTTCCCTTATAGCACCTGGAACTCTCTAGAACACTGGCCACTTATGTGTGTGACTCCTTTGTGTGACTGGTAAGCTCTTTGTGGGCAGGGCAGTGTCTCTGAAGCCCAGAGCTCAGCCCCAGACCCGGCTCAGAGCAGGCCAGCTCATGCGAGTTGAATGGAAAGACAGAACCATACATCTGCCTGAAGGAGGCAGCTGGAAGCTGACCAGGGGCAAAATTCCTCTCTATCTGTGGTTCTTAAAACAAGTTACCTGCTTCCAAAATACAATGGGACAGGTAAACGATAGCCATTCTCCTTCCACAAAGGAGCACATGGATAAAATAGAGGTCACTGGTCTAAACTGGAAGCTGAGAGGCTCCCGTGGGTGGCAGGGGCCCTGAGAGGCCCTGCCCAGTCTGGAGGTCTCTGTCTGACGAGGAGGAAAAGCAGCCCATTTGGCATCAGAGCAGTGGCAGGGCCCGCAGGCACCGTCTCTGCAGCAGGACAGAAGGCCAAGGCCACAGACGCTGGCTTTCTGTCAGGACACTGGAGGGGGTTGTCAGAACACAGAGCAGTCGGAGCAGGACGGGGGGCCAGGGCGCTGAGAGAGCCGCTACCAGATTGCTGATCGCCTTTAGCCAATATCTGAGTCTGATAAAAGGGAAGAGGTGGAGCCTGGATTTCTTCTTCTTTTTTTTTTTTTGTAAACATTTCATTTATGTATTTGATAGATAGAGACAGCCAGCGAGAGAGGGAACACAAGCAGGGGAGTGGGAGAGGAAGAAGCAGGCTCCTAGCAGAGGAGCCTGATGTGAGGCTCGATCCCAGAACGCCGGGATCACGCCCTGAGCCGAAGGCAGACGCTTAACGACTGCGCCACCCAGGCGCCCCTGGATTTCTTCTTCTAACCAAAAGAAGCTTAAGTAGCCTCAGAAAAACTGCACAGGAGAGCGACAAGAAAGCCTCCGAAGGTGAAAAAGCCACTGACCTTGCGGCAGTGGAATCCCAGCGTCAGTCACTTCTGGTAACAAACACCCGTTTGGCGCTTTCGGCTGTAAATATGTTTTTCACACACAGGCTTCTCATTGCCACCTAAACACCCCAGGTCAGGCTGCTCAGTTTGGTCAGCCAGTGACGCTGAGGCTGGGGGCTGACACGGGCCAGAACCGCCTGAGGGGCCCGAAGCCCAGGCTGGCGGGGTCGGGGACCAGCAGGGGACGGACGCAGCATTTCTTGCATAGCGTCTGTCTTCCCCGCGGGGCCAGGTTAGTGAGCTGTGTGCGCTGGGCATTCCCAGCCACTCCCTGTTGGGCGAGTTCCAGAAGATCCCTAAGAACATTTGTGCTGGAGCCCGGCTCCACGGAACCCGCTGGAAGGAGTCCCTTTTCTTTCTGGCCCTTCCACTGAAAACCCAGCCCAAGTCCTGTCACATGCCACTGCCCCTCCACCGGGCTCGTCTGGCACATCCAAACCCAGATGCTTCCACTTAAGCTCTTACCCAAAGAGCTCAAGCCCTTCTCCCCAAACCGCAGTCCTTCAGACAAGGCTCCACGACCCCAAACGGCTCTTCCACCAACACAAAATCATAGCAGGGGACTCGGTCACACTGCGCAATGCCCTCCCCCGAAGAATGCGACGACAGCAGCAGGCGCAGACACCTCACCTCCGGGCGCTGTGAGGCCGGACTTCCCACCGGCTCAGCTGTCCCCAGCCTCAGGAGCAGGGCCAACATCCTCCCTCCTGCTCCAACGGCAAGCTTCTTAAGAGAAACACCACCCTCAAAGACCTGATGAGCGTGAGACACCACAGCCCAGCCCACAAGGAGGAGCACGGGGTCTGGCCAGGAAGCGGGTGTGAGCGAGCGTGAGGCTGTCACGGCTCACACCCGAACAGCCCATCGGACCTTCTGGGCTTTAGAACACTGAGGAGCTGATGCTGGGTCCCATCCAGGACGATTTCGTATTTTTAAACACTTGCTTCCCCTTCCTCTGACTGTTCTCACCTCCTATTTCTGCTCTTGACACTCTGCCTCCCAGCTGGTCCTTTTCCCCAATTCAAGGGCTTACTGTCCTATAGAGGCCACGGCAATCTCAGTGACCAGGGCCACGGGCCTCAACCCAGGCCTGCCGAGGAAAGGTTGGGGCAGGTCTCAGAAGACAAGCAAGGCAGGTGCTCCAGCCAGGAGAGGGATCGAGGGGCAGGGCAGGCAGGCCAGACACTGTGCCTTTGAGAAGAGGGAGCTGGGGAGCCAGACAGGGTCCAGGGGACACAGCATCACCAAGCCCCCCATCAAGGTGCCTCTTAACACTGCTTACAACAAGTCCATCTGTGTCTTCACTGCCATGAGGGCTTACTGCAGCCACTTAGAGAACTCGGGATGGAAGGTTCTTTCCCTTCCTTCTGAGAGTCTCAGAAATAGCAAGTCTGAGCAGTAGACCTAAATGAGTGTCCCCTTCCAGGCTGGGATGTGAAGGACCATGCCTCAGCCACAACACTTCACACGCCGGAAGATCTCGCTGCCTGCCCCTCGGCCCCCCACCACCCACGAGACAGCAAACGACGGCTCGCCACATCGTGCCCCGCAGTTCCCGCCTGTCTGTAAAAGCCGCTGCTCCAGAGGTCCACAGAGATTCCCCGGTCCTACAGAAGCAGCAGCCCCTGGGAAAATACTCTGTCCTCCTCTAATCTTCCCGGTCATCGTGTGACAGATTATATTCATCAGCCCCATTTTACAAAAGAGGAAATCGAGATACAAAGATGTTAGGACACAGCCTGAGGTCACATGGTTGCTGCCAGTCCTTCTGTGGAGTCCAGTCTGTCTGTCACGGAAGACCCGGCTTGCTCTCCCCACCACACTGCATTACCCTGCAGATCTGCTCAGAGCAGTGAAGGCTGGGATACGGAAAGCTGGTTTCCATGTCCAAACAAACGGGGCTCCGAACACCTGGGGACAAAGGACTACTACCTTCTGCCCTTCATATGGTATCTTCATGGGGATTCTGCGCGCTGCCCTGAGCCCCCTAAACTCTGTTACAAGATCATATTTTACTCAAAAAAAGACAACACAGAAGAGAAAACAATTGTCATAAAAATGCAGGACGCATAAAATCAACATACATATTTTTAGATTTGTTTATCCATTTAACAAATACGATTGGCTCCCCATTATCTGTAAAACCCTGTAGCAGATGCTAAGAGGAAATTAATGAATGCTATCGATCTAGCAAGGGCCAAAACTCTTCCCTCTCTCATCCATGTCAATCAGAATGTGAAGGTTGCTTGTAGAACTGGGCCCCTATCTGGGATCCGTAAGGCAGAGCCAACAAACTTTGGCTTTTACCAACTTCAACTTCAGAAATGCATAAATTAATGGTTTAACTTTAAAGTCATCGTGGTACTCCTTTGTGAGAAGAAAACATCATTCCCCTGAAATTCCCATCATCTTTAAAATTAATTTCAGATGGCAATTCAGTGCTCATGTCAACTTGACAACGTCACGAGCTCAACAGGCAAGTCACATGTAAAACTTCACACGGCAATTACTTGCAAAGAGAAGCTCAGCTTCAAAAATCGACCATTTGCCCATCGTTTATGGATAATAAGGCTCAGTCCGACACCCACTCATTCAAGCGGATGAACAGTCAAAGGGAAGCTGATCGGTGCCTGGCGCCAAAGAGGCCCTGGTGATTCCAGAAAGATACATGCATGTAGCAACATGGCACCCAGTGCACTGCGGGGAGAGGGAGGCTGAGCTTCCTCGGGGCAAGGCAGTGGGCGGAAGGAGTGACCAGCGCAGTGTGAGCGACCCCAGAAAGCCGCAGAGAGGGCAGCATGCAGAAATGCAAAAGGAGTAAAGAGTGTACGTGTCCTAAGGTATGCTGGGAGGCAGGTGTGTGCGTGCTTGTGTGTGTGTGTGTGTGTGTGTGTGCACTCATGTATGCACATAGCTTGCCATGACCAGAGAACTCGGAAAGAATGAGAGCAAATGAGGCTAGGACCAGCTTATGAGGGGTCCCCCACCTCACCCCTAGAACTTGGCCTTGACCCATCAGGCAATGGGTCTGGAAGCCTCCCATCCTATTCCAGCAATAATGCAGCAGGATGCAAGGACCTTCTCCCTGAGAAGAACCAGGCCATGGCAGCCTGTCCCCTCAATGCCCACCTCAGGAACCCTCCCACACCTCCTCTGACTCCGTTTCCCCTTCCAGCACCCTCCCATTCTGGACAGCAGGCCCTCTTGGCCCTGCTGCTGTCAGCAGTCAGCACACAGGACCATCCCCGACACCCGCCCACCTCCCTCCAGCCACCTCCCCAGCTCACACGGCCTCTGGGGCATGACTTGCCCCAACTCCCCCTGCCTGGGGAGGCAAGTTCAGGTGCCTCCGCTCCTCCAGACCCTCGTGCACCCAGATCTTTAATCTGGCACGTCCTTCCTACCAGACTCCTCAGCGCACTACCACATCCCTCACTGGTGAGAAACAGAATCCCTCACTTCCCCTTCTCTCCTCCTCTGACTTCCCCTCATCTAGCCCCACTGAGGCCCAGCCTCTCCGTAGTTCCCTCTCTAGGCTGAATCTGCCTCCCTCCCCTCTCCTACTCCTTCCTCCTGACCCACAGGAGTATTAAAGCCCCTGCTCTCCTCAAACACTTCCTCCGGCTACCATCTCATGCTTCTCCCTGGTTTCACTGCCAAGGCGCTCACCTCCTGTTCGCTCTGGCACCTGCTGCCATGAGATCACCTCTGTGCCCCCCTGCTGCTCCTCCACCCGCCCCCCGAACTACATGCGCTCTTCCTCCTGTGAGAGGCAGTACAGAACTGCTCTCCTTGGCATCTCACCCACACCCAAACCCTTCCGATACGCTCCTCCTTGGGCATTTGGGACAGAACGCTCTCTGGGTTCTTCCAGGTCCTCCCCCTCCACTCCATGTCCTGTGTCTCAGCCTCCACTCCCTGCCCCCACTTCCTCTCTCTTCTGCAGTCACACCCTGGACAACCCATATTTCATCTCCATGTTTGCCACTCCTAAAACTAGACCACTTTGTAAGCTCCAGAACAAAGCATCCAAATGTTCATCAGCTTTCTGGCCATTTCTGAGCAGCCCCCGAGATCCAGCATGATCTGAAACTCTCAGTGTGCTCCTGCTCTCTCTGGGTAGCTCCTGGCCTGCCTGACCTGCATTCCTGTGACCCTCCCCGGCCTTGCCACAGCAGAGAGGTGCCCGCGGATCTCCGCGGGCAGGGAGCTCCGTCTTCCCCCCCGGCCACAGCCACCCAGCCTGTATCCAGGTATCCGAATCTCAGCCTTGGACGGCCTCCTCTCACCTGAGCCATCCCTGGCCTCTGCCACAGGAATCCAAACTCACGAGTCTGACATCTAAGACATCTGTTAGCTGACCCCAAACTGTCTTGGACACACGATGGTAAGAATAATGGCTGCCATTTTTTAAACACACGTTCTGCCCCGAGCTAAGCATTTATAGGTGTCTTAGACCTCAATACTCGTAACTGTTGCTATCCAAATTTTACAGACAAGGAACCTGGAACTTGGCAGAGGTGAAGTGAGTGACTGGTCAAATCCCACGTCCTGGAAGCAGTGGAGATGGGTCTGACCCCAGGCAGTCCGACTGCAAGGTCAAGTTCTTACCACTCTGCAGCCCTTCCTCACCGAGCCTGGCCACTTCCAACTGTATTCTTCTGACTTCTCGATACTCCAGCCATAGGAGAGCATTCTCCTTTTGCTGTGCCCTTTTCATGCTGTCCCTCAAGCTAAAGGTCCCTTCTGCAGTTTCTGTCCATCAAAACTCATTCTTCAAGGAGATTCTCCTTTCTCCAAGACAGCATCCCCACCGCTACCTGTCCAAGAACACCTCTGCTGGCCCACAACCCATGCTCACACCTCCATTTGGGTTGTTTCATGTTGCCATGGAGACAGCCAATAGGGGCTGACATTCTCTTGGACCTCGTCTCCTGGGGGACAGCTAAGTATCTGACTGAGGGAATGGGGGAAGGAACCCAGTACGTGTGGCTCACCCCACCCTTCCCACTCTTTTTCCAGAGCTGCCTTGCCACAGGGAAGTGGCCTGTCCCCAGCAGGAGGCAGTCATCCAGGTCTCTAACCCAGGTGGATATGCTAACTGGGGAAAAGGATGCACTGGGAACTCTACGGGCCACACTCTCTGAACACCTTTATTGGCCCCAGAGCTGATATCTTAGTCTCCAGAGGCATCCTTCAGTGAGTGGGTAACAAGGGTGTCCAACCCTGCCAACTACCCCCCCAGCCGTCCACACCTCCGTTCTCTCCCACGTCCATACCTCACCCGCCCCCCTGGGCAGACAGAACTTTACCCGCAGATACAAACTGCCGGCAGTGAGCTTCCTCAGTCCCGGGACACAAAGAAATCTACCCTCACTGCCCTCCTCACAACGGAGAACGCACGCGCGTGCACGCACAATTTTACCTCCAAGGAGGAACAAATGGTCGTCAAGTCATTTCAGTGTCTCAACCTGACGACAGACTCAGAGAAATGATTCCAGTGTAACCTCAACTTGAATACTTTCAAAAAGCTTCACTGCAAAAATCGTCTCCCACAGGGGTGCCTGCATGGCGCAGCTGGGTAAGTGTCCAACTCTTGGTTTTGGCTCAGGTTCTAACGGGGTGGTGAGATCGAGCCCCGTGCCGGGCTCCACACCCAGCGCAGAGTCTGCTTGAGATTCTTCCTCTCCCTCCCTCTGCCCCTCCCACTCATGTGTGCACTCTCTCTCAAATAAATAAATAAATAAATAAATAAATAAATAAATAAATAAATCTTTTAAAAAAATTATCCCCTAGAAATATAACCAGCAAGGGCTTACTGTTGAAGCTGGCTGATGTGTAAGTTGACTCATTACACGGTTCCTTCTACTTTCGTATATGTTTGAATTTTTTTATAACAAAGGGGTTTTTTGTTGTTATTTGCTTGTTTTTTTAAATCTAGCACTTAGGGAGCTGAGCTTTTCCAGAGGGACACACGGGATTCACCCTGCCTTGCTGGGGACCAACAGAACCAATACTGAGGTTCGGACCTAAACTTCTGGCAACACAGATGACATCCTTTCTGCAGTGCCATTCAGGCTCTCTGAAGGTCCTACCTCCTGACCAAACGCTCAGCCCACCCTCGCTCAGACCCTCATCATCCCTCTCTCCGATTGCCAAAGCCGCCTCCTCTAGGCTTCCTGCCTCTGGCTGACTTTCCTTCAACCCATCTTTCCCAGAGCAGGCAGGATATGCTTTATAAAGCCTATGGCATTACTCCTCTGCTCCCAAACCTTCCATGGCTCCCCACTGTTTCAGGAACAACGCTGTATTCCATAGCTCGGCCCTCCAAGTCCTCCCGTAAGATTCACCTTCCCAGCTGCACTTCCCACTCAGTTCAGCCCCTCTGAGCCACTTCCTACTCCCTAAATACAGAAGGATTTCCCTGTGTTCTCTCTTTCCTCTGTTTGGGATGCTTTTCTCCAGCAATACTTTCAAATCCCACATATTCTAAGACCTTCTCCACATGCGCCAACCCAAGGAAGCCTTTCCTGATACCATTACCCCAGGGCTTGAAGGTGCTGGGTGCTTCCCTCTGCTTCTGCCCTACTTGGTACTCGCCTTTATCATCTCACTTACAGCTCTGGTTATACGACTCCTCGATATGTCTGTCTCCCCCTCTAAATTAAGATGCTTGAGAGCAAGGAGTATGTGCTATTCACCTTTCTACCCTCAGAGCCCAGCAATGAACCCAACACAGGCAGACACTCAGGAAATGTCGGCTGACACAAAATGCTAAGTGTGTGCGCTGAGTGGAGAGCAAGGGAGAAGGAGCATGCAGAAGAGAGAAAACTTGGCCAGTTTTCTGAGTAAGGGTGGGCGATTGTCCACGGCAGCCTCTCCCCTCCCACTCTCTCCACACGAGGCCCCTCTCTTTGCTGCCTGATAATCAGAGCTGGAGAAGGACCGGCCAGGGTCGGCCCTGGTATGAGCAAGAGGCAATTGAGAATGCAAGTATATTTCCACAGGAACAAGAGGAGAAGAGGATGTAACTTCCCCTAACAGATGATAAAACCAGGCATTTCTCCTTATTCTATTATTTTTGAATGCTAAGCAACAAGAAAAAAAAAACCACATCTGAATTGGCAAGTTTTCTCTATCATCTAGAATGTTCAGGGGCCTCATACATAACTTTAGCCTGTAGCCAGCTACCTCCTGTGAGCCTCCCAAGCTGCCTGGGGAGGAACACAGACCCCAGAATTTGGCAGTCTCTGGATAAATACTAATTGGATTAATCAAAATTTATTCTGTGTTTTGAACATTCAACATTTGTCAAACGGTTTAATTTTGAATCAATGCAATAGTTTTCCTTTTGCATTTTTTAGTTGAGACCAGTAGGAGCCCAAAGGCTGTGTGTGCTGGCAACAAGAGCCTGGCTGCTGCCTCTGTCGGAGGAGAAGGGGGCTTCCTCTGCACGCCTGGGCTGGAGGGTACTAGGAGGGTATTAGCAGCTCTGTCTTCACTGGAGGGCTGAGGCCACATGGGAGCCAGATGAAGACAGCACACAGAACCCGCTGCTGCTAGGGAGCCCAGACGACCAGGGAACTGCTTGGCCTGGATTTTGCGAGACTAAGCCTTTGGATGAGGCCAGTCGAGCTTCTCCACCAGCTGAGTGGAGTCTACCTGCCTGTCCTGCTCCCTCGGCAGGACCAGCAGGGAGCGCCCTTCCATCCCTCACCAGGACATGGAGGCTCGTTCACTGAGGATTCTGGGAAATACCATTATAGGCCAAATTGTTTCACCCTCCCCAAATTTTATGTCGACATCTAATACCCAGGACCTCAGAATGTGACTGTATTTAGAAGTAAGTTCTTTAAAGAGATAGCTAAGTTAAAATGAGTCAGTGGGGTGGGCCCTAATGTAATCTGACTGGTATCCTTATAAGGACACAGACGGGTATAGAGGAAAGACCATGTGAGGACATTGGGAGGCGACCATTCACAAGCCAAACACAGAGGTCTCAGAAGAAACCAGCCCTGCTGACACCTTGATCTTGGACTTCTAGCCTCCAGAACTGTGAGAAAACAAATTTCTGTTGTTTCGCCCAGCCAGTCTGTGGCACTTTGCTATGGGAGGCCTGGCGGGCTAGTACACGCCCCAGTCTGATCCTGGCCGCACTAGCCTGTCGCCAAGGGGCAGCGCCCGTCCAGAAATGTGGGGCTCTGTTCTCATCCAGAGGTGCTCCCTTCCCTCTCAGCCTGAGGAAGGCTTGGCTTTGCACCTTCAGACCTAAACAGCATCCAGGTGAGGGCAGTTCCTAACAGTCCTTTATCTTTGTACGTCAGCTCTGCGTCGGGTCATGCAGGGAGCGAGGCCATTTAGCAAGGCCAGACTGATAGGCTACAAGAAGGAAACCCTTCTCGATGCCACAGCCTGACCAGCTAGCTGCATTCAAGGAGCCGAGTGCCCTGGGCCCAGCCGTCTTCGCTTCCAACCAATTCAACGACTTCAGCATGTGATGTCGGGGGAAGGAGAGGCAGGCTTGGCCCCTCAGCTCAGCTCACCCATCACAAGACGCCTGCCACCAGGATTGCTTCCCTCCCCTGACAGCACTTGGGCCACAGTGGTTCAGGGACTTCCCCAAGAAAAGTGATCCAGAAAGCCCCTGTTTGCCCACATAGTCCTGCTGACCAAAGACAAGTCAGCTAGAGAATTGCACCGCATTCGGACTCCCCTCTCTGAGCGCCCATGAGGTCTTGCTTCTAGACGGCTGTCAGTCTGCTCCCAGGGGAGTGGGAGCGTCTACAATAGCTCCTGGGGGCCTCTCTCCATCTTTCTCACTTCTTGTCCACAAAGCAGGGCTATTCTCCCATGGGAGATACCCGAGCAGTGCCTCAGACTCCGGTTGAAAGGGGTAGAAAGGGGCCGCAGCAGGGGAAGGCAGCAGCAACAGGCGTCCCCACTCCCGACCCACCCCTGTTCTGCACCCTGAGCTCCTGCACTCCTTTCCTGACCCCTGAGGAGAGGAGCAGGAGGCAGGAGACAAGGGTCCAAGCTTTGCAGTCAGACTGACTTGGGTGGACATCCTGGCTCTGCTACTTACAGCTGGGTTAGTTTTTGACCTTGGGAATATATATTAACCTCTCGGGTTACTGTGTAACAAAGATAATAATGCCTGCCTCACATAGGGCTGGTCAGAGGGTTAGGAGAGAGGACAGAGTAAACCACCCCAGCTCAGTGCCTGGCCCAGTAAATACGCAACACTCTGCCTCTCACCCTTAGAGAACACGGCCCTAACTGCACTATTCCAGAAGACGGATTGAGCCAAGACCCCTGATCAGGCTCCAACTGCTGGGATGAGGGGGAAAAAATAGATGACACTGACTTCCTTTGAGAAGTTACCAGATCCCTTGGAGCCAGCCCCCCAGGTGGCAGGCCCTGGGGCTCCACACACAGCACACCTGCTCCAGGCCTTCAGTGTTTCTCTAGCAGTGTCTGAGATCCAGGCCACTGGCTCTTCCCCGAGCAGAAAGTTTCCCACGGATCTTGCGCTTCCTCTTACAGCCCCTTGGTGCCTTCCTCAGCCATTCCAGTGGCGGCCCCCAGGCATCCCACTTAGGGACAATGAGCAGGCAGGGTTTATGTTGTTCATGGGCGACCTGGGGGCAGGCACCTGGCAGAGAAGTCACAGCCGGGAGACGGATCTGGGAGACTCCAAACATGGAGGCTAAAGCTGAAGCTGGGCTCCAGGGGCTGGGAACAGGAAGGGCCATATCCCAACCACATTCGTGGGGAGGAAGCCCCTGGCCCTGGGCACTGGCATCATGAGAGCCCCTTTAGCTCAGAGGTGGCCTTGATGGAAGACGGTCAAGTTGTACTGGTGACCCAGAATTGCCCCACAATTGCTTCCCTCGGACATCACACTCTTAGGGGACACCTAGAGCCAAGCAAGAGTTACTTGGGGAAGGCTTCCACACGCGGCGGGTCACAGCAATGCCACAAGATGTGTGTCTCATGTCGCCTGTAAAAACCTTCTCGTCAACGCCATCCCTCATTCAACTGTCACTACATTTATTTAAAATTCTCTTTCAAATACAAATAACCATGACAGTTAAGGACTGGATTTGTAACTCTGGAGCAGCTCTTAACAGTTTTCAAAGGGCTCCTGATCCGTAGGCAGGACGCGGAGGGGGGCTTTGTCCTACCTGCAGTCCCCTGTTAACACGAGATCCCAAGTCACTGCAGCCCAGATATTACCCGATCGGCACCCCAGCCTCCCTAAGGTGTTCTTCTCAGGCTTGCTCTCTGGGCTGAGGGGAAGCATCCCATTGGGCAGCCGGAAGGACCCCAGGTCCACCCTGAGGAAGCAGGGTGTAGCTGCCAGGGCCAGATCTGGGTTCTGAGCTGGGGGGCGGGGGGAGGCAGCCACGCTCAACACAGGATGGGGCTCTGGGTAGACCTGATCAGCGATAAGGACTGGCTGTCTCTACAGCATACGAGATAAGGAGGAACCCAACTTCAGCGGGCAGCCACCACTGGCACCCACCTGCTCAGAGCCTGAACATGCTTGGTGGAAACAATGCCCTCCTTTCACGCAGCACCCAGCCCCCACTCCACACTCCTGCACGGGCAGGCTCCTGGCCTGCTTACTGAGCTCTGCTGGCCCCTCCTCTCCACCCACACCCCCCACCTGGGTTCCTGCAGAGGCTTTTCTGACTCTCATCCCTCACCCCACCCTTCCAACCCACTCCAGAGGCACCATCTTGCTTCATCTCCCTTTACTGCCGACACTCTGGGGTCCCCAACAGATGAGGTGGGCTGTAAGCAACTTGTTACTAAGGACAAAGGAGCCAAAGCCAAAAAGCATTTTGTATAAATTAAGAGAAGATTCCAGGTTATCCTGCCCCATTCTAATATACTTTATGGAGTGGGTGGAATTCAGCCAGGAAATCAGTAATTGTCGATAGTGCTTGGAAAATAACAGTTTCTATGCCACCATGAACAACTAGGCAACTTCCTACTATTTTAGAAATTCACTCCCAAATTTGTCTCTGTGTGTATGTATGTGTTCACTGGGGCTGGCTGTGCCGCCTCAACAATCTGGCCATGTCCACCAAGTGCTTCTCACAGGTTAATGTCATCTGACACGTGCCGTCTGAGCGGCTTCCTGCCTCAGCATGAGGGCTTGATCTGCGTGGTACACTTAAGACTGAATAATCTGACCTTTCCACGTGGTGGCGAGATAGAATGGAAACAACATGGGCTTGAGGATCAGGTGCACTGGGCATAAGTCTTAGTTCAGCCTCTTGCCAGCTGGAGAACCTTGGGAAAAGTCACTTCTCCTGAGTCATTTTCCTCCTCGGTGGGGACTTGATAGATGATGATTTCCAACCCCTCCTTCCCCATGTAACCCCACTCCTCGGGTCTAGCCAAACCAAACCACCGGCTCTTGTCCACATAGGCCCTTTAATTTACCGTCCCTATGCCTTTCTTTGTCCACTGCTGTCCCCTCTGCTAGAAATGCCCTGGACCCAGAGAAACGGGTGTCTCTGGTCCTTGTGTTTCCTTCAAGACACATCTCAAATGCCAGCTCCTCAGTAAGCCAAGTGCCCCAACCTCTCCCTTCTCTGAATTTCACCGCTCTGTGGTTAGTATTGCCTATTTTGAGGAAGGGGTACACTCCTTAAGTTCGATCCAAGCCGGGGTATGTCTTACTCATTTCTGGTGCCCACCATCACGTCCTCAGCACAGAGGACGGTCAAAAATCATCCGGTGACTGACGTAATAAATGAGGTCACGAGCCCACTGGCACCAGAGCACTCGGAGTTAGGCTCTAACTCTGTTGCTAAAAGGGGGAGTTGTCCTAAATCCAGTGGGCCGGTTCTGACTTGAGGGCTTCCATGGCCTCCCTCCCTGCCACTCCAGCCAGGATAGTGCCCCTCAGGCATCCACGTTGCTTAACCACAGCACTCTCCATCCGCCACCCATGTACCCCACCCAAAACCTCAGCCTACTTGAAAAAGGCCCCCGCTGCCCGCAGCCCTTCCCCGGCAAATCTAGGGGCTGGAAGCTGGCTCGTGGCCCAGGCTGCAGACAGACAGTCAGACTTCCCAGTGTCGTACCCACGGCCTTCCTGGATGGCTCCCTCCTATATCCACCATCCCCTCTTTGATGCTGCGATCCCAGGGCCTCAGACCACTTGGCCCTATTCTTCAAACACCAGGATGCTGTGTTCTTGAAATCTTCAAGGGGGGGCCATGATCCGTAAGAGCCTTCAAGCCCCCGGTCGGTGGCAGAGCCCAGGTAGGCACAGCAGAGAATATAAAGAGTATAATCTCTTCGGGATCATAGGCCTCTGAGTTTCAGGCCACAAAGCCACTTCCTCAGAGCCTGTCCTCTCTCCCAACCGTTATGGAGCAGGACTTCAGCCTGTGACTTGGGACAGAGAAGCTCCTACCCAGCTTTGGGACCACCCTTCCCAGCCTCCTCCCTTCATTCCACCTGGAAGCCAACCATCTCTACAACCCTGCCGCACTTTCAGTTAGAGCTCTCAGCAAATCCTGCCTCCCCTGCGATTGCACAAACCTCTCTCTAGTGAATACCGCTTGGACAACGCGCTCTTCAGGCAGACCACAACACAGGCTCTGAGCCCGCCGCCTCACCCTCGGGGTAAGCTTGAGTTGGCAGAGTTTCTCACATCACAGAATTTCTTACACTGAAATGAAATCTGCCTCCTCTTTAATTCCCTCTCCCATCCCCACCATGGCCCTGCAACTCTACCCTCTGAGGAACATAGAACAAGATGGCTCCCTCCCCAACCTGAAAATCACCATCACAGCCCCAGTGCCTTCCTGTCTGTCCTTGGGTCCTTTCAAAGGCTGCTGGGCA
This sequence comes from Ursus americanus, assembly GCF_024610735.1. NCBI lineage: Eukaryota > Metazoa > Chordata > Mammalia > Carnivora > Ursidae > Ursus > Ursus americanus. The sequence continues at coordinate 2,665,357 of NC_142142.1, forward strand.
CAGACTCCAGCTTTGCAACCCTAAGCATCCCTCCCTCTTCCGCCTGCTCCCAGAGTGCAGTGGGTCCACTCTTGGCCAGTGCAGAAGAAAGAGGGGTGATCTTCTAGCAAGGTCTAAGGCCAGGACTGCTATTAATTCAACTAGGCTGAGGCAAGTTATATGGGCTTTTCTACATGGTCAGGTAGGAAACCCTCAGCATTGATTTTTGGAGCCTACGGGACAGGACTTTGCACTCCCCCCACCTCCCAACATCTCATCAAGCTGCTTGGGGTTCTCAGCTCTCTCTGCCACCTTTGTGCTGTACTTTGGTGACCAGCCATCTGAAACCGGGCTACTTCCCACCGGCCATGCACTTCTGCCTCTTGGACTTCCTGCTCACCTTCACCATGGCTGTCCTTTCTTGTCATCCCTGGAGGCCTGGAGAATACCCGACCCCCGAGATTTCAGAAAAAGCCCTCCAGATGATTAAGTCACTCTTCTTGACAAAACAGTAATAATCCCACTTGCTGACTCCTTAGGACACACCAAGCACCGCGATCAACACTCTATGCACATCATCTCATTGAATCTTCACCAGAACCAAATGGAACAGGTTTATTATTGTTCCCACTGAACAGATGAGGAACTTAAAGCTCAGAGGAGCAAGAGCAAACCCATGTAGAGGGGGCTTGAGAGGGAGGCCGTCTGGTTCAAAGTCCATTCGCTTGGGAAAGCAGGGTCCTCAGAGACAGGGAGACTAGAACCTCATGGTGGAGGAAAGCTGTGGCCTGCCACGCTGGCGGGGTGGGGTGGGGGGTGGGGGCGAGGGGCAGGAGTCTGTGCCCTCATCTCCAGAAGCAGGACAGTCATCCCTGCCTGAGGCACTGTGCAGCTAGCTCCAGGGAGCTGGCACGGCCAAAACCTAGACGGACACACAGGGGTGTTGTTCTTACCGGGTGAGTGCACTGCATCGAAGCACCAGATGTCTTGGCTGGTCACAGGAAGAGCTTATGTAATAAAACTTTTTCATGACATCCCGTCAAGGTCAGGTGTCAGAGCCAAGAACGATTCCTTTGCTTTGGTAAAATGTTGAATTAAAAGAATCTGCCTTTCCTGCCCAAATTCAAGTTCTAACTTCTCCCCTCCCCCCTACGGCGGCCCTCTCTCCCTGATCCCCCCCAATTTCCTGCCCTGGTTGCTTAATGAATCTGGAGTTCGATACCCCATACCTCTGGTACGCCCAAGACAGCCCTGTCACCCCAGGATCCCACCCAGCTCAGCATTTGTCTGCCTCCTTTCACTCTCAAAAGTATCCCAATTTGGACAATAAATTAAATCTAATACGTGGGGTCTTTTTTAAAAAAATCACTTGAGTTCTCTGGCACATTTCCCTCCCTCAAGATGGGAATATCACCCACCTCGTGAGACAAGCCCTTTGTAAAACCCACCAAAGCGAGACGCCCCCCATCCTGCCTCTGGAGGCAGCTTTCCGGGGGCCCAGTCTACCCACACCTCTGTCGCCTTCATGAAGAAGTGGTGTCCAGCTAGCTAATTGTGCCAAAACCTCCAAGTCAGGGGAGACGAGGCCTGGTGTGGGGGCAGGAAGTACTGTCCCTGAAGAAAGAGCAGGTGCCACGTGCGTGTGTAGGAAAGAAAAGTGGCTCATTTTTGGTGCTCTGGCCTGAGCTGCGGTTCAGCCCTTTTCCCCAATTCCGACAACAGGCCTCTTGGCTCCTACACAACTACCCCACCCTCCCTCCGTTCCTTCCTTCCTTCCTACCTTCTCCTTCCATCTCTCTCTCTCTCTCTCTCTCTCTCTCTCTCTCTCTCTCATACACACACACACACTCACACGCACGGTCTGCTAACCTCAGGAGTTCCTTTTGGCAGGGCCCTCTGGGCTTTTCTGCCAGAAGCAGGTTGCAGAAGTTTGCGAAGACCTCTCGGGATACCAGTGCAGTCACAGGAGCGGCCCTCCCAGGCACAGCGGTCCCTGCCCAGCCGAGGCCCAGCTCCATGTGACTGGTACATTCCAACCGTGCACACAAGTCACTGTGGCTTGATGTGCTCGCCCGAGAGTCAGGGCAGGAGTTCTGACTGCCCACTGAGCACACTCCCGGCAACCAGCAAGCACTGGCTCACCCTAAACAGGCAGAGAGCAAGCCCGGGGCTTGGCTCCACCAACCTTCCCTCTGCCTCTCTCACCAGGAGGAAACAGATGTACCCAAAGCAGAGCTGCCACCTGGGACCAGCTCAGCAGCTACAGGTGGGGGAGAGCCCAGGCTACTCGATTCCCCGCAGTCTCACCTGGGTTCACAAGCTGTTCCTGGAGATTTGTCAGAAGGCCCTCCACCCACTCACCGCTGCATTAGTCATTCCTGAGACACGGACAACCCAAAGCTCCAGTCTGCCATCTCTACATGGCCTTGATTCTTTACCATGAACGAGCAGGCTCTGCACACATTTTTAGATCAGTAAAAGTAAATAAATAAAAAATAAATAGCCGCAAAACCAAAAACTCAAGACAAGATAAGGCAGAAACTTCCCAGATCCAGCTGCATAGTTCGAAAGAGCCACGAGGCTTGACAAGTTTTCCCTCTAGGTTGAATCCCAGCATTCCTTGTATTTGTTTTCCTTTGGCAATTACCACGCACCAGGCAATAATCTAAATGTTTCACATGCATTAACCCAGCTCGGCCTCAGCAAACTAAGGGGACCACTGTGCCATGGCAAGGGCAGGACCTGCCCTGGGAAGCTGGAGGCGAAGGAGCGCGGCGAGGCAGAAAGGTGTGGAAGGGAGAGGTGAGGAGGAGAGGAAATCCAGCCTCAGGGCCGCTGAGTCTCCAGGCAGCAGTGCAGATTCTAGATAAGGTCCTCTCTCCTCACCGACAGCTAAGGCCCTCCCCCAGCCATCTGGATCCCTGATACTGGCCCTACGCACAGGTCGCCCACCACCCCCACTCCAACACTACACAGGCAACTTCTTCTGACTGATTGGATGGGTCCCTAAAGTTTGCCAGGGGGAGAAAGTGTTTGGGTCTTAGAATACATGTTTCTGGAGAACTGAGAAAGGGGTGGTTGTATTCCCAGGAAAACATTTAACACACATATATCCACACAGCACTAACAAGTGTGAGTGTCCATACCATAAAGCACTCCCTGCTTCCCATCAGCCCACATACGGCTAGGCCACAGAACAGGAAGGAGGACTCAGGAGGCTTCACACCCACATTGGCATTGGCTCCCAGCAGACACTTCCCTTCTGAGTCCTTGACCTGCAAGATTCCAGTCGCAGCTGTTCTGCAGATTGAATTCACCCCAAACCTGGTCTCTTTCCCACTTTTCACTGCCTAATGGAATCTCCATCTGGACCTTCTGGCAGCACTTCTCTGGCCAACTCATGGTGCTCCAAAGGACAGAGCCCTAGGCCAGAGGGCCAGAAGGCCTGGGTTCTACCACCACTGGCAGGTGACCCTAGTCAGGTTCCTTTGGGTAGCTTCACCGTGTGTGTGTGTGTGTGTGTGTGTGTGTGTGTGTGTACCCAAGGCTCTCTTCTGATTCCAAAATGATCAACCATCCTCACTTCCCTTCCCCCTTCCAAGAATCTCCTCCATGCTCTCATGCTGACTATGCCTCATTATGCTCGCAGCACACTAGCACAAAGTGTCAGTGTCCCACTCGTTGCCTTTCCCTCTCCCCCAAATCCGGTCAGTCACCCAATCCCGCAGGACTTCTTGGCAAGACCACTCCCCCTCCAGCTCTACTGCCACTGCCTTGACTTACATTCTAAGCTACCTCAATGGGTTATCCCAACAGCACATTCTCACGGGAGGTTGCTTTCTGTCCCTCCATGGGGCCCTGGATCAACCTGAAAGCAGAGATTTCACCCTGTCTTTTCCACACTGAAAGACCTTCAATGTCATGGGAATAAAATTTCAATTCTTTAGCCACAGTGTTCGAGGCCTTCCATGACCTCGCCCCAGCCTAAGACTCCAGTCTCGCCTCTCCCAGTGTCCCCTCCCCACCCCACCCTCTGACTCTAGCCATGTGCGCCACTCCTCATTGGGCTTGTCCCAGTCTTTCAGGTTCTGTTCTTGTTTCTTCCCTCATCTCTGATGCAAAACAGCCTACCCCTTTCCCCCTTTACTGGGGCAAACACTGCAAAGACCAGCCAGGTAGGGCCCATGTTTACCACAGCCTCTTCCTGCTCATCTGCTAAGTGTAGGGCTGCGCCCAGAGGCCGATGCAGGCCTGCAGCAGCTCAGGGTCTGGAGCAGGTGTGGACAGAGACATGCAAATGCAGTGCCCAAGTACCATAGCAGAGTTCTCCATTTGACGCTATATGTATACGCCAGAGAGAAGAGTCGAAGTGATTTGGAGGTGGAAGGAGGAGAGGGGTTTCAAGGGTTTGATTTGCATCCTTAAGTTTTAGTAAGAGTTCATTCATCTCACAGAGTGGACGAAAGAGCTTTCCAGGAAGAGCAAATGGTGCGTGCAGAGACGGAAAGGCGCATAAGATAGAAACCAGAGAGCTCCTCAGTTTGGGGAACAGTGAGACGCGGCTCTGAGCTACACGACTGCCAGCCTTCGCAGGGCCTTCAGTGCAAACAACGACACTACATCCTAGCACGGAGGCAATCCTATCCCATCTTGTGTAGACCTTCCATCCAAAGATCTATTCCAGGGCCAAGATGTCTGCACCACCCAGAACACGGTCACGAGAGCGTGATGCAGAAGGGTCAGTTCTCTGTGGGCATAAACGTGGATGTGACAGACAGAGGAAATGAAAGCAAGAATTAGAGAGGAGCCCCAAAGTAATAATTACCTAGGAGCACTAAGGAGAAGTCATATGTTTCCTGAAGACACAGCCGAAGAGTTCGCAGCGCCCTGGAAAATCGCAAGGCTGTGAGAAGCTAAACAGACTGGTCTAGGACGGCGTCTCCTGGATTATTTACTGAGTGCGTCAGAGATAAGAACGGACGTCGTGAAGATCCCCAGCGGCGAGTAAGACCTGGCTTTCAGGGTCTAGAAGGGATACAGTCCACCTTTCTGAGACCACCTGTGGGTTCTTGGAACACTGAGACTCAGAGGCGCCATCAAGTGTTGAAACCGAAGAATGATGCCAGGAAACGTAACGTGGAACTGCTCTAGGGAGGAAGCAGGAAAAACAGTGACTCAGGACAACACAAAGCTGCCAAAAGCTGCAGTCTAATTGTGCCCACACCAAGTGCTGACAGAGTCACAAGTTCCCCCCCACCCCCTGAGGGTCACTGCTAGAATGGGGGTGCACAATCTGGGAATTTAATAAATGTTTAGCTGCCTCATTCACTGCATTCATATTAGCTCTTCCTTCTCATATTTTGCAAGAGGGGATCCGCCAGAGGATCTGAAGCAGGGAAGCGTCATGAACTGATTCGTAATTCAGGAAAAAAAAATTTTTTTGATGGCCACGTCAAAACCAACTTCCAAATTTTACATCAAATGTTATAGCCTGAAGGGCACGCCATTCCTCTCCGAAGCTGAATTCTCTCAGAATCGTTTCCCCCTCCTCACTTCTGGAACCTGTCCTGTCCGTCTAAAGACAGACACCAGCACTCCCTGAACCGCTGGCCCATAGATTCGACCTCTCCATAGAGTCTCTCCTACCTGTCCCACTCTTTCAGGCCCAATATAAGGCCTCCCCTCTTCTATCCTGATTGACCTTCAATGTCCTAACTGGCCCCTCAGCCCCAGTGTCTGGCCCCTCGGCTCACTCCTTCCCACAGCACTGCCACCATAGGCTTGAGCAGGCCCCACCTTGGCCTTCATCAGAATCACGGGGGGAACTTGGAAACACCATCCCAGACCCACTTCATCCCAAATAGTTTTAAAATTCCGAGGTTTGCAAACTATGGCCCTTAATCCTTGCCAAAGAGAGGGAAGGGCACCACCCTAGAACCCGTTAGAAATGCAGGTCAGATCCCACCGCTGACCTAGGAATCAGAATCTGCATTTGAACAAGAACCCCCTCGTGATTCTTAAGCTTGTTAAAGGTTGAGAAGCTCAGCTTTAAGTTGTTGCCTGATCATTCATTCCACAAATATTTGCTGGATTTTTCTCCACATCAGGTTAGGGGTTGGGATGGTCAAGGGCCAAGGTCCCGAACTTTGAGAAGCTCACCGAACCACAGTCAATCCCTTGCTTAAAACCTGGCATTGGCTCCCATGCTTTCCAATTCCAGACTTCTGCACCTGACCTTCATGGCCCACTGGGGCCGTGCTTCATCCTTGTCACCAGCTTTACTGTTTAGCACTCGCCCTGGGAGCCCAGTTAGACGACTTGGCACTTCTCACCGCTAGCTGGTGCTTGCCCGCCTACACAGCTCTCAGCCCAGGCGACGCTCTACCCGCCTCTGCCTGGAGACACCCAGGAGAAATCCTCTGAGATCCATCACACAAGTCATCCGCCTCTTGAAATTATCCCAGATCTTCCCTGCTCAGATGAAAGACAGGAATTCCCACAACTCTTTGCTCTTCCCTCTCTCCTGGCCTTTATCTCATTCTGCTCAGTCTTAAAGCCAACACACCTGCTGTAACTACCCCAGTAGACATCTGTTTGTCTCCTCAGTAGCAATAAGCTAGTAACTGGCACATCATCAAATCTCTATGTAAGAACAATAATAAATGTATTGATAAAATCATGGATGAATGCAGTAAGCGAGAAATTCACTGATCTTTCTCATTTCCCACTTCAAGGTCATTTAAAGATGGATGTAAGCAGAATACTAATGGGCTGCCTCTCAAGCCTAAAAGAGAAATAATCTTAAATATTTTGTGTTTTCTATATTCAAATAATAATTAAAGACTGAACATACTGAAGATGAATTTTGTGCACAGCCAACTACCTTTCTGCAGTTGGGCATTTAACTTCACAAAATGCAACATAAAATTTGGAAACACTTCAGATTTGTATTATAATCAATTAAGGAACTAGGAAAGGAAAGAGACAGATCAAGAGAAAGATAGGAAGTAGACCAAAATATGGAAAGGGGGGCGGATCTATACGACATAACCAGCTGCTCTAAAAGTAAAAATATAACATTCTGGGTTTGTTTTTCAAGAGGATTAAAGACTAGCTGGAATGCCTGTTTCAATTCCCCCGAAAACTTTGGAAATTCTAGCTTTTCAATATATAATCTTATTTTCATTTGAAGAAAACCTGCAGGTCTGGAGTTGGGATGTTACGAGGAAGAGGAGGAGCCCACTTTCAAGGAGAACCTTCCCCATGTGGCAGTCTACTGGGACACTGTGGCTTGAGATTTTGTTAGGCATGTTGCGTTTTCGCAATTACAGAGTTGGTCTCAGTCAAGGCGTTGCCTCTGAACACACCCGAACAGAGATGTTTGGGCAAACAGACCCTAAACCGCCCGACCACCGTGGGCTCTTCTAGATTACGCGGGTGCTTCGGTGACATAGGGCACAGAACTCAGGTGACTGACCGTCCTGCGCATCTCCAGGGCCCTGCCGGCACCTGCAGAGGCGCGCGGATAGTCCGTAGATCCCGGGGCAGGGTTGGGTGGAAATTCGGCGCAAATCCACGGGAGTTTTACCCTCCTCCCAGTCTTCTGGCCAGAGAGGAGGAAGAGGGTCTCTGTCCTCGCACCTGGGACACGCTCTGGGGCCCTTCCTGGAACTGACCCTCACTCCTCGGGTGGTTCTTGAATCTGGGGGCTTTCGGTTCCCCAGGCAACGCACCCGCGGGGGCGCCCGGTCCGGAACGCGCAGGGGACCTGGGGAGTGGGGAGAGCCCACTGACCTGGGTGCGGGGCTCCTCTCCGGGCGGCTCAGGTGTGCGGGCCGCTCCCGTGTCCCTCCCACCTCCGAACATGAGAGCCGAGAACCGAGCAGCAGGCCACTGACCCACCGACCAACTGACGGACCAACCAGCGGACCGAGCGGCAGCGGCCGGGTCTGGAGCCCACGTGACGGGGGCGGGACCCACGGGAGGCTCGTCCCGGAGCCCCGGCTTTCTCCCGCCCTCCTTCCCCTGGGACCGCCCCTCAACCCCTCTTCCCTCTCGGGCAGCGCAGCAGTCCGCAGACACCCGTCCGCCGCCAGTTCCCTTTCCTCGGGGACCGGCCTCCTCAACCCCACCGCTTCGAACCTGCCTATGCCCAGTCCGCCCAGCCGCGGCCCCGCCCCCTGGAACGCGCTCAGTGCCCACAAGCCCCGCCTCCCGGGGACCACGCCCCCTGGTAGCCCCGCCCCGCTCCTGTCACCTCCCCCTCCTGCACCCTTCCGGCCCCGGGGAGACCGACGGGCGGGTCCCGGCGCTAGTGCTGCCAGTCCTCCGGGCTTCTCCGGCCCTTCAGCATCATTCCCCGGCCGTAGGAAATGAAAACGAGGAAGCAGAAAAGCAATTTGTAGCGAGAATTGCAAAGAGAGAGAAGCCACAGACGGATCGATTAGAGGCGCACTCAGTGCAGCAACCCTTTGGGTGTTCGGACTCCCCGGACTCGTGCGATGCAGTCCAAATTGAGGTTGACCCGAGGGCAGCCTCATTCCCGGTCTCTGAACAACCCGTTTGGAAGGCTCTCAGTCACCCTGGATCCTGGGCGCGCTTGAACCCCGCGACCTGGGGTGGAGGTCCCCCTAGTGGTCATCCCCGACCAAAGACACTTGCTCCGGGTCTTGTGAAGGCACAGCTAAGGACACTTCCTTCCCTATGCTCAGCATCAAGGCGGGGTTCCACAGACAGGAGAAAAGCTTTGGCACCTCGGACCACAGGAATGGATTCTAGAATCAGGGCAGGACTGAGTCCAGCACTTCTCCCCAGTGTACGGCCTGAATCCCCTTTGGCTGTACTGCTAGGTTGTTGCCTTGCCTGGGCCTCCCAGGACTGGTTGCTCAGTTCAGCTGATTAAAATCCCTGTGGGCCGCAGATGGCATGGACACCGCAGACTGGCATAGTCCCCAGCGCTGGCAGGAGTCACTACAGCCCGGGCCTCACTTTTAATCTACATTTCTACAAGCTGGACAAACTCCACAAGACACATCTTTTTTCAAATTACCTTGGTGGTCTGAAATTACCAGTGTGCCCAGAAAACTTTTACGTGGGAACAGAACTTAAGCCACCCCGGGGCAAAGAGGAGACTCTGGTCACTGCAGGAACGTGGCCAGACGCAGACGAAAGGCAAAGCCAGCAGAGGAAGGCTGGGGCCCACGGGAGTTGTGTTACAGCAGGACACCCTTCAGTTCTCTTTCACTTCCTTAAAATAGCAGCTAGAGGCTTTTGTAGACCTAGGCTCTCCAGTTCACATGAGTTCATGAGTGTTTCCAAATCCCACATGTTATTGCCCCAGTGGACACACTGCCCTAACCTCAGCCCCTAGAAAATGCTAATTGGCTCTTAGAACCGTACAGCTACTTTTTAAAAACTACCTTAAAAAATGGTGTAAGTCACTGGCCCTCAAGCTTACTCACACTTTGGAACCATTTTGGGGGGAGGGGGCTTAAAATATACTGCTTTCCGGGTCCTACCTCCAGAGGTTCTGGTTTAATGGTCTGGGAGTACGGCCTGGTATCAGGATCTCTAGAAGCTCCTTGGGTGATTCTTACGCACAGTCAAGTTTAAGAACCACTGCTATAGGTCATAGGGACTTGCATCCTAAGATCCGACGAGAGACCCCAGAGCTGAGCAGTTCACCAGAAAGAAGTCATGGGCCCTCGTGCTGTCCTGCCCTGGCTTCCCGGAAACAAAGGGGCCCATTAGCAGGGAAATGATACCTTGACCTAAAAGAGTGATTCTAGCTGCAGGAATTTAAAGCACCCGGGTGGGTTGTTAGCGTCAGGGGCACCCTTCAGAATTGTCAAATCCAGGTGTATCACAGAGGAAAGGCAACCCTCCTCTGGGCCTCTAAAGGAACACTGTGTGCGGGACCCACACATAATTCCACTCGCCGATAATCCCGCTCTACCCTCCTCCTGAGGCAGCCCACGTGCCTTATTCCAGTGAAATCGGTAATGTTATTTTACCCACCGGGTAGATGATGTCTGTAAACCCATGGAGTGGGTACCATCGCCATGTTTATGTATCCATACCTGCCTCCTTCCACAACAGATCGGGGCTCTGTAGCGATTAGAACTGCGGGTAATTGCGCTGTATGCATGGGGTGAGTAATTCCATTCTGCCAAAGATCAACTCAAATGCTCTGGGGGAAAAACATCTCTTCACAGTCCCACCCTGAGCTTGGCAGAGTTGGCAAAGCAGCTGCAAGCACACAAAACAAGCGCTCTCATGTGACTAACCTGGAAAGACAGAGGCCTCAGCACATGACACGGACTGGCACCGCAGCCTGCGCTGGTGACCCACACTGGGCTGAACTGGACAAACACGTGGGAAAGATTTGAAGAAGCCCCTCTGCACAAGCACAGCTGTCCTCTGTCACCTGTGCCACTTGGCACGCCTGCTGTGACAGGGAGTCACTGGCCCGCTACCTGGCTCCCATCCAGATTCCAGAAGCTTTCCCTCCCCCGGGCCTCAGGGTGCTGGCGAGCTTCACAGCGAGTCCAATCACAGGCAGCACTTCCTGCAAGCTTGTCTGCTGAGGGCACGTACGCAAATTTAACCTGATGAGGCTTATTTGCTTAGTGTCGGTTTTATTGTGTTTCCAGCAGAGAGAGAGACACAGGGGAAGGTAAGACAAGATGAGGCTACAGGTGGGGTCCTCACCCTTAGGCTGTAGGCTGGTTTTCTGGAGGAAGTAGCTTTTGAAGGGCTTACGGGAAGGTCTTGTGCAAGCATGAAAACTGGCCGCAGGGGGCAGACCGTGATTTTTTAGGATGAGATGCTGAATGCATTGCTTATAAAAGGCTGGGTGAACAAACATGTATTTGATGCTCCCTTGGGGCAATGGAAAGACTATGGGATTTGCAGTATTTTCTAGCCCTGTTTTCATTTTGAGGCTGTGTTCCTCTGAATGGTTCACCTAAACTTCTCTCATCTCTAAAATGGCAATCATATAGACGTCTTCTGCATGTCTCACGGGGTGGCATGAAAATTAAATGATGTACATGAGGGTACACACTTTGTAACTGGCAAGTGGCATTTAAATGTGAGTGGTTTGACTTTCCTCTTGTATCTCCTCAGCTTGGTGAAGGGGCAGAGTTGGCAGAAATAGAGATTAAACATGAATAAGAAATGATACTTTCGCTGGGTGGTGAAAAATGGAAGAATACCAATAGGCATTTATGAAAGAGAAAAGAGCGTCAGGAAAGGCCAGGACAGGAGCCAGGAGTATTAGGAGGTGGGCTACGTTTCTAACTGTAGGCGGGGATGGGGTGGTGGGGAAGGGGGTGGTGGGGGTAAAGGAAAGGCTGGACATAAACTGAATCAGCATGTGGAAGGCCTTGAGAGCCAGGAGGTTTGGATGGGCGACGGAAGTTGAACATTTCCAAATGACAGACTCTCATCGAGGCTCTTGGAAGATAACTCAGGCCATACCATCCAGGGAAGGATGCAAATGCAAGCCCACTTCTAGCCTCTGTCCCTGTATGGGAACAGAGGGATTTGTATTGCAAAGGGCCTGCGGCCTCCATGTCCCAGAGAACAGTGTCCACAGCCTTAGTGCTCTCCCCCTTGCTGGGCTGCATTACTCCAGAGGCCGCTTTCTCTTTGTCTGGAGTTTGTAAATGATCTGGTTTCCATCATTCCAGGCATAGAGCTGCTTATCTCTGGGGTTGTAATGGATCATGGAATGACTTCTCGGCCGCCTGGGGAAGAACAGTTTGGGCAGGTCGTCCTCACTGATAGCGCCCAATGGATCATAGACACAGGTGATGCGGTGAGGACCGTGGCCGCCGGAACTATAGACCACATAGAGAACCCCACACAAAAGGAAGGAGGCTTCGGCATCTTGGCTCCTGCATGGAGTGTCCCACGAGTGTTCCACTCCCAGGGTGCCAGGTTCAATTTTTGTGAGAACCAAATGGCCATAGACGCCTGGCCCTGAGTGGATGGCCCAGAGCCCATGCTCATCCACAGCCAGGTCAATGTATGTTGACGCGGAGTGCTGGTAGACCAGCGCTCGGCCTGCCCCTCCTGGGAGCAGCATCCGATCTTCCACCGTCCTCTTCTGCAGATTATATTTGATGATCTCATTGAGAGTCCCTTGGTTGTGAAAAAACAGAAAACCTTCGTGGATCACTTGGCCTGTTCCCTGCCAGGAATGTGTTAGGGTTAGCTTCCGCGGGGCTGGCTTGGTGCTATCTTCCATGAATGCCCGCAGGTTTGCAAATTCCCAGACAGTTTTGTTTCTGGATCCAATTAAGAAATAAACCTTTTGGGGATTGCTGACAGCATCTTTCATCCAAGAGCCATGTGTGTCCACAGTCTTCTTCACTATTTTCAGAGACTTTACGCCCATCAGCATGTTGTCACAGCCTGGCCAAACAGGAGAAAAAGGAGAGGTGCTTTATAGACATGACATGTCTGCTTGTCTCACAGATTACTTTTGCATTTTCTGTTTACTGAAGCACAGCTGGCACACAATGTTACATTAGTTTCACGTGTACAACACAGTGATTCAACTTCTATGTTAAGCTTGCTCACAAGGGTAGCTACCCTCGGTCCCCCTACAACGCTATGACAATGCCATTGACAATATTCCCCATACTGTGCCTCTTATCCATGTTTATTCCTTTTGTAACGGGAAGCTTGTACCTCCCACTCGCCTTCACCCATTTTGCTCCCCCAAACAATGACTAGTTTGTTCTTTGTATTTATGGGTCTGCTTCTGCCTTTTTTTTTTTTTAATTCCACAGATAAGCGAAACCATACGGCACCTTCCTCTAGCTTATTTCACTTAGCATCATACGCTCTGGGTCTCTCCATGTTGTCACAAACGGCAAGGCTGCATTCCTTACGGCAGAGTGACATCCACAGGCACCGCATCTTCTTTACCCGCTCCTCTACTGACGACACTGCAGTTGCTTCTGTGTTTTGGCTGCCGTAAATAACGTGCAATGAACAGAGGGACGCACGTACCATTTCAAACTTAGTGTTTTTGTTTTCTCTGGAGTAAATACCCAGTAGTGGAATTACTGGAGCCTCGGGTAGTTCTATTTTTGATTTTTTGAGGAACCTCCTTACTGTTTTCCACAGTGGCTACAACAATTTACATTCCCACTCATAGTAGAGGGGGTTTCCTGTTTACTCCGCATCCTTGCCAACACTTGTTACTTCTTTCTTTGTGATACCAGCCATTCTGACAGGGAAGAGGTGATAGCTCGTTGTGGGTTTGACCTGCATTTCCCTGATAAGTGATGTTGAGCATCTTTTCATGTGTCTGTTCTCAGATTACTGTTTTCCTTCAGGGTCTAGAATAAAGTTATCGCACATAGATCAATCACAACTTACGGTATGATTTAAAGAATCAAAGCATTAAATGAATAAAGGGGTTTCTGTTAAGGGAACTGCTGTCCAATTATTAGAGTCAACGTTTTATTCAAGTCAGGATATAAACAGCTATTTGCTGGGTCAGAGACCCTGTTCACCTTCTTGGGGTTGACACAGGGAGAATCACTTAGGGGTGAAGCTGCCTGATTCAATTCCATTTGCCAAGATTTTGCCAGGTATCTTACTGTGGACTTTGCTTACAATGCTCCCAGAACCATGCCAAGTAAGTATTGAGGATAAAAAATATAATATCAACCCTAACCTTGAGGAGATCACCTTCTAGTGAAGGATTCTGGCCCTTAATCCTATTAGAATATTATAAGAACTCCACCGATCCATTCATTTATGTGTTCACAAATGCCTGCTTGTAGTCAGCAGACACCGGACACCTACAAAAGGCGAGATACTCAGCTAGGTGCTATGAGCTGGGGGCAGTTTCCGAGGTGCAATGATAATCTAGGAATGGTTCTTGCTTTATAGGTACCTGCCTCACTACAATGGAAAGCTTAAAGTGGATTTTTTACAAAAGGACAGAGAATGGTGATGTCATTTGAAGAAAGGGATAATCTACATTTGAATTGACCCTTAATGGGTACCATTCTGAGATGGTTGGGAATAACATTCTTCACGATTCAAAAACCCACATTCGTGACTTCGGTTAGTAAAGCAGTGCAGAATTTAAACCAATATAAACTAAATATTTGCTGTTGCCTCAAGCTAGAGGCAGAAAACAAAGCAGTGGGTTGGAACCAGCTCTGTGCCTGCAGCGTTGAGGGTGGGGTTAAGGAATATGGATTTTATTCGATAGGCAGGGAGGGAGCTACTGAAGTTTGTGAGCACGAGTGAATCCTGGTCAAGAGTAATGAAGCGGGCAGTTGTGTGAATGGTGGGTACGTGGGAGGGAAACCAATTAGGAGAGAATTTCCATAATCCAAACAGGATCATCAGAGTCTAAAATAGGTAGAGGAAGATGAAGTGGGGAAAAAAAGGGGGGGGGGCTTTACACTTCTCCAGCTCCTCTGTCTGCATGCAAAGCCCTCCCTTTGCATCTCATGCTATCAACTCCTTCTAGTCTAAATCACTGAGAGCTCGCTGCGACACTACCCCATATGCATCCAGAGAACCTCTTCAACTCCATAGCACCGTGCTTTCAACCTCCTCTAGCAACCCCCCACACCATGCCTGTACTCTGGACCCCCTCCCCCCATCCCCTGGAACTGTTCCCTAATAGAAATGTGAAACTCTACTACCCCACCCTCTGCAATAATTCCTTACCCTTCCATTTCTCACTTCTTTGTTCTCACGGACTCTGCTCTTCCATTTCCTCGTGCCCTCCAGTCCCTTGACCTCTGTTTTCTCCCAGGCTCTGTCAGCTTCCTTTCCTATCCAGCTGACACCACTGTAATACCTCTCTCACCAGCACCCTCACCCACCAGGCCCTCCTTATTCCACAACACCCACTCTACAAAAATCCCTGTCCTGGATGAGTTCAAACATCTGGCTCTGTCCCAGAGTTGTGAGTGGTGGAGAAAATCTCACAAACGTGCCACTACACGTAAGGGCTCTCCAACCTCAGCTGAGCCCTAAGCACCATACTGCTCTCTCCATGGTGAGCCCCTATCTTCCACAGCAGGTATCTCCAATCTGCCCCACACCCCATACACACACGTTACCCCTTCAGTCCCTTCGCTAACAGCAGATTAACTCCTTTGAAAAAATAAATACCAATAGCCATGAAGTCCCTCCACTTTCTGTCCCTCACTATAAACTTTTCTTAAGGTGTTCCTACCCTGGCTACCCTCCCACATATCTTGGAGGAGGCCACATCATTCCTCCAGTCCAAGACTAATATATTCACTTGTGCTCTGATCTCACCCTTTCCTGGCTTCTTGACTCCCTAGATGAATTGCCACCTTTCTGTTATCTCTAATTTCTCCTTTGCTGCTGGTTCCTTAGCTTGTAAACACGTTGCCTAGATTCAAAAACAATTCTCCTTCGAGTAGGCACCACTCTCTACTTTCTGCACTCCTTCTATTATTTTATAGTTTCTCCTCCAGAATAGTCTATGCTCTCTGGGTCAACTTCTTCACCTCCCATCTTTCACTTCACAATAACTTCACAGAAATTGCATCACTGCATCACCAGGGACTTCCTAACTGAAAACTCAGACCTTTATGTTCATATCTTACTTCATCTTCCCACAGCATGACAGTATTGATGAATTCCCCTTTCCTGAAGATTTCGTTTCCCTTGATCTTTGGGTCACTACTGTCTCTGTGAGTGCCTTCTACTCGTTTCTTCTCTGCTTATGGCAGAGACAGTGTCTGTGTTCACCAAATGCTATTCCATTTTCCTCTTCCCTACTTATATATTCGCAGCTTTCTTTGTAGTTAGGCTGCACCCACTGACCTGTCTTCTGTCCAATGGCATGTGGACAGAAGTGGTGGAAGCCATTTCCACCTGACCCTTAAACACGCTATCTTCCAGATGACCTTGGTGTCTTGGAATTCTTGTGGTGTCCAAGTTAAAGAGGGATACGGGCCAGGATGAAATTAGTTCTACTGGTCATTTCAGGAAAGGTGGGTCATCAGTTCTAATGGTGAACTTCTGGGAACTGCCCCGATACACAGTCTGTTGTGAGGTGAGCAGTGTCATGGAGGTGGGGAGGGGTGGCTTACTAGAAGCATGAGGAATCCCCTGGGTATCCCTCAAATCCTGCCGAGGTCTGTATGGGTCTCTCATTGACTGCTGGAGTGTGTGGTGGTGGGATGCCAGGTGTAGAACACTCCAGGAGCACTGGGCTCTCTGGGGGTCTCCCTCAAGTCTTTGCAAAGGCTTTGGTATCAGAAGCTGGATGGGCCAGTGGGTCGTCATTTTCTTCTCAATAAATGCCTGGGTTCTTCAGGCCAACTGGGGGCTCTCTAGAGTCAGAGGACATGAAACAGGATGAAGGGAGAGAAACTGGACATGAGGAGGAGAGGTACACAGTCAGAGACGTCCAGAGGTTCTGAGGTAAACAAGCCTTGCAGCAAACTGCTTGTTACTGCCGGCTGTTTGGAGAGCAATTCTACCACAGTCCTTTAATCAATTCATCATCCACTGTTATCATGCCTTCTCTTCTCTCCTTAAGCCTGAATGAAGATCTTGCCTCTTATTTCACTGAGGAAATCGAAGCAAGCCGAGAAGTGCATCATCTCCTGCCCGCGTTCCTGCAGTACTTTTCTGCAGGGCGGCCACACTTCCATCCTTGACTCCCGTGCTGCATTCCCCACAGCAGCCAAAGGGATCTTTTAAGAATGTCAGTCAGATCATGTCGCATGTCTGCTCAAAACTCACCAGTGACTTCCCATCTCACTCAGAGGAGAGTTCAAGTCTTTACCTTCCAGGCCATGTGCGCTGCCCCCGCACTGTCTCTCTGGCCTCCTCTCTACTCCCACCTGCTGCATTTCATTCGGTCACACTGGCCTTCCCGCTATTCCTTACACTGTGCCAAGCACACTCCTGCCTCAGGACTTTGTCACTTTTTTGATCCCTCTGCTTGGGAACCACCTTTCCAAGACAGGTAACATGGCTTCCTCCCTCACTTCCATGAAGGCCTGTTCTCAGATATTCCCTCATCATTGAGGCCTTTTCTGACCACCCTGTAAAAAATGGCAGCCCTCTTCTCCAGCTCGCCATAACCCCCTTACCCTAGTTCATTTTTCTCCATAGTGCTTATTATCTCCTCTCTGACATATTATAAATGCATCTGTTAAAATATTTACTGCTTGATTTCCCTCAATGGAATGTAAATGTCACGAAAGCATGAATTTTTCTTATCTGTTTCATTCACTGCTGTGTGTCTTGTCCCTAAGATAGCAAATGGCACATATTAGGCCAGTATTTACTAAATGAATGAATGAATGAGTTTCCTCACCATCGAATCTCACAACCAATTGTATCTGAACCCATGTTCTCTGCCTTCCCTCCTGCTCCCCTTATTTTTGCAGTGGATCTCATCCCCTCTAAACCTATTCAAGGACTTAGCCTCAATAGTCTCTCCTGCCCTCCTAGACCATTCCCCTTGGTAAACAAACAAAACTTTCTACTGTGGCCCCATTTTTCACTTCTATTTTCTATATAATCCACTTTCTCTTCTCCTCTATTGAGGAGTTTCCTCATCTCCAATTACGCCTTAAGCTGCTCTCATCGGGCCCCAGGCCTCGGCTGGTCTAAACTCCCCTGCCCACTCCACAGAAGCAGTTCTTGTCAAGGTCACCAACAACGTCCAGTGGCCAAATCCAAGCGTCAACTTTCAGTCTTACATCCTAACCAACTTCTCAGCAGAATTTAATTACTCAATCACTACTTCCCCTTTAAACTCTTTTCTCCCGATTCTGGAACACCCCTCCTCTTGTTTGTCCTCCCATCTTTCTGGATTTTTTTCTTGGTATGCACTGCGGGCTCTTTTTCCTCTTCCACTCAAGGAGTAAGTGCTTTGTCCTCACATCTCCTCTCTGCCGCCTCATTCCATCTATGGCTCTGCATACATGTAAATCCTAACTAATGAGGAATTCTGAATTTGCCTCTGGAATGACATCCTATCTGGATTTCGACTTAGTCCAAATTCACTTATCCAACTGCCCGCTCAGGGTCCCTACTTAGATCTCTTCAAACTTAACCCGTCCAAGCAGAATTCTTCCAATGCAGAAACTCTCTTTCTCCCTACTCTTCCCATTCCAAGCAAAAACCACCAACCACATTTCTTACCTAGAAGTCACTTTTTTTTTAAGATCTTATTTTATTTATTTATTTGAGAGAGAGGGAGAGTACACAGGGAGAAGGAGGGGGAGAAGTAGCCTCCCAACTGAGCAGAGAGCCCGATGTAGGACTCGATCCCAGGACCCTGAGATCGTGACCTGAGCTGAAGGCAGACACTTAACCGACTGAGCCACCCTGGCGTCCCCTAGGAGTCATTCTTAACCTCGTTCTCTCCATCTCCCCACCACCTACAAGTTCTGATATTAAAACTAACCTTTAAATTATGTTATACTTAGTTAAGATGCTCAAATATGTTTCTCTCCTCCTCTTCCCACCACTCATCCCTGTGCTCCCTGAATCCTGCCCTCTTGCCTACACCACTACAGTGGTCTCCAATTTGTCTCCCCGATTTTATTCTTGCTTACCTAAAATATACTCTCCACAAAGCAGGAGAATTAATCTTTTTAAAAACATACATTGTGGGGCTGACCTGCTAAAACCATTCTCCTCCTATTCTTGGAATAAAATCCTAACCTCTTATCTTGCCCTTAAGTACCTACACCATATGGCACCTGCCTGTCTACGGGACTTTATCCTCCACTCTTCTCCCCCTTCTCACTGGTAGTGATCACACCGGCTTTCTTGCTATTCCGGGAGCATGTCAAGTTCGTTTCTGCCTCGTGGCTCTTGCATTTGTAAGTCTTTCCGCCTTGGGTACTCTTTTCCCTGATCTTCCCACAGTCTGCTCCTCTCATCCCTCAAATCTCAGTTTCAATATCATCTCCCTGAGGGGCTTCCGGGGACTACGGCATCTAAATTTAAAATTGTCTACTGCAACATCTTTCTTATTTCCTTGAGATCGCTTGTCATATTCCATAATTCTGTCATCTGTTTTATTTACTAGCTTATTGTCCTTCTCTCCCACTCAACTATAAGCCCACAAAAGCCAGGCTTTTGTCTTCATGGTGACTATTGTACCCGACTGCCTGAGTGCTTTGTGGGTTCAATAAATATCTATTGAATTAATGAAGAAAACAGCTTCATTCAAACAGATGTTTTCCTACAGCCTCCTGAGTGCTGTGTGTCTGGAGTTCCAAACACAGGCCTGTCTTAAGTAAACAATTTGTAAAGTACTTTAAAGCTTTTAAGATGCTTTCAAATCCATTATTTCATTTAAAAATCTGACCCAAGGTTCTCGTCAAAGAACCTATGGCAGAAGTAGGCAGAAGATGCAGGAATGAGGGTTTAAGCCTGCAACTGCTCACCGATGTCTTTAATGGGGAAGAGGAGGGGTCCATGGGCCACTGGGGAAGCTCAGAAACTGTTTCCAATTGAAGAACAAGCACAAAGCCTTGAAAAATTCATAAACATCTGCAAATACATACAAATACGCTTGGCACAGTGAGAAGTGCTTTATTTACGTCAACTTGCAGTAAGTGCTTATAATACGCCTAAGTGGTCAATATTTTAATCTCCATTTTCCAAATGGAAAGAAAAGGCCTGGACAAGTTCCTTGGAAAGTCACCCGGCCATGGGTCCTCTGAGCTCACTGGGAACCCGGAGGCAGGGTGAACCTGCAGCCAGCCCCCAGGGACAGGCCCATCCCTCCAGGAGGACGGTTAGCAGGCTTCCAGCCCAGCTACAGAGGGGGACTGTGTCTAAGAACAAGGCACATTCAATGTCTCACAAGTGAGAAAATGTTCACTTAATATACAGCAGAAACTAAAACAACCATTCTCCTTTCTCCTTCTACTCCTCCTGCTACATGCAGAATCCTTAGAGAAATAGCAAAACAAGAAGAGTGTTGATAGATAGTTTTGATTAGGGAGAGAGTTCTGAGAATACAGAACACAGAATTTCCCCTTGTGCTATCCTTCCCTTGAAGAGGAAGCCCGGGACTGGGAGTCCGAGGCCTGAATGGTCTGAACCCAGTCTCTGGTGTCTCCCTACAAGTCCCTTGGTCGATCTGCCCTTAGCCCTGAAATGAGGGGTTTAGGCTGGTTCTTCTCTAGAGTTTCTTCAGGGCTGAGAGTCTATAATTTTATAAATTCCTCTTTTGGAATCTGGAGAAAATATACTTCTAGTGTTTGAGTAAAAGGGTAAGAGAGAACTAACTCCCTGCTGTGCTGCTCTTGAGAGAGAGATAATTAGCAGGAGAAAAAGGTTGGGGAAGGAAATAAATTTTAAAAACGTTTAAGTTCAGTCAAGATGCAAATTATTTAACGGAGACAATGGCAAACAAAGTTCCACCTGCAAACCAGAGAATGCAAATCTCTGGTTTTCCCTCAGGCACAGTTGCAGAGAAGCAATTAGGAGAGGATTTGGCCCAAGGCCTCACAGGGACTTCATATACAAATATCACTTATTTGAATTTTTAAAATACTTTTCCCTTATTTAAGGGCAACACTCTCCAGACCTGGTGAGACCTGTCCCTCTACAGGGGAGTGACTCAACTCCCCTCTAGTTATGTTTTAGAAACATCGGTCCGGGTGTTGGTGGGCAACGGACTGGGGGTTGAGGTGGGAGAGACGGGGCACAGGGAAACAGGTAGAGAGTCTCTAAGTACAATCCAGATCAGAGATATCCAAATAATGGAAACGACATGGAAAAATGAGTATGGATTCGAGAAATACTCAGGAAAAGAGGTCAGGTCTTAGTAACTGGTTAGATGGAGGGAGCCCTCAAAGATGGGGGTGATGGAATGCATGAGATAGCAATAGAGACCGAGCCCAGGTTTGCTTGGGGAAAAGAGGTACAGATTCATTAAAAAAAAAAAAAAAAAAGAATTCCTATAAAATCATGAGTATTTTGACTGCTTCTTGAAATTCTGTGCTCTAAAACTTGACTTTTTCAACTACCTGGAATGTATTCATGTTAATAAACTTTAGTCAACCTATCAAGTGACAGGTACAATGTTAGGCTCTGGAATGACAAAGATGGCAGCTCTCAGATGAGCAATTAATAATAAAAGCTCCGTGCTAATACAATGAACTTGGCAGTGCAGACCTAATTTGTTGTAGAAATTAGGGCTGTTTCGTGCTTTCTGCCCACAGAAGAAGTTTCAAATATCTCAGCATGGCACTCAAGGTCCTTCATCTGACCTCCTCCTGGCACGTGCACCCCCCCCGGGGGGGGGGCTGGCCACTCGTCACCTTGCCCCGACCTCTTACAAGTTTTAGAACTTGCCCATAGTTTTCCTTAGCTCACATTCACTAACTTGGGATACATCTACTCGTCCTTCAAAACACTGTTCTCCGGCCTGCAGAGCCATCGGTGCTCCTTCCCGTGTGTGCAAAGCACTGCATGCTGGTCTCTTCCAGAGCAGTTACTGTGCTGAATCAGATTTGCTTACTCACTCTGTTTGCTTCCAAGCACGGCAGACGGGCTGGGTCTTATTTATATTTTTATCCAGAGTGCCCGGGACGCATGACGTGTATCCTTCCTATCTAATCTCTTATTGTTGACTGTCCACAAACTCAAGAATCAATTTGATTCGGAGAACGCAGTATCAGTGTTCAAACTTCTATCCCAGCTCGCGCTCTGCCAACTTAGAAATCAGACAGATTTAAATAGCAAGAGGTAGGCACGCCGGGGTGGCTCAGTCGGTTAAGCGTCTGCCTTCAGCTCCGGTCATGACCCCAGGGTCCTGGGATTGAGCCCCACATCGGGATCCCTTCTCAGCGGGGAGTCTGCTTCTCCCTCTCCCATTTCCCCCGCTTTGTTCCCTCTCTTGCTGTCTCTCTCTCTGTCAAAAAAAAAAGAAAATCTTAATAGCAAGAGGTAGGTACAGACGTTAGCAGGTGCTGTTCCACACTCTTGAGTGCCTGGGAAGATGCATGGCAGGAGAGCAGGAAGGCTGGCTTGTGTGAAATGGTACTCAGTGAGCCACAGAAGGATTCGACTTTGCAGGATGGGGAGTCCAGGCTTTCAAAGGGCCCAGAACGCAGTAAGTGCGCTATATGTTGGTTTTGGTGAGTCATATGGAAGTCTTTAGTAGATCTACCTTAGAGGGTTTTCTAGGTTCCCAGCACTGAATTCAAAGTCTTCCATGGTCCCCACGTTGGTGCCCTGACAGCTTCCCTTTGTCAGTGATTAGCAGCAGCTTGTGAGAAGGTAAACAGATTTGATCCGAGGCTCGTTGCTTGCATAGCTCTGTTCTCAACATCAAGTCGAGAGCTTCACAGGAACGCACGTGGGAGAGGTGTGAGCCGGGCGGACTCCAACCGCGGGCTGCCTGTAGCTGGAACCCGACGCGGCCAACCTCCTTCGGATGTTTCCTTCGGGCACTGGCCAGCTGCCAGAACCCCCACACCTTAGCTGATTTTCTTCCACGGGATTTATCATCCTCTCTCTGACATATTTTAAATTTATCTGTTAACCTATTTGTTTGATTCCCCACAATAGAATGTAAACCCTACAAGGGCAGGGCTTTGTCTAATCTGTTGTTTTTACTGCTGTGTGTCCTGCCCTAAGACAGCATCTGGCACATATCGCAATTTTTCTATATTAATTATGAACGCGGTAAAGATCGATAGATGTAACTTACATCAAGAAAAATTCCTTGGGGTCCTGAATAATTTCTAGAAATGTAAAGGGTTCTTGAAACTGGAAGCTTGAGAATGCTGCCCTGGAGGACCCGGGCCGGTCAACACTCATGGGAAGTGAGGCATTAAAGTGGACAGTCCTCTGAGGAACATCTGACCAAACAGCTCCATTTTGAATCAATTATCTGACTGTTGCAACATTTCAGCATTCCAAGGTTATAATTATGAACTTTTTGCCTGTATTTATTTTTCATTTAAAAACAGAGCTGGTTTGTGTGGGGTGTTTCGTTTTTGTTTTGTTGTTGTGGTTTTTGCATAGTGTTTTTTGTTTGCTTTCTTCCTGTAGTAATATTCTTACCAAGCTAAAAGAGACAGAAACGTTCTCAATTTCTAGGTGTGGTACTGCCATTCTCCCATTTGCCTGGTTAGAAAACAGAGTCATTTTGACATCGCGCCACAGATTCTTCCCGTGAGATAGATCTCACTTCATCCTGTTCTCACCATCCTGTCTCAGTCTAGGACCTGCTCTCCTGAACTTGAGCTTTGCAGCAGCCTCAAAACCATCAGTCACACTACGGCCCAATTTACTACTTCCATACAGAAATTTGCCTACGTAAAATCTGATCTTGTGTAATGCCTGTTTCCAGGAGCATCAGGACCAAAAGCCTTATGAGATGCTGTCAAAGGTCCTAGTGGAAGCGTGGGCTCTAGAGCTAGACCTGGAACTTGCTTTGGCCGAAAGAATTCAGTACAAGGGACCAGACCTGAGTGTGCTTGTGCTTTCTCTCTCAGAGGTCTGCCTCCATCATGGGAACAAGCCCGGGTTCGCCTCCTGAAGGAGTAGGGACCATGTGGAGGAGATACAAGCCATCCCAGCTGAGACCATTCCCAACCAGCCATCCCTTGGGCAATGTGCCTCTGGGGAACCAGCCAAGAGCAGCCAAGTCTGGCCCAGAAGTGCCCTGCTGCCCTGCAGACTCCTGGGAAATAATCAATGATTATGGTTTTAACCCACGAAGTTACAGAGGGGTTTGCTAGGCTGCATTATTATGGCAACAGAAAACTGAGCCAAGTGGGGTGAGGTCACGGTGAGCAGAAATGGAGGCTGCCATGCACCTGCTGTGTCTGGGGCGGGGCAGCACGCTCCTGAACCGAGCAGGACAGTGGGAGACAGACAGGGCTGCATGAAACACTCCACACCCGTTTCTTCATCGGACAAGAAGTCGTAATGGTATCTGCCTGGCAGGGCTGTTGTGGGCTGGGGACAACATAACAGACAGAAGGGCTTAATGCAATCTTGGGCAAATAGCTGCCTCTACTTTCTAACGAACTGTTCCTCAAGGGCAGAAAATACTGAGGTCTACTCTGTTCCAGGCACCGTGAGAGATTTGGAGAAGACAGCATGAATAACGCAGGGGCGTGTGACCTGTATTTTATGCTTTCAGAATAGCACGTTGGACACGGCATAGAGCAGCGGGGAGACGGGGACAGGCAGCAGTGACACAAGAGGCTGAGAAACACTCAAAGTTCGTGTGTTCAGCTGTTGGTGTGTTATCTCCCTTTACACAGAAGTAAATCGAGTAATGATAGTGCAGATGATAGTCACCGTTTTTATTTAATCAGCAGGTGTTACTTTCGTGGAGAAAGACAAAATATTTCAAGAAAGCTAGGTCGGGGGGCGCCTAGGTGGCTCAGCGGGTCAGCCGGTTAAGCATCTGCCTTTGGCTCGGGTCATGATCCCAGGACCCTGGGATCAAGCCTGGCATCATTGGGCTCTCTGCTCAGCAGGGAGCCTGCTTCTCCCTCCCCCTCTGCCTGCCGCTCTGCCTACTTGTGCTCTCTCTCTGTGAAATAAATAAATAAAACCTTTCTAAGAAAATAAAAAAATAATACTGTGTTGTGAGTAGGAATCATCATCACCCAGTGACCAAGAGGACGGCCGCAGTCCTCAGACGAGTCCCACCAGGAGATCGCAGACAGCTGGGCCTCCTGGCTGCGGGCACCGAGGCTCGGCACAGACGGCTCCCACCCCGCGAGCCCCGGTGAGCCGCCTGGAGAGGGCCCGCCTGGCCCCCACGCGCCCTCGGCGCGCAGCCACCCTCCCCGCTGCCGGTCAGCTCTGGGCACTGCGGTCAGGAGGACGGTCCCCGGCCTCCCTCGGAGCCCGGCCACACCGTGCTTGCCACTCCGCAGCGCAGCAGCCGGACGGGAGCGGCGGCCTGTGCAGGAGGCCCGCCCCGGCTTGCGTCCCAGCTCTGGCTCCATGCGCCCCGAGACCTGGGGCAGATGGCTCAGGCTCCCAGCGCGCCGCCGTCCTCACGTCGAAGATGCGGGACAACCGCAGTGCGCGCGCGGGGTGCGGTGCGACCCGGCCGCCGCGGCCCAAGCGGAGAAACACTTAAAGACGACTGCGGACGTAATAAGCGCTCAGTGATTATTCGCTACTGTGGGTCGCCTCACTTCACTCCCCGCGGGCTGAAATCCCGGCCTGGCGCAGCGGAGGAGCCAGCTCCCGGCCCGCTCTTCCATCCGCTCTCCGCGCCCGAACAGGAGCGCCACGAGGCCTCTGGGCGCCCACAGAAGCAGCCTCTCCTCTCCTCTCCATTTAATCTGCTCTTTTCCATTATGAAAACTCGGCTTGGGGGTTACTTTTACCACAGCCCCTCCCCCCCCACCTGCACAGCAGCCCTGACCTTCCCTCGGTGCTTAATGCCGGCGCCCCTGCTCCTGCGAGAGCGCTCATCGCCCTGGCTGCGACCCTGGCTTCGTCTAGACGGCCGCCCACTCCGGCACAAGGATGTTTCCCTGTTCCATATTCCGTCTCTAGTGCCTGGCACAACGCCAACATATATCTGGAATTCAGGGGATATTCGTTGGCTCGGTGAGCAAATGAATGAGTCAGAGAGAAGGAATGCGGGTTCACTCTACCTGGAGCCAAGTCGTCAGCTAAAACAACTTTGGGACCTTCTATTCGCATCCGCAGCGATGGGACTGGAGCTGTCCTTCTAGACTGCGGGCCTTCCACGTAAGTAAGTAAACAGAAGTGCTGTGCAGGTAGGCCTTTCTGGACCCAGCGCACTGACCTATGGGACTCTGCAGGAGACAGGGCGGGCTGAGCTCTGCACACACCTCGGCGTTGCTGGCCCCACAATGCAGCAACTTCTGGGTAGAGAATGCATGGACACACAGGTGCACACGGCGCACACACGTGCACACGGTGCGCACACACTCACTCTCTCTCTCTTCTGCACTTACACTTATGTGGACACTCTCAATCCCCTCCTTTGCGGAAAATACACTATTGCAAAGGAGAGCTATACATCTCTTCATGTTTCGCACCGCTGGTCACAAACTAGTGGCTCTTGGGAGTTGACTCCCAGAGCTGTTTTATTTGGCTTCCCGTCGGCTTATTGTCTTTCATTTTGTGTTGCTTTTAATGGCTTCGAGTATGGGGCAGGCACATTTATAACAACTGAATGGATCCCATAGGCATTTAAGTATATGCAGCAACCGACTTTCTTTTTGAAACCTGATCTAACAGAAGATAGAAGTTATTGAATTCACGAGACACAGGGTTACTTGAGGTCACGTATGTGCACCCTTGCAATAAAAGGAGCTGGGATGAAACAGGAAATAAAATTTGCGCTAATGGCTTGTTTTGACTGCCTTGAGAATTTTTCTTCACAAGCTATTTACAGGTAGAAAGAGGTTAATACTCTTATCCACGCAAGAACACAGCCTGTGGAATCTGTGGAAAAACTGTTGGATAAACTCTCAGTCTGGGTGTCTGAGGCAGCGTGCTTTGGCATAAGTGGCCAAGGGCAATGCAAAATTTCTTTTTACTAATAACCGAGCGCCAAAGATTCAGAATGACTTTTAAATATAAGTCAGGTTGTGTAGCAGTACCGTTCACTCACTGCATTCTAAATTTTGTGTGCGTGTGTGTATGTGTGTGTGTGTGAAAGAGATGGGGAGTGAGGGAGAGAGGAGAGGAGGAGAGTGTGTGTGTAAGAGTTCAAAAGATTTAAGAATTTGACCTAACCCCAGAACAACCCTGGGATCGCAGCCCTCATGTGAATGTCATTTGGGGATTGTCTCTAAATAAAGGCTAAAGACTTGAGAACAGCTCTGTAGGAAACGGCTTCATCACAGAGCAGTTCTATCTTACTTATCATCCCCAGTATCTGACCCTTCCTAGTTGACTGAGAAATATTCCAGGAGTAAATGCAAACCATCTTCTTCTTCTTCTTTTTTTTTTAAGTAGGCTCCATGCTGAGTGTGGAGCACAATGTGGGGCCCAATGTGGGCTCATGACTCTGAGATCAAGAACTGAGCTGAGATCAGGAGTCGGACGCTTAACCAACTGAGCCACACAGGCACCCCAAATGCAAACCATTTAGTGATGTCAGAATTTTCTGGAAGTCTCCTGAGAAAAGATCAAATCTCCCAAGGAAGTTGCACCATTCTCTCCCTTCAGGGTTTCTAAAGAAACTCTTTGCAAGACGGCATGTATGTGTGAAGGAAACCCTGTGATGTGACAACCCCTCCCTGGCCCGTAATCCCAAGGTGTTTGCCCACACAAGGGGGCTGACTTGAGTCTTAAGGATTTTAGCAGGAACTATGTAGCTGGCTCAGTCCCTGCTGGCCAAGGATGGACTACACGAGGATCGGAGCCTTGTAGGAAGAAGGTGGGTACCAGCGGGGCCTAGCAGACGAGAGCATGAGGTGGGCAGAGTTCCAAGATTCCCTCCCCTGCTGTACATGCCCCAATAACCCCTCCTCTTGAGGGTGAGCAACACCTGCGACTATGACAGGCTAGCATTCGGGATTTGGTGACACCGTAAGACAGAGATGAAGGGATTCTGCAGATATAATGAAGGTCCCAAGCAGCTGATTTTGAGCTAATCCACAAGAAAGTTATTATGGGTGGGCCTGACTTACGAGATACAAATTCTTAAGAGGGACTGGGTACTTCCTGAAGACACTCACTCTCCTTCTGGCCCTGAAGAAGCAGCAGCCACGCTGTGAACTGCCAGTGTAGATGGGCAGGCTCTAGAAGCTGAGGGTCTCGGTCTAACAGCCGTGAGAAAGTGAATTCTGCCAACCCGAGCTCTGGATGAGAATGGAGCCCTGCTAATGCCTTGACTGTACCTTCCTGAGACCTTGAATGAAGGGTCCAGTTAAGCTGTGCCTGGACTCCTGACCCACAGATACTCTGAGATAATGAATATGCATTGGTTTAAGCTGCCAAATCTGGAGTCGTTTGTTACTCGGCATTAGAAAACTAAGATAGATGTAATTACTAACAGAAATGGCAAAGAAGAAAAAGTAGGGGATGGTCCCAGTATACAAAATGCAGAGAAGTCTGCCCTTGAGCAGAGAGCCTCTGAAAATAATAGACGAATACTACTCACACGGTTGTGGCTGTTTACAGGCTTGTCTTCCCCTACACTAAATTCTGAGGGGCTCTGCCATCAGTATCTCTTCTATAGACAATCTTTATAGCCTCCTCCCTGGGCTGTGCTGACCCAGATGCTGTGAATACAGAAATGAAGATGCCCGTATGTCCACGGTCTGGTCGAGGAGTAAATACACACAGATACACGTGGTTGAGGGTAGTGACGCTGCCTTGGAGGATTTGATGAGATGCTCCAGGAGCACTAGAAGCCAATCTGCCTGGCAGGAGGGATTCACTGAGAATTCACAGCATTTTTGAGTCAAAAAGGGGGAGTGAGAAAAAAACATATATATATATATATATACACATACATATATAATTTTTTAAAATTGCAACTGCACGTGGGTAAATTATTGGAGAAGAACAGCTGCAAATCAACTTGGGTTACTTCATAAAGGACCTTTCCCATATAAAAGGCCAAGAGATTTGAATGGAATTTTTGCTGTTGATAATTGATGGGGAACAGAAAAAGAAATTCTACACAGAGGAGTACTAGGATGAATTTTGTGTTGTGCGGAGGTCTGTGTGAGAGCAGACAGCAGGCAAGAACAGAGGCGAGAGGAGCAGTAAGAAAGCCAGCGCGGGGTGCAGACACGATGTGCTCACCCCTCTATCCCCACCAACCTTCCACCCTCTCTGGAAGGATCTGGGACCACACGCCTCTTCCAAACCAAGGTCTATCTGGAGATGCCCTTCCTGGGCTGATCTCTGACACCCTGACACTGAAGCTCTGACCTTCCATGGGGCCTTCAGGAACTCTCTGTGAAATGAAAAGCTGCCCTCTGAGAATCTCTTTTCCTTCAGACACCTATTCCCTGCTAAGGTTTCTCTCCCAGCACCTGCACCCAAAACCACACACCTGGTTCTTACTCTCCTGCTTGGCCAGACCCCTATCTGTGCAGTATCTGTGTCTCTGAGCTGGAGTCCCTAGAAGAGCCGTCAGAGACACCGTTCTCTTACTTGCATTCAGCAGGGTCCGGATCTTCTTCTCTTCTTCCGCCTCTTGGATGAGCTTTTCTGCCAGGGTCTTGTCCTCTGATTCCACGCACACGTCAGCTTCTCGCAGGTACTCCAGGTAGTCGATCTCCCGTTGCGCACGTTCGACTCTCAGGGCCAGGTTCGTCACTGCGCTCTTATACTCACTGGTGTAGGTCTGGCATCTTCCCAGCAGAGCGGTTATGTTCTTCGAGAACTCTCGGAAGTCTTGAATGTATGCTCTCGTGGCTTGGGTACATTTTTCCAGTCCTTGCTTCGGTCAGAAAATAAATGCTCAAATTACTGCTTGTTATTTAAATTAGCCAAGGAATATAAATAGCCATCATTCACTGAAAAAGATTTTTAAAACACAAATCATTGTAAGGGGGGAAAATAAAAATCACCTGTAATCCTTTCGTTCAAAGTACCGGTGATTTGTTTGTGTATCAGTTTTTAAAAGTTTTCCCATGCATTTCATTATACATATATAAATATATATTTTAAAATGTGATTTTACTAGAATGTATGTTTTGTAACATACTTTCACTTGCTAATGTACAATAGATAGCTATATGATAATTTTAATGATACAGAATTCCATTGCATTGAGGTCCTATTATTTATTCTATTAGACTCTTTTTGATGGACATTTATGGATTTTTCAACAATGCTGAAAAAAAATCTTTATATTTACATCTTCATGTACTTATCTGGTTATTATCTTAGGGGAGATTTCCAGAAGTAAGGTCCTTCCTGAGCACCTGGCATAGGGCCTACCACATAGTACTTAACTAGTATTTACTGAAAGGAAGAATAAGATGAACGAAGACTGGAAACGGGGTGGCTGGGTCAAAGAGAATGTACACTTAAAGCTCATTTGGCAGGCTATCAAAATGCTCTCCATAAAAGTTATAAAAACTGAGACTCCAAACAGCTGTACGTAAGGCTGTTCACTCTGAAGGAGAAGAGAGAGGGAGAGGTAGAAAGAGAGAAAGAGAGAGGGAAAGAGAGAGAGAGAAACTCCCTAAATCGATCCTCTTATTTCTTTCGTACCCCTCAGACACAAATCCCTCAGGGTGCGTATCAGTTTGTAAGTGTCACACTGGCCGTCAGTGACTGCCCTCGGGGACTTGACTTCTCCAGGTCCTGCCCAGGATGGGGAGATCTATACAAACTATACCCCTATCTTTTTCAAATCCACATTCATAGCCATCCAAGCATTTGTCTGTACTTTATACCCTTGTCTGCAGATCCATTTTTTGGGTACTGAGGAAAACCTGCAGGGATCTGGCGGCGCTAATCCCAGAGTAAGTCGGTGCTGAATGCAGAGGGACCATGGTTGAGCGTAATTCTGGCGCTTTCAAGGAGGCACACTGGGGAGGAGCTGTCTGGGAGACAACAAGTGAGACAGCCTCCCCTGCTCCCAGGCCTCGGCTGGTTAGCTGGACAACCTTAGGAAATGCGTTGAGCCTGCACTTCGGAGTTATTTTACTTAACTAGATGATGAACTAATTTGGACTTCAAAATTTTTCAGAAAATATAGAGAATAAATATTGGAGATAAGAGTGTCTTTGGGGAAAAAAGTGTCTTTGGAAGAAGATAAATAACTCATCAAAATTTAACTTGTATAAAAGCAAGGCAATTAGGTATGAAATAATCGCCAGGAGTATGTCAAGGACTTGGGCAGAGGGTCACATTTGTCCCTAAGCACCTGTCTGTGCGGCAAAAATATTGGGTTGTTACACATTTTAATGAAGGAGCAGCTGCGGCGCCTGGAGAAGGGACCCCAGCACTTTCTCTCTGACATAGCTGAAACCTGCCCATTTCTAACCCCAAGTGCGGCACGGCAAAGAAGCCAAGACGCCGCTCCTTGGTACAACACCCTGACTTGATGTGGCCTCATGTTTATCACACAGAGACGAAAAGCAAAGCAAAAACCTGCTACCTACCATCCGGATACAGTAAAACAGGAAAAAACAAGTGACTCCAAATTTTCAATTTTTATATTTTAAAAGTTGAACTGTTGAATAATAACAACATTTTGGACATTTGCCACCAGGCCAGGTAACATCCTAGGTATGGATTTATGTATTAAGTCTTCAAAATAGCCATAGGAAGTCAATTCTATTATCATCCCATTTTACATGAAAAAAATCACTGGATCAGAGCAGGAAGTGAAGTCCCGCTCCAGGCTGGGGAGTGGTACAGCCTGGACTCTGGAGTGGGTGCTCTGAACCACGAGACTATGAAAACTCGCACGTGCGATGCTGGCAACGTATTTAGCATTCACTACGTGGGGAGCGTGCATCTCAGTAGACAGGGAAGCTGGGCTAAGATAAGGTGACTTCCGGGAGGCTGCAGCCCGGATCAGACGCCACCTACCTCCAAGACTTGAAAGCGCTGGTAGATGTAGTGCACCATGCCCGGGTCCTGGGCACACCGGGGTGGGGGCAGAAGAGCCGCCAGGAGCAGAACCAGGACAGCAGCAGCTCGCCGAAGGGCCGTCATTGTCCTGAACACTGCCCAGGGGTGGAATCTCCAATGCTGTGCTCTCTAAGAAAACCTAAGGGTCCAGGTGGTGGTCTCTGGCTTTCTAGCCCCTGCTGCGAAAATCCTCTAAAAACAGCCAGAGAGCCAAGCCTGCTTGTTATTCCACCAGATGCGTGATCTCACTTTGCAAGCCGGTGATCAAGTCCAGCTGTTGGCAAGCCCGTCCCTGGAGGCCTTGCAGGTCGACTTGGGGTAGAGAGCTCCTTGGGTCCATCTGTTACCATCACCCTTCGCACACACTGATCCTGTCCAGGCTAGTGGCTGCACCCTCTTGCAGGCCTGGGTGGACGCGCATTGGGGTGGGGGTGAGGGTGGGGAGGGCTTCCTCCCTTTCCTTGGCTCTTCGCGTTTTACTTCTGTTTTCGTCCTCCCTAGTGGACTCTGCAGTCCAATCACAGGCCTGACCCAACACAAACCACCCCCAACTTCCCCGTGTTGGAATCTCAGTTTAGTTTCTGGCAAAAATTCCCAGGATCCTTTTCCCAGAAGTCCTGTTGGGAGACCCCACCCCTCCTCCAGACTCTTTGCATTCCTGCAGCTCTTAAAGGCACAGCAAGGAAAAAAAATTAAAGCTTGGTGACACCCCTGTCTCTGAAGAGCCAGTGCACAGGCTGACTGCCCTTTGGGGAGAATGGTACAAGGAGCCACAGGCCCGGCTGCCCCGGGGCTGATAGCTGAAAAATCAGCGGATTGAGCTCAGAAGAACTGTATTACGGGGCAAGACAGTAGCTACCTATACAGCGATGCTTCCAGAGCCAAGCCATCAGGACATGGAACGCCTTTTGTAAGGAAGTCTTGAGCTTTCTCAGAAGCAGAATCCTCTTCCTGTAGCTACAGGCCAGCAATTCATAGGACGCAATGCCTGCAGGCCCTGGTCCAGTCCAAGATGCATCATATCCCTAGGGCAAAGTGGTAAAATCTTCCTTTTTTTTTTTTTTTTTTTGGCCTTTGCTGTCCAGGCCTTTAATGATCTCAATCTCTCCTTCCATGGGTGGGTCCAGAATACCCACAGCTCTTTATCAATCATCTACCAAAGTGGGGAAGGTTGGGGCGTCTATGAGACGTGGGAAGAACTCTGGCCAGGAGTCAGAAGATCTGGATTTGCATTTGGTCCCTGCAAAAGACACTAAAAGACGGAATTTTCCAGGGTGCATTTGCAAGCCCCTGTCTCCATTAGACAGATGTTCCTCTCTGTTTTCCACATGACCTTGGCCCCTAACTGTTCCTCCCCCGCCCCTTGCTAAGGTTGCAAACAATGCCTCCTCATCCCAAAGGTTAATTCCACCTATTTCCAATAACCATCCTTGAACCATTCCCCCAACAAGAGGTGAACTTCGTCTGACTCCTCCTCTTAAATTCTCAGAAACAATACTGCCTGGCCCAGCCTCCTTCTCCAAGTGACAATGCTTGTTTTGGAAACGTCTTGCACCCGGCATCTTGGAACAACTCTTACGCTGAAGGAGCTCTGGTAGATTTTATTCGTGGAATGCCTCAAGTCCTAATGCTGAGACTGTGAACTCAGATGGATAAGGTCCAACAGAGGGAAAACTCTGATGGTATTACAACTGACTTTTGTAGGCTGGTGTTGTGGGAAATCGTTTCCTCGGTTTTCTGTAGCATGCTTACATTATTTTCACAATGAAGTACACATTCAAGACTAAAGAGGTCTACGGAATTACGGCGAGTAGGTGAGAAGGCAGTGGGAGACCATGGCTGTAGCATGGCTGTGCCCAGCGTGGCTGTTGGCCTGATGTCTCCACAGTGGGCTCCAAAGAGCTTGGCCTGAGCCCTGCAGTCCCGCCTGGCAGGCACTTACTTGCCCACCCCCGATTTAAGCCCACACCAATCTCTCTTCAGTCACTAGCTTCATAGGCACAAGACTGGCCCGTCCACACTAATTGCCCATCTCCGGTCTTAGCTGGAGAGCTTTACTCTTAGGATCCCAGAGACAGCAAAGCCCATGGCTGGCTCCCTGGGCCCATTGGGATTGATGAGCCATGGGGCAGACCCTGAGCGGAAACCCTCGTGTTCTTGTGACCAGAGGTTTCATAAAGAAAGATTAAACTGCCTTTGGAGATAATCACAGATAATCACAGATTTGACTTCGGCCATCCTCACTTAGAGCAGGCCTTACTCGATGGAAAGAAAAAATGGCTTGGTGCACCTTAGCCTACAATTGGAATAAAATCATCTGCTTGGCTCTTTCGTCTTCCTTACATTTAATCTCTGGCCTGATCGCTGCCATAAGCTCACTATGAGGACAGTGACCAAGCACAGTGACAGCCTGCTTTTCTCCTCTGCAAGTGTCTGACCCTTGTGCTTTTCTGCCCCTGTATCCTGAGAGAGGAAACTTAAGCTCTTGACAGGCACCACTGTGTCCTCAGTGTGGCTGGATCTAGGTCACTAGTCTTGATCTGTAGGTCCCCATCCTGAGTTGACAGCCCTAGATGACCAGTCAGAACCAGACCAGTCAGTGCCCAGCCCAGTCCCTCCGCTGAGGCTGATCTCATCCAGCTTCCCAGCTCCTCTTGGAATTCTTTGCCACTTTCATCACAGGTGGCCCTTGTGCGGCTGTGCCTCTGTATGTCACGACTCCCTGATTTCTAGAGACTCCTCTGCTCCCTCTATCCTCCATGTCACAGAGAAGTGCTCGCCACCTCGGGGACTCTGCCTCCCGGAGGAGGAAGAACTAACTAGACAGAATACCCTCTGGTACTAGAATTCAGTATTTAGATCGGACCAAGATGCTTCCCGTGTTTTCCTTCTCCTTTCCTTTCCCCCATATTTTCCCCTTTGTATTTTATTCCCCACTCTGGCCCCCACCCCCACCCGCTCTTTGCCTCAACAACATCCTCCAACCTTCCAGCCTTTTAGAAGTAATTGCATTGTTTCCTGCCTGAGGGGTCGGAGCAGCCCTCTAATTCCCTGTCCATGTCTCTTCACGTAAAGCACTGGCTGATTTTATGCCAACAGGAAAGAGCTTTAAAACGTGACCTCGGCCAACCCCTCTTGCTTCAGCTCTTACCATCCCCCACATTCAACCTCCAAACCGCCACATCTAAGTGTCCCCAGACTCCCTCTGAAGTTTAACATCGTGGCATCTTCGCTTAGCCTAGAACGTTTCTCCCTTTTGTAACCAGTGGACTCTTACTTACCCTACAAGTCTCCCTACCACCTCCTCACCCACATTCCTGGCAGAATAATCCCCTCTTCCATCTGTCTCCATAACATGTTGAAGACCGAATCTTGGAAATTTGAGGGGAAGGCTCCCCTGGACATTGGTGCTCTCTGATGGAGGGGTGTGGGCTGGCTGCCTCTGAGGCAGAGCTGCGGAAGGAGGAGGAGAAGAAATACAGACCTTTCGTGGGCTGAACTGCGTCCATCTGCAAAATTCTGATTTTGAAGTCCTAACCCACAGCACCTCAGAATGTGACTGTATTTGGAGATAAGGCCTTTAAAAAGGAAATTAAGGTACAACGAGGCCATTAGAGTGGGCCCTAATCTAATCTGACTGGTGACCTTATAAAAGGAGGAAATTTGGGTACACAGAGACACCCCAGGGGTGCAGTGTGCGCCGAGCAAGCGCCGTGTGAGGGCACAGGAGGAAGGAGACATCTGCGAGCCAAGGAAAGACTCCTCAGAGGAAACTGAACTTGTTGACACCTTGATCTTTGAACTCTGGCCCCTAGTTCTGAGAAATAAATTCCTGCTGTTATGGCAGCCCAACAACCTAAGATAAGCCCCCGCTGAGTTGCAGAAGGGGGCAACATGGCGACGAAACGGAAAGAGATTCCAGTGGGGGTCTACGGGATGTTCTTGGCAGAAGTAAATTGAAAAGGAATATCCTGGGCTGCTTGAGCTCCAAATCCCATTTTCACCTGCCTACTGGACATTTGCACTTGGATATAGAAGAGATATCTTTAACTTGAGCTGTGTCTCTTTCTATTCAAACTTAGACTTCCTTCTGCATTTTCTCTCTCCCCAAATAGCACTATCTTCTGTCTACATGTAAATGCAGAAATGTAGCAGTTATTCTCGACTCTTCCTCACTCTTTTTCTTATGTTTAATTAGTCAATTAATCAGTCACCAAGACCTATTAATTTTCCTAAATATATATCATAAATGCCCTCTTCTATCTTTTTATTGCTACCTCCTTAGGGCTTTTTTTTTTATTTTAAAGATTTTATTTATTTATTCGACAGAGATAGAGACAGCCAGCGAGAGAGGGAACACAAGCAGGGGGAGTGGGAGAGGAAGAAGCAGGCTCATAGTGGAGGAGCCTGATGTGGGGCTCGATCCTATAACGCCGGGATCACGCCCTGAGCCGAAGGCAGGTGCTTAACGACTGAGCCACCCAGGTGCCCCTACTTAGGGCTTTCTTATTTACTACTTCTAATTCATTTATTTAACAAATATTTGGGGGGTGCCTGTTATGTTCCAGTCACTGGACTAAGCTCTAGAGATACAATGACAGACACAGCAGACACATTCCTTGCTCCAACAGAGGATGGAGTCTGGGGGGGAGACAAGCACACGGATGCATAATTATGATGCACCGTTCATTCCCCCACAGTATTGTCCACTGAGCACACCTCCAGAAAGGTCTTGCATGCAAGTTGGCTTCAGTTCCCTGTCTGCTAGGGAGCCTAACTGTGACCATTTCCCAGCGCCAGTACTCAGTCATTGATAGTCCACACAGAATTTTCATCAGTGCCTCAAGTCCACTAGAGGGAGGAGTCCAGTTTGAGGCTGGGTTCGGCATTGCCTACAGAAGCCTCCATTCTGACCCCTTCTGGTCTATCATCCACACTGCAGCCAGGACGATGGAGCCAATTGGCAAACCTCCTCCCTGCTTAGGAGGATGGACTGTCTGCCAATTCCTCCTCCATTGAGTCTAAATTTCCCAGGCTCAGGGAAGGCTTTGCAAGTAAGTTATGTCTAAATTAAGATCCTAGCATGAGTAAAATGTCAGCAAAGGAATAGGGTAAGTGTGAGGTACATTCCCAGTGGGCAGGTAGGCACGCAGACAGCCCTTGAGCTCTGACTAGCAAGGCTGCCTCTCAGAACTGACCATGCCTCTTTTGGACCCAATTTCTGCCTCTTTTGGACCCAATTTTGCCATATGTCTCCCACTCAGCTCTTAGAGCCTTGTCTGGACACACATCCTTGCCTAGACTAATTCCTGAAAGACGGACACGTTTGCTCTTCTTCTGGGCCTCCTTTTCCTCCAGAACTGGTCCCTTGTCTAAATATGCTTGTGCCCACCTTGTAGCCTGGTCCTATCGCCTGACAGCCTCTTTGAAAGACACTTCGAATTTCGCATGGACGACGTGAGACCTCAGCTCCGTTACAGAAGCTCACCTAATGAATGGGTTTTAGCATGGACCTCAATCTTATATTATTTTGAAGGCCTCAGTGCTTTCTAGGCCTTAGCAAACTGGACAGATGTGAGATAATTTCACCGTGGTTCAACATGTGCCACATACCTATGAAGACCCAGCTCTCAGAAGTGTCGGATTTACAAGCTATGTAGTACTGTGGACGTGATGGGGAGGACTTTGCAGGGATAATCAAACCTCAAAACCTAAGAGGAGGGGCACTGAATGAAGAAGCGGGGGGACACACCAAATTGTTTAAAAAAAAAAGTACTTTTCAGTACTGAAGATCCATTGTGAGGCTCACAGTTGTTTGTATATAAATGGCAAGTGGGTAGGGGACTTGAAACAGCCTTTTTTTTTTTTTTTAAGATTTTATTTATTTGAGAGAAAGAGCCCGAACGTGTGAGCAGGGGGAGGAAGAGGAAAAAGTAGACCTTGCGAGCTGAGCACGGAGCCAGATGAAGGCTCGATCCCAGGACCCTGAGATCATGACCAGAGTGGAAACCAAGAGTCGGACGCTTAACCGACCGAGCCATTCAGGCACCTCATACTTCCTTTCCTAATTCCTGCCATTTTCCCCTGGATAGATTTATTTTCTTCCTAATTTGCTACTTTCATCTTTTCATATCTTTGGATTACATGGAAAGGAAGGAGGTGGGAGTGAAGCAATAGGGAGTGGTCTGTGGAATTTCATAAGGACTAGAGGCAGTTTCAGGGTGGGATTTAAAAAAGAGACGTACTAGGGGCACCTGGGTGGCTCAGCTGGTTAAGCATCTGACTTTGATTGCGGCTCAGGTCATGACCTCAGGGTCGTGAGATCCATCTTCGGTCAGGCTCTGTGCTGGGTGTGGAGCCTGCTTAAGGTTCTCCCTCTCCCTCTGCCCCTCACCCCCTCTCTCCCTCTCTAAAAAAAAAAAAGAGAGAGAGAGACATATTATAGAAGGGAATTAAATTAGACATTAAGAAGAGTTTCTGACTGAGAATGCCGGGGTAAGAGGTTACTGAAGCAAGTTGCTATGTTTCTAGTGGATAATGAGATATTTGAGGAATCATTTAAAAATCTTTAGAGATTTATGTTAGAATGTAGGGAGTCAGGACAGAACCCCCCAGAACAGCTCATAAAGATAACAAAAAATGGAAGTCATAGATAAATGCTTGTGGAATCTCCAATCATTGTCAGATATACCTTTCGTTGCTTTCTGTCCCCACACGGACTTTGCTGTGTCACCGGCCTTGCCATTTGTCAGTGATGGACAGCATTTGACATGAGCAAGAAGTTCCTGAGACACCCCCTTCACCCCCATTCAGCCTCCTTACCCTCCCCTCCCTCTCTCTTGGCCTGACTCTACTCAGAGCAGTCTTCTTGGTATTGGACTTCCAGCCCCAACTCCTCCATGCCTTCCTGGAAATGCTTTCTGGCCAGAATCCTCTCAAGTGGCCCAAAGCGGAGAGGCTGGCCCTGCCTGGCGCAGCCCCTGGATGAGAGAGGGGCCGCCCAGCGTTCCTTTGCTGGAATACTCAAGCCTGGCTCTTTGTCACTGTTGTACTGGTGGCTATTTTTTAATAGAAGTATAATTGACATACGATGTCCTATTAGTTTCAGGTGTGTATCACAGGGATTTGATTTTAAAGATTTTATCTATTTATTTGACAGAGAGAGAGCACGAGCAGGGGAGTGGTAGGCAGAGGGAGACGGAGAAGCAGGCTCCCCACTGAGCAAGGAGCCCGAGGCGGGACTCAAGCCCAGGACCCCGGGATCATGACCTGAGCTGAAGGCACTTAACCGACTGAGCCACCCAGGTGCCTCCGAATTTGATATTTTTATACGCTATGAATTGATCCCCATGATAACTCTGATCACCACCTGTCCCCACACAGAGTTATTACAAAATTATTGATTATATTCCCTATCCTTTACGTTACATCCCCTTGATTTATTTAAACCATATGCACCAGAGTCCCGAGAACTTCCAAGGCCTCTCTTGGCGATCACTCTGGTTTGGCTTTTGAAACCCCCCCGGGCAGTCTGCTCTGAAGGGGTTCTCCCTGGAGGCCAAATGTCTGCTCCTCGCTGGCACCAGTCGAACGCCAGGTGTAGCTGGTTGGGCTCAGGGGGCCTATTTAGAGAGTCTGTTCTTTGAGCACCTGGTACCACATCTTTGCCAAGAGTCCTGAAGACTTGCCGACATTCCTTCAGCTTGGGGAGGTCTTGGGAGTGGGGGATGGATGGACTGCCGGGAAGGGACCGATTAGTGAGCACCAGTGATGGGGATGGGACGTGACTAGTGCCTCTGGTGGCGTGAGAGCTGTGGGTGCAGCTGCAGAAGACTTGCCGGCCAGGAGATGACGTCATGTTGCCTCCTGACTGAGCAGGCCCCAGGGCCAGGGCTGGTCAGCGTGTGTGGGAGAGCCGGGTCTTACCCGGGCTCCGTGTCTTCTCCGGCATAGAGCTTACCCTTGGTCTCTGCAGCACAGGTCCCCAAGGAAGTGAGGCCTCCAGGACCTGCGAACATTCAGCCCGCTGGGGACAGAGCCCTAGGACCTAACACTGAGGGATTACATTTGCCACCACGAAGTACCTGCTTGGCTGGTCCCTGTGAGTGTTCCAGGCCTAAGCGCAGTCAGTTTGGTGCGAAAGATTTCTTTGAGGCTTGAGCCACTAGAGGGCAGACACTTTTGAGGCAGCTACCTTACTATGGCTAAGATGGAAGTCCTTTTTCCTTTTTATCTTTCAAGGGGAACATATTCCCTCTACAGAAAGTGCCCATAAGCTTTCTCTCTTTTCTTCCTCCTCCCCACCTTCCCCCAGTAAATGTGATAGATATTCTCAACCAGATTTGACTGAATCGACAGAAGGGACTGAGTGGTTTTATATTCAAAAACGTTCTGCAGTCAGGAGCGCCTCAGGCCCTGGGAATCCGCATCTCAGACCAGTCCCACGTGGGCTCAGGGGGCAGGCAGCGGTGGCTGGCGTGGGCTCCGCGGTCTGGAGGAGAGACCTTCCTGCTCTTCGTACCCCTTCCCCCCAGAAACCTCTGTCTTGAAGTCTCGGGAGCACAGGGCTGAGCCGCAGGGGCTGTGGACAAATCCGTGAGCTTCCCGGGATAAAGATTTGTATCACAGCCTGAGGCGAGGGACTATAGGCTGTTGCTTGAGGAAGGGGGCCAGGGAAAGAGGCCGCTCCGCCTTCTCCCTCTTTCCTGCCCCTGACTGAGGTCCCACTCCCGGACTGTCTTTCCCTCTTCATCTAACACCAGCTTCTTCATCAAGAAGCCCTTCTGGGGAACTCTTGGCTGCTGCCCTCTTCCTCCCCCGGCTTACTCACAGGACTACGGCGAGTTCTCGGGGGTATATGGAGAGAATCTGTACGAGGACTGAAGCCAAAGTGGGGAGGCGCCTGAGTGGCTCAGTCGGTTAAGCCTCTGCCTTCAGTTCAGATCACGATCCCACCTGGGATCGAGCCCTGCAAGGGGCTCCGTGCTCAGTGGGGAGCCTGCTTCTGCCCCTCCCCGTGCTCATTTTCTCTCTCTCTCCCCCCCACCCCGTGTCTTAAATAAATAAATGAAATCTTTAAAAAAAAAAAAAAAAAGAAAGAAAAAGGAATTTCCTCTGCCTGGAGTGCCAGTCCTGGTGTTAGGGTCCGCACTGGACATCACTGATCATTAAAAGGGATTTAGGTAATTCTCAAGTCAAATTCCTTTCAGATCACTTGTTACAAATGAAGACCCAGTGAGAAACAAGGGGAGGGGTGGGGAGAGAGCCCACCCTCAGAGAACACAGAGAAAACCCTCCCTCAGAGTTAGGTGCACTTGGGTTTCTGGGCAATAGGAGGCTAGGACCGCACAGGCCCCACCCCGGCTACGTTTCCAGTCAGTTCCTCAGAGACACACAGACCACGGGTGAAGAGCAGAGAACACGTCGCCCCAAAACTTCTCATGTGAGAAGAAGCTGATCCTTGAACAACAGCAGCTGGGTGGGTCCACTTATACGTTGGCTTTTTACACTGCAGTACGAAAGATGTATTTTCTCTTCCTTATGATTTTCCTGATAACATTTTCTTTTCTCTGGTTTACTTCATTATAAGAATAAAGTATAGGACACATGTAACATTCAAAGTATATTAATCAACTACTTATGTTATTGGTCAGGCTTGTCAACAGTAGGCTACTAGTAGTTACAATCGGGGGGAGTCGAAAGTTATATGTGGGTTTCGACTGTGTGGGGGTGACAGTGCCCTTACCCCCGCATTGTGCAAGGGGTCCACATGAACGGCGATCTTTCCCCAGAAATGGTAGGCCCTGACAAACCCTACACGTGATGCTGCAGGCTCTGATCCTTTCTTGAACCCACGTATCGTGGCCCTTGAGACGTGACGTCATCCATAGTGATGCTTTTTGTGGCTGAAGACTGGCTTATGGAGGGGAGTGTCATGAAGACTCTTGCATAAAAGGAGAGCAGAGAGCTGCCATGACCGAGGGTCGGGGGTGTCTAAGGAGATAAGAGGCTCTGAGAGAACTGGGCTGCTTGTGCTAGGGGGCGAGTGCACTCACGAACCTTGCCTTAGCTCTGGTATTTCCATGCAGTCATTTCTCAAAGACCCAGAGAGCCCCTTGCTGCAGAGATGTCAAGGTCAAGTCTCCCAGCTCTGCCTGGGCTCATGTTCTCCTCAGTCATTTTCTTCTGCCTAGGAAGGGCAGGAAGCTCTGTACCAGCCTCTTCTGAACGCTCCTGCACAATCCCTGTATGTGTGCCTGTGCGTGTGAGCACATGTACAGCAGGATCCCGAGCACCGCCAAGTAAAAATCCGTGAGAGGCTGGGTCAAGGCGGAAAGCCCCGTGTCTCGTTTCTACGGTGCACTTGAGCTCTTCGGGGGTTGCCAAAGTCCTCTTAAGCCCAGAACAGTGGGAGCCAAGTACACCCACCAGGGCACTACGCTTCCTCTCTCAGGTACGTCTAATCGGGGTGCACCAGGGACCGACGGGTCTGGGCAAGAATCCTTGAGGACCGGGGCTACAGGGGGAAGGTGAGGCCTGGCGGTTAGTGCTGGTCAGGGACGGGGTGGATCCGCAGCCCCACCCCAGGGCAGGGCCGTCTCCAACCAGCGCTCTGCTGGGAGGTAACGGACTTGAGATCCGTCTGCATCTTACAGGGCCAGCTGGTCTCTAACCACTGCTTCTGTCCACCAGAAAAAGGCAAATGTTTTACAGTTAGAACCCAAGCGGTGAGATCACGCACTAGAATAGTTTCAGGTGGCGGGTAAAAGTTTAGTTAACCTTTCTTCCTGGTCCTTAACCCCCTCATAATTACAGCTTCAAGCCTGAAATCCGCCTTTCCCAAACTAGTCATTTTACATCGTCCCCTGGAGCAAAGAAGGTCATGAGTTCTTCCCTCATTTATACAAACGCCTTCCTCCACGAGGACCCACCCTCCTCGTGGAAACATGAGGAGA
This sequence comes from Ursus americanus, assembly GCF_024610735.1. NCBI lineage: Eukaryota > Metazoa > Chordata > Mammalia > Carnivora > Ursidae > Ursus > Ursus americanus. The sequence continues at coordinate 2,707,866 of NC_142142.1, forward strand.
CATAAGGAGCATGCTGAGGTTTCCTGAGCCTGCCCAAGCCGCCTCTGGCTTCTTCCGAACCAGAAAGGGCCCAAGAGGGGCCGTGGGTCCCGCTGAAGCTTCACGCACAGGAAGAGTCCTTAGAAGGCGCCCGTGGCAGCTATGTCTCCATGGGCAGGGAAATGACACAGTAGAGCCATTCGGCCAAATGTCAGTATCCGGCCTATCAGATCTAATAAATGCTTGAACGATTTACCTAAGTTTTCTGGTTTTGCGGGACTCTTTAAAGTCACGGATATAGCCCTTGGATTTCTTTTAAGTCCATTGCTTACATTTTTTGAAATTCCATGTTTATTCCCTTTAAACATCCAAAATCGATAAGCTTTAAAATGTAGAATGAAATTGAGAACACTGCACTTGGGCTGGCTCTAGAGGGTGTGTACCCCCACTCCCTGCACACTCACACACACACACAGACACACACACACACACAGAGTGGCTGTCCTTGTTATTCCGTTTGGTGACATGGTCCACTCTTCCTTGCTTTGCATTTCTGGGGACAAAAGGGCCATCTGTCAGATTGGGGAGAACCAAAACCAAGTGGCAGTTGCTGCCCAAATGGCATTATCCCCCCAGAAGCCGCAGAGGTTTTGGAAAAGCTGCTAAGTGGACTGCTACCGCAAGGCCTGAGGCTCACCCGGCAGGACTCGCGGAGGCAGGGCCAGCAGGTGTTAAGAGCCCGATTCGGGCCAGGGATCCGCCCGGGCAGCTTCCTTTGGCCAACCCTGCAAGACCAGCAGGACCTCGACGTGACTTTCAAGTGTGGGAAACGTTGGAAGGCCACGTTTACACGTCTTCTGGTTCCTTCTACTCAAACAAATACAATTTTTTCAAAACCTACCAGTACTTTTCAAGATAGGGTTTCACTTAACTTCACAGAGAGCAAGACAAAACCAATATGTATTTTGGAAAAATATTTACTTTGGTCGAAGTACTTTCAACCCCAGAGTTTTAATTTGAAAAGTAGCATACAGCAGCTCCTCCTCGTTTTTAAATAGGAGCCAAAACATACCGTTCTCTCCATGGGGCTTGGCCCAGGGCTGTCTGCGTCTTATTCTCAATAAAACATTTTTGTATTTGCTCTTTAGGTCCAGATAACACTGACCGTAACTGAAAAATAATACCCATAATGTTCACCATAATGCGGATTTGCTGCTTGGTTTAGAAAGTTCATGAACACTGCTGGAGCCAGCAGGCCCACTGAGTCCTTGGCAGAGCTCCAGCGTGAGCTGGTGGACAAGAAGACAGGGCTGGTGCATTCGTTTTTCTTTAAGAAATGAACAGTTTACAGCATTGCTTTTCTGCACTGGGTTCTTCTCTTGCTTGCACTTTCTAGCACACTTTTAAAGTAATGATTGTTGGAAACTTTTTCTTATATTTAAAATCTTTAATTTGGTTCTAAAAACTGAGGGGGAAAGACATTTTAAAAATCATTACTTTTTTAAAATGAAGATAAAAAACTTGTTTCTGGGGCGCCTGGGGGGCTCAGTTGGCGAAGCGGCTGCCTTCGGCTCAGGCCATAATCCCGGAGTCCTGGGATCCAGTCCGGCATTGGGCTCCCTGCTCAGCGGGGAGTCTGCTTCTCCCTCTCCCTCCGCCCCTCCCTCACGCCCCACTCTTGCTCTCTCCCTCAAATAAATAAACAGATATCTTTTAAAAAAAACAACCCACTTGCTTCAGGAAGGTTTATTTACCAGTTTACGTAGCCCACGAGCTCATCTGTGAAGCCCTGAACATAAGTATCTTCAGGTATTTATTATTCTCTGACAGCTCTGAGTTTGGTAAATTAGAGAAACTGCCTTTCTTTGATAAATTCACATCCGGATACTACAGCCATGCAAAGGGAATTTTATCTAAATCGTGCTAAAATCAGTGTCTTGGTTGAGATGATGTTCACTTGATAGGAAAGACTATTAGTATTACCTGTCAGATGCTGGCTTGGAAATAGCTTTAATGCAACTGATAATTACCGGACTAATAGCTACAGTAAGTTTGGTATTGAGCCAAGAAATAAAAAAAAATTTTTTTTTACTACCTTTGCTGTTTGGAGTAACAGTTGAATTTTCAAACAGTACAGAAAAAGCAATGCCATGTGTTGTAAACTAAAAGACGCAGTGAGTTTATGATCAGTAACCTTCTTGCTGATAAATACACTTTAACTGTCTGGCAGTGCCCACCCAGCCTTCATAAAGAAATCTACCCTATGATGGAGTTTAGCAGTGACATAAGGGGACAGCCTTTGTGGCCCGTGTCCCTTTGGCCTAGAGATGAACGGAGAGAAAAGCATCCAACGTAAGCTTTTGAGCTTTCCGTAGAATGACGATAATCACATTTTTCCTGAGTTTCTTGGGACGTTGTAAGTTCTGTATCAGTGATAACCATGGCTTCTCTTTAGATTTTGCTCTGTTTTAGTGTCTACGGATAGCCCTTCCCCCTCTGCCCCTTATTATTGCCTCGCTCACCAAACCCTTGCACATGTTAAGCATTGCATGTGCTTTTTTGTTTTTTAATGGTTTTTTTTATTATATTATGTTAGTCACCATACAGTACATCCCTGGTTTCTGATGTAAAGTTCCATGATTCATTACTTGCATGTAACACCCAGTGCACCATGCAATACGTGCCCTCCTTACTGCCCATCATGTGCTTTTAAAGTGACAGCTATCCAGGAAGCCCTCTGACTCCACGTGCCCTCCCCCTCCCTGCTATTTCCAAAGTAGCCCTAGTGAGCCACACCTGCTCATAGTCCATTCTCATATAATCCCTTCCCCCAGGTCTGGGCTGGCCCGATGAGACGACTTGCTCTTGACCAGTAGTGTGTGGCAGGGATGACTCTGTGTTACTTGCTAGGTTATTGACAAGAACGGTGCAGCATCTACTGGGACCAGCTGCAATGTTAGCTCTGGGGCAAGCCAGTGCTGTGCCAACAGTCTGACCACCTCGAGACCTCCTGGTGTGAGGAAGCGCAAGCTAATCATGTGGGGAGAGATGCCCAACCAGTCGTCCCAGAGAAGGAGCCGGGCGTGTGAGTGATGAACCCATCAGGAATATTCCACCGTCAGGCATTCAGATGCAGCCTTAGCTGCCATCTGAAAGCAGCCCCGAGACTCCAAGAGAGAGCAATCACCTAAGTCCAGCCAATCCCCATAACCGTGAAGGATACTAACTTTCCCTCTGACCCGGTCAGCTTTGAGTGCTGTTACGCAGCGACAGATAACTCCAACAGCCACCAGTGCAGGACAGGATGGCCACGAAGACAGCTTGCCATGTCTATCTTTTGTCAGTCTCCTTGGCTTAAGTAGGAGAACATGCAAGACTTTCTTCTTTTCATCTGAAATTTAGTTCTATTGATGGTCATGAAGACTTAGTCATTCCATTTAGAGTCGTGATCGCTGGAGCATTTTGAAAACTCTAGAAGCCACACTATAGAAACCACTCCTACCCCTCCCTCCCTCATGCCCCCTCTGGTCACGCAGCAGTGTACTTCCTGGACATCCCGTCACCCACTGAATGTGCCCAGTGCACCGGTGGGGAGATGCTTTGGCAGCTGCGCGCCCACCACAGAGCAGCCTGAAGACAAAGGCAGCCAGAGGAAGGGGCTGAGAATCCGTGCCGGGTGGGGGGTCACTTGGCCTCTCCCATCTCTTGGCACCAGCTCCCCGCGAGGTCTGTTCCTAAGATCTGACCCTCTCACTGCCATTTCCATTTTTTTCCAAGGCATATTAATTTCCTTCTCTATCCTGGGAAAGACCTTGGTGAACCCCCTTCCCCCCAAGTTCAATGAGACAAGGTTGGAATTTTTCAAAAGGAACATTTACTAGGAAACTAAAGGGAAACCAAACAGAATGCAAGAGAACAGAGGCAGAGTTGCAGATGGGCTCAGGGAGTTGGAATTCAAAAACAGCCTCTGGCCACAGCTGGACTGCCTAGGCAAAGCTTTCTAGACACAAAGCCACCTGCCTGCCATGTGGACAGGCTTCTTTGCCTGTTGGCCCCTACAAAGCTAGCTCGCATTTCATACCAACAAACCAGTAACATACTCAGTAGTACCCAGGGCTCCTAGCTCTCTGGGCAGGAAGATCTTTGGGGGGTGGGTGGGGGGTACAGTAGGCACAGCTACCCCAGGATCTCCTACCCAGGCTCTCAGTGCCAAGGACATGTCCAAGTTCATTGGGATGGCTGCCTGCTATCTATCGGGGCCAGTCTGGTTTCTCTGGGACCATTCTTCTGGGCTCATCTGCCTGGCTCTAGAGAGTATTTCTGCTGGCTGTCCTGCTGGCACATGTCCTTCATGCTTTGGTTCGAAGCACTGGCATGGTGGAGGATGTCTGACTGGGGAGGAATAGGCAGGGTGGAACTTTGGGCAAGGAAAGTTGAATTCTTCTCACATCATCAGACGCAGGCAGAACCTTGGCTTCTCTTTGGATCCCGGCGGTTGAAAGCCAATCAGAGATGGAAATGGTCTAGGGCAGGCTGGGAAACGCGTGAAGCTGGAGTGTAGTAACACTGCCTCACACAACCAAAGGCCTCTTTCCTTTTTAGATGTGAGATCAGTGTCGGGTGTCTTGCACCAGGGAGCTGCGGCAATAAGAACTTTCTGCAGTCATGCAATGATCCTGCTTCTGCCCAGGTAGTCCCACAGCGAAACGTTAATTCAAATGAAGACAATGAGCTTCCTAGGATTGTATCTGGGAGAAGTGGTGCAATGTGTGGTTGGGGTACCCTGCACCCATAATGGGAGAGAGAGGACCACTAGGTAACAGTCAACCCCTCTTGCCCACCCCAAGGTACGCTAAGGCCTTTGGTTTCATTTGTATGGAGGCAGAAGCAACGAGGATGAGGAGCAGAGCTGGCAGTGGGTTGGCTGACGTGGTCACAAAGGAAGCGGAGTAATGAATGAAATACCCGGGGAGAGCCCTTGACCTTCACTCTTGTAGGTATTTCCATTCCCCAAGTGCTGTGAAAGTGATATATGTGTCTGGAAGTGAAAGGAAGTCTGTCTGTGGCTGCCCAAGGCTAATGCCTCTGGGCTGTTGCATATGGAAATACCCCAGAAAGCACGAAGGCCAAGAAGCCCCAGAAGTTGTGTCTTCCTCAGGGGGACGGTGGTGTTACCTCTCCGTCAACTTATCTCACACAATGGTACACCTGTTCTTGCGGCTGTTCCCCCAAGGGACAACTATGCCCGGAAAAGGGTCTTCCAGAATGCTTATGCCATTGAGACGCAGGCCTCTAGAACAGAGATGGCAAGTAACTTTCATTATAATGTGGACACCGGTTGCCAGGAAGTGGCTGCTGGCCACCTAGAAAACATGGTCCGGGATTCTGACTCCTCAGAATCTGGGTTTAGCACAAGAGAGGGTGAAGATCAACTGGTACTCTTGGCCATGTGCATGGGAGGGGGCAGTGAATTTGCTGTGAATCAGCCCTCCTTGCACTAGATTTTCTCCAGGGGAACAGCCTGCTTATCCTCTTACCCTCCTGGGGCTATTCCTTGCAAAGCTGGAGCACTTCTTGGGGTAAAATTATTTTCTGAAGACAGTTATTAGCTCAAAGGTAGTCCAGTGTGGATGAGATCCCCTGCCTATTTAGCACCTGGATTTATTTTTAAATATTCTGTCCTTCCAGGGCATTCAAGCAGATGACATGGTGTCAGAGTGACGCTGCCAGGCAGGTGCTACGACCCCGTCACCAAGGGCCTCACGTGAATCACTAAGAGCCTAGTGCTCTAGGGTACTCTTAGTATTCTCACTACACCACAGTCTGATCTTGGTTCTTGGCCAGGACAGTCGTGCCGCCCCCGTAGCACACCACCTCAGGCCACCGGCGGATGGCCAGACCATTCATATTCACCAAACCGGATCCAGAAAGAGGCCAGTTATTGCCGTGGTTACAGCTCAGCATTTGGTCACTGGAGTCGTCCGGGTGTTGTTGGGTGGGAAAAGTTACTTAAGATCTCTGTAAGGTGGTTGTCCCACTGTGTCCTTGGCACAAACGATCCTCTTGCCACTAGTCATCGTTTCTGCAGGAAGAAGAAACAAAAAGGATGCTTTGGTTTTCATCCACATATGTTTTCTTATTTTGTTAAATTGGAGTATAATTAGCATACAGTGTTATATTAGTTTTAGGTGTACGACTTACTGATTCACAATCCGAGACATTACTCGGTGCTCACGAGGATGCGCTGTAGTCACCGCCGGTCACCACACAACATTATTATAATATTATGGGCTATATTCCCTATGCTGTACTTTTCATCTTCCATGACTTATTTATTTTACAACCGGAAGTCTGCATCTCTTAATCCCCTTTATCTATTTCACCCATCTCCCCACTGCTTCCCTTCTGGCAACCACCAATTTGTTCTCTGTATTTAAGAGTCTTTTTTTTACTTGTTTATTCATGTGTTCTGTTTTTTAGATCCCACATATTAGTAAAATCATATTTTGTCTTTCTGACTTAATTTCACTTTGCATAATGCTTTCTAGGTCCTCCATGTTGTCACAAATGGCAAGATCTCACTCTTTCTTGCGGTCGAATACGATTCCATTATGTATACGTGTGTGTACACACACACACTCATACACACCTATGCCACGCTTGAGTTGCTTCCATATGTTGGCTATTGTAAGTCATGCCGCAAAAAGCACAGGGATGCATATTATCTTTTCAGATTAGTGTTTTCATTTTTCTTTGGAATTTTGAAATTTTCTTTGGAGTTTAGTGGAATTACTGAATCATATGGCATTTCTATTTTTAATTTTTCAAGGAACCGCCATACTGTCTTCCACAGCGGCTGCATCAGTTTGCACTCCCACCGACAGTGCATGAGGGCTCCTTGTTCTCCACACCCTCACCGACACTTGTTATTCCTTGTGTTTTGGGGTCTAGCCATTCTGACAGGTGTAATGGTATCTCATTATGGTTTTGTTTGCATTTCCCTGATGGTGAGTGATACTGACCATCCTTTCATGTGTCTGCTGGCCACCTGGATGTCTTCTTTGGAAAAATGTCTATTCAGGTCCTCTATTCGTTTTGTAATAGGATTATTTGTGGGGGGGGTTGGTGGTGAGTTATAGAAGTTCTCTATATATTTTGCATATTAACCTTTTTTTGGATAATCATTTGTAAACATCTTCTCCCATTCCATAGGTTGTCTCTTGTTTTGTTGATGGTTTCCTTTGCTGTTGAAAAACTTTTTACTTTGGTGTAGTCCCAATAGTTTACTTTTGCTTTTGTTTCTCTTGCCTGAGGAGACCTATCTAGAAAAGTGTTGCTAAGGCCAATGTCAAAGAAATCACTGCCTATGTTTTCTCCTAAAAGTTTTATGGTTTCAGGTCTCACATTTAGGTCTTTAATTCATTTTGTTTTTGTGTATGATGTAAAAAAGTGGTCCAGTTTCATTCTTTTGCACGTAGCTGTCCAGTTTTCCCAGCACCATTTATTGAAGTGACTGTCTTTTCCCCATTGTACGTTCTTGCCTCCTTTGTCATAGATTAAGTGACCGTATAAGCATGGGTTTATTTCTGGGCCTTCCATTCTGTTCCATTGATCTGTGCACCTATTTTTGTGTCAGCACCACACCATTTGGGGCTTAGAGGGAACATGCCTCCACATAATAAAGGCCATATATGACAAACTCACCACTAACATGATACTCATGGTGCAAAACAGAGAGCTTTGCCTCTAAGATTAGAAAGAAGAATGTCCATTCTCACCACTTTCATTCAACATAGTAAAAGTCCTAGCTGTAGCAATCAGACAAAAAAGATATAAAAGGAATCCAAATTTGTAAGAAAAAAGTAAAACTTTCACTCTTTGCAGATGACAAACTCTAAAGACTACCAAAAAACTATTAGAACTGATAAATGAATTCAGTAAAGTTGTAAGATACAAAATTAATATAGAAAAATCTATTGCATTTCTATACACTAATAACAAAGTAGCAGAAAGAGAAATTAAGAAAACAACCCCATTACAATTACACCAAAAAGAATAAAAGATCCAGGAATCAATATGACCAAGGAGGTAAAGACCTGCACTCTGAAAACTAAAGTACTGATGAAAGAAATTGAAGACAACACAAACAGATGGGAAGATATTCCGATATGCACGGACTGGAAGAACTCGTATCGTTAAAATGTCCACACCACCCAAAGCCATCTACAGATTCAGTGCAATCCCTATCAAAATACCAATAACATTCTTCCTGGAACTAGAATGAATAACATTAAAATCTGTATGAAACCATGGAAGACCGCGAAGAGCTACAGCAATGTCGAAAAAGAACAAAGCCGGAGGCCTCAGAACCGGATTTCGAGATCTATTACAACGCTATGGAAAGCGTGCATATGTTTTTAATGTGTAGCTACCAAGGGCCAGGCACTGTGATAGATGCTGGGGACACACAGCATCCACGAGATGCTGGGGAACCACGAGTAAGACATACACCCCACTTCCAGAGCTTGCAGGGGGAGAAGTGACAAGGTGAGGGCCGAGGAGCAGGTGTGCAGGGAAGGCGCAGGGGCAAAGAAGGACGAGGGGATTGAGGAGGTCTACAGGGAGGACTCTGAAAGTTAAGTCAAGCTGGGCCATCTAGGCTGAAGGGGAGCCCACCAGAGAGAAGGAGGGAAGGCCACTTTGGGCAGAGGAAAGAGCCCGTACAAAGGCACAAAGGCAGGCGAGGCGCACGGCCCGCTGGAGGAACAGGCAGACTCGGTGTGAGGAGTAGAGGGGGAGACATGAGGCTGGGGGGAGCGGTGTCTGTGTGGTGCTGCGTCCATTCCTGGTCTAAAAGCTGTGAAGGCCGGGCTCTTCCAGTGGAGCCCAGACTCAGCAGCAGGATCTCTCCCGTTTCACACTCTGTGCAGCGCTGATTTAATTTAAATTCAGGGCATGTTGCAACACAGATTAAGGGTATTAATGCCGCCGGCCCAGAGAGAAAACCGGACTCACTCCCAAAGACACAGCAATAACCACACACACACACACACACGCACTATGGGAGAGCCACAAACATTCTGACACTGGAAGGTATGGACTGCATTTCCCAGGTAAAACGTTCACATGTGAAGCTCTAACTTAGGGCCAGAGTGTACAATGTAGACAGGCTGTCATGTCTGACTGTAACCCGCACTCTGAACTGTGCCTGGGGCTGTGGGAAAGGGAATGTTCCTTTCTGAGTCTAGAAGGAAAATGTGAACAGATATTTGTCTTATACTGAGATTCAAAACAACATTCCCAGACCTGCTGCGGCCCTGGAGCATGCTATGAATGGCTCTCCTGCAACCCACCACCCACATCCAGCTGGATCTTCCCAGAGCCCCTTCTCTCAGCAGTGAGACCCCTATCTGCAGGCCAGCTTGCCAGTCCCTGAGTCCTCCTTGTCTGGGAAGGCAAACTGTCAACAGGCTTAGCCCCACCAAAGAATGAGCTGTGCTGCTATTAGCCAACTAGGCCAGGTACCATATTCCTTCAGTGTTTGAATACCTATTATGGGCCAGGCACCAGGATATGAACTTTACAAATTCTTAAAAGGACCCCAGAAAGAACCTATGAGGTTCTTTACTGGAGGACACAAAGATCTAGAAAGATTAATTGTCCTAAGTCACACTGTTACTAAGTGTCAGAGCCGGAATTTGAACTCAAGACTTCTCCCTTCAAAGTCTATGCTTCAGCAATTATTATCATTCCTAAATTCACTCTGTAAGTCCAGTCTATACATTTGAGCTTCTGCCTTGGTCTTCCAGGCACTCTCAATCAGATGAAGGAGCTTTACGAAACCCTAGTCTGGGCCGGTAACATGCAGCATGTGCCAGAGCCCACTTCTCGCTTCCAACTTCATTATTCCATTTCTCTGGATTCCACCGGCCCGTGACCTGCATGGGTACCTCATTTGCCCCTCAGCTCTACGCACAACCTCAGTCTGCCCTGTTCTGACCTTAGTTCCTTCTTTCCATTTGAGCAGGCCCTTCACACTGCGTTGGGTAGAGCCCTCCCCAAGTACCCAGCCTGAGGGGCCACCTCTGTATCTGGTGGGTTATGGCCTTATCTGAAGCCTGCTTAGACGCCTGGGCTGTGACCCTAGCCAATCTTTTACCAGTCTTCACACCCAGGGCTACCATCAGCAGAGACCATGCTGCCAGGGGCCAAATGATAGCACAGCTCTGACTTGATCTCCATAGCTGGGTTTTGCTTACCTGGTGAGTGTCCTTGTGTCTGCAATTAGCTGGAGTCAAACTCAGTCCCCGGGAATACTGTGGAGGGGCCCAGTCTTCTTCTTTGGCTGGGTTTATTTTCTGGGCTCTGATCCTGGCTGGTCCCAGTATCCTTTGTGTTCCCACTCTGGACAGTGCCACAAAGACCCCAGAATGTATTTGGTCTGCCAGCCCACAAGAGGACAGGATAAAGGAGTTTCAAAGTCTGGTGGAATGATGGGGTCATCTCTACCAGGGGTCTTGCAAGAGAAGCTTCTTGGAAATGAACTTCTCCTAGGGCAAGTCAGATATACAATTCAGGTATGAAAAAAAGTAGTTGTTACAGGAGAAGGGCAATTTTGAGTGTGGCATGGGTGAACTGTGCTGTGGCCCAACCCCTTCTGTCTGTCTTTTGTCAGGGGAAAGACTGGAAAAACTCAACCAAAGAGAACAAAATAAGAAAATCACAACACCTTTCCAACTCTTATAACCGAATGGGCTGTTTCTCAGCCAAGATTTCTGTAAACCGACGTGTGAGGAAAGATTTGTCTATAGTTGAGAAGAGCACTGACCCAGCAGGGTTTTGGTGGGGAGACGGGGTGGTAGAGACTGTGGTACCAGCAGCAGAGACCACAACGGCGGTGCCCACTGGTGGCCAGAAGGCTGGCCTAGCTGGTTCCAGGGCTGGCACCAGGCCCATCTCCAGGGGCAGAAGCAGCAGCATCCTTGCTATCTGACCAGTGACCTCCCAGGCAGCGCCAGGGGTTTGGAAGGCATCAGAAACTTCAGTGGCATCAATAGGAAGTAGCGGTTACAATCTTATCGGAACAGAGCGGAATTGAAATGAATTCAATTGTCCTGAGACATACAGATCCCATTTGAATTAAATTGAATTGAAACCAAGGATGAGAACAGTCTCAATGAAAACTGTAATGTGAAGTGACATTTCGATCACAAAAATGACAGCTGATGTGAGACAGGCCATTGAAACTGACCCCAAATTAAGAACATGAAAAGACTGGGTGGATCATTAGATAATATCTTCCTGTGAATTTGAAAATGGGTTTTGATTACAGGAAGTATCTAAGGGCTTTGAACTAAGAAGCTTGTCAGAAATTGAAGTGACTCATTACATGATTCAATCTTACATGGGCTCATTATTGTTACACTCGTATTTTAAATTTTTATTTAAAAACCATAAAAATCTCATGATTTTGTTGATTATTACTTACCCCTGCTTTGCAAACTATATGAGGAAGCCTCATGACCTCCTGCTTAGAATCTGATTGGCTTCTTTTTTCTCTCTCCAAAGAGGGCATTCTTTGTTCTGCATTGCCCCTCCCCCCTTTAAGAAGCGTATTACGTGTGAATGTGCCTGTACCCTCAGTCAGGAGACAGGGGCGACAGCTGGAAAAGCAGAGTCCACGTGGGCAGTACTACTGCCTGTGGAGAACTCCGGCACCCTGCTCTACCCTGAGAGCTCTGCACAGCTCACCTCGTGCAGCGCGCCTGGACCCCCTGCGACGGATACCACACTTACAGTTTTACAGAGGTGACTAGTCCGAGAAAGGTCAAATGACAAAGGTGGCGAACGGCAGAGTCAGCACCTGCCATCATGTGTTTATGGTTCCAGGTGTATGCTCTTGAGTAACATGCCCAGGATGGCCAGTTATGCCCCCCCCCCAATATGCCAACTCCCTCACAGCGCCTTTCTAAACAGGATTTTCAATTCAGAGAATAACTCTCAACAGTCCGGACGTCGTAGGAAAGTTCACTAAGACCCGCTGTCAAGGCGACCTTCAGGGAAAGGCAACGAGTGTTGGCCTGTGGGACACGTACGCCGTTCCTGAGAAGGCTCGTCAGGAACAAGCGAGAAGCAAGGGCTGCAAGTGAGGTGTCACGGAAAAGGTTCGGGGCGGGGGCGCTGTCAGAGTTTTCGGATGGCGGGACGAGTCAGGGAACTGTTGCAAGGCAAAACTTACTCTACTTAATGGAGTTGCATATTTGCAGTTTGTTACTCCAAGTTTATCATTTATTACATTTATTCATTAATTCATTCCACAAACATTTACTGAGCACCAGGCAAACGTGCGGACCATTAGAAACACAAAGATGACCAAGGCACACCACACTCTTGAAGAGCTTGTCAGCAAAGGGCTAGAGTAACCGGACACTGAGCAAGAAAAGAGAGTAAATGAAGTCTCATCAAGCTTGACTGTAGGGGCGCCTGGACGGCTCCGTCGGTTAAGCATCAGCCTTTGGCTCAGGTCATGATCCCAGGGTCTTGGAATTGAGTCCTGCATCGGCTTCTTTGCTCAGCAGGGAGTCTGCTTCTCCCTCTCCCTTCCCCTGATGGTGCTCCTGTCCTCAAATAAATAAATAAAATCTTTATTTTTTACTTATTTTGAAACTTAACTGTAACTGCTATGATAGTGGGGAGAAACGGATTGTGTGTGTGTGTGTGTATGTGTGTGTTTGCGTGCTCCCACAGAATTCCATCTATGCAAATCGGGGAAGAAAAAGGAAAAAAAGTTATAAAAACGACTGGATTAGGGTGAAGGTTGAAATGTTCCTGGGATATATGAGAGGCACTAGATTGTGAAATGAAGTCCCACTAAGAAAGCCTGGTGTCACCTCCCACTGACAGCACAGCTGCAGAAGCCAGCCAGAAGAAGGGACTTGCCTTGCGAGGGCACAGCTCTGGTGAAACTTTCCGGGGGGCAATCCTGCCCTTTCCCACGTCTGTGCACAGGTATCTGACCTTTGCAATTTGGGACTCAGACCTCTGAAGGGCCATCTGTAGTCTCAGTTGCCACTGAAGAACTGATCGTTCCCTTCCTGCTCTCGGGAAGATCACCTTTGCAGCACCAGAAGGGTATAACAAACAAGAATTCCGAACGATGAAGTAATAACGCTTTTGTGTAGGTTTTATTTGTTTCAGTGCAATAACCCATTTTGTGATCACAACTCCGCTTTATGTTTTTGAGGTAAGTGCTTAATAATATGATATAGTAAAAATTATTAGATTTATGATTTTAATAGATATATTTAGGATAACTTGACTAGTTACATTTATTTAACCTTTCAATGCTCAGGAAAATCCACTACGCTAAGTTTATAAATTTATTTTTAAGATGCTGATATGCTTCAGGTAATTTAATCTAAATGTATAGGATTTTTTATTTGCATCTGAGAGTTAACAGTGCTTGATTGAGAATCTTAAGGACAGTGAAAATACTCTGTATGATACATGCCATTATCTGAATGGATACTGGCCACTGTAAATTTGTGCAAACTCAGAGAATGTACAACATCAGGAATGGACCATGATGTAAACGACAGACTTGGGGTGATATTGATATGTCAATGCAGGTTCACTGACTGTAACAAATGTGTCACTCTGGCGGGGGATGTTGGTAGCAGCGGAGGGTGTGCATGTGTGGAAACACTGGTTATATGGGAACTCTCTATACTTTCTACTCAGTTTTTCTGTGTGAACCTAAAACTGCCTAAAAAAATAAAATTTCTTTAAAAAGAAAGAGTTAACAGTGCTTGAGAACAATTTTGTTTAACACCTACTGTGTTAGACGTTTGAATTGTCTGACATAACCACACTTGAAACTTGTGGCTTCAGTTTGAAATAGGGAATTTAGTCAATCGATTGCTTAAACAGTGCTTAAATATTAGGAGAATTTTATTTGCTAGATTATAAGTTTTTTTCCTTGAATTTGGAACGTTTAAGAGAATTTGATTAAGTGTGAAATTAGTGTTTAGCAGTTTAGGGAAATATAATCTGTCAAGTTAATGAGCTAACTGAGAATTAAACAAAGAACAAATGAAAATGAGTGTTTTAATTTCAAAACATAATGATTGGATCTATAAATCATTATAATAGTTACTATTACATAGCATTTAGTATGAACCATTCTAAGACTATTACATCTATTAATTCACTCACTTCTTACCACAATTTTCTGAAGTGGGTATACTATTATTATCCCCATTTTACAGATGAGGAAATCAAGGTACAGAGATGTAAAATGACTGTTTTATCAAGTGCTATGGAATGAACTGTGTACCCCACAAAATTCACATATTGAAGCCCTAACCTCCAGTACGATGGTATTTGCAGATGGGACCTTTGCAGGGTAACTAGGGGGAGAAGAAGTCCTGAGGGTAGGGCCCTCATGATGGGCTTAGAGCCCTTACAGGAGACATCAGAGAGCTAGCGCTCCTTCTGTCTCTCCACCTGTCATGCGAGCACATGGGAGGAAAACAGCCATCTGCAAGTCAGGAGGACAGTCCTCACCAGAACCAACCAGGCCAGTACCCTGACCTTTGACTTCCAGCTTCCAGAACTGTGAGGAATAGACACCTGTTGAGTAAGCCCTCCGGTCTACGGTATTTTGTTACAGCAGCCTGAGCTACGGCACCAAGGGCATCAGTGTCCCAGGCTTTTCATAACAAAATACAATAAACTGGGTGGCTTAAGACTATAGGAATTTATTCTTTCCCAGTTCTGGAGGCCAGAAGTCTGAATTCAAGGTATCAGTGGGGCCATGGTCTTTCTAAAGACTCTTTGGAAGAATCCTTCCTTGCCTCCTCTTGGCTGCTGGTGGTTGCCGGCAATCCTCACCATTCCTCGGCTGGTAGCCGATCATTCCACTCTCTGCTCCACCATGACCCTGCATTCTCCTTGTTGGCTCTCTCTGTGCCTTCATCACATGGTCTTCTTCTTATAAGGACATGAGTCATTGGATTTTGGGCCCATCTTAATCCAGTATGATATCATTTTAACATAACTCAATATATCTACAAAGACTCTATTTCCAAAAAACGTTCTGGGTAGATAAGAATTTTGGAAGGATACCATCAACCTAGTATCCCATGTCACCAACAGCCAGCACATTGATAAACTGCATGTCAGTTCTCTGTCCTCATCCTACTTGACCTATTGGCAACATCTGAGATCTGACCACTCCCTTCTCCTGGGAACAGTATCTTCTCTCAGGTCTTTGGACATTCCTGGTTTTCCTACTACTTCATCAATAATTTTCTCCTCCTCAGTCTCTGTTGCTTTCTCTCCTTTTTCCTACCTTTAAGTATTGGAATGTCCCAGTTTTTTGTCCTTGGGCCTCTTCTCCATTTATACGTCAACCATCTTTACAACGTCAGCTTGACCTTTCTCTGGAACTCTAGATTTCTGCATTTAACTTCCAGTTGATGTCTCCTTGTAGCTATCCAAGAGACGCTTCAAACTCGGTAGGTCCAACTTCTGACTGCCCTGCACAGGTGCTCTACCTACTGTCTTCCTCGGCTCACTTCCAGCTGCTCAGGCCTGAAACGTTGAATCCTCCTTCACTTCTCTCTGTCATACCCTACATCAGGAAACCCTATTAGGTCTCCTTCCAAAAATATATCCAGAATATAACCACTCCTCATCACTACTCCGCGTCTACACCTGTCCAAGCCTCTACAGTTTCCATCTGGGTAACAGCAGTAGACTCCTAGCGTATCTCCCCCCTCCACCCCTACACCCTATAGTCTATTCTCAACATACAATCAAAGGGATCAGTTATAACTTCAGCTCATATCACATCTCTACAAAATCCTGCAACGGCTTCCTGTTCATCTCAGTGTATGAACCAGAGTCCTTATAAAGATTTGTTAGGTTCTATGTAATCTGAGCCCTGCATACCTGTTACTTTTCTGCTCTCATCTCCTATTTCCCTCCCTCCCCTGCATCCCCCACATTGTTCTCAGGGCTCCTTGTCCAAACTTCCCTAAGGCCTTTGTATTGGCCACCCCCTCAGCCTGCATACTCACGTGGCTTCCTCCCCCTCCTCTCCTTCAACCGTTTGCTCAAATGTTTCAGTTCTCTGTGAGACCTACATTACCTCTATCATCACCCCCTCAAAACAACCAACCAACCAACCAACCAACCAACCAACCAACCAATCAAGAAAAAAACCCACTATTATACTTCTGGTTCCCCTTACTTGCCCTATTGTATTTTTCTTTTTATTGATTAGTGATTATTACTTTCCATAATACATAATATGCTCATTTACAATGTTTATTTCCTGGTTTTTCCAATAGGATATAAGCTCCACTTGGGCAAGAAATTTTGTCTATTTTTTTCTCACGGATGTATACCCATCCTAGGTACTCAATCAATATTTGTTGATAAATAAATGACTGAATCCCCCACATCCCTCTGCAAGGTGATGTTGGAAAGGAAACTTGATTGAGAACTACTTGAACAGAATGCCACAATACAGACAATAAATGATGCAAAAAATATGAAGAAGCACCTTGAAAGATTGTGGAGATAGGCAGCCGGCATGGTGAGACCAAGCATGAAGGAATTCTGAAGGAGATGGTCATTGTTCTTCTGACCTGTTTTTAAACTAAGATGATTCTCTGCCCAGACCCTTTTGAGAACTTATTTTTTTTGCCCCAAATCCCATCTGAACAAAGACTAGGAACTTGGCACTGTCATCATTCTGCACTTGGAGAACAGAGTGCTGGAAGGAAGGTCGAGCTCATTTGCTCTTCAAGAAAATGGAGGTTCTTTGGCTTTCAGAGCGAGCTAGCCCTGGGTTACTTTTACACATTAACAGAACCACTGTAGCTGTAGTTTTGAAAATATGACATGCGGAATCCATCTAACAAATCAACAATCATTTTCTAAGTTGTAAGATAGAAGAAATGGAATTCTATCCAACAAGAATTTATTCAGTGCTGACTTTGTGCTAGGCATTTTGCCAGGTACTGGTTATACAACAACGAATAACACCTGCTCTCCTCAAGGAGCAGTCAGGTGGGCTGTGGATGACACGTACACAGATAATACCAAGTGGCACCAAACGCCATGGTAGGGGTAGGCCCGGGGTACCAGTGGGAGAGAACACATACAAGAGACACTGAACTCATAGGAGGAGGATCTCCAGAATGCCTCCTGAAGAAAATAACTGATGAGATGCTTAAAAGATGAGCTGGATCTCGCCAAGCAAAGAGAGGTAGAGAGGATAGCACAAGAAGTCAAAGCAGGAGCAAGGGCACGGGGGTGAACGAAAAGCATGGAGCAGGCCACCAGAAATTGGGCATGGCCTCAACACAAAGTGCAAGGAAGAGATGGAGGCAGGGTCACAGAGGCCCAGGAATGGCAGGATAGGGAGCCTGATCTTGGTCTGAACAAAGTGCAGCTATTGGAGTAGGGGAAGAGCAAGGCCAGATTTGTATTTTGGGACTTGGAGCCTGCAAGCAGTGCCGAGGTTGACGGGGAGCACACAGGAGAGCAGGGAAGCCAGGGTGGAGACTACGTTGGAGCTGCTGAAGCACCCCTCTTGCCTTCACAGTCCTCATTCACGCTGGCCCTATAGAAGTGTCGGTCGGGGCAGATGGGGAGGAGGTGGCTGGCTTTGGCTTCTGAGAGCTCTATTTGGCTGGTCTTCAAACAGGACCAGAGTATTTAAATTCAGCATTTCCTAAAAAGGGACAAACGGAGCTCTGAAAAATAATGAAGGGCTACAAGCATAAATACCAAAGAGATAATGAATGAAGAGTCATCTATCTACCTACCAACCCACCAGTGTTTAGTATACAATAAAACGGATGCTTGATGGTAAGTATCTTCTGGCTACAGAGCAAGACCCCAGTATCCTCTAGCTCTCATTGGCCAACAACGGTAGGTAGATGCACCCAGCCTGCCGCACGTGTGGGTAACTTGCGCCTCTCCTCTGGATGCTTCTACCCATTTTGAAGAGCTATGTGCAGATTGCATGTGTCTTAATCTTCCCTTGGGACTCACACTGACCAGTCCCCTCCTGCCTATTGATGATCACATGCTAGAAACTTCTATATGGACCACAGTGGAAAGGCTCAGTCACCATCTGTAGCAAAGGTCCAGAAATGAGCTCATGTCAGCTAAATACATCAGTTGAGCGACTAATGAAAGCCCCTACTTTTCAGCATGGGGAGGAAACAATCTCAGACCTCAAGGGGTTCACAGTCAAGAGAGAAGACAGATGATCTAACTCACTATAGAGCAAAAGCTAGAGGCAGTAAGCGGTCAGTGTGAATCACAATCGAAGTACCCTGGGAGTACTTCATGCTAAGTGGGTGTCGCTCACTGGAGACTTCACACAGGAGGTGGCACTTCAACCGAACCCTGAGGATTACGTGGCATTTATATGGTAAGAATGGAGAGGAAAGGCACTCTAGGTTAAGGACGCATCAGGAGAAAAGGCGAAAAACAGAAAATTAATTTAGGGAACATAAATAGCCATGGCCAGCCAGTGGAAGCTTTTGAAGGAGGGAGACCTGGTAAAATCTGAATTCTCCTTCCTAAGGAGAGTGGCTTAAAATGAGGAGGAAACAGCTGAGCAGCTGTTGATGCTGCTTCCAGACTACCTGAGGGAGAGATGGCAGGCACTGGGGGGCCTCCTTCCTGGGCACCTCCTGGGACTAGCCTCACCCGAACTGGCTGGTGACACCTGCTTCAGCAGACATGCTCTTGGAGATGGGCCTCCATGCCCAGAGTTTACACAGGCCAGAGAGAACAGCTGTAGAGCCTATGGATTGCTGCGATACCACAAGAGAGAAAATACCTGCTACATGGCGGCCTCAAGCAGGGGTTCCCCACCCCCTCCGCTTACCCAGGCCCACCATGATCCCCCCTTCCCTTCTCCAGGCGTGAGTATGGATGTGTTCCTCCTGGAGGAAACTTGGGAGAAGTTCTCAAAATGAGCTTCAACTCTGGGAGGTAGTTGTAGGGAATAAATACAGCTAATAGGTTGAACAAACTCGTTTTGAAAAGTCAGGTATGTGGTAATTTAAAAATTGTAATGTTTTACAGTTTACTTTTTTGTGTGAGAGAGAGAGAGAGATCCTTAAATATGTTTGTTGTTTGAAAAGAGGGTATGATAGGGGGCACCTGGGTGACTGTCGGTTAAGCGTCTGCCTTCAGCTTGGGTCATGATCCCGGAGTCCTGGGATCAAGCCCCGTATCGGGCTCCCTGCTCAGCAGGGAATCTGCTTCTCCCTTTCCCTCTGCCCCTCCCTCCACTCATGCTCTCTCTCTCTCAAAAATAAATACTTAAAAAAAAAAAAAAAAAGAAAAGAGGGTATGATAGATGACACTTTCTTTCCCCCAAAGATTTAGAGGCTTATATGAAGTTATAAATAATATCAACATTTTGGGGTATTATTCCTACCATTAACTTTTCATCTCAACTTCCCAAAATGTCAAAAAAAAAAAAAAAAACCCTATCAGCACAATTTTCCTTTATCTGAGTATCTGCTGTCTTCTGAAAAATCTGACTGACAGTTGGCCATGAATGTATCTCTCTGCAATGCTGTAAACACCGGGCCTCGGCGTGAATGAGAAACAGGAGCCCCTCCGGGCACACTCGGCACTTGGTGAGTGGAACGACTGCTGACCTCAGCTTCGCGTCTCCCTCAGCCCAGCTCCCTGCTGCAGGAACCACCTGTAGAGTGTTTGCGAGGCCCCAGGGAGAAGCTCTTGGGGATGGGGGTCCCTTGGGGGACTTAGATTATCAGATAAAGCCCAGATCTCATCTTGGCCTGAGAGGCTCACATCATAGGAGGCCGTATTATTCTGAGGAACGACGTGGTGTCTTCCTTGCAGGCAGTCTCCCGAGATTGGCAGGGACAACTGCGACTTGAGGTGGAGGTTTCCTTCCCTGGTTAGAGAATGTTCAGTTTCATATGATCTGCTGGTCTTATCATCACTCAGGTCACCCCCAGCCCTTAGGCAAGTTTCTTTAAACGCCGCAGCCAGGCACTAGCTGTGCTTGGGAACTATGGAGGAGCTGGGTCCAGGCTGGGGGTAAGAGGTGCAGGAGGGGCTGTCAGCTTGGAGAAGCAGGTCTGAGACCTTTGAGGATGACCAGCAGAGAGACTTGGAGTGCGGCTGGGGGCAGAAAGGCGAGCAACAAGCAGGACTTGTGAGACAGGGAACCGCTGAGCCGTGTGGGGAAAGGAAGCCATTGAGGGCAGACACAAAGGGTAGGGGCTCAGACAGGTAGTGTGTGTGGACCCTGGACCTGCATCAGGGGGCTGGAAACGCGGGGAGACGGGGACAAAGCAACCGAGGATGGAGCCAGGAAGAGGCAGCTCTTTCTGGATGAATTAGGGGTTGGTGTTACCTGTGGAGAAGCTGAGCTCTCACAGCTCTGAGTGCAGCACCTGGCCTGTGAGACACAATGCGCTGGCAGAGGGGGCAGGTGAGGAGACCGAGCTCAACTCCTGTCCCCGGGGGTCCTGATGAGCGGCAGCTGCCCTCCTCCCCTGGACCCAGACTCCCTGGGACTCGCGTGCCAGGCCTAGCCACACCGCTTCCGCTCCGCTCTTCCCAAGTCTTTGTTCTGCTGTCTGCTTCTTGTCCCACATTTCTGGTAAGTGTCACTTCCCAACACCAAGGTGGCCCCATTCACCCCATCACATCTCTCTGGCGTATTCTCATCCTTGAACTTATCATGACCTATTTCCATTTACGTGTTTGTGGCTGGTCTGTCTCCTTCTGCCAGAATGCAAGTTTCACCCTCAACACTGCATTCCCAGTGTGTGGAACAGCACGTGGCCCGTGGCAGGTGCTCAGTGAATGCTGGCTGGATGACTGTGGGAGGGCAGACATCAGAACAGCTGAAGACTGCTGTGGGAACTGATGATAAAAGTGGTGACGGCCAGCCCCCGGGGCTGAGTCTGCAGTGTCTTCCCAGCTCAGGCTGACAAGACCCCCTCCTCTCCATCACTTGCAGCGCCCCCAACCACAGCAGTGAGTCCTGGAAGACATGGCTCTCCCTTTATCCCCCCTCACCTGCACCCTACTGTCTCAGCTGGCACCCCACCCGAGATGGGGGAATGAAAGATATGCTATGAGAAAGCAGGGAAGGGAAAGAAAGAGGAAAACAGAGAAACGAGAATATGGAGGGAGACAGATGCGCATGCGTACGTGCATGTGCGTGGGCGGGGTTGGGGGGAGGTAGAGGACAGGGAGGGAGAGAGAGGGGGAGGGGAGGGAGAGAGAGGGGGAGGGGAGGGAAGGAGGGATGTAGCAGAGGTAAACAGAAGACGAGAGCAGAGTGAGACAGAAAATAAATGTTGTCTAGCTTCTCCCAGAGTTTCCAGGTGCCAGCCCCAGACCTTCCTGGAACTTAGATACATTTCTGTTCTTGAATTCCAATAATTTCCCTCTCCTTACAAAAAGTCCCGAGCTAGCTCCATTTGGTTTCTATGACCCATAACTAGAATAAACCAAAAGAGGAAGGTGCTGAGTGCCGGCACCACTCCATACCCCGAGTGCCCGGGGCTCCCAGACTCCCCGCAGCAACCTGCACTTCACAAGGCAGAGGCATGAGGCGGGCCCCAACTCACCCCTGCAGCCCCCAGAGCTGGCATAGCTCGCAGGGCCACCCCGCTCACCTGCAGTCCCAGGGCCGCCTACTTGCCTCAGGGGGGCCCTGTCCTCCCGTCAGTGTCTGGTCCCAGCCTTGGCCTACCGCTTCTGCCTGCCTTTGTCAGTCTTGAAACTCGTCCCTGTGGCCTGGGCCCTGTCGGCTACCCTTCCGGCACCACCCTCTGAGGCTCCCCAGCCCCAGCCACCTGCTGTCACTCTTCTCTTCACCTTGTTGAGCTGGGCAGGTGCTGGTCAGTTCCACCCTGAGCTGCTGAGTGACGTTATCCACACGACTTTACCGTGTCTCGGTCTGCCTCTCTGTCTCTCCCTCCCTCCAGACACTCAGACAATGTCACCTGGACTCATTACCACTTTCTCCACATCTCGACGCGGCTCTCCTTTGATCTGCTCTGTTCTGGGGCAGTTTCTGTGTGATGGCGACATAGCAGTAGCGACACCACATTTGTACCCTCACAGCCCACGGCCCAATGGGAAGACGTGACTCTTCCTGACGGTTCCAGCAAAACCCCTGGGCCTGACTTGGGTCACGTTGCCACCCTGAACTGATGCCCGAATGTGCCGGGGCGCCACAGACGCATTTCTGGAGCTAAGTGTGTGGTCACGTCCCCCAGACCACAGGGACACAGAGGGGGTGGGGTGGGTCCTCGGGGGGACGGGGTTCTTTTATCAGAAGAAGGAATGGTGCAGAAGCAGAACATATGCTTACAGTTCAGAGCCTTTCACATTAGAGAAAATCATGTTCTTATCTGTAAAAATAAAGTCTTTGCTGTTACGAAGTTTAATCTTATCAGGATACAACATTTAAAAATACATTTGCAGAAAAAACCCATAGAACATATCTTGGCTGCTAAAATAAAAAAGGTATCCCATTAAGTGTTTAGGATGTTTTTTTTTTTTAAAAAAAAAAAGGTTTCAGTTAATCCATATTACTGCGTATTGTTCACTGCACGCCTACCGGTTTTGAAAATCATGGTTATGTCGAAGCAGCAGATGATTAGGTGGGGGAAAGATCAGAAGCAGAACAACTGAGAGTAAATTCGCAAACAACTTTCCTGACAAACCACTTGGGAATGTGAGGTCACGAGGGAGAGGGAATCAGCGCCAGCAGGAGGAAAACACAAGAATTTTCCAAAAATTCTCAGGCGTTGTTTTAGTTCTCCGTTCTTAGTTGAGCTGAGGGAATAACGGCGCAGAGGGAAAGTCTCTCCGAAGCAGCAGGGCTGGGGGAGCCGCACACGGACTGACCGCGTGAGGGAGGGGTCGTGTCTGCTGCAGCCGTGTCTTCCAAGCTGACGGGCACAGAAGCGGGTTTGAGAGTTGTGCTCCGCGTAGGTACGTGGCAAGAGGGCAGGGGAAGAAAAAGAAGAGAGCCACCGGGACAGCTGTAGGCTGCCTGGTTCAACTTGATGAAGAGAGGAAGACGGAGCCTTTCCTAAGCACTGCCCCTGCACCTTGCTGCCATGACAATCCACTCCCCAGTCCTAGCTGCTTGTAACAATGAACACGTATTTCTTGCTCAGGGGTCTGGGGGCTGCATGCAGTTCTGCTGGGCTCAGTCAGATCGGGCTCCAGACCGGGGAGGTCTGCCTCTGTGTCTTCTCGTTCCAGGACCTCCGTAATTCCCCGACAGATGCCCAAAGCTCGAGGGGTAAGTAGAAGCACGGGATGTCTCCTAAAGCCCTCACCTGGAGCTGGGACCCCATCTCTTCACCAGAGCAAGTCAGAGGGCCTCATCCAGAGTAACTGGAGTGTAAGATCCTCGCAGGGTGTAGAGAGGGCACGTAACGATGGACATATAATACGACCTACCTCAATATGCCAGCTCCGCCACTTCTTCGCCTCAAGATGTTGGAAAACTTAGCCAAGCTTCAGTTCTTTCATCGGGGGAGATAATATCGTTTACCTCACAGGGTGAGGGTGAAATTGGATGATGCGTGTGCAGTGCTTAGCACAGCGCCCTGGGCAGAGTCGCTGCTCGATGTAGGAAAGCTCACATGCTATTGTTACTCATCTGAGGTACTGTGTTACAGGCAAGGCACACCTGCTTGTTAGGAGGGCGACGACCGGCTCCGGGGAGAAGGCAGGACAGTGACTGACAGCTTAGATGGGCACAGTCCAGGGCAGACGAAGGGAGGTGGCGGTCGGGCAGGCAGGTTAGGGCTTAAGGTGGTGGGAAGGCCGTGGGCACACCAGACGTAAGACTCATGAGCGCGGGGTGATGCATGAATGAACGGAAGCACTGGGTGATGCATGAATGAACGGAAGCACTGGGTGATGCATGAATGAACGGAAGCACTGGGTGATGCATGAGTGAACGGAAGCACTGGGTGATGCATGAGTGAACGGAAGCACTGGGTGATGCATGAGTGAACGGATGCACTGGGTGATGCATGAGTGAACGGAAGCACTGGGAGATGCATGAGTGAACGGATGCACTGGGTGATGCATGAGTGAACGGAAGCACTGGGTGATGCATGAGTGAACGGAAGCACTGGGTGATGCATGAATGAACGGAAGCACTGGGTGATGCATGAATGAACGGAAGCACTGGGTGATGCATGAATGAACGGAAGCACTGGGTGATGCATGAATGAACGGAAGCACTGGGAGATGCATGAATGAACGGATGCACTGGGTGATGCATGAATGAACGGATGCATGGCTGAGAGACGGCTCAGGTCAAGTCCCCTGCGAACAGCTCTGGGAGGGCAGTTGGTCTGAGCGGGGTTATGGCTTTATCTTCTCACCCCAGGACAGCCTGGTCACCTTACTTCCTCCAGGGGAGGCACACTTTGCTCCCTGAGGCTGAGCCTGCCAGGCCTCACTCCCTTTCCTTCTGCCCCCACTGTCCAGTCACCTCATCCCTCCCACTGTATTTCCCCTTCCCCGAAGGGAACCTCTCTTTGAACCAATTCCAGACCTCCACATGCCATCGTCTACATCCTTGACTCCTCACTCGAACCTTCCACCTGCCTCCCCGCCTCAGGTTCTCCCTTGGAGCCACAACTCTGCAGCCCTCTCAGCAGAAGGCAGTTTAGGCCCGCGCGTCCCCTGGGTCTCAGGGTGGGGTGCTGGCGCTGTCTTTTGCTCTTTGACGTCTCTGCTCCTCCACCTTTTGTCAAACCTCCTGCCTCCCCTCGATTTCCCTTCCCTGCTACCTCCAGGAACATCCTCGGCCATCCTCTTTCGTTCTGTGAAGACGGAGGCCCCTGCTGTCCCTGGCCCTGCCATGGCCCCGCACTGATCACCAGTGCAGGTGGGTGTCTCGCATCGGTGCCAACCCATCCCACTGTGGAACCACAGGCCGCTGTTAGGCAAGGATGGTGACAGTGGCTGTGGGGTGGAATGGAGATTCAGATCTCCAGGGAAGTTGCAGAGAAGTGGCCTCTAACTCACTGTGCCCCCTGCAAAATTATGTTGGAGGCCCTATAAAAGGTGAGTTATTTTGGGAGAATTCTCTGTGTTCTGAAGCAGAGATTTTGCCACTTTATCAAACGATTTCAATAAGTCTGTAGAACAAAACCGCGCACGACACAACGCTGGAGACGCAGTGGGCACAGCTGCCATTTTCAGCCTGGACTGAAGTGGGATCATCGCGGCGTGAAATTGCAATAAGTAGGCAGAGTCACGCTGCCGAAGCCAGCGCAAGCACACGCACGGGCTGCTTTCTTCGGAGCAGGTCTCCGGCTTGTGGGGGGTGCACAGAGGCTGAGGTCCTTTTCACAGGTGCCATCGAAGGCAATGACATCCCCCCAGCCTCAAGCCAGGTCCCCACGCCTGAGGATGGCACGTCGGATGGCTAAGGCTGTTTGCAGAACAGACTCCGAAGCCTTCCTGGAGGGCACAGCCTCTACCCCTGCCGCCTCCCCATCTCCTGCCTTCACACCTTCCTGAGCAAAGTCAGCAGACCATCTCGAAATGTGAACTGTCCCGGAGTCGGGGGGGCCTGGCTCCCTGCTGTATTTCTTTCCTTGTGGGTCTTACAGACTTTCCCCGATAGCCCCTCCAGAGAGGGAGATCCCGTGCTGTGGAGCAAGGCCTGGGGTGTTGCAAGGGCTTGGGCACTCCGCTTTGCAGCGGGTACATTCTGCTGAAATCATGCAGTGGCTGTCAGTGAAGGAGGCCCAACCTAGGAGTCAGGGAAGGGCCTGCATTCCTCATTGGGAGCACATGGGAAGCGGGGCCCTCCGTCTCTGTCTCATCCAGC